>NC_061817.1:35077837-35677837 GCF_021462225.1 Girardinichthys multiradiatus
TCTTTACGCCGTTCATTAACGAACTCCATAAACTGTCTAACGAGGGCTTCACTTGGGAAGATGAGAGCGGTTTAGAGCTGAACACCAGAGTGGCAGCGAAAATCTGCGTCTGCGATTCGATGGCGAGGTCAGCGGTGCAGAACTTTCAGCCGTTCAGTTCGGAGTTTGGCTGTGGGTTCTGCTACCACAAAGGTGAGCTGGTTCAGAAGGGCCGGGGTTACACCAGAGTGTATCCTGTTCAGATTGATGGGTGTGACCTGCGCCACATGGCTGAGACAGAGCAGCTGGCCACCTTAGTGATCGAAAATGGGTATCCGCAAGGTCAAATGGGTGTCAAAGGTCACAGTCCGCTGCTTCTCTTGCCTGCGTTTGACGTTATCAAAGGTTTTATCCCAGATTACATGCACTGTGTTTGTCTCGGGGTTGTTCCTGAGTTTGTCAACCGTTGGTTGGACCCCCTTTATGGCAGAAAGCGTTTCCACCTTCCACCTCAGAGTTTGAAGGACCTGGACAAAGCTTTGTGTGCCATCCAACCCCCAGATGAGATTAGACAAAGACCTCGGCGCCTCAGTGAGAGAATGCATTGGGAAGCATCTGAGTGGAGAGCGTTTGCTCTTCTCTACTCTCCTGTAATACTGTGTAAAGTTTTACCAAAGCTGTACTACAAACACTGGATGCTTCTTGTTTCATCACTTCATGTCCTCCTCTCCCAGTTTGCCACCCAGGAGGAGATCAGCTGTGCAGAGTTATGCCTCGTTCAGTTCGTCTCGCAGGTTCCTTCTCTTTACGGGCTCGAGCACTGCTCATTTAACTGCCATTTGCTGATGCATCTCACTGACTGTGCCCGTAACTGGGGTCTGCTGTGGGCCAACTCGGCCTTTGTCTTTCAGGACGTCCACAGCAGACTCCTGCAGATGTACTCCAGGACTCAGTCTGCGTCATCGCACATTTTTAAGCAGTTTGTTTCCTATGATGAGATCGTCAGTAAAGGAAGTGATGTGCTGAAGGATACTAGTGCAGAAATCGCTGAGCTCTTTTCTTCTATGACAAGCTGTGGTATACTTACCAAGTCATCCAACTACATCAGAGACGATGTGTTTACTTTGGGATGTGGCTCTCAGAGATCTCTAACTGTGAGAGAACTTGCTGCATTGCAGAGCAAAGATACATGGCCCATTACTGAATACGCGCGGTTTGTCTACAAAGACATGTTGGTCACCACTTTGGACTACAGCATCTCATGCAAAAGGAACAACTCAGTCCTAGAAACGACCAGCGGCTTTGTTCTTGTGGAGTCCGTGGTTGTCGTAGAGAAGCGTTGCAGCTGTGAGAAATCACCCGGCTGCTCCTGCAGAGAACTGGTTGTTTTCTGTAGAAAACTGCTCCGAGCGAACTCCCAACCAACAATCCAGAACAAGCAGATCAGCAAAAACATTGCAGAGTTCCTTGTGAGAGTGAGGAGCTCGGATGAACTGTGCGCCCTGGCGTGTCCGGACATTGTTGCGAAATGTTTTTTGATAGAGCAGAAGGGTCGGCTGTATGTAATGAGAATGCCAGTGCTTGAGATATTATAAGTGTTCCTTTTCCTTGTCATGCAGTTTTTTGTGTTGCCACATTCACACAGCAGTGTTGAGTGAAAAACTTTATTTTCTGTGAGATGATTAAATATTTACTCAATTTAACCATCCTGCATTTTTAGCAGCGGTGGCTTATTCACATGGTGAGTTTAAGATGTTCTACCAGCAAAGGGTAACCATTCAGGCTTTGGCCTTTTTCCTGCCTCTGTTCCATTGTCCAATCAGTAGAAGGCACTAATTCCTGTAGTACCGCCCTGGTCTCCATGCTGCTCCCATTGGCCTTTTAAATAGAACTTCACAGAAATGGCATAAAAATTATGAATTTTATGGATTCTGGGAGGGCTCGTCCCTTTGTGCCTTCAACATACAACACAGATCTAGTAAGCACACTCAGTTGTATCACTGGAACAACATTTTCATTCAGTCATCTTAGTTGTGAAGAAAAATGAAACAACCAGGAGCAAAGACCAAATCTGAACAAGTTTCTATCAAAGGCATAATATTTAAGCAAGGTTTCTTGCTCAAATATTATGTGTGGAAAACCTGGCTGGCAGGCTGTGACCTTGCTCTCCCTGATGGCGATGAATCACCAACATGCACCACCTGCCTGAAAAGGTCAAGGAACATAAGTTGTCCTACAGACAGTTTCTGGAAGTCTTCAGTGTCTGATCCAGTAAGTGAAAGTTGAGATGAAAAGGGTAAACAGTGCACCATCACAACAGTAACGTTAAACTGGGCACCCAGTTTGAACAATGAGCTCAGCAAAAAAACTTTGCACAACTCATTGCGTGATCCAAACAACCCTGGAGGTGTTTGATGAGCTCATAAAAACGGCGAGAGTTTTTCAGGGCACATCAAGCTGCTAGGAGTGGATTCTAGCGACCTACAGGGGACTTTAAATGGAGGAGGTTGGTTTGTAGCCACCCGAGCTAATGAGACCGCCAAGATCGTGTTTGTGCTGAGAAATATAGACTCTGAAGTCTGAGAGTTTGACCTTCAGCATACAGCGGAGCAGCTTTCAGCAAAGTGTGAAATCAGCTGAGGCCATAATTCTCAACTAGTAGATGATGGAAGTCTCTGCGTTAAGTAGAGAAGTTCAAGCATGTTGATGTTTACAAGTAATGACAGGATGGAACAAAAGAGGGACGGACAGACAGGAGCATTATCTGCTGTAATGGAGGTACTGATCCAGTCTGTTGTAGTAAAGAACGAGCTGGGATGAAAAGCAGTGCTCCCAATTTACTGATCTAACTATCTACCTCTCAGCCTTCTGGTATGGTCATGAGATACGGATCACGACTGAAGGAACAAGATCAACATACAAGTGGTTGAAGTAAATTTTCTCCACAGAGTGGCCGGTCTCTGCCTTATGGTTGGAGTGACCAGCTCTGCTACCTTCAGGGAACTTTGTGAAGATCTTTGCTCCAGTTTTGATTAGGATACATCTGGATTGTGTCCCATGTCCTACTGGGAGGACAGAACCAAAACTCGGTGGAGGGTTGGTAAATTGGACCTCGTTGACCCATTTCCAGAAAATCAGAAGGCACAGGAAGGATTTATAATGCAGCATTTGATTAATTATCAGAATGCTTTTTGAACAACTGAACACCCAACGGTGACAAGAGAGACACCTCGCTCATGTCTATGGTGGAGAAAGAGTGATAAGAGGAGAGCAGGCAGGTGTGCAGGTAAAGGTCAATGAGCTTTTCAAAAGTACCACTTGTATTTACTGCAAGACACAGCAACTAATTTGGGTTAGGGGTTTGGCAGAATGCCACTTCCCACATAACAACATTAAGAGATTTGTTTTCTGACCTGAGGAATGGCTAGTTTCTTTTTACCCAATCATCCCAGCCTACCAGCATTTCTAATGAAATCCTTGCAGAAAGGGATCTCACCCACTGGATGACCACTGGACGCCTGGCTTTGTGAGGATGATGCCCTCCAGTTTTTTTCTCCAGCTGTTTCACAAAATCACGCCTCTTATCGGCATGCTGCTCCGGCATCTGCAGGAGGACACTGATGAAGTCTTCATTCAACAAACCCTCCAGAACTTCTCGTGTAGTCTGGAGTCAATACGGTAAGATCAAGTTGTATTGCTTCTGTTCTTTTTTATGTCAATACTGCTTTTTTAAAATAAATGCATGAAGTAATGCTGTTTTTGTGTTGGTCTTCCCTCAGGTACTCCTCACAACAGCCACAGCTGGAACCTGAAGACCAAGGTGGGGATTAGGAGAAAGGAAACGGGCTTTTTAAAGAGATCAACAACACAATTCAGGTTGATGCCAAAGAAAGCCTCTCCTTCTCCGACCACAAGCAGCCTTGTTTGAACAGAAACGTTCAGGACATTCATTTAGGAGGTGCTGCTTTGTCTCAGATTCCACAGAAACAGTCTCCAGAAGAAAAATGTTCTGAGATGTTGAACATCGTCATTAACTGCTCCCATGACTGCAGCCAAGGCTGAGAGGCTTCAACAATAGAAAGAATTAAGATGTTCCCTTGAAGTGCAACAGACCATGCTTTCAGTCTTTAGAAACATGTTTGACTTTAACTAGACAGGAATTGATCACCTTGCTGCTTTGAAGGAGAGACACTCGTTCTCCCACAAGTGTTAAATGAATACTGTACCACATGTATGTATCCATGTAAGTATCTTCGTGGCGCATGTTTAAGTTTTCCTTTTCTTTAAGAATTTGTAAAAAAGATTGTAAAATATGTCATCCTACCATGTTTCACAGTCTCTTTGTTTTTATTGTATTTTGTCAGTCAGATGCTGTTTTTAAGGCCATATGTTTTTCTGTTCATGTAATCTGTGATTTTTTAATTTTTATTTTTACAAATATTTGCTGACCCTTTTTATAATTATAATTGCTTACACTGTTAGCCTTTATAATGAAAACTGTCTGAATTTAGTTGTGCTTATTTCTTTCATTTCAGTCTTGTTTTGACCTGGAAGCATCTTATTCTTCTGTTTTTGTTGTTTTATATGTTTAAAAAAAAAAAAAAACAATCACTGACAGTATTAAGCTATCTGAGATTCCCCAGGGTTGATCGTGTTACAGTAAAATGCCATGTGGTGGTTAATTGTTAAATATCAAACTTTGAGGTGGTTCATACCACTTTTTTCAAAAATATATTTTGCATTTCTGGGGGCTTTGTGTTGTATTGTGAAAAATGTGTGGACTTTAATGTGACCTTTTATTTGAATTTAAGGATGTTTACAAGGTTTTCAATTAAGAACTGTAAATATATTGTTTAAAATCTGATTTTATCCTTATAATTTAAAGGTAATCTAGTAAAACAGTTGGACTGAAGTTCATTCCACATCACTAGACTTTAAAGTGGTTGGTTGTTTGCAATAAACAAATTACACAACACTTTAACTACTTAAATAAAACTATTATTACACGGATTTGTCCAAATTGTGCACTAAATTTTACTGCAGTCTAAAATGTGCTTACAGGAGCACAATTGGCAAATCCATTGTGGTCTCAGGCACACCTGATGCAACCAGTCAAGGGCTGTATTAGATGCATCAGGTGAGCTTGAGATGGAACACCTCAAATACCTGGAGTGTTGACCGTAACACTTCATTGCATGTGGTTGAATCAAGAGAACTGTCCAAAAGGTTCAGAGAAGAGTTTCAGACAAACGAGGAAAAGCACAAACATATTAAAAAAGCTCTTAATGTTCTAAGAGATGCAGCTGGAAGCGTGGTTCAGAACTTTAAAGTTAAAGAAAGAGCAGAAAGAGAAAGCTATGACCAGCTGCCATCGGATACCTGAAGAGGTAGGTGGGCAAAAACCCATGACTACACTGACCCAAATGCACAACAAATCTTCCAAAATGTCTCTCACAACTCTGAGTAATTCAAAGATGTTTGGAGCAATAAGTCAATAAAAAGTGATAAGAAAAGAACACCCTACCTACAGTGAAGCATGGCGTAGGCTCAGTGATGCTCTGGGGCTGCGTTGTTTTGTCTGGCACTGGACACCAGCTGGAGGGAAGATGGATTTAAGCAACAGGAAATCCTACGAAGGAATTTCATGCTGTGTGAGGAAGCTACAAATTGGACTTCATTAGTCAAGAAAATGATCCAAAGCATTCTTTAAAGTCCACCAAAGCTTGTTTTCAGAAGAAGGCCTGGGAGAGTCGAGGTGCCACCATATTCACCTGACTTGAACTTCACTGAAAATCTCTGGTGGGTTTTGAAAAAGGCAGGTTTTCACTATTAGTGAACTGGAGGTGCCATGTTTGCAATAAGCCAAAACAGCAGAAGGGCGCTCTACTAATTACTAAACATGCTTGTCATCAAGGGGTTGAATAATTTTGAGACAGCAATCAGTAAAAGTAGCATTTTGTGCTGGTTTTGCAATGTTGTGTTGAGCTATTTAATGTGTTTAATTACAGCAAGCAGTTGCTAGTTTCTATATAAACAAGATTGGAAAGTCTTTTGGATGCGTTTTGGAACATCTGCATATTCTACAATCTTTTCAAACACTCCCCAGCCTCTTTATTGGGTATAACTATTTGATAATCAATACAAATAGGGAATCGGCCAATCAATAGCAGCAACTCAATGAATTATGGCATCAAGATGTGGAGAAGATGATTTGTGGAAGTGGTGCAAAGGTATGGGGGCATATTCTTGACATGCTTTCCCCCCCTACCTGTTGAGCATTGTTTAAACACCAGTGTTCTCTTGGCTGCTGCCAGCAGGATAATCCACCTTGTCAAAAAACTCAATCTCAGCACTTTCTTGAACATGACAATGAGTTCACTGTTTTCCTGACACAGTCATAGAGCATCTTTGGGATGTGGTGCACAGGAGATTTGCATCATGAATGTATTGCAGATACATCTGTGTGGTGCCATCATGTCACCATGGACCAAAATCCCTGTGAACAGTTCTGATGCCTTGGTAAATGTGTGTCACAAAGAATAAAGGAAGTCCGACATGCTACTCACCAGGTGTTTCTTATAAAGTGGGGAGTGACTGCTCAGTGTTAAACCCAAGATCCCTGTATCACCTGTCAAGCATGGTGGTAATGGAATCATGCTGTGGGACTGTTTTGCCACCAGTGGGGTGTTCCTACAGGACCAGGACCCCAAACACACAATACAACTGTTTTTAGAATGGATAAACCCGGCTAAGTTTAAGCTTCTGGAATGATTTTTCCAAAGCTCTGACTTCAATCCTAGTGAAACCTTGTGGTTTATGCTGATAATAAACACCAAACAATTCTGGCATAAGCGTTCAAATATTCAACCAGAACAGCGACAGAAGTTTTTTCACAAAAAGAAAAAAAAAAGCATAAGGGACATTTACCAAATATTATTGGAGGTGTATGTACATATTTAAGCCGATACGTAAGATTTTGTGATAAAATACAGCAGTAGAAATGAGAGATCAAATTCAATCCTCCTGATTTGTCGCAAGATACTTTAGGGATTCCATATTCCCATTGCTTCTCAAGGATAAGTCAAGTAGCTCCATGAAAATCAAGCTTTATGATAAATAATTCATTTTGTGATGTTTTATTCATAAGAATATGAAATACACTCCTGATCAGAATCTTAAGACTGGGGAAAATTAGAAATACTTATTCACACCAGAGGAAGAGGTGCAAGGTACAAAACAGAGTATACAAATGACTGAAAACTGCATTTTAATTTGAATGGGTAGGTCAGCTGACCGAGAGTTGAAAAAATAAGTCCAAAAATAAGCATCAATAAAAGCCCTCAGTGGTGAGTAGCTCCAATGCCTTTGTTGATCAGTTCAGAAGCCGGTGGGAATGTTGCTCCATGTGGTGAAGATTGCTTCACGAAAGGCATCTGTCTGAACTGACATCTTTTTTTGTACACCTCTTTTGCTTTCCCCCACAAACATTTTAAGTGGGGGACATGCAGGAATAAGAGGAAAGATTATTTGTCAGACAAGCACTATGAACTACATGGTTGTTGTGTTGGATGGCCAGTGATCACTGCACAGACAAGGACCCTCAGTCAAGAGGGATGTCTGCTTCAACATCCTCGCATGGTCAGCAGTTGCTTGATGCCTTTGCACAACCTAAAGCTCTCAGATCCTGATGGAACCTCCTTCACTGTGGGTGAGTAGAAGACATCTGTGTTCTAGAAGAGCATCTCTACGGTTTCTTGGCTGCAGTTGCATCCATAAAGGACTGAATTTATCGACATTATTTTAGCTAAAGACTGTGTCGGTATTCAGGGCACAGCCTGGACTGCTTCAGGTTTTACCTAACAGATCTTTCTGTATTAATCTTGACTGTTTTAAATCGTCTACTCCCATTCTGTCCCTCCGGGCCCTGTTCTTGGACCTGTGTTCTTCTCCCTGCATCTCCTGCCTCTGAGCTCCACTTTTAGAAAATGAAAAAAAGGCCAGAATGGCTTTAAACTTTCTTCAGCTTAACTATGAGAAGACAGAAGTTATTGTTTTTTATCTTGGTGTTGCCCATGAGTCCACCTGTGTAGACCTTGACCGTATGTGAAGATTTGTTAAATTTGCTGTCAGAAATGTGGGTTCTAGTATGGTGTTTTAAGTTTGGAAAGGTTTTATCAACTAAGCTGACAAAGGTTAATATATTCTTGCAATGCAGGATTTTGGGACAGCTATCCATGCTTTCATAACGGCTGGATTACTGTAATTCCCTTTATTTTGGTTTCTCCCTTGGGGTCCCTTTCCAGCTGGTACAAAATGCAGCCGCTCGTCTTTTAACTGGAACTCAAAGCGGGAGCCCACGCAATTCCTGTTGTAGCTTCCCTGCATTTCTGCCTGTCTGCTTTAAAGTTCATTTTAAAGTTCTTTATTTGATTTTAAGTCTTTAAATGGTCTTCCCTCATTCTATTTCCCCTTCTCACTCACTCAGGTCAGCTGGCCAGCTAATCCAGGACCAAAAAGGTGACGAAGCTCAGACGGGACAGGGCACTTTTGCAGAAGCAGCCCCTAAGATGTGAAACCTGCTGCCGCTTATTAGACATGCCAGTTCTGTTTTTACATCTTTTTAAAACCCACCTTTTTAATGGTTTTTGACCCAGCAAGTTTGTATTTTATTGTTTTGTGTATTGTATTCTTTTTTGGTATTGCTTTAAAGCGCCTTTATGTTTTTTATGAATTATTTTTTATACATTCCTGGATGTTTTTGATTCTGAATGTCTAATTATGAACTGGTTGTGATCCAACAGCATGAAATGTTTCCCCAGTCTTACGTTTTAGATAAGAATTGTATTTTCATTTACACAATGATATAAAACTGGGAACACATTGGTACCTGCGGTGTAGAAACTATTAACTGAAAAGCTATATTTGAGTCAGTACCTGAGAATGTGTCTAAACACCTTAGTGTTATCGTGATATTAAGCTTTTTTATTTACATGTCAAAAAAGTGAATGTCATCAAATACAAAACGGAAGGCACGAGAAGCAGTCAGACGGTAAAGCAAGTTGTTCTGATTTTATATGACAGAAATGAGAACAGAATCAAACCAGAATAGAAAAACTACATTTGCTTATGACAAAATTATTTTCATAAAACTGTAAAATCGCTGCAGGATCAACGTTATGACCCTGGTGTGAAATGTGCTTTAATACATACCATCTACAACACAATAACAACGCATGTTTAAGTCATGCAACAGTAAACACTTGTTAAGAAATGTGCTTCATGATATTTCATAGAAACTAAAATTGCAGGGCGGTGAAGTTGTATGTATCATCACACCATACTGCTGTGTAAATGGGGGAACACTGTTTACTTACACGGATCACGCAATGAGTTGTGCAAAGTTTTTTTGCTGAGCTCATTGTTCAAACTGGGTGCCCAGTTTAACGTTACTGTTGTGATGGTGCACTGTTTACCCTTTTCATCTCAACTTTCACTTACTGGATCAGACACTGAAGACTTCCAGAAACTGTCTGTAGGACAACTTATGTTCCTTGACCTTTTCAGGCAGGTGGTGCATGTTGGTGATTCATCACCATCAGGGAGAGCAAGGTCACAGCCTGCCAGCCAGGTTTTCCACACATAATATTTGAGCAAGAAACCTTGCTTAAATATTATGCCTTTGATAGAAACTTGTTCAGATTTGGTCTTTGCTCCTGGTTGTTTCATTTTTCTTCACAACTAAGATGACTGAATGAAAATGTTGTTCCAGTGATACAACTGAGTGTGCTTACTAGATCTGTGTTGTATGTTGAAGGCACAAAGGGACGAGCCCTCCCAGAATCCATAAAATTCATAATTTTTATGCCATTTCTGTGAAGTTCTATTTAAAAGGCCAATGGGAGCAGCATGGAGACCAGGGCGGTACTACAGGAATTAGTGCCTTCTACTGATTGGACAATGGAACAGAGGCAGGAAAAAGGCCAAAGCCTGAATGGTTACCCTTCGCTGGTAGAACATCTTAAACTCACCATGTGAATAAGCCACCGCTGCTAAAAATGCAGGAATGTTAAATTGAGTAAATATTTAATCATCTCACAGAAAATAAAGTTTTTCACTCAACACTGCTGTGTGAATGTGGCAACACAAAAAACTGCATGACAAGGAAAAGGAACACTTATAATATCTCAAGCACTGGCATTCTCATTACATACAGCCGACCCTTCTGCTCTATCAAAAAACATTTCGCAACAATGTCCGGACACGCCAGGGCGCACAGTTCATCCGAGCTCCTCACTCTCACAAGGAACTCTGCAATGTTTTTGCTGATCTGCTTGTTCTGGATTGTTGGTTGGGAGTTCGCTCGGAGCAGTTTTCTACAGAAAACAACCAGTTCTCTGCAGGAGCAGCCGGGTGATTTCTCACAGCTGCAACGCTTCTCTACGACAACCACGGACTCCACAAGAACAAAGCCGCTGGTCGTTTCTAGGACTGAGTTGTTCCTTTTGCACGAGATGCTGTAGTCCAAAGTGGTGACCAACATGTCTTTGTAGACAAACCGCGCGTATTCAGTAATGGGCCATGTATCTTTGCTCTGCAATGCAGCAAGTTCTCTCACAGTTAGAGATCTCTGAGAGCCACATCCCAAAGTAAACGCATCGTCTCTGATGTAGTTGGATGACTTGGTAAGTATACCACAGCTTGTCATAGAAGAAAAGAGCTCAGCGATTTCTGCACTAGTATCCTTCAGCACATCACTTCCTTTACTGACGATCTCATCATAGGAAACAAACTGCTTAAAAATGTGCGATGACGCAGACTGAGTCCTGGAGTACATCTGCAGGAGTCTGCTGTGGACGTCCTGAAAGACAAAGGCCGAGTTGGCCCACAGCAGACCCCAGTTACGGGCACAGTCAGTGAGATGCATCAGCAAATGGCAGTTAAATGAGCAGTGCTCGAGCCCATAAAGAGAAGGAACCTGCGAGACGAACTGAACGAGGCATAACTCTGCACAGCTGATCTCCTCCTGGGTGGCAAACTGGGAGAGGAGGACATGAAGTGATGAAACAAGAAGCATCCAGTGTTTGTAGTACAGCTTTGGTAAAACTTTACACAGTATTACAGGAGAGTAGAGAAGAGCAAACGCTCTCCACTCAGATGCTTCCCAATGCATTCTCTCACTGAGGCGCCGAGGTCTTTGTCTAATCTCATCTGGGGGTTGGATGGCACACAAAGCTTTGTCCAGGTCCTTCAAACTCTGAGGTGGAAGGTGGAAACGCTTTCTGCCATAAAGGGGGTCCAACCAACGGTTGACAAACTCAGGAACAACCCCGAGACAAACACAGTGCATGTAATCTGGGATAAAACCTTTGATAACGTCAAACGCAGGCAAGAGAAGCAGCGGACTGTGACCTTTGACACCCATTTGACCTTGCGGATACCCATTTTCGATCACTAAGGTGGCCAGCTGCTCTGTCTCAGCCATGTGGCGCAGGTCACACCCATCAATCTGAACAGGATACACTCTGGTGTAACCCCGGCCCTTCTGAACCAGCTCACCTTTGTGGTAGCAGAACCCACAGCCAAACTCCGAACTGAACGGCTGAAAGTTCTGCACCGCTGACCTCGCCATCGAATCGCAGACGCAGATTTTCGCTGCCACTCTGGTGTTCAGCTCTAAACCGCTCTCATCTTCCCAAGTGAAGCCCTCGTTAGACAGTTTATGGAGTTCGTTAATGAACGGCGTAAAGAAACACTGTAGCAGTGGCTTTCCTTTACCGAACCACAACGTGTGCAGCAGAACATTTTTACACCGCTCCACGTATGGAAGTTCGTTGATCGTGCACAGGATGGGCCAGACTGAAAACTTGGATGATTTGAGAAGAGGAGAGCTATCACATGTGAAGGTAAGTGTAATGCTGCCCTCCTGCTCATCATGCTTATATTCACCTCCGGTGTTAATATCAGAAACCGAATCGCCCCTCGTAAAATGCTTCCCCAGCTTTGAGTGAACGCGTGTGAGGACTTTCCTCAGCTGGATCTCTAGCGGCATCACGAGGAAGTAGTTGGCTTTTTCAAGCAGACTTTTTTTGCTCAACCGCTGCTGACACACTCCGCACTCAGTCCCAGGCTCGAGACCGAGGTAGTTTTCACACCTGGGACAGTACAAGTGGATCTCCGTCGTCTTGTCAATATCAGTCAAATGTTTCTTTAAAAACCGCAGAGAGCTGGGAATGCATCCAGGCACCACGAGGTTGAGGAGCGCCAGGAGGTCTTTGGTGGCTGCTTTTGACAAGTCGTGCTTCAGGATGAAGGCCAAGAGGAGGAGGAGGAGAGCCCTCACACTGACTGAAGAACCGGAAAATATCTTCTTCTCCCCGTCAAAGTTTGGGTCAAATATCTGCTCCTGGGTAACATGTTACAGACAGCAAATTAGAAGGTAAACGTCAAGATACCGAAAGAAAAGGAACAAAGGGAAAACAAACCATTGGATCTTCTTCTGGGGGATCATCACATGAAGCTGAATTTTTATGCTGTGAAAATAGAAGAGATGGAGGCATAAACAGGCAAGCAGTTTGAGGGATGAATTAAACAGAAACAGTTTAATAAAATATCTTATTTTCTTTTTTTTTTTTTTAAAAAGCTCTAAATATAGCATCTTCCACAATTATGGACACTCCTGGTAAAGATGTGAAAAACCTTAAAATAAATTCATCAGCATAATCTCACACTGCACAAGAATTATTGGAATAACTGAAAGAAAATCCCAAGTTCATTCATTTTTGCCCATGGGTACAGGAAAATATGTACTTACCTAAACATTCTCGTACCTACAGTGAAAGAAGGTTGGACAAGGAACTTGGTCGTTCATGCAGCACCCGCAGTAATAAGAACACAGTAATAAGAACAATAAGGCAAGTAAGTTAGGCTTCTAGGCTCACTGTTAGATCTCTGCAGGAGGATTTGCCTCTTGGAGTTGCCAGATCTCCATACCAACCATCAGATGCTGTTTACATGACAACCAGCTGTTCAGGAGCCATGCCAGGAACAAGACATTCCTGTCCTAGCATCACAAAATGGAGTGTGCTACACACTACTGGAGCTTTAAATGAACCATTCGCTTTGGTCCGATGAGACAAAGATTGCGTTTTTAAGCAACAAACACGAAAAAAACGAAGTATGAATGTGTGGCAAAAGCACCTTACATTCAATGTTAACTAAAGTGGAAGATCTGTGATGCTGTGGGCCTGTTCCTCTTCCTGAGAGAGCGCACGGCACCATGAAGTGCATGAAATGCCAGGATATTTTAAATAAAAATATGGCAGAAAACTGTCGATCAACATTGCGTCTTTAAAGCAGGATGGTGTTTAAAAAAATATGGAAAAATCAGCACAGAAATGATTCACAACACAAAATCCAACTTTCTTCCAAATTCTACAGAAAATCTCTAAAAGAAAAGAGAGACCCATGGACTCTGGGGGATCTAGCGAGATTGTGCAAAAAGGAATGGCCAAAGACCCCCTCCTCTGTATGATCCAACCCAGTGAAAGGTTATAGAATATATTGACAAACAGGAACAAAGTATTTACAGCAGGGATGCCAATAAGAGTAGAGGGTGCTCATAAAGTATCACATTTTACCCTTTTGTGGTCTGCATCTTCTCTAGCATCCTTTGTTGTTGTGGGAAACAGGACCCTGAGCTAAAAGTCAGAAGAAAATTAATAATCATCAGAATTTTCCAACGTTTCTATCGGTACCAGAGGTTTACTAAAAAATCTTGCACCATGGGATCTTCTTCATCAGTATCAGGAGAGGAGTCTGCAGTGTCGGCATCCTCACAGTCACTGCTGAACTCTCTCTAGAATTTAAAAAAGGAAAACAGAACAATTGTCTTTTATTTTTTTAATCTCTAAAGTTTAACAATCTCACCCCAGCCTGAACACATATTACCATTTTCTTATCTGGAGCTTTCTTTATAAGATGTGCTGGTCCAGCTGACTCAGAATCGACCTGAAAAGGAGAAAAATATGCCCTCAGAAATTTCTGCAGAAATTTAAAATTTCTAAAAAATATCTGTTGGTCTGAAGTTAAATATTCATGGAATATAAATGTTTTAACTCTACTTTATCTCCTCCTTTATCTCTGGCTGGTCCAGCATGATCAGCCTAAGAAACAAGAGATCATTATGAATAACAGTGATTTATGATCATTTCATCCAAATAAAACCAGTCATTTTATTCTGATCTCATATGACATATGGCTGCATCGAGTGACAATGGCTTTAATAAATGTACTTCTGAATTTGACCATTTCAATCAGGTGAGGATCAACAGTGATTTCTGTAATATTGAAACTATAATGATAATGATTTGATTTTTTTCACAATGAATGACCAGTTTAAAAGGGAAGGCTCAATTTAGAAACAAGCAGAACTTTCCCAGGCACACAGCAGGAGCCTAGGTGACATAAAGAAATCCAAATTAAGAAACAAAAGTTGTACAATCAGCAGAGCTGCCCATCGGTCACAGTCTCTGCCTTCAGCAGAAGACTTCCGGGTTCTAGATGTCCTGTTTACCAGTGATGTTAGCATGAAACCAGGAGATGGCGCCAGAAGAAGGCCCTGAGCTGAAAGGCAAAGCTCTTGATTTAATAATCCATTTATGCTCCATCCCTCCGAAATGTTCTTAAGATTTGGATCAGAACCAAAGCAACGGGATTCCAGGTACAAGTGGCTACAATAAGTGTTCTTCACCAGGTGAAGCGATGAATCGGCTGGACGATTCACTTGTCTAATCTATTGTGCAAGTTTTGTTTCTTTTTGAAATGAAAAATGAAAGACTAAAGGAACTGCAATGCTCCAATCTTTTCATTTATATTTGAGAGCAATGCTTCGTGTGCAGTTAAAACAAGTTTGTACTGTTTCACTGGTATTGTTCAATGTTGCTCAATAAAATAAAACTGGAACATTGAAGATGTAGTGTGACTTTATAACACCAGACAGTGTTTAAAAAAAAGAAAATTGGTATCGGCAAAAGTTGGAATCGGCAGGTCAGGCTTTTTAAAGATCGGTGATCAGAGATTGGCCAGAAAACTGCAATCGGTGCACCGGTGCCACCCCTTCCAGGAAGGCTGATTTTTAAAATAATCTAGGAAAAAATGTAGAAAGCACCAGAGAGAGAAAACCTTTGAAAGTTCCTTAGAAGCTTTGACAGACCTTCAAAAAAAAAAAAAAAAAAACACTTTAAATGACAACAACAAATATGGCTGCTTTGAAACCAAATTTTTAAAAATGAGAAAGAATTGGAGACCTGGGTGTAAAACTCAATATGTGCCTTTAAAAAAAAAAATCTCCGAATAAAAAGCAAAGCAAACAGTGATGTTGAAACGATTCCCTCTCATCCCGCTGTAGGATGACAGTGAAACGAACATGGGAGAGGAAACCCTGGAGCCCCTCCAGGTGCGGAGCATCTCTAAGCCGCTCACTGATTCCCTTTGTTGGATAGAAAGCTGCAGCTTTCCCTTCATCCCTCTCACCTCTAGCTGTGCTGTCTGTGTCCTGTTAGGAGGCTTCTTCGTGGGTCTCCCACTCCGCGGAAGGGTCGCCACAGTGTTAAACCGTATCCATTTATGGATAATCTTCCTAACTGTGGAATGATGAATCTCCAAACTCTTTGAAATCAGTTTATATCCCATCCCGGCGTTGTGCATATCTACAACTTTCGACCGGATCCCTTCTGGGATCTCGTTTCTACGAGGCATTTTTTCTTGATATTCAGTAAAATATCATAAAATGAAAATCTGCCCAAAAATTATTTCACTTTTCTTAACAAGGAAGCGCCCCGAGTCCGTTGTTTTTTCTACTTCCGGTGCACACCGGAAAAGGAATTGAACATCTGCTTTTTCCACGATTTTTATTAAAATGTGTATTTTTTCCCCACCGAATCCTTCAGGAAATACGTTTTAAACAAAAAATATAACGATTTAAAAAAACAATTCAGCATAATATATGCATATTTTGTAATAAAATAATTGCAGTAACTGTGTTAACAAATCCACAAAAAATGTAATCGGAAAATCTAAAATGAAATGTAAAATCTTGTGAAGAACTCACAGATATTAACAGATATGAAATATTTTCCCCCTTACAAATTTCTTCTGTTTTTGGTTTTTGTTACAGTAATTGTTTCCAATTATCAAACAAAATTTAATATCAGACATAAATATCAGAATCAGCTTTATTGCCAAGTTCGTACATACAAACAAGGAATTTGACTCCGGTACACTTTGCTCTCTGGTTTTTGTTTTTGCATTACAGAATATACATATATACAATATACAAATATACACATATATAAATAAAAAAGGTGGATTTGCAACTTCAGTATGAGGTTGTTCTGTACTCTATTAAATGTTCAACAGAGAAACAGCCTGGGGGAAGAAACTGTCTCTGTGGCGGCTGGTTTTAGTAAACAGTGCTCTGTAGCGGCAGCCTGAAGATAAAACTCTGAACAGTTTATGTGCAGGGTGTGTGGGGTCTGCAGAGATTTTAGCAGCTCTTTTTCTGACCCTAGACCTGTATAAATCAAGTTCATTTAAACTGCTTGGTTTACTGGAACAGACCCAGCTTTTAAGCATGGCGCTTATGAATGTTTTCAGATTTCTGAGTCTGCCTGTAACATTCTGACCCAATGTGAATTAGAGAAAACCCACAATATATTCTTTGTATAGTTGGTACAGTAATATGTCACAGTCCACATGGAAATGTATGATATGATGGTACAATCTGCTCATCCTGTTTTGGGATGTTTTTGTAAACTTTCTTCTTCTTCTTCTTGTATTATTTTTGGCAGTTGGCAAATAACGTTATGATGTGCATTACCGCCACTGACTGGTATGGAGTGTGGTTCTTCATGGTTTTAAATCTTATTTACTATTACAACAATCACATTCTATTTATTAATTTAGTGCTCTTGAAAAATCTAATTATAATTTGAATATGCTTGCTACCTAAACTTCTTTGCAAAGTATCTCTCAAAATAAAATTTTCTTTAATACCTACAAATTATCTCCTTAAAATTGTTCTTTATTTGTAAACTTTCCTCCCATTCCTCCCTTCGATCGGCCTTTGGTTGCTTGTCTTCTGTCACTGCTCCCAGGTGACTTGGTTTCTTCCTTGTCGCTTGGCCCATTGAAGTATTTGCACCCCAGGCTGCCACATTCCTATCTGCATTCCTCTAACCCACTGACCTTTGGTGACCCTCCATGGCGCTTCCCTTCCCAGTGTCCGTGCAGCTGCCACACGTCAGTAACTGCTGTCACTCTTGACAAATATAGACATCTCAAGAAAGATCTTGGTGCCATGGGGTCAGTGTTTATGATGGGGAAGTTTCTTGGAGTCACATGTAGCTTTCTCAAGAAACCTTTATGAGTGTTATGTTTCTGGGTAGCTGGTAAAGTATTAGGACTGCACAAGTATGTCTAATGATAAATTTACAGGTTATATCACTTTTCTTTGTAGTTACCTTTACTAAATGCTTTCACTTTATTAAAACTGTGTGAAAACGATTTTCAAACCTGCCATAAAGCAAACATAATATTAAATAACAACATGCTCCATTATGTTGTATTAAATGCCAGAATAAATGTCTTTGTAATAATGTACGAAGCTACTCTATTGTAATCTAGTTCTGTTGGTCTATAGAAGGTCTGCAGTTTCATCTGAAAGTCCTGCAAGGAAGCAGCCCTAAAGCTGTCAGTGAAGACATTATGGGATGTAAAGTGATGTTTGGACCCCTCACAACACTAATTCTGACTTTTTATGGTCACTTTGCAAGGTTACCTAATTACAGTTTAAGCCAGGTTGGACACATTACGATAAAATATTTTAGATGTTTAAACTACTTTTTAGTAGCTTGGGATGCACAGTTGGTAGCACTGTTGCCTTGCAGCAAGAAAATCCTAGGTTCAATTCCCAGGCTGGGGGTCTTTCTGCATGGAGTTTGCATGTTCTCCCAGTGCAAGCGTGGGTTCTCTCTGGGTACTCCGGCTTCCTCGCACCGTTATTGGACTGTGGAAGGAAGGTTAGCTTGATTGGTTTCTCTAAATTGCCCCTAGGTGTGATTGAATGTGTGCATGGTTGTTTGTCCTGTGTGTCTCTGTGTTGCCCTGCAATGGACTGGCAACCTGTCCAGGGTGGACCCCGCCTCCTGCCCATAGACTGCTGGAGATAGGCACCGGCTTGCCCGCCTGCCACTATGGAAGAAGCGGTAGAAAATGACTGACTGAAAACTACTTTTTAACTTTGCGCATTTATTATATTTAGCAATTTTCAATGTTTGAAATTGTGCAAATTTGCAATGCTTCGAATGGATTAAGGAAATATTATGATGGGAACAAAATATTGTCTCAGCGGCAAAAGTTTATGTTAAACAAACACATTTTAAAGTACACTTTAAACTTTTATTTAGTACATGTATTGATCAGGGAATAATAAAAATAACCTGTTTTTTTGTTACCAGATTCTGCACTGACATTGTTTATTAAACCAAGTACACCCATAATTCAACAGTTTCTCCCACTCATGTTTGTGTTTTTATGAAATTCCAGTGTTGCTTTTTTACACGATTGTGTTCCTCAGTTTCTTATCCTCTTTAATTGGTCATTTTATTTCTCTTTACTTTTTCTTGTTAGCTCGTTTTTGTATTATATATTACTTGTTCAGTATGTTGTTTCACTGTTTGTTTTAACCTCAGTGGTGTGTAGAGGCTTGATGTCTGGACTTTGACAGGACCATTGCAAGAGCTTGATTATGTTGATAAAGGTAAGGGTGAGGATGTTGGAAAATAATGATTGAGAAGAAGAGCATGATGATGATGATGAGGGGGATTATAATGAAAGTAAAGATTTAAGTAGTTAGATTATGATTATAATGACGATGATGAAGAAGATGAACATACTGAGAATGAAAAAAGAAGAAAATGCTCAGACGAAGGAAAGTGAGGATGATGAAGAGTAGGGTGATTTTGATGATGGTGGTGTTGAGGATGAAGATAATGTAATGATCTGATGAAGAAGAAGAAAATCATGATGATGATGAGAATAAGATGATTTGTATGATGAAAGTGATGGTGGAGATGATAAACAAGTTGATGAAATATGAATATGATGATGAAAAAGAAGATGATGCCGAAGATTATGAAGATTAAGATGATGAACAAGATTAAGATGATAACGATGAACATACTGATGACAAAAAAGGAGAAAATTGATGATGAGGTGGAGGATGATTATGACGATGATGTTAATGATGATGATAAATGAGAATGAGATGATGATTAAAACAAAATGATGATGATAGAGATGAAATGACTGAAATGATAATGATGATGGTGATAGTGAAGATGAAGAGGAATAAAATTATGGTAATGAGTAACATCATGCTGCTGCTGCTGCTACTAATGATAAGAGTGGTGATGAAGATGAAAGAGAAAATGATGATGATTTTGAAGAAAAAGATAATATTGAATAAATTGATGATGAATAAAATGAAGTAGATGTAGAAATAAAAGAGGAAGAAAGAAGACTATGATGATGATGAGGGTCATAAATAAAATGATTATGACAATGATGTTGATGATGGTGGTTAGATGAAGACGTTTCTGATGAAGGTTGTTACTTAAATGTGTTTGAATCTTTCTAATCCAGGTGAAGACATAATTTCTCCTGTGACTCTCATTGGTCCACAGCTGAAACAATTGAATTACTTTAAAATAAAGTTTTTTTTATATATATAACCGTGATCATATTTTAAGTTGTTTACTGATGCTTAAAGCCAAATAGTTACCAAAAATGAGAAACAGTCCACTTATCTACAAGCATGGGTACTTCACTGCAATATCTAGATTCAGCAGCAGAGGGCGTATTTATTTTATTCCTTCGGCAAGTTTTAAATGTCAAAGACCAAGTAAATCAATGAGCGAAAAGTCTCCACTGTTTCACCTCTAATCATTGTTTCAGATGTTGCAGTTAAAGTCAGAAACACAGCCGAATGAGAAAATTCAGATGAGATGTTTTACCCACTCAGTTCTGTCAAGGCTTGTTCCTTTAAGATCCAGCATCTTCACCAGGAGCAGGAAAGGTGACGGGAAGTCGTAAAGCTGCACAAAAACAACAGGAAATAAAGCGGAAACGCAATTAATTAACCTTTAAAATAAAGTTTCGACTGACCTGTGTGTTTGCTCTGTACTGCTCAAAATTACAAAGTGTTTATATTTTCTATATGTTCATAATAACGGTACAGAAAGATATAAAGACCGGTAGCTTTATAAAGAGCAAAATGATTCCTTCTATTTATCCCCTTTTAAAAAGATGTATTCTTTGTATTAGCAAACAAAAGGCAAATAATCAAACCAATTAATATAAATATAGCAAAATTCTCTCTCCTCTATGTCGTACACGAATAAATTGATTTATAGAGACAAGACCTTTTCAGGGATTAGGTAAAGGTACAGGATTCTCAACATGTACTAGACACTTTAACATTAAATTGCTTGTGATTTTCTTGTGAAGTATATATATATGTCTAATGTATGCACTTCTTTTTCCTATTCCTGGTCTTTTTATGCGTCGTTTGGTGACTTTTATTAAACTCTGCAGGGGCCTTTTTCCAAATTCCCACTTTCAATTTGTCCTTTTTGTTTACCTTTCTCCATTTAATATTACTTGCGAGAGTTGTTTTTAGCTTTTTAAGATGTTTTTTTTTTTTGAGAGAATCTGCCTCCTGTCCTTAAACAATAGTTCTTTTTCTGTTTCCTGACAGACCAATTTAAAAATCTGCCTGTAAAATAATCTCTTGAACCACGTTGCAAAACAGCTACAGATGTATTTTTCTCTTTATGCTTATGATGTGCGTTAAGTTTCCTGCCGGATGTGCAGCACGCTTTGCCTGCGTGCGGCTTGACGCAGCGGCTGATCCAAGCCGTCGCTCCAGCAGCACAGGCAGGGAGGGGACGGGTCCAGGCTGGTAACCGGGCTGTAACGGGGATAACCTGCAGCCTCCGCCGCCTCTCAGATGTTCTGATGGAGTGAACCGGCCAACTATGCGTTTTTATTATGCCCTCTCCGTCGATCATGGAAACGGTAAGGCGCGCAAGCAGATGTTCGGAGATGTCGCGGCGCGTTTGAACGTCCAGCTGTTTTTATGGGTGGGGGAGAGGGAGGGAGGGGGGTTTCGAGAAGGGAGAGTACTGGGGTGTTGATGGGAATTATCCACCTTGATGTTGCAATAAATGCAAATCTGCGCACCGTTTTGCGCCACTTGGGTTAAGTGTATCCACATATATTAATCCAGAGGTGTGTCATCTTTTGGTATAATCTTGTTAATTAGGCCTGCATCATTTACAGGATGATTGGCACCTCCCACCATGATGTGATAGCGGTGTTAGGCTACATTGCACGGAAATGTACGACATTTGTTCCGTTTACTTTCCTAAGACAGCGGTTCATTCTCTGTCTCAGCAATCCGAAGATTATAGGCCTCCAGAACATTTTTACAGATGGGTGCCGGAAACGTTAAAAAGAGGCAAAAATCCACCTGGAAACAGCCAGTAATATCATTCACGATGACACCCGTTTTCCCTTCCCTCCACATGAATGTTAGAAGCTGCGCCGCGCATTTCCTCGTAACCTACAGGCCTGACACAGTTATTCTGTCTTTGCGTAAATGATTTCATCATGCGCATTTATCATTACCCTTATGAGCATGGACGCTGAGAAACAGAAGGCTCTGACACGCACGATGGTTGAATCAGTCCAGTAAGTCAGGGTGAGAGACAGCGCTGCTGCAACAGCAGTGGTTATTCTGCCTCCGAGGTTTGTGGGGGAAAAGGAGGCAATGTGTGGTTTCTTTCAGCATGAGAGGACTGGATGAATCCACATGATGGATGAGAGGAAATATCAGAACTTGGATCCCTTCATCCATTCATCAGGTCATTCAGTACCATCCAGCTGCACTTGAATCTTCACATCATCTAAAAGTTAGTCCAGGGAGGCTGTGGGACATCCTATTATCTCATGCTAGTTATACATTACCAGCTACATTTCACTGATTTATACATCCATCCATTGTCTACACCTGCTTATTCACACAGGGGTCGTGCATATCTCCAGCAGTCATGAGGTTAGAGGTGGGGTTGCCAGTCTGTCACAGAGCAACACAGAGACACATGCACACATTATTGCTAAGGGCAATTTAGTGTAACCAATTAACCTAACACTCATGTGTTTTGGGCTGTGGGAGGAGCACCTGGAGAGAACCCACACATGCACGTGACCATGCAAGCTCTGGGATTTGAACCCAGGACATTTCTGCAAGGCAACAGTGCTAACAACTGCACCATGCAACCTTCAGTGAAAATTCCACAGATGAATCATTGTACCAACACTGGCCGAGTCACTGATGAAGAAAATTATATCAGACCAGTTTTCATTATTTATCAATATCAAAGCAACGTCCTGAAAACAGTTACTATAACAATCCATCCATCTAGTAAGGTATAACCCAAAGGTCTCCTGAGCAACACTCTCCTCGTTCTGGGGGATCCCAAATCAAAAAGTCCTTCCAGTTCTCTGGCTCTGGCCTGTAGTTTCCTACCCATGGAATGTGACCAGAAAACCTGAAGAAATTGTAATCAGATGTCTGAACCTCCTTAACTGACTCTTTATGATAGAATAATTTTTTTTCTTCTCCAAACAATCACTAGTTTAACATGCTGGAGAGGTTTGAGATGAGGGGTTGTTTACTGGTGCTTCGGCTACTGTTGCAGTCTCCTGTGGCAAATTGGCCTCAGGGTAGTTTCAGACTAATAGTGGTTAAGTGATCTTGATGATTAGCAGATCAGGACATCCTCCTGGAGCTAGCCTTGGGTAAGCTTGTGTGTTCACCCACGGTGAAGGCGGGGGCCTGGCCATGCCGATTCCCACCATCATAATCTGGCTTTATTGGAAGGTTAACTTTAATATTTGTCAAAAATCAATCAGTGATTAATGTTTGCCACAGCTAATCTCACAACTAATTCCAGAACTTTTAAAGATATGACTCAGGATGAGATTTTTAAACTTCTGCTTTTCTAACTTTCTGTGGTGGCTAACTGTGCTGTAGTGCTAGCTGTCGACAGCTTAAAACATCTGTTTTGTTTTCGGTGTATTCGCATTTCGCCTCTATGCCAGTGCAGTATTTTTTGTTAGTATCTTATTTTTTATGTAAAAAATGTAAAATAAATAGGTGCTAAACTTTTCCAAAACGTTTGAAGCAATTGCAGTTTTAAACAGCTACATTTCTTTCCTACTATAGCAGCTAGCTGTGCTACAGTGTTAATGCTATCATTGGGATTTAGTGTCAGCAATGTTCTTTTTACATTTGGTCCATACATCAATAAATGCCTAAGAACAATTTCAACAATGTAAGCAATGGAAATATTGAACCACTTCCTTTATAATACTCCGTAACAGCTATCTGTGCTTCAATGCTAATGTTAGCTTAGTTTAAACAGGAAAAAGTAGCAAATCGGTTTAAGCTGTCTTATTTTTTATATTATATTATATTATATTATTATATATACGATATATAATAATATATATATCCCGTCCGGGGGTCTTTCTGCATGGAGTTTGCATGTTCTCCCCGTGCATGCGTGGGTTCTCACCGGGTACTCCGGCTTCCTCCCACAGTCCAAAGACATGCCTGTTAGGTTAATTGGTCTCTCTAAATTGCCCTTAGGTGTATGAATGAGTGTGTGCATGGTATGTGTGTTGCCCTGCGATGGACTGGCGACCTGTCCAGGGTGTACCCTGCCTCTCACCCACAGACTGCTGGAGATAGGCACCAGCTCCCCCGCGACCCACTATGGAATGAGCGGTATAAAATGACTGACTAATATATATATTATATTATAACTTTCAAAATTACAACATAAAATGGGAGGTATGATATATTGATTAAACATTTAAACTGCAATATGGTGCTAGTATGGAACAGTAGTAATATTGGCAGTGGCAAATGCATTGTGCTTTTTGAAAAAAATGTATCTTTTTTTTTCTTGTTTCAGGTTCGTCTGGCATCCCAATAAACCCTGGAGCCAAGGGGTCAAAGGTCTCTCACTAAAAAAACGCATCTGTCCCTCTCATCCCTGCACCCCTCTTCACCCTGTTCCCTAATCCCTAATCCACACATTCTTACCCCATCTTCAATCTGTTCCACCTAGTTTCCCTCACAAATTTCCCTTACATCCTGAGATAAAACCCCTCCCAACAAACAAGATATACTAGCAGCTGTACTTTTCATGACGAGAAAGAAGCTCTTCAGCAGACCATCCTAGACATCTCCTGTGATAACTCCTCTCACTCCCAGGCCTCACGATGATGTGCGAGGTGATGCCCACCATCTCAGAGGATGGGCGAGGAGGAGGAGGGGGTGGCTCGTCCTCTCCGGCGAGTGGCACAGGAGGGATGGGTGGTGGGATGGGAGTCTATGGAAGCCGAGATCGTAGCAGTGGTGGCGGTGGTGGAGGAGGAGGTGATGAAGGGGGAAGCACGGGCAACTTGGAGTCGTTAATGGTGAACATGCTGACGGAGAGGGAGAGGCTGCTGGAGAGCCTGAGGGAGACGCAGGAAAGTCTTGGGACGGCACACCTTCGCCTGCGAGAGCTGGGCCACGAGAAGGAGTCTCTGCAGAGGCAGCTGTCTATCGCCTTGCCACAGGTATAGGCACTCAGGGGGAATTTACTTTAATCGGTAGTATGGCCCACATACAGTGTGCCTACATTCCAGAATATACAGTACTGAAAAAAGTTTTTACCTCCTTACAGAGGTCTTCTGTTTTTGCTTTTTCTGTCACACTTAAGTGTTTCAGATCATCAGACAAAGTTTTATAGCAGACAAATTGGCTGATCCACACATGGTGGCAACAACTGCCATTAAGCATTTGTCATACGGGTCCTGAATTAGCAAAGTAGCCAAAGACTCTCACACTACAAAGTCCATGTTTGACTGTTGGCATGGTGTTCTTTTTCTGAAATGTAATGTTTTAAAAGATCCACATTGGTCTCGTCAGTCCACAGAATATTTTCCCAGAAGTCTTCAGAATCATAAAGATGTTTTTGGTAAACGTGACACGGCCCTTTGTGGGGTTTGTTTGGTCAGCAGTGGTTTTGGCCCTGAAACTCTCCCATGGACGCCATTTTTGCCCAGTCTCTTTCTGACTGAATAATGAACACTCTGACCTTAACTGAGGCTTTCGAGGCCTGCAGAGTTGTAGACGTAGTTCTTGGTTCTGTATGATCTCCTGGATGAGATGCTGAGGTGGTCTTTTGTAAACTGGCCACTCCTGGAAAGATTTACCACTGTTCCATATTAATGGTACCACTGTTCAGTGTTCTCTGGATAATGGCTCTCTCTCTGCTCTCACTGTGGTTTGCTGGAGTCCCAAAGCTTTAGAAATGGCTTTGTAACTGTTTCTAGACTGACAGATGTCAGTGACTTTGTTTCTTTGATATGGACATAATGTGTTGCTTTTGAAATCATTTAGCCATCTTCCTGCTGTCAGACAGGTTCTACGTTAGTGATTTCAGTGATTTCTTGATTTGGCCTGGTATAATGAGGCCTATTGAAATTTAAATCCATTTTCCAAAACAGGTAATTAGGGCAGAGTTGGTTTGGATAACTTGTTTTCCCGTAAAAATAAAAATTATAATTTGAAAATTTTGTTTGATATTAAAATAGTTGATGATCTGAAACAACAATTTAAGAACATTTTAAAAGATTACAGGAGTGTAAAGTGTAAAGAAATGATTGATGACTCAAAACTATTGCACAGTACTGTAGATGTTTCTTTTCTTTATATGGTTATTCAGACAAGTTCTTCACAGAGCTGGTCGTCCAGTGTTAGTTTTGCTTCTGTGCTCATTTCAAGACAAAATAAGGACATAATGTTCTGCAAGTATGGAACATACAGTCCGGCCAATATTTAATGTCAGGATTTGAACTTTATGTTGTTTTACCAAAGCAGTTTAACAAAGTATTACTAACTATTACTTTAAAAGCACATCCAGGTGACAAGTTTCTGTCTCATTCAGTTGACCTGATGCTTTCAGTTTAAAGTAGCAGTTTAACTAACAGAATAAAGATGTGTGCAGATGACAGAAACATGTCAAATCAAAACAATATCTCAGCTTCACTTGAAGGTAGATGTTTAGTGCCCTTGTGTCTGAAGGACTGATTCTGTGTTGAATTATTGATGCATCAACCTGTAATCAGGATGTTATTATTGCAGCTGGTCCGGGTGGCTCTGGGTCAGTCTGGTCTGCGGTAGCATAGAGGCATTAAAACTATAATAACAATAATAAAAACATTTTTAATGCAGAAATGTGGGCTGAATGAATGAAAAGTATGTTTAATACCTGCTTAATTTCTTATTTTTATATCTTGTTTCTTCTTTGATGAAGAAACTGAGAAATTATAAAAAATACAAACATGACAGAATATTTTATTACCAAAACTAGCAAGGCATCACTATCTGTAAAAAACAACAGATGTTTCAGATGTTTCAATAACAAACTGGGGCCACCCAGAACCGTAAGATATGCCAATATTATCCCACATTCCAGAGCTAATCAGGTTCTAACACCACTCGGCACAGAAGGACTCATCTCTATTTTCTGGCAGGAGTCTGATGCCTCAGGCCGCGATGATTACTCCTCATTGTTTGCACCTTTTTCTTATTTTTTTCCTCTGTCGCTCCACCTGAGTGATCAAAATAACTGGTACCGAGGTGCTCCAACACAGAGTGACTGGACATGAAAGGGCCACATTACCTCACGAAGAGCATATCAATACACACAAACACACTTACACACTCATGTAGATGGAGGAAAACATGGATTGGTGTGATACACAGATGAGTTCAGTGAGTTTGTCTGTGTGCAGTACAAGCTGCCAAGACAGGAAAACAGGAGAGAGTGATGGAGAGAGAAATACAGCGAGAAGACAAAATAACTGAGTGATAAGAAACAAAATCAAACCCAAAATGGGTGGGATTAAGATGCATGAAAGCTGTATAACTTGTGTTTCTGAACAAAAAGATTGTGACAAGAGAAGAGAGGAAAGTGACTGGTTTCTGTGGTCTATCTCACACCATCTTTCCCATGAATTATCCCAGTGTTATGATATCCTTTGGGCCCAGAACATGCCATCTGCACACAGTGATTTCCTCCCTTCTATTCAAACGCTTCTCTTCCTCTCATTCCTCTCCCGTATCTCAGCCCAGCGAGGCCTGACATGGACTGTACACTCTGTACTTTTTAAATGCATTTTGGCTGGAAGAGGATGTGAGGCGCCCGTCTGCTGTGCGTGGAGTAAAATGATCACTGTTAACACATGGAGCAAAGACATCATCAACAGCAGCAACAACAGCAGCAGCAGCAGCGACATGCACGCATCAGTGCCCTTTAATGGCTCGTTTGCATAAGTGAAAACATGCATGATTTGGTGCACACGTGTTCGAGGATGTGCTGTGTGTGTCATGAGTGTGTCACGCAACGGTCGCGTGTGAGTCAAAAAACAGGAATTTACTCATAGAAAGAAACATCCCAGTAGAGCAGAGATGAAAAGTTAAAAGTTGTAATGCTGATGAGATTGGTTCTAAATTAATGTACATAAATAAATATGTCTCATAATCTGAAGGATGAATTCATTCCTCCCATTAAACTCCCTTTATCACAAATATAAAGAAGCAAGGAAAGACCATTTTAGTATCATTCAAAAGCCTTCAGAATCAGATCTTTTGCACCATTGCTGGCCCAAAGTGATATGGGGCCTTCTGCAGAATTTCATTTGGGGCCCCTCTTCCCTTTAAGACCACTAACAATGTTTCAGTGGAGATTTGGTGGAATCTGGGGCTGGGGCCCATGTTTAACTGGCTGAGCTTAAAGGCAATCATGAATAATTGGTCGTTTTTTACCTAGATGTGAACACATTGAGCTCAAACATGAAGAAAAGATTAAACTCCTAGCATTAGATTGTAACTATATTAACACAAAGATTAGAAATATGCTGTGAATGCATATTGGTGTATTTCTTGAAGGGAATCATCAAGTCCCTTGACCCAGTTGTGCAAAACGTCCTGCTGGTTCTAGTTCTTTGCATGTCTAAGGATGCATTGGAACCAGCCCTGTTGAGTCAAACTCTAGCTTGTTTGCTTGAAAGGTCTGGTTTGTTTTGGGAGGTGTGAATAGACAATCGCACTCTGTTGCAGCTCAAAGAAGCGAACTTTGGTCCAACTAAAAACATAGGTCTCCTCTTCAAGTGAACCAAAAGCAAGAAACAGACCAAAACACAGGGTACTGTGGGTAAACACTGTAAAGATTAACAGGAGAAATAGCTCTTGAACTAGATGCTATTCTTGGTGCTCTCGCCCCCACAAGTAGAGGGGATATACAGAACATCCAGTTTATTTAACAAACGGTATTGTGAATGCAAAATTGGGCCGGCAGAATTTGGCAGCCAATGAAACTGAGTCTCAAATCATACCAGGTCTAACGGACTATTAGGTATGAAAACGACCTGAGTCTCAGAACCTCAGCAACTAACTGTGGGACCAGAACTTCCTGGTAAGGAGTTATCGCGTATGTTGATCAACCAATCACAGACTGACTATGGAGATGTGGCTATGTCACATTACACATAGAGAAAGACATGGCTTATGCTGTATTTTATCTACCACCTTCTTCTAACTAGAGAGGCCAAAAATATCAGCGAACTATTCTTGTAAATAAAATGCTATCTTAGCTAGAACTGTTTTCACAATCATAGTTTCAAATATTTAATCATTCTGTTGAAATAAAAGACAAATTCACATTCAGAGTTCAACACATTAACCAATATTTAAGGTTAAAAAAAAATCACGGGGTACTTTAAAGCTTTTCTGAATATCTAAATCTGCAAAATTAGATCATATTTAAAGACTGTGACACATATTAACCAGCATTCAGGGAACACACGTTTGAGTAAAACACTTCCAGGTAAAAAAAAAAAGCCTTTTCTGAAGACTGCTTGATGTCATCGATGTGGGATAAGGTGCTGTTGAGGCTAAATCTGATAGGTCAATATTTGAAGAGGTCAAAATAAAATATGTTTGTTAGTGAACAAAGTTAAACTTTGTCTAAATCATCTGATAACATCTAGATGTCTTTGTTGGTCTACTAACATCACATTTCTGAGAATTATTAGAAGCAAACCATAAAGACTAAAAATTGGATGGTTTTAGATTTTTGCACAGTACCCTAATTGGGAGTAAATGACATCACAACATTCACTGTGATGGGGTTCAGTTGTAAACGGCAGACCTCACACTGAGCTGGTCTGATTTGCATTACTTTCATGATTTCTTTTGCGTCTATGTTTTTAATGATAAGTAACAGGCAGCTGAGCTTATTGCACATTTAACCTAGTTTTTAGGGGCAACACGTGCAATAAACCCAGTTGTAAGATTTTACTTCAAGGGCCGGTTTAACGTTTCTGGACTCTTTGAACTTGGAGCACAGCGGTAGGCATGGCTCACATTATACTCTGTCAGTCTCAGGAAGCTGTTTTCCAGAGACTGCGTTCAAATATGTTCGATGCACATAAATTCTTTTAGGCTCATGGAGTTGGTTTGCTAATGAAATCAAGATTCATCAAACATTCACTGTAAAAGATTATAGCTTAAGACCTGCTTCCACATCCAACCAACATGTTTCAGTGTCAGAACCTCTCTGGGAGTCTGTCTATGCAACACTGCTTTATGTTCTTTTGAGCCCAGTGCACAGCAGGATTGGGCTGGTTCTATTTGGGAATTATACACGTAATAGTATCCAGCAAGGGAAGCAGCGCTAAGGGCAATATACCTCCTGGGTACCTTTATATAGGATGGATGAACGGACGGACAGATTGATGGATGGATGGACGGATTGATGGTTGGATGGATGGATGGATGGACGGATGGACGGATGGATGGATGGACGGACGGATGGATGGATGGATTGACGGATGGATGGATGGATGGACGGATGGATGGATGGACGGATGGACGGATGGATGGATGGACGGGACGGACGGACGGATGGATGGATGGATGGATGGACGGACGGACGGATGGAAGGATGGACGGATGGATGGATGGATGGACGGACGGATGGATGGACGGATGGATTGATGGATGGACGGGACGGACGGACGAATGGATGGATGGATGGATGGATGGAAGGACGGATGGACGGACGGATGGATGGACGGATGGATTGATGGACGGATGGATGGATGGATGGATAGACGGGACGGACGGACGGATGGATGGATGGACGGACGGACGGATGGAAGGATGGACGGATGGATGGATGGACGGGACGGACGGACGGATGGATGGATGGATGGACGGACGGACGGATGGATGGATGGATGGATGGACGGACGGATGGATGGATGGATGGACGGATGGACGGACGGATGGATGGATGGATGGATGGATGGACGGACGGATGGATGGACGGATGGATTGATGGACGGATGGATGGATGGATGGATAGACGGGACGGACGGATGGATGGATGGACGGATGGACGGACGGATGGATGGATGGATGGATTGATGGACGGACGGATGGATGGATGGATGGACGGGACGGACGGACGGATGGATGGACGGGACGGGCGGATGGATGGACGGATGGATGGACGGACGGATGGATGGATGGACGGATGGATGGATGGATGGACGGGACGGACGGACGAATGGATGGATGGATGGATGGATGGAAGGACGGATGGACGGACGGACGGATGGATGGATGGATGGACGGACGGACGGATGGATGGACGGATGGATGGATGGACGGATTGACGGACAGATGGATGGACGGATGGATTGATGGACGGATGGACGGATGGATTGATGGACGGACGGATGGATGGACGGATGGACGGACGGATGGATGGATGGATTGATGGACGGACGGATGGATGGATGGACGGATGGATGGATGGACGGACGGACGGATGGATTGATGGACGGACGGACGGACGGATGGACGGATGGACGGACGGATGGATGGATGGATTGATGGACGGACGGATGGATGGATGGATGGATGGACGGACGGACGGATGGATGGATGAAGCTGTCAGACGCTGCTGTATCTTTGCCCTGCAGAATGCATCAAAACCTGCTTTTAGTTCCCATCTTCTGTGTAATCCTTCCTTTGCTGTAACAAACCAGGTGAAACCGGTTTCTCTGGGAAGCCAAGATGTCAGGATAGTGTCAGATTAAGCATTTGAGGCTTTTTTGTGGAATGTCAGAATCACACAGTACTTCAGTGAAGCAGCAGTAGTTGCATTGACCATTACAGTTTGATGAGTGTTTGTGATCAGCATGCAGCAGTCAATATCAGTAACCTCTTTTAACCTTTCAGGAGTTCGCAGTGCTGACCAAAGAGCTGAACCTGTGCCGGGAACAGCTGCTGGAGAGGGAAGAAGAGATATCCGAGCTGAAGGCGGAGAGAAACAACACACGAGTCAGTGCTGCTCTGTGCCTCATTATGTTTATATTGTTTGCTATGCATGTTCACATGACGAGCTGTAATCATTTGAGAATATTTTATAGTGTGCAAATCATATGTGCTCCCAGCTGCTCCTTGAACATCTGGAGTGCCTGGTGTCCCGCCACGAGCGCAGCCTGAGGATGACTGTGGTGAAAAGGCAGGCCCAGTCTCCCGCCGGAGTCTCCAGCGAGGTGGAAGTCCTGAAAGCCCTCAAGTCCCTGTTTGAGCACCACAAAGCGCTGGATGAGAAGGTGCGGGAAAGACTACGGGTGGCGCTGGAGCGTGTGGCAGTACTAGAGGAAGAGCTGCAGTCTTCTTCCCAAGAGGTGAGCTCAGGGTACTTCCAGGTATTTTCCCACAAGATTTTTGGAATTACAATCAGTCTCTTTAATAATTGTTTGCATTGTTCCAGGTGGTGTCTTTAAGGGAACAAATGAAACGAAGGCAGCAAGGACTAGACAATGGCAAAGAGGTAAATTACTGCTTATGTATATCTGTGACAAACCACAGTTTCACTTTGGACATGCAGAATAAGCAAACCTGATCATAGAAACTCACCACAGAAAAGCTTAATTGCTCAACAGTTTTACCTAAGCTAAAGCTTTGTGGTTAAAAAGCTAAAATCCCATAAATATAAGAATTATGTGCAAAAACATTAACATTTTGGTACTTGCTGGGACTGAAATGGACGCACTGAAATGACATTTGAACCAAAATCACCGCTCCACTTGTCAGTAAAACATAAAATGCCTAAAATGCTGCATAATTCTTTCATCGCGCTGCAGCTGGAGCTCCAATCAAGAGGTTCCTGATTGCCAGAAGCTGTTGCAGCTTTTGCAACAGCCTGCTGCATATTCCTGGATGTTTTTTTAGTGCCATATGGCTTCCAGCCATCAGTGTCATTCAGTGAGGAGGAAGTTATGCACTATCTTCTATTTTTATGAGCTTTGTTGGAAAGTTCAAGCTTCAATCAGCGAGAGTGCGTTGGTTTGTTTTTTTTGCTTTACATCCACCTGGCCTAGTCTTTTCTTAGGATAACTGAACGAGACAAAAAGGCACCGAAGGAAGTGTTTTTACTTCAGTAGCCTATAGATTTTCATACAAAATTTGAACCCTGAACATCACATGACAAAATGTCAATTTGTGTCAACTGTAAAGACAGTTAAATGCTTGAGTTTGTTGTAATTCATGCTGCTGTCTTCTGTCAGTCGTCCTTTTCTGCATCTTATTGTATGTGAGTCAGTTCAGCATGGATCCAAAGAAAACACCAAAGAAAACATAATATTTTGGATTAAACGTCTTCCACACAGATAATACTAGAACGGGAGATAGAAACAGGTGTAACAGCTGCTTGGAGGTTCACGGGTTCTTCTAATGTTGTCTTGCTAAGGGAAAACATCCATCAATTCGTCCGTACGTCTGTCTGTCCATTTGTCTGTTCGTCCATGTCGGAGGTCTTTGCTTACCTGGTTAAAAAGGAAAATCTAGACTTCCCCCTTTGTACTGACACTCTCCAAAACTGTTTGAGGAATCTGAAATCATTCCCAGGTCAGAAGGAACAACGAGTTCTGTGTCGGATTCCATCCCAGTGGGATTTATCCTACAGCTTCTGTACTCTAAGCTCCCCACAGGTGATAAAGCTGCTTGGCTTATCTCAAAAGACAAAATCCAGACATCCTACAGAAGAAGCTCATCTCAGTTTCTTGTATCTGGGATCTTGTTTTTTCAATCATCAGCCACATCTCATGAACTTAGATGAGGATGGGAGCCCATATGGACATGTAAATCAAGAGCTACAGGGGTTGGACAATGAAACTGAAACACCTGGTTTTAGATCACAATAATTTATTAGTATGGTGTAGGGCCTCCTTTTGCGGTCAATACAGCGTCAGTTCGTCTTGGGAATGACATATACAAGTCCTGCACAGTGGTCAGAGGGATTTTAAACCATTCTTCTTGCAGGATAGTGGCCAGGTCACTACGTGATACTGGTGGAGGAAAACGTTTCCTGACTCGCTCCTCCAAAACACCCCAAAGTGGCTCAATAATATTTAGATCTGGTGACTGTGCAGGCCATGGGAGATGTTCAACTTCACTTTCATGTTCATCAAACCAATCTTTCACCAGTCTTGCTGTGTGTATTGGTGCATTGTCATCCTGATACACGGCTCCACCTTCAGGATACAATGTTTGAACCATTGGATGCACATGGTCCTCAGGAATGGCTCGGTAGCCTTGGCAGTGACGCGCCCATCTAGCACAAGTATTGGGCCAAGGGAATGCCATGATATGGCAGCCCAAACCATCACTGATCCACCCCCATGCTTCACTCTGGGCATGCAACAGTCTGGGTGGTACGCTTCTTTGGGGCTTCTCCACACCGTAACTCTCCTGGATGTGGGGAAAACAGTAAAGGTGGACTCATCAGAGAACAATACATGTTTCACATTGTCCACAGCCCAAGATTTGCGCTCCTTGCACCATTGAAACCGACGTTTGGCATTGGCATGAGTGACCAAAGGTTTGGCTAGAGCAGCCCGGCCGTGGATATTGACCCTGTGGAGCTCCTGACGGACAGTTCTGGTGGAAACAAGAGTTGAGGTGCACATTTAATTCTGCTGTGATTTGGGCAGCCGTGGTTTTATGTTTTTTGGATACAATCTGGGTTAGCACCCGAACATCCCTTTCAGACAGCTTCCTCTTGCGTCCACAGTTAATCCTGTTGGATGTGGTTCGTCCTTCTTGGTGGTATGCTGACATTACCCTGGATACCGTGGCTCTTGATACATCACAAAGACTTGCTGTCTTGGTCACAGATGTGCCAGCAAGACGTGCACCAACAATTTGTCCTCTTTTGAACTCTGGTATGTTACCCATAATGTTGTGTGCATTTCAATATTTTGAGCAAAACTGTGCTCTTACCCTGCTAATTGAACCTTCACACTCTGCTCTTACTGGTGCAATGTGCAATCAATGAAGACTGGCTACCAGGCTGGTCCAATTTAACCATGAAACCTCCCACACTAAAATGACAGGTGTTTCAGTTTCATTGTCCAACCCCTGTACATCTTCCAGTTCAGCTGCTTCTTCTTTTCCACTGGCCAGTCTGGAGCATTGCTCTATCACCAAAATACTGATACTGCTTCCTCTAAAATAGACAGAAACTCACCTCCTAAACCTGGTGGGAAAATTTCCAGCTTCCAGCAAATTTCAAATAAAGCCACAACCAAAACGTTTTCATCAGAAAAATAAAAACAGTTGAGAAATTGGCATTTATTTACGACAGCAGTAATAAAAAAAGAAGAAAAAAAAGTCTGACCCCAATTACCAGACTAATTGAAGACTGGCCCCACAGTGTCTGCTTGGTAAAGTTGAAGCCCTTGAGGAAATTTGGCTGATGGCCCCTGATCTGTAAGCTTCAAACACACTGCACATATAACACCTTCTAAAGCATATGCTGACTATAAAGCAGCAGGACCATTATGAGCTTTCAGGCAGCAACTCAAAAACCCAAGATACTGAAAGCTAAACTGTGAAGCTGCAGGTTCTAAGTGTTCGCTCTTTCTTATCCAGACATGGAAAAAAACAAAGATATAAATCACAGTTTATTCAAAGTTCAAGAGTGGGTTTAAATAATGGTGAATTCCTGATAGGAATGAAAGGAGCAGCCACTGTAGTGTGATATTATGCTGCTACAGTAAAACTAGTATTTTATATATATTGTTAATTGGGGAACCAATAAATGAGGGGGTAGTTATGTTTTTGCCTAAATGTGAACATTAGGTCACTCCTGCTGTTAGCGTTCTGTTATTCCTACTCTTATATCAGCAGATAAACACATAAAACACAGATCTACTCTGTACATGAAGCAAGTTCCATTTTTTTGTTTTTACTCTGACAAATTATGTTTGCACATTTTCATATTATTCCATGCACAGCTTTCCTAAATGCTTCATTTATTGAAAGGCGAATTTTGTTTTTATTTATCCTTTTATTTTCTAAAGGTTTTCACTTTTTATTCCATCTGAGATGCATTTTGCAGAGTAAAGGGTGCAGTTCTTCATTTTCTTTCAGATGAATCATCCTCAGGAGCTGAACATATTCCTCCAAATGGATCCCTAAGCATAGTTTGTTTATTCTGATCAAAACTTCATCACTGCTCTATTTACTGATTTGGAGGTTTTTCTTTCAGCGGCTTCCCAATGGACCGTCCTCCATCCTGGATGACGGTGACATCGACCGACAAAGAGAGGGCGAGCTCGAGCGGCAGAGGTCAGAGCTGGGACAGCTGAAGGAGAGGCTGGCTCTCATGTGCAGACAGGTACGTGGTTCAGAAACAGTAACAGCAACAATAACAATGGATATTGGATGATTTAGGATTGATATTCTAAAATCTAGTAACTATCCTACACACTCTGCAAAGCATAATTACCTGTAAAAAGGTCATGCATGTTATTTGTTGCTTACGCCTTGCAGTGGCATCGCACCCGACAGCAGTCGCAGACTGTCTGAAAAACAGAAAATTAGATAACCTAGAGGAAACCTATGGTACAATAGACTGTAGAAATAGGTTCAACACAAGTTCAGTTTTTATCACATTGGAAAAAATAAAAAGAAGGAATAAACTAAGTAAAGTTTTGCAGCTCATGACAACAAGAAAAATCAAGGATCGCAAAATTTGAAAGTGTGTACGAATATTGATATCAGATATTAATATTGCTGTAATGGTAGATGACCGACATTTTTCCGATATTATATATATTTCCCTAACCTTTCGACACTGTGATTAAACAACCACATCGCTTGTCTGCTTCAGTTAAACCTCCACAATCCTGCGCTGCATCATTATCACTGTTCTACTTTCGGGACCGATACCAGTATGTTCAAATATACATCAAATATAATGTGCATCTCTACAATACAATATTGTACAATAAGATCCTTTTAATCCTTTGTAACCTTTCTGCAGACTGAAGCTTTAACTAATGGATGCAAATTAACAAAGGTCAGGAAAGTCCAACTAGGACAACTGAACTTTGCTTTAGAATAATCAGATTCCTTTCAAGTGATGGCTGTCCTGAACTCAAATTACTAAATGCTCAAATATCACAGAAAGATGTTTCAACAAAGTATTAGTGTAAGAGTTTTTTCGATTCATGCAACTGGTTCATTGCACTTCGTTTTTCTCCAGTAGATGTGTTGCTTTTTTTTTTATCTACAGGATATTTGTCACATTAAAGGTTGAAAAAGTTTGGAAAACAGTTGTTATGGTTTCAGTTTTTTAAAATCTCAAAACCAGCAAGCTTCCAGAGCCACTGTGCTTGGATTTAATTATGCCGCATGGTATTTAGGGTTGACACAGCACCTCCGTTCACAAAAAAATTTAATTTAGCTTGTTGCAAACAGCACAACTATTCAGTACATAGCTTCCTTCTAAGAGCTTAAAATAGAAACATTTACCAGTTGTTATTTGTCAGCGGCATGATGTCTTTATCAATCCTGAATATTATTACAACCATCTAAGACAATTTCTTTGTCTCAGGTTGGTGAGATCGAGGAGCAGCTCACATCTGCCAGGAGGGAGCTGGCCCGATCCGAGGAGGCCAATCAGAAACTACAGAGGGATCTAAAGGAGGTAAGGTTCACTGATAGACGTGTTCCAGTTACAGCGCCACAAACAGTCTGCGTTGTTCTTATTTAGAAATATATAACTGGTAACAAAGCATCTGGCAGCAGCGGCTCATACTGGAAACCGAACAACCTCCACCCAGCCAGCGACAGTCATCCGCAGAGCTGCAGGCGTTTCTCACATGGACGGGCCCTTGTTAATCCGTCAGTGAGCTCTGGTAGCCGGTTGAAAGTGTTTTGGGATGAGAGGCAGTCGAGCCAGTTTACCAAGCAAACCTTTTCCCTAACATCTTCCCGCCACTTCCTGCTCTTTTATATCCCTTCATCAACTCAATAAGAGGCTGAAATCTGTCAACAGTCAATTTTACTGTTCAACTAACAGCATCTGAAACCCAGGAACACCTCTGTAATCCTCAACAGCTTTTCCTTTTTTTAATCCTCCCAGGCGCTTTGTCAAAGGGAAGACATGGAGGAGAGAATTACCACATTAGAGCGCAGGTTTGTGTGTTTTTTACTCCATGAATTCTTAGAACGACCCTATGCGCTCTCTGACTCATCCATCTGCCATTTTGCTCCGGTTCGCAGGTACCTGAGTGCCCAGAGGGAGGCGACGTCTCTCCATGACATAAAAGACAAACTGGAAAACGAGTTGGCCAGCAAGGAGTCTCTACACAGACAGGTGGGGAAAGCCTTTTCATCCATCTGTGGGTCCGCGCTCCTGCTGCTGATTGGCAGCTTGGCCAGGGTTTCTATTTGGCACACATAGTGTCCCTTTGAGGCATTTACCTTCTCCCGTCGGTGGCTTTAATCATGCCTGCTGCCCTGGGCAATCTTCACTCTGAGTTTCTCCCTGTCATCCTGTCTCCCTGCAGAGCGAGGAGAAAAATCGTCAGCTTCTGGAGCGCCTGGACGATGCCAAACAGAAGCTGCAGCAAACCCTGCAGAGGGCCGAGACGTTGCCGGAGATCGAAGCCCAGCTTGCTCAGAGAGTGGCAGCACTCAACAAGGTTTGTGCATGTGTGTGTGTTCTCATCTGCAATCATATCAACACTGCCTGAGCTGGAAATTTGGCTTCTCTGTCCCATGTTCAGTCTTATGTAATGAGGCACCAAGTGGAATACTTACAGGTGCACCTCAGCAAATTTCAGTATCTTTGAAGAGTTCCTTTATTTAAGTAATTCAAATAAAAAAATGAAACTCGTGCAATAAATGGACTGATTACACACAAGGTGATATTTCAAGACCAAAAAAGATAAATCTAGGCATTAATGGAAAGTTTACTGGAAGGAAAAAGTGTATTAGAAAACTGCTGATGAGCAACCTGGTTAAACGATTTTGAAGCAAAGTCCATTCAGCAGTTAAGGGGAGATTAACCAGCCATGGACCGTAGCTTGAGTCAGTGCTTCATGTGTACCATCATACACATACGTATCCAAGACATGAGACAACATCAGAAGTATCTCACCTGGGCTAAGGAGAAAAAGGACTGGACTGTTGCTCAGTGGTCCAAAGTCCTCTTTTCAGATTAAAGTGAATTTTGGATTTCATTTGGAAATCAAGGACCTAGAGTCATCATAATTAACAGAAATAATGAGACATACCTTCAGGTAATTTTTTACAGTAGGCTCAGTAAATAGTCCTTGAGACTTTCTGATGGTATTTTATATATATTTTTGGGGGACTTCAGTTGGTTTTTCACTGACATTGAGGTCAATTATTCATCATTTTCACATAAAGGATTTTTTGTGTTTGGTGCTTTTCAGGACCTAGATGCAGGTATGAGAGAGGCAATATGCAGAGTAAAATAAAATAGTAATAATAATAAACTGAGACTGGTAACCTTACAGGTAAGTTAACAGGCAGTTTATTCAACAGTAGGTGATAACCGTAACCTCAAACACAAACTAAATTGACAAGTCGTAGTTTGAACTGTGTAGGTTATTAAAGGGGGGTTATTTTGGTTTATTTGTAAACCAAATATCACCTTCCTTCCATTTATTGCCACATGTAGGCAGGTGCAAGCAGAAACATGTGTGCAGGTGTTTGTGTTATTTCATACTAGAGTGACAAAGAAATCTCAACATAACAAATGTCTACCAAATATTTTATTGAGCTGAAGCTCGTAGTTCAAAGCTGGCGGCGTGGCCGTTTGATGCTTGGGCGCACAACACATCAGGAACTGTACTCCACACAAATTCCTATTTGTTCGTTAATTCCTGTAAACACAATTTTTACTCACACCAACAGCGTGTATCACTCTCCTCCCACATGTCAAAGCTCTGAAATGGCCGTAGTTTCGTCTTGCATGTTCAGGCAGGAAGGCTTTCGTGGCAGGATCATATTAAGGCCCCGTTAAAGAACAGGCAAACAAACTTTCCTGTTGCGCTGTCATCTGCACAGGCATGTAACCACTTAGCAGACTTAGTCAAGCTTTTTTTTTTGTGATAATTTGTTTAAGTGTTGCAACACGGCTAGCGTTCTCACCCTTCTTCCTCTCCAATCATTCAGGCAGAGGAGCGTCATGGCAACTTTGAGGAGCGGCTGCGACAGATGGAGGCACAACTGGAGGAGAAGAACCAGGAGCTACAGAGAGTGAGTCACACTCTCTTTTTCTTTCTCTGTTTTCATCCTCCTCCTCTTTCTCTCCGTTCCTTTTTATCAAAGCTTTAAGCAACACAAAGGCGCGCTGATTTTCTAAACCCTCTCTTTGACTGTGCATATTCAGATCGAAATCTTTGTCTAGAAGTCTGAGTCAAGCAGAATACTTGGTATTAAACTCTCCTCCCACCCTCTCTGCTCTCCCTCCTTATGCTGACTGCTTTTTTTCTTAAATCATCTTGCTGTCTGCCCCTCAGGCGAGACAGAGGGAACGGATGAATGATGAACACAACAAGCGTCTCTCTGACACTGTGGACAAACTGCTGTCTGAGTCCAATGAGAGGCTGCAGCTTCATCTGAAGGAGAGGATGGCTGCTCTGGAGGAGAAGGTGATGATCATCTCAGACCCAACCAGGAATTCCCAATTTGGATCTTTTTTCTCATTATGAACCAGGAAAACTGCAGAAAATAAAACCAAATAATCCCAGTGGTTGCTCTTGCTTCTTCCTCACCAGGGAGATAATCACCTTAAACTAGAATAAATAGACTTTTATGCTTTATATCAGTAGTGTTCCTACACATTTTCCAGAATTTTCTAAACTCCAATTTCTGAAGTTATTATTCCTTTTTAGTCAATTTTTAAAGTATACATAACAAAGTTCACTTTGAATTTATGACAGATAACTATACAGTGATCTAGCTCTTAAAATGGAGCCTAAACAAACACAGATTGGAAAGTGGATCGATTGAAAAATATTTTGAAGAATGACTAAATGAATGAAAAGAAATGGATAAATGAATGAATGAAAACTGGATCAATGGTGTGGCGCTGGTGGTGCAGGGGTTTGAGCACGTGACCCATGTACAAAGGCCTCAGTCCTTGACGCAGGCTGCTGTGGGATTGAATCCCGGCCCCTGCGACGCAAAAAACAACTTAAATAAAAACACAAAATATGGATCAATGATTAAATTAATAAAATGAATTAATTAATGCAAATAGGATAAATGGATGGATGGATGGCATCAAGTCAGGAAATACAAATAGCTTTTCATCCTCTTTGTTTCTTTTTGCCATCCTTACCCAGACCTGGAAAATACTTAAATTAGATCCCAAACTTTTCCAGGTCGTATCTCATCAGCTAAAACAAGCATAAACTAAACAGCCAGCAGGACAAAAATAACATTTGTTTTCTATAGTTTGTCTAATAATGCTCAGTGTTGTTCTCATTGTTCAAACATTGCAATCAAATAAAAAGCCAGTAATGATGAATTAAAGTGCTTAGTTTAAACTGCATGTATTGCTTGTGTTTTTCTAATCTCATCTATGCTTCTGTACAGAATGCTCTATCTGAGGAACTGTCCAATATGAAGAAACTCCAAGATGATCTGTTGGCAAATAAGGTAACGACACCTCGAAGCATCATTCTTATTTCAGGTCTGCACACTCCTTTCTTTCTGGACCAACTCTGTGTCGTTTCCACTTCCAGGACCAGCTGATAGCAGAGCTAGAGCGTCTTCAGCTGGAGGTCGATCAGCTTAGAGCTCGACCCGGAGGCTCCTATTCCAGGTGTGTTTGGTGCAAGCATCTGTTCTGCAGAAAGCTACCAGCTGACTGTGAAATGCAAATGCTGAGCATCTCCTGTGTCAATAGATCACTCCACATTGGAGACACTAAATACTGTCAGCGCTCACTTTAACTGCGGTGATAAATGTTACACGTTCACTGCACAAACACATGAATTATCCAACATTTCGTGTCACTTTTTACCATTCAATTCAATTCAATTCAAAAATACTTTATTAATCCCAAAGGGAAATTAAATATCATCTGTCAGAGCCTCCTGTTGTTCTGTTGACAGTAATATGTTGTAAAGTTCACCAGGTGTCTTCAAGTTATATCGTCTTCTTGCACAACATTCCTCAACTTGTTTGTGTGTGTTTGTTTTTGTTTTGCTGTCATAGTTGGGTTGCCACAAAAACCTCATTCACCACAGGGATATTTACCCTTTTTATCTTATCTGGAGCTATGTTTTGCTTTTATCCTTGCAGCCGCTCTTTGCCAGGCAGTGCCTTGGAGCTGAGGTATTCCCATGGAGGCGGGTCCCTCCCAGCAGGATCTACCACTCACCTAGATCACTTCGGTAATGCCTCCAGTGGGGGTGTGGGCAGACGAAGCCACAGGGCCCGCTGGAGCACAGCCCATGAGGACTCAAGCAAGGTACAAAGAAAAATTCAGAGATTTGGCAATTTTTTCAGTTCTATTTAAAGAAATGAAATGGCACTTTCTTATTTTTAAGAGCTCCAGTAAAGGTGCAACTGTTGGAAAACATATAGTTGTGCACTCAATAGTTTTTCAGACTCAAATTCTTTTCTTGAGGTTTTTTTTTTAACATTCTGGGCTTTGAGTATAAACTATTAAACTTGAACATACTTAAAGGTTAACGGGGTCGTATTTACTGTAGGTCACACAATAATGAAACAACTCAATGCTAATATTAGCTTCTAATATTTGGAGCATGGTATTGAGCTATATTAATGCTTTTAAGGCATCTGAACTAATTTTGATAAGTTTTATTTTAAAATCTAGAACTCTGACTTGTCAAATAAGGAATAGATGTTTCCTATATTAAATGTATTTATTTCAAAGCACAGTTTGTGAACTTTGATATGTTGAACTTCCGAGCAGTTACTGCTTTGTTTGGTCTTTCAGACCCAATTGAGCAATAACTGGTCCAGTTTAACTTGAATTTAAAGTTGTCTAGAGACCAAATGGTCATTTTCTGCCCTTTATTTATTTTTATATAAGTATGAATTCAATTAGAAAGTAGAAAACCAAAAACAGCTATGGGTAAAATGTTTAAATCAAGGTGTGCAATTTAGACATTTAAAGTTAAACCTTGTTAAATTAATTTAAACAAATGTATTTGAGTGAGACCATAAAATCATAAAAATCATAAAAACTGATAAACGTTCAAGAGTTTTCCAGACTTTTCACGACTGCATAGGAAACCCGTCTGCATCAAGGTGTCCAATAAACTACAAAAAGGGTGGAAGGCAGATGAATAAGTTATTTTATAGTTTAAAATTATCTGCCTAAGATATTAATATGATTTGTGTAACATTCGCTGTAATTGTGTCCTTTTTATTGTTCTGTTAAGTTGTGCGGATGTTTGACAGAACAGGAAATCTGCTCTTCCTGTTCTACAAACTGTCAAGTTTTATGACTCTGTTCATGCTAACAGGAATAGTGAATCAAATAAATTAAGTTTAATGAGTTGCAGTTAGATGTATAGAGGAGTTACTGTAAAACGTTAATCACAGTTGAGTACATAGTTTGTTTCTTGATGGTCATTTGCTTTCTCTTACAGGTCCTTCTCAAAATATTAGCATATTGTGATAAAGTTCATTATTTTCCATAATGTAATGATGAAAATTTAACATTCATATATTTTAGATTCATTGCACACTAACTGAAATATTTCAGGTCTTTTATTGTCTTAATACGGATGATTTTGGCATAAAGCTCATGAAAACCCAAAATTCCTATCTCACAAAATTAGCATATTTCATCCGACCAATAAAAGAAAAGTGTTTTTAATACAAAAAACGTCAACCTTCAAATAATCATGTACAGTTATGCACTCAATACTTGGTCGGGAATCGTTTGGCAGAAATAACTGCTTCAATGCGGCGTGGCATGGAGGCAATCAGCCTGTGGCACTGCTGAGGTCTTATGGAGGCCCAGGATGCTTCGATAGCGGCCTTTAGCTCATCCAGAGTGTTGGGTCTTGAGTCTCTCAACGTTCTCTTCACAATATCCCACAGATTCTCTATGGGGTTCAGGTCAGGAGAATTGGCAGGCCAATTGAGCACAGTGATACCATGGTCAGTAAACCATTTACCAGTGGTTTTGGCACTGTGAGCAGGTGCCAGGTCGTGCTGAAAAATGAAATCTTCATCTCCATAAAGCTTTTCAGCAGATGGAAGCATGAAGTGCTCCAAAATCTCCTGATAGCTAGCTGCATTGACCCTGCCCTTGATAAAACACAGTGGACCAACACCAGCAGCTGACACGGCACCCCAGACCATCACTGACTGTGGGTACTTGATACTGGACTTCTGGCATTTTGGCATTTCTTCTCCCCAGTCTTCCTCCAGACTCTGGCACCTTGATTTCCGAATGACATGCAGAATTTGCTTTCATCCGAAAAAAGTACTTTGGACCACAGTGGAGTCCAGTGCTGCTTCTCTGTAGCCCAGGTCAGGCGCTTCTGCCGCTGTTTCTGGTTCAAAAGTGGCTTGACCTGGGGAATGCGGCACCTGTAGCCCATTTCCTGCACACGCCTGTGCACGGTGGCTCTGGATGTTTCTACTCCAGACTCAGTCCACTGCTTCCTCAGGTCCCCCAAGGTCTGGAATCGGCCCTTCTCCACAATCTTCCTCAGGGTCCGGTCACCTCTTCTCGTTGTGCAGCGTTTTCTGCCACACTTTTTCGTTCCTACAGACTTCCCACTGAGGTGCCTTGATACAGCACTCTGGGAACAGCCTATTCGTTCAGAAATGTCTTTCTGTGTCTTACCCTCTTGCTTGAGGGTGTCAATAGTGGCCTTCTGGACAGCAGTCAGGTCGGCAGTCTTACCCATGATTGGGGTTTTGAGTGATGAACCAGGCTGGGAGTTTTAAAGGCCTCAGGAATCTTTTGCAGGTGTTTAGAGTTAACTCGTTGATTCAGATGATTAGGTTCATAGCTCGTTTAGAGACCCTTTTAATGATATGCTAATTTTGTGAGATAGGAATTTTGGGTTTTCATGAGCTGTATGCCAAAATCATCCGTATTAAGACAATAAAAGACCTGAAATATTTCAGTTAGTGTGCAATAAATCTAAAATATATGAATGTTAAATTTTCATCATGACATTATGGAAAATAATGAACTTTATCACAATATGCTAATATTTTGAGAAGGACCTGTATATTCAGAAATTCTGATTTCTCCTTTGTTCTAGAAAGCAGCATCAATGGTGGCACTGGAAGGAGCCGGTATCAGCTGCTCCAATAGCCAGCTGGCAGTCAGCTTTTTCACAGACTGTTCTTGGTTTGCAAAATGTGGTCTTAGAACAGTTTTACCTTAATGAGATTAATGGATGGGCCTCTTGTCCACAGATACACTGTTCCGTCTTTTAGAACCTTGTAGAAGTCAACCAGCTGATCAGCATTGCGCAGCTACAGTTATTAGTGGGAGTGCCAGAGAAAACCTGGTCGCCCCGGAACTTTCTATAGCATCTCATTGAAAGGACAATAAATCGCAGGAAATTAAAAGATGGAAAAGTTCAGTGATTTTAGATGTTATTTTTTTTAATCTTTGATCTACCTTGATAAATGCTTGATACGATATATTCTTAACAACGCTAATCAAAAGAAGAAAAAGAAACAATGCTCGTCAGAAATATTTCATTTTGACATAAGGAAATGTTTCTCAACTTCTGAAAATAAGTCACAGTTCTCTTTTTATAATGCTGATGTTTTCAGATCTAAGGTTACATTTTTTTTACTATATGTATTCCACTGCTACAGATCTGTTTGTGCCCTAATGAAAATTCACTCACCTCAGCATGCTGGATATTTGAAACTGTAAATTAAAATGGTGGCTTGACCTACTTTTGGAATAAATTTGCTAATACTTATCTGACCACTTGGGGGTAATCATGGAAAGTCCTGTCCTGACATAGCTTAACACTGTGAATTCAACAACCATACACATGCACTGTTCAGAACACAAGCTCTTTAAAAGTGGCACACATACTTCAGAGGTGTGACTTGACATACAGTAATGTCGAGATATGAAACAGCACCTTAAATGTTTACATTTCTCACAGTTTAAATATCCTGAAAATAGAAATAAAATAATTGAGGTAAAGCCTTTAGACACTTTTTAAAGCTGACTCTGAAAACAGTTCATTGTGTCATAAAGTTTCTGGTTTGCATTTATTTGCACAGTACCCAGACTGGGAGAGCGGGGCTCTGCTGAGAACTGGGTACGAGCAGAGCATGGACGTGGGCTGCTCTGATGACGAGGACGATGGGGAGCCTCGTTTTGAACTTCTTTCTCCCAGTGGACAGACAGACGTGCAAACCCTTGCCATCATGCTGCAGGAACAGCTGGAGGCCATCAATAAGGAGATCAAGTATGAAAGACGGAGGGTGGAAGGGAGGTGAAACACCACCCTTCTACAAATTGCAGCACATCATCACCTACAACAGCCTAAAAACATAAAGATATCAGCACCTATCTGATACTGCAATAGAGAAAACATCTAAGGTTGAGGAAACATTCAGTGATTAAATTTTACGATTGTTAATACCAATGTATAAATATGTGATTGAGAGGGTCACAAGATAAATCTGAGGGATGATAAGATGATTGTGGAAGGAAAAGAGCCTAATCTTTTTGTTTTTTGTTTTATTTGTTTTATCTTCATTGACCTTTAATCTACGTGGAAAACACGTCATTTTCTAACTGTTGGTGTAACCTTGGCACAAAATCTAGGAAGGTTGCTTCATACACATGAGCTAAAATACTCTGGCCAATATAAATATTGATCAAAAGGGAGAGAGAGACAGAACTATACTATTTCTCCTTTTATAATGAAGATGTTTTCAGACCTAAAGTTGTTTTTTTTTTTAAAAGCTGTCAGTTAACTCAATATGTGTTCCACTGCTACAGATGTGATGCAACTCAAACATTACAACAATGACCCAGTGCTTAACTATAACAATACTAATCCATTACTTAAAGTCACGTTAGCTATGGTTTCTGGCCTGATGAAAATTCACTCACATCGGCATGCTGGATACTTAAAACTGTAAATCAAGAGAGAGAGAAAGAAAAACAGATAAATTGGTCTCTGACATCTTCACCTTTGTTTAAGAACTGGAATACATCGTTTCTGACCTAAAACTGAAAATGCTTTAAACTGTCAATGTGATTAGATTTTATTATTATATCAACATTAGGTATATAATTCATAAATGGAGACTGTGACATTATAAATGGTCAATTCTATACATCTATGTTTGAGTATATGAAATATTTAACCTTTTGTGCCCCCATTCATTTCCACTCCTCCACACAAGGATCTTGGCCATCTTGTGAAAAGTTTAGCCTTTTATTGAGCAGAACACATAATTTAATAGAAAAATCAAGACGATGATTTGTCCATCACTACTAATGTCAAAACGATTTTATGAATAATAATGAATTATGCTCAGGTCTATTTTTGGCAAACCACAGTAGATGGAAACTAATGGAGGAATCTTAAAAACGTTGATTTGGGGTTTAGCTGCTCTTTAAAGGTTCCCTGTTTTTCTGCACCTTTGTTTTCTAAAATCAGGCTGATCCAGGAGGAGAAGGAGAACACAGAGCTGCGGGCTGAGGAAATCGAGAGCCGGGTCAGCGTAGCGTTGGACAGCCCACCTATACCTCCCTCCTCCTTGAGCAGAGACAGTACAGAAAGGGGCTTCATCCCATCATCCATCACATCCTCCACACTGGCCTCCCCATCTCCCCCCAGCTCTGGACACTCCACTCCTCGCCTGCCTCATTCCCCAGCCCGTGAAACAGATAGACAGGTACCAGTAACCGGTACTGGAATTTAAAGATGAGCTTCTCCTCGAGTCAGTGTTTAACCTTTTTACCCCCCATCCCTGTTTATGCAAAGCAGCTCTTTCAGAAAGTGAGTCATAGTACAGCAGACGTTTATCAAGCCGAAAGATGTAGAAAAGACTAAACACGCTCTTTTAACAAAACAAACCAAACAACAGAAAATATGTTTTAGAAGAATACAACTTTTAGGAAAATGGTATATGACAATACCAAAATATATAACAAAACAGAAAAGTCTGGGTTCACCATACAGCATATTATTAAATATTTTTAAGTTTCTATTATCTGTGTTATTAATATGTTAAAAAGGAAGAATTACAGAGAATAATTGTTTGCTTATTGCTGAATCATGAACACTGTGTTTACGTGTTTGCCCTGTTCTGGTTAAGCTTTTTTTGAGCACATTAAAATGCTTCAGATCATTGAATAAGTTTTAATATCAGACAAAAACAACCTGAATAAATAAAAAAGCCTTTTCAAATGATAATTTCATTTATTAAGTTAAAAACAGCCTTATGAATCAACCTTGAAAAAAATGTGATTTACCATACTTTTAGCTAGTCACACCAGAGCCTCATTACTGTCAGACTGGTGGAATCAAGAAATTATTTCAATAAAACGTGTCTGGCAACACAAAGTGGGTAAAAGACCTCAAAATGCAACATATTTTAAAGAAAATCGAGATGAAAAACAAACTAGTTGCCATGTATCAGTCTGGAAAGGGTTACAAAACCATTTCTAAAATTTTGGATGAACCACAGTGAGAGCCAGTCAGTCAGTCATTTTCTACCGCTTATTCCATAGTGGGTCGCAGGGGAGCTGGTGCCTATCTCCAGCAGTCTATGGGCGAGAGGCAGGGTACACCCTGGACAGGTCGCCTGTCCATCGCAGGGCAACACACAAACAACCATGCACACACTCATTCATACACCTAAGGGAAATTTAGAGTTACCAATTAACCTAACAGGCATGTCTTTGGACTGTGGGAGGAAGCCGGAGTACCCAGTGAGAACCCACGCATGCATGGGGAGAACATGCAAACTCCATGCAGAAAGACCCCAGGCCGGGAATTGAACCCAGGACCTTCTTGCTGCAAGGCAACAGTGCTACCAACTGCGCCACCGTGCAGCCGGTGGCACAGTGAGAGCCATTATCCACAAATAAAGAAAACATGGAACAGCGGTGAAGCTTCCCAGGTGTGGCCGGTTAACCAAAATTACTGCATGAGCGCATTAACGACTAGTCCAGGAGGTAACAATAGAAAACAGCATCAAAAGCACTGCAGGACTCCCTTGGTTCAGTTAAGGTCAGTGTTCATCATTCAGCAGTAAGCAAGGTGCTGGGAAGAAACATGGAAGCCTGTCAGAAAACCAAAACAGTACAAAATCTGTGTGGGCGTAAATACTTTTTTCATTGTTTTTGAAATCCCTGCACTTTAAAACTGATAAGATTTCACATTCCAGAACAACAGAGAGGACGACCGATCCCTTGCTCTTCTCGACTCCACGCCTCCTCCAACTCCTCGTGCGCTGCGATTAGACAGAATGAACCTCACCCATCCGGGCGCGATGCTTGACGACCCCCGGGAGTTTCGCAGGTAGGAGCTCATGTTGAGAATATCCAACATCATAAAGCTTTACTTTACTCAAAAGTGCTTTACCTTTTGCACTTGATTTTTCTTGTCAATGTCCCAGCCTTTCTGCAGATGGCAGCAGCTCCAACAGCAGTCAAGATTCTCTCCACAAGCCCAGTAAGAAGAAAAGCATCAAGTCTTCTATTGGTCGGCTTTTTGGGAAAAAGGAGAAAGGAAGGTTGGGCCAACCTGGTCGTGATGGATCTGCTTCTCTTGGTATAGGATAACGGAGTGTTACTTCTGTGTACTGTCAAACACAACTCAGCTGCCATAGCTTTATATTTCTAGGCAGATTTGACCTTTTCATGTTGCTCCCAGCATCTACACCCTCTGAAGACCTCGGATCTGGAGACACAATGGGGATAAACAAGACAGGAACTCTTGGTCCAGCAGATAAAGACCGTCGCAGCAAAAAGAAGTCAGTGAATTTTGTGCTTATTAAAGGATGTGTTTTAACTACTTTTTAATTTTCAATGAAACATCCTTGTCTGTTTTTCCTCTCGTCAGACATGAACTACTAGAAGAAGCTTGTCGCCAAGGACAGCCATTTGCATCTTGGGATGGACCTACTGTTGTGTCTTGGTTAGAGGTAGGTCATCCTTAAGTGGTGACAAATTCATGGGTTAAAAGCATTTTATTACCTAATCATCCCACTTCCTTTCAGTTGTGGGTGGGTATGCCCGCCTGGTACGTCGCGGCGTGTCGTGCCAATGTAAAGAGCGGTGCGATCATGGCAAACCTGTCGGACACAGAAATCCAGAGGGAGATCGGCATCAGTAACCCGCTCCACCGCCTCAAACTGCGCCTGGCCATCCAGGAGATGGTGTCCCTCACCAGCCCATCTGCCCCAGCCAGCACACGCTCTGTAAGACTTCAACACCCCCACAGGAGCACAGATTTATGCTTTACTATTAAAATAATGACAGATGTACTTTAATAGTAAACTCCATGCTTTTATCTTTGGTAGTGTGCCTTTACTAAATGTCGACAACAGCATGTATAACCCTCTGCTGTGCATACATTTTTTGTTTGCAATATATAAAATTATCACTGTTGTTTTGGTGCTCGTTTTTTATTGCATGAGCTGACTGACGTTCTTGTGAACATCCTTTTCTGTGGGGTTTCTTAGTATGGGAGGTGGTTCTTTTTGCTACTGCTCTGTCCATCTGTTGAACATGCAGCTTAGAGTGTGTGATCATACTTGGTTCTAACACGAATGCTTAGCAATCCAGTAACAAATTAACAGCTGTAGCTATGTCCAGTAACAAATTAACAGCTGTAGCTATGTCCAGTAACAAGTTAACAGCTGTAGCTATGTGTGTTCACACTTTGTGTTGAAATGCATCCCCACATGCTCAGTTACCCACTCTTCATGTAAATAAATATGCAGCCAACATCATACGTCAAGCACTTAGCTGACTGGCACATCAAGTCAGATTTATCGCAGCGATTTACAAATATTTCGGTAAGCTTATGTATGCAATAGGAGAGAAATAGGGGACCTTAAAATAATTCACAATTTTCTATACAATGTGTAATATCCTACTGGAAAACTCAGATGGTTATGATCAGTTCCAAAATAAAAAATGTATCCCATATAGGCAAGTATCCCATTAATCATTCATGGTTTGATTTTCTTATGAAAAAAATGCCTTATAAATTTGCATCTTCATCATTCGGGATGGTAGTTGATAACGGGTAACGACATTATGAGAGGAGATGAGATTTTAGCTAAACTAGCAATCCCCTTTATTTTTCTCTTTTCATAAACAGTGTAAAGGTTCAACAAATCACAGATTGTGTTTTAAATGATGTATAATCAATGTGGAATATTTAATTCAGACTCATATAAAAACTGTAAAGCCCTTTAGCACAGATTAAAATCTCTGAAGTAGATGCATTGTTAGCACGCTAACGGTTAGCCAGTTCTTACAGTGCAGTCCAAACTGTTCGGATCTTGTTCGTTTCTTTTTTGTGGAGTACCACAAACAAATTGAATAAGATGTGTTGGAACAGAGACCTACCTAAAACTTGTGGGACAGCGGTCCCCAAGGTCCAGTTTGGGACCATATCATCGACAGGCCTCAGTATGACACAGAAAGGTTTAGGTTTAGAACTGTGTTGCACCAATCTGCCAGTGATTGAAATGGGCCAATTTTCTCTTGATTGACCCTGAACTGTAATCAACAGCTCAAAAACTAAAAATTCATTTGCATTAAATGCATCAAAACTTGGCTTAAAGATACATCAACAAACAGATTGTCGATGTGGCACTTTTATACAAATAAAAATAGGGGTGATATGTTTTGATGAATAAATGGTAATACCCTGTAGGTACACAGCAAGTAGCCCTATGGAGGCAGTAGGTAACCTGTTACCAACTACCCCAATGGTACCCAGTAAGAATGCCTGTAATTACACCACAGGCACTCAGTAGGTATTCATAAATACCACATGAGTACCTGGTAAGAATCCCTATAGGTACTCTCTAATTAACCTGTACAGGTAAAAAAAATAAATATCCATGTGGTTTCTGCATATTTGCCCTGTAGGTGGCCTGTAAGTATCTAAGGAATGCCTGCAAGTACCATGACAGTACCCTGGAGGTACCCCAAATTTTCTCTTGAATTAAAACTGCTACCTCCATCTGCCACACATAATTTTTCTGTATCATCAGTATTTGTTATATTTAACTGATAAATTAAAACAAAGGTTTTTATGTGATGTTATCCTTTGAATATTAGAATTGGCAGGTCAGATCTCAAGGAAAACCATAAATTGGAATCGGGGATTAATATCCTGATTGGTGCATCTTTAGTTTCATTTGCCGAACAACTGTTATGTTTAGAGCAATCTCTGAATGACCCTTTTCATACTTGACATTTACATAAATCCTGAGCAATCTGTTTGCACATGGACACCGTTAAATGCAGCTGTGGATGGTTTGAAGGTTGAACATTAGTTTAGCAGTCTGAAGGGAATCTGTTCTGGCTCACACAGAAAAACCACCCACAGACCTGATATGACTTCCTTCAAGCTGCAGAAATATTAGCAAGATATCTGGTTAAAAATGCTTTATATAAACAGCACTTTTAAATTCAGACTGCTGCTGGCAAATGTCTTCAGAAATATTTTGATAGGAGTTTTTTGGTGCTAGAAGTTGTTTGAGCTCTTTACTGGAATACTTACCAAAGGACCATTCTGTCCAGGTTCAGTGGATTAGCAGGATGCTCAGTAGTGTAATGTTTGTTCTTGTTGTCAGAGATGATTTTAGGTTACTGTGAGGTTGCATGATGTATAATTCACATTTAATAACTCTACAGGCAGAATTTAACTCTAGATTTGAACAGTTGTACTTAAAGCTGTCCATTTGCAGCTAAATAGGCCAAGACACATGTAAATGCCAGATCTGAACATGGCCGGTGGGTCCTCAGTCTTGCCAAAATTGCATTCACACTTGTATTTAGCCATGTTGACTTGTGATCAGATAGGGCAGGACACCTGTTAGCACCAGGCCTGAACAGCCCTGCAGGATATGTACATAAAAAGGGTCAGAAGGTGTGATTGTTCTGCCTCTGGCTTACTTTGCATGCACACAAAAGGGCAGGGAGGGAACTGCCAAAAAAGACTTTCTACAAAAAGGCATAAAAACCGTCCCTGACCAGATTGTTGGCAAAGAACATCATTGCTTTTTACTGTATGCTTGTGTTTCCAATAAAGGTACAAGAAGATACATGAAGTTTTTCTCCTCTGAATCCTGTGAAGTTTGGTGCTAATGCCTCACTGGGTTTATCTTGGTTTAACTCTTCTGCAGTTGTGTTTGTGTTAGTTGATATGATGAAACGTAAGGAAAGAATCACTCAAGACATTTTCACTCAACACCCTGAACAGATGCTATCAGTTCAAAAAAAACGGTTGAACCTTTTGTTCCTCTTCATGGCAATGAGAAAGTAGTTTGCAATTGTGGTTGATTGATGGGCTTTATTGGAAAATCTCTAGAGCCGGTTGCCTCTGGTGCTCGATGCATGTAATCTGTGGTGATTTCTTTCCTAAACCTCACAGAATGAATTTTTCTGTGCTTACATTACTGCAGTCCACCAGTAATGTGTGGATGACTCACGCGGAGATGGAGTCTCTGAATGCTGCCACCAAACCTCCGGTTAGTGCTCCGGTCATACTGTCTTCTGTCCAATTTTCCTTTTTTTATGGTCAAGATTACTGAATAATGTTGAACGTCTCGTCTGGTCTGAATCATGTTGATCAGTCTCTCCCCTTCCTCCTCTTCTGTCTCTGTATTTGTTCCTCTATCTGTCTGTCTTCTCTGTGGGCCCAGGCCATAGTGTTGAGCATCCTCGTCTCTCCCTGTGGTTGCTGTTTCTATGTGAACTGCTTCAAACTAATCACCCGTTCTCTAACCCACTGTTCCTCACTTTTGTCCTCTTTTCCCGCTGCTGCTGTGACCTCTCTCCCTCTTTTGCTTCTCCTCATTCATCCTTCCATCCGTCCACACTGCTTTTGACCCCTGCTCCCCTTTTCCCCTCACCACCCCAACTCGCTCTGTCTTTCTCTCTTCCTGCCTCGTCTTTTCTCTCGGTGTTCAGGAGCTAAAGGAGTTCAGCTGGGACCAGGTAAGGCTCAAATATTTTTTTTGCTAACCTTGTAGGAACTAAAAAACAAACACAACACGCTGCTTATTTGTCAGACCCTTCATCTGCAGTGAGTCATGAGCGCTCAGACATGAAATATGAAGCCGAGTGTGAATCAGCGTCGATCATCTGTGCTTGTCCCCTCCAGATACTGGCCTACGGTGATATGAATCATGAGTGGGTGGGTAATGACTGGCTGCCCAGCCTGGGCCTACCCCAGTATCGCAGCTATTTCATGGAGTCCCTGGTGGATGCACGCATGCTGGACCACCTAACCAAGAAGGAGCTGAGAGGACAGCTGAAGATGGTGGACAGCTTTCACAGGTAGAGCATGCTCCCACACCTTTTACAGGTGCATCTCAATAAGTTAGAATGGCATCGAAAAGTTTATCTATACAGCAATTCAGTTCAAACATTGAAATTAATATCTTGTATAGATAAATTACATGTATTTACTTACTTCTGTTCATTTTAGAGGAAAATTACAAGACTAACAAAGAACTCATTATTTTTATGCAGAAATGTTATGTTATGCTATGTTATGACCTGTACAGCAATGGCTCATGGCAGATATTCATGCAGCACTGTGGAAAAGGTATTTCCTTCCTTTGAAATTTCATCTGATTTTGCTATTTTGTAACACTTTTAATGACAAAGATAAACCGAGTAAATACAACATTTTGTTTTCAAGTGATGTTGTCTGTTATTACCTGAAAAAAAACTAAATATAATTATATATTATAAAATATAATTGTTCATTTTCACATCATGATTTAACCCGAATAAACCAAATTCTTTTGGTTTTTCAAATTTTCATTTATTTTTTTAAAGATTTTTTTCTGAGACTAGTGGCCTTTAATGACATACAGCAAAGGTTTAAAGGTCGGAAACGAACCCAGGACGGCTGCGTCGAGGACTATACCCTCTGTATTTGGGACAGCATCTGTACTGCTACAACATGCACCACCCCCAGAGTATGATTTCTCAAGAATTAACAAATAATTTAAATTGATCCTTGTTTGACTACATGAGCACACATCCTTCAACCTAAATTCAAAAGCAGTTGAGAAACAAATTAAGTGACATCTACCATTGTGGGAACAGTTAAAAATGTCTAAGGCTTGTCTGGGATGCCTGGGACTTCAACAGAAAGCAATGAGATCTATTATTCACCAATGGAAAAACTACCAGGACCAAATCCAACACAAAGACCTGTCTCATTTCCAAAAGAATGTCTTTATGTTTCCCAAGACAAGTAGGAACATATCCTGCAGACAGATGAGACAAAAGTGGAAATTTTTAGAAGTTCATCTGGTAAAACACTGACATCATACTGACAGTCAAACATGGTGGTAGTAGTGTGATGGTCTGGGGCTGCTTTGCTGCTTCAGGACCTAAATGACTTGCTTTAACTGGGAAAACAATAAATTCTGCTTTTTTGCAAAATCCTGATTCCTAATAACCCTGAGATGGAGGGTGCTTGGGTTATGCAATGAAAAATGATCTTAAGCACATCAGCAAGTCCACCTCTGAATGGCACAAAAAAACAATAAGAAGATTTTGGAGTGGCCTAGTCAATACTAACACTTAAATCAGATTGAGATGCTATGGCATGACCTGAAACAGGCTGCTCGTAGTCAAACCCCTCCAGTGTGGCTCAAATGAAACTATTCAGCAAACGAGAGCAGGCCAAAATTCCTGGGATGTAAAGACTTGTTGCCGTTGATCCCAAACACTTGATGGCAGTTTCTGTCTCCAAGAATAGAACGACCAGTTATGAAGTTTAATTTTTTAGTTTAAAAACCAAAATAAGCATTTGAAAACTATATTTTGTATTTATTTATGTATGTTATCTTTGTCTTCTATTAAACTTTCTTTGAAGATCAGAAACAAGTGTGACAAGAAAACAAACACCAACGGAATCTGTATAGTGGCAACCAGTTGCAATTTTACTGAAAAACAAAAGAACTTATAAATGATTTTCTACTTTATTAAGATGTACTTGTTTAGCTGCAAACATTGAGCTATTTTTCACATCCTTAGAGGAAGCTTTCATTCTTTAAAACCGTAGGTGTTTCTCGACATTGTTGTGACAATGACAGCTTGGTGTGGTGTCAGATGAAGGCTCTCTGCTGAAGGCCTCAAGTGCTTCCAAGATTAAAAGTGCACCCCCAATTAACCTGCTTGAACCTGTTAAACCCTCTTGCTCCTTTGACCTTTCCCAGGGTCAGTTTGCATTATGGCATCATGTGCCTCAAGCGTCTGAATTACGACCGCAAGGAGCTGGAAAGGAGGAGGGAGGAGAGCGCTCACCAGAATAAAGGTAATCTTTTCTTTTTTTTATAGTTTCTGCTTGAACTGTAATATATTAATGTAGTTATGTTGTCTTGCTAAAAGCGTATTTTAGTAACACAGTATAAATCTTTATCTAGGTTGCTTATTCAAATAAAATTTGTACTAATGTTTACCAATATTAAAGCTTTTTATTTGCAGTAACTTTATTTAACACAGAATAAATAAATAAATAAATAAGAATATACCAACATTTATTATTTATAATAAGAATAAATAATAAATAAAGCGATTCAGACCATCCCACAGTATGTTTGACATTAATAAGCTTTGTTAAACTATATTCATGTAGATGAAAAACATCTGATGAATGACCCTCATAAACAATTTTTATTACAAAATTAGAATTAAAAGAATTTTAGATTTCCCATTTTACAAATTTATTAACAATCATTCCAATTCATTTCCTTCAATTAAGAATACAGAAACTGGTGATTAATGTAATCAAGTGTTATTTTTGATATTACTCACACCTTTATTCACACCTATGTCTATATTCTAAGGTTTAATTAAGTAAAAAAAAACATGAAACCATAAAAGATAAAAAGAAAGATACTAAACTTGCTCTACTCTAGAAACTCCTCCTAAAGCTGTGATGCAAGATTTTAGTCTCTCAGGAGTTTAAATATAGGGCCTTAATTCTGGGTTTTTATACCTAATATCAATTAATTAAAAGAAAACAGGAAAAAAGATTAAAAGGAGCAAATAAAAGTTTCAGATCCACCTTTTGTCTTAGCTTCTCTTTTCAGAACCTCCACTATAAAACAAGGGAAGAGATTTCCCACTTTGTGGTCCAGAATTGGGCTGTTGGTTCACACACGGAACTGACTGAGTGTCAGCGTCTCAGATACTGAAAGTTTGTTGGTTCTGGTTCAGTTCATTGGATGCCCTCTGGGTTCTACACTTTGGATTCAAATCTGGGCTGGATATGACATAAAATGCTTTTAAAGAAAGCCTCTACTGACAATGAACACATTCAAGACATGGAGGAATAGCAGTCATAATCTTTGTAGGAACTTTACACAAAATTAGACACATGCTGCGAAACATTCAATACAAACCGAAGCATTCAATCCAACTGAGTCTGGCAGAGTGATCAGATCTGGTTGACCGTTGGTTCTTTGGTTCTGTTTCTCTACGTTAATGAGAACGCCTTGGGTTGATAACTTTCAGGAGACAGAGGTTGTCATTAGGCCTGATCAGCCAATTAGAGTAGATAAAAGTATCTCCAGGCTGAGGCTGTTTCCACATTTAAGGTATCAAAAACATACAATAATTCTCATTAATAAAAAGACAGATTCACTTTTGCTTTTTAACACAATAACAAATACTAAAAAATTATCGTTAATTGTGGATTATTATGTAGCCAACTGAGCTTCCGTTTTGGAAATATAAGATAATTCATATTTCAAGGACTTTAACATGTCTTGCTCCACATTTAGAGAAGATTCTTCTTTTAAGCCTTACTCTCCATTGCCATAAAAACATTGATTATTGGAAGATTCAAGATGAGGATGAGAGGTTGGTATGTCTAAATCTAGGGTGTGTCAAAGATATTCTGAAGGTACTTAAAGAAAAGCACTTCTTGTGGTGTGGTCATGCTTATTACTCATGCAAATCCAACGTTGGCTCTATCTCCCTTAGTCACGCATCTGTGTGCAGCTACATGTATAACCCATTCAGCAAAAGTTATTTGTGCTTAAGGAAACTTTAATGTCTATCCAGCTTGAGCCCCAGGAGTTGACCCAAAGAAACTTTAAATTAACAGTGACCAGATATATGCCTGTTCTTCTTACCCAGATGTGATGGTGTGGTCCAATGAGCGTGTGATGTGCTGGGTGCAGAGCATTGGACTAAAAGAGTACGCAGATAACCTCAGAGAGAGTGGCGTCCACGGTGCTCTGCTGGCTTTAGATGACACATTTGACTACACCGACCTGGCCCTGTTGCTGCAGATCCCCAATCAGAACACACAGGTAATGGACTTACTGGCCTAAATAATGGGACCATCTTATCTATAACAAGCAGAGACATGCTTTTCATGCTGAAGTTAAACACCCTTGTCATTTTAAAGAGATAGTCAAACATATTTTAAAAGGTGTCCTCTTCCTCCCAGGTTAGGATTGGATACTGGGATTTTAACCTAAGTCAGTTTCTTTTCCAGCTATAACCTTTTTAAACACATCATCATTAGCAGTGCAGCCCAAACATCTAATTACGAGAACAATCGTAATATGTTTTGATGATGATGTGATTTGTAAATCTAGTCAAATCTATTATACGTCAGGGTTTTCTTTTGCTGGAGTACCATTTTTTAGGCTGCAGGTACCATGTATGCACCACAGACATATGCTGTAGGCGCCCATCATAACTTCCATGTTCACACTGGAAGTACCCCATATGTATCCAGAAAATAACCTTTAAGGTAAATACCCTAAAGATATGCCTGTGTGTACCCTGTATTTACTCTGTTGGTACTCAGTAGGTAACTTGTAAATACCATATAGGTATCCTCTAATTTCTTTCCACATGGACCCTGTACCTACCTCTACATAGGTTACGGGGTACCAGTAATTATGCTGTTAGGACTTCCTTGATGCTCTGTAACTACTATGTAGCCACCTCTATATGTGCTTGATACCCCATAGGTATACTATGGGAACCCCAACAAGTACCCTATAAGTGTCGTCGTTTTATTAACAAATTTGACCCACATGCAGAGAACACTCAGGAGACAGAAGAAAAATTAATGAATTTATTTACAGAAGGTGAATGTGGACTGGGAACTGGATACGCCGACTGTATGGCGAGAAGGTTAGGTGAGTTGATGGAGAACAAAAATAGACTTTCTTAAGAAGGTATCTTCAGGCTTACTGAGTGATGTTGATCTTGCATGGAGGGGCTCGCAGCTGGGACGGAAGATGACCACAGAGGTGCCTGAATTTATTTTCCTCTTGATCCTTCACTCGGTGTGCAGCGGTGAGGTTTCTCTGAAGGCAGCTCACTTACTGAGGTAGTGAGCTCCAGATGCCGGGCTTGGAGGTGAGTAAACGTTGGAGGGTGGACAGGGTTCGCTTGAGCTTGAAGCCAGGACGTAGGAGAGCTAGTAGCAGCCAGCTGGAATGGAATCCAAAACTTTCCTTGAAATCTTAAAGCTTGGGAAGCAGTTCAAACGAGGAGTCAGTTGAACCAGAACAGATCTGCAGCAGAGCCTAGAGAGGAACACAGAAACGACGAGGGTTACTATAGTTTTCTGAAGTATTGAAAAACCTATAGCTGGATGGCCGGTATTTGTTACCACATTAGGCAAACACTCAGGCGTAAAAGTGCTGGCCCACTGCTCTCTTACACTCCTCCAGTTTGATGAAGATTGCCAACACCTGTCTCCCTCTCACCTCCGGAGCTCAGGCAGCATCTAGTGGTAAGGTAGTGTAAATAGCAGGCAAAAACAAACAGAAAATCCCAGACCCCAACATCATGCCCCTTCTCAACGGCCGCCCGCCTGGCGGCCAGGAAGAAGAAGAAGAAGAAAGAGAAGAATGATAATCTGTGATCAAAGATGGATCGCAGATAAAAGAGCAGGGAACCCAAGAATGGTCTTCCGGACCATAGCCCTCCCAGTCGACAAGGTACTACCAGCCTCTACCCCGCCGACGGGAGTCCACGACCCGCCGAACCGTATAAACCGGGTGCCCCTGGAAGTCCCGGGCGGGTGGAGGGGGTTTGGGCGGACGGCAAAGCGAGCTGGAAAGCACTGGTTTTAACTGAGAGACATGGAAAGGGGGATGTATGCGAAAAGTGGGAGGAAGACGGAGTCTGACTGTGGTGGGACTGATCACAGATAAGATTTCATAAGGTCCAATGAATTTAGGAGAGAGTTTTCTAGTCATTGACTTAAAGGGTATGTCGCGAGAAGACAACCAGACCTTTTGACCCGGTTGATACTTGGGAGCCAGTGTGCGTCTTCTGTCAGCGAACCGCTTGTTTTGACTGGCGGTTCTCTGTAAGGCTCCGATTGTGGCTTTCCAAACCTGTTTAACACGATTAATGTGGTGGCTCACAGAAGTAACAGCTATATTTTTTTTGTCAGCAGGGAATAATGGAGGCTGGTAGCCCAGAGAGATTTCATAAGGGGGAGGAACCAGTTGCAGTGGAGACATGAGAATTATGAGAATACTCCACCCAGGGTAGATAAACACTCCAGAGGGATTGGATGATGTCAAACATCTGAGAGTGGCTTCTAGTTCCTGGTTCATTATTTCAGTCTGTCCATTATTTTGTGGATGGTAACCTGAGGTGAGAGATACTTTGGCTTCAAGAGCTGTACAAAACTGTTTCCATACCTTGGAGATGAACTGGGGAATTTCATGTAGTCGGAAGACGTGTTTAATGAATAGTTGAGCCGTTTGGAAAGCAGACGGGAGTTTTCTGAGGGGAATTAGATGGCATGCTTTTAAAAAATGGTCAACAATAGTTACGATGGAGGTCATACCTTTATATTCAGAAAGGCCGGTGACGAAGTCAAGAGCAATGTGGTACCAGTGGCGTCATGGAACCTTAAGAGGTTGGACCAGACCTGCCGGTGGTTGATTAGTTAATTTATTTCTGGCACAAACAGAACCTGCATTCACGTATTCTCTGACGTCCCTATGCATGGTGGGCCACCAAAACCGCCTTGAAATGAGGGCTACAGTTCGACTGGTACCTGGGTGGGCGGAAAATTTGGCGGAATGAAACCAGTGGATTAGACGTGCTCGGACGGTGCATGGAACAAAAGTCCGGTTGGGTGGTCCAGTTTTGGGATCAGGTTCATTTAATTGAGTTTGATTCACAATACTCTCTATTTCCCCAGTAAGGGCTCCTACTGTGCAGCTTGGAGACAAAATGGATGGTGGCTGTTTGTTACAATCATCCGGAGAGAACTGACGGGATAGAGCATCTGGTTTTTGGCTCTTTGATCCCGGTCTGTAGGAGATGGAGAGATTGAACCGAGAGAAGAACAGAGACCAACGGGACTGACGAGACTTTAGGCGTTTGAATGTATGACAAGTTTTTGTGATCTGTCCATTCCAATACAGGATGCTCGGTTCCCTCCAGCCAATGCCGCCACTCGTCCAAGGCCAGTTTTATGGCCAACAGTTCTCTGTCTCCCACATCGTAGTTTCGCTCATCACTGGACAATCTGCGGGAAAAAAATGCACAAGGATGAATCTTGTCATCTTTGTCGGATCTCTGAGACAATACTGCCCCAACTCCAGTGTCAGAAGCATCCACCTCAAGGATGAATTGTTTGGTTGGATTAGGATGAATCAAAATGGGTGCTTGAGAGAACTTCTCCTTTAAGGAGGAGAAAACTTCCTCGGCTTCAGGAGTCCACCGGAACTGAACCTTTGTTGAAGTTAATGCATTTAAGGGCACTGCTGTTTGACTGTAATTTCTGATAAACCGCCTGTAAAAGTTAGCAAAACCCTAAAAACGTTGTAGCTGCTTACGGGAGTCGGGAACTGGCCAATCCAGAACTGCCTTCACTTTATCCGGGTCTGAGTGAACCTGTCCACCCTTGAGGATAAATCCTAGAAATGTGACGGAGTGTTGGCGAAACTCACATTTCTCTGCTTTTACAAATAGTTGATTCTCCAGGAGACGCTGAAGAACCAAACGAACGTGATGACGGTGTTCTGTGAGGTTCTTGGAATAGATGAGAATGTCATCAAGGTATACAAACACAAATATGTTCAAATAATCACGCAGAATATCATTGACTAATGCTTGAAACACCGCTGGGGCATTGCTGAGGCCGAAAGGCATTACCAAATATTCGAAATGGCCCTGGGGCGTCTTGAAGGCGGTCTTCCATTCGTCCCCTTGACGGATTCGGACAAGATGGTAAGCGTTGCGTAGATCCAATTTTGTGAAGATGGTGGAGTCTTGGACAGGTTTGAAGGCAGATGATAACACAGGGAGAGGATATTTATTTTTGATTGTAATTTGATTCAAACCTCTGTAATTGATGCAGGGGTGTAATGTTCCATCTTTTTTCCCCACAAAGAAAAAAACAGCACCTAAAGGGCATTAGGATGGGCGGATGATTCCAGCCGCCAAGTATTTAGAAATATATTTCTCCATAGTCTGTCGTTCTGATTGGGAAATGTTATAGAGTCTGCTAGAGGGCAACGGAGCTCCAGGAAGAAGATCAATAGCGCAGTTACGGACGATGAGGTGGAAGAGACAGAGCTCAGGATTTGCTAAACACACTTTTTAAATCATGGTATTCTTCTGGAATCCGAGTTAGATCAAGGGGTTCAGCTTCTTCTGAATCCTCAGGAGGCGGCTTAGGAGAGACTGCAGACTGTAAACATGAAGAAAGGCATTTAGTGGACCAGGAATTGATGCGTAATTCAGACCAGTTGAGATGTGGATTGTGAATTTGGAGCCAGGGGAAACCTAAAACTAAAGGATTGTTGCGGACAGGAAAAACAAAAAAACGGAATGTGTTCTCTGTGGTTACCTGAGAGTACTAGCTCCAAATTCTTGGTACGATGGGTTATGCGGTGAAGCATCCTTCCATCCAGAGCCTCGACTTGAAGCAGGGTTTGAAGAATTTCCACCTCAATCTGTGCTTGCTCAACCAGGGACTGATCAATTAAATTTTGTTCACACCCCAAGTCAATTAGAGCAGACAATTTCATAGTCTTTTGGTTCCAGAACAGGGTAGCAGGTAATATGAATCTAGGGGCAAAAACTTTAGGTGACTGGTCCGCCAGCTTCCCCTCTACAACCGACGGACCCTCTCTTTTGGCCGAAGGGGACAGAGAGTGATGAAATGATTAAATGAACCACAGTACACATATTGGTTTCTCTGCGTCGCTGTCGCTCTTCAGTGATGAGTCTGGTGTGTCCCAGTTGCATGGGTTCTGATTCAGAACAACTATTAGGTAGTGATTGGGAGTGATGAGGTGGAGTCTCAGAACCTACTTGTGGTCTCACGACTACTCTCTCTGATCGGGTCCTCCTTCTATCCCTCAACCGGTTGTCTTTTCGGGTTACCAATGTAATAAATTCACCCAGTTCCTTGGGTTCATCTAATAAAGCTAATTCATCCTTTAAAGCTTTGTCTAGAGACTGGAAAAATTTTGCTTTAAGAGTATTGAAATCCCAGCCAGAAGCTCCTGCCATGGTTCGAAACTCTATGGAGAATTCAGTTAAAGGTTTATTTCGCTGTTTCAGCGCCCACATGCGACGAGAAATATTGGTCGGATCAGATTCGGTTGCAAAAGTTAATTTAAACTCCTGGATAAATTTCTCAAAAGAGCAGCCGAACTGATTGCAATCTGGAAACCTGGCCTCTGCCCAGCGGAGTGCTTTTCCTGTTAACAACCCTAAAAGGTATGATATTTTTGCATCGTCATGAGGAAACGACTGTTGTGACCGGTTGAAAACTAGGGAACAATGAAGCAAAAAGCCTCGACAACTACCCGCCTCTCCAGAAAATGTCTCGGGGTTAGGGGGAGTTATGTCTCGTCCCGGAGAAAGTTGCTGAGACACGGGAGGTCCTACAGCGCCCTCTGGGGTGGTGGAGGCCTTGGGAAGTAGAGTGTGCTGTAACAGAGACGTCACCTGCTCAAGCTGTTGGGTATGTTTGTCTTTGCTGCTCGAACAATGCCCGGAGAGTGGAATCATGGGACTGGATCTGGAGGCTGTGTTCAGATAGTGTCCTCCTAAGAGTCTCTGCTGGGTTAGTTTGGCCTGAGTGTTCTGTTGTCGTTTCATTAACAAATTTGACCCACATGCAGAGAACCTCTATATGCGCTTGATACCCCATAGGTATACTATGGGAACCCCAACAAGTACCCTATAAGTGTCGTCGTTTTATTAACAAATTTGACCCACATGCAGAGAACACTCTGGAGACAGAGGAAAAGTTAATGAATTTATTTACAGAAGGTGAATGTGGACTGGGAACTGGAACTGGATACACTGACTGTATGGAGAGAAGGTTAGGTGAGTTGATGGAGAACAAAAACAGACTTTCTTAAGAAGGTATCTTCAGGCTTACTGAGTGATGTTGATGATCTTGCATGGAGGGGCTCGCAGCTGGAACGGAAGATGACCACAGAGGTGCCTGAATTTATTTTCCTCTTAATCCTTCACTCAGTGTGCAGCGGTGAGGTTTCTCTGAAGGCAGCTCACTTACTGAGGTAGTGAGCTCCAGATGCCTGGCTTGGAGGTGAGTAAACTTTGGACAGGGTTCGCTTGAGCTTGAGCTTGAAGCCAGGACGTAGGAGAGCTAGTAGCAGCCAGCTGGAATGGAATCCAAAACTTTCCTTGAAATCTTGAAGCTTGGGAAGCAGTTCAAACGAGGAGTCAGTTGAACCAGAACAGATCTGCCTAGAGAGGAACACAGAAACGACGAGGGTTACTATAGTTTTCTGAAGCATTGAAAAACCTATAGCTGGATGGCCGGTATTTGTTACCACAATAGGCAAACACTCAGGCGTAAAAGTGCTGGCCCACTGCTCTCTTACACTCCTCCAGTTTGATGAAGATTGCGAACACCTGTCTCCCTCTCACCTCCGGAGCTTAGGCGGCATCTAGTGGTAAGGTAGTGTAAATAGCAGGCAAAAACAAACAGAAAATCCCTGACCCGGACAATAAGTACTTTTTAGGTACCTGTGTAGGTAGACTGAAAGTATCTTATAGGTAATCTATAAGAACCCCAATAGGTACCCTGTTAGCTACCCATGTAGATACTCTAAAGGGATCACCGGGGTACCCTTTAAGTACCTCTGTATAAACCTGTGGGGTACCCTGTAACTAAATGGTAAATGGTTTGTACTTGTATAGCGCTTTATCAAGTCCCTAGGGACCCCAAAGTGCTTTACACTACAATTAGCCATCCACCCATTCATCCACCCATTCACACACTGAGTGGTAAGCTACATTGTAGCCACCGCTGCCCTTGGGCAGACTGACAAGTGAGGCTGTTATAAACAGGCTGCCATAAACGAGCCCTCAGCTTATAGTCAGAAGCTTCATGTCTGTCAGCTTTATCCTTCCAAAAGCGGCTTGAGCTACTTATTTGTTGAAGAATATGAAGGCTGTATGAAGAAGTATCAGGCTGTATGATTTCTTGTTATGTAATTGTCTTTTAACCCTTACTTGTGGAGTACCTCAAGGCTCCATCTTTGAACCACTTCTAATCTTGTCAATGTGTTTTCCTTTTGGATATTTAGGAAGAAAAGCCTTATAAAGCCTTTGATTGTTTTGCGAATGAAATATGGATCTTTTATCTCATCCCAAGTAACCTGCAAGTTGTTGAAATTGCAGCATCCCATCAATCAAAAATGGTGTACAAACATCACACCTGTGTTGGCGTCCTAATTAAGGCCTTCTGTGCTTTTCAGGATTGAGGTCAAAATGTGGTTGTTTGTTTTCAGGAATCTTACTGGTATAGTTCTACCTTAAATTTGAATTTAAATCTGATTCATAGAAATATTTGAAGAGTGATCTGCAGATTCCAAATAATTCTCAGAGCTTTTCATCACTTCTTTCCTGCAGGCCAGACAGGTACTGGAGCAGGAGTACAACTCTCTCATCTCCATGGGAACTGAGAGACGACCTGATGAGGTCAGAATACTTGTCTTGTTGATAAAATAATAGAAGTACAGCTTTGCATGAGCATCTGTCTTTTTGGTTCACTCATTCCCTGATATTCCTGGCAGGATGGAACCAAGACGTTCACCCGCTCGCCATCCTGGAGGAAGATGTTTAGGGAGAAAGACCTCCGGGGCGTGACCTCAGACTCTGCCGAGACGCTGCCCGCTAACTTCCGTGCCTCAGCCATCTCCACACCCTCAGTTACCCTGAGAAAGGTTCAGAGTGACGGTGAGCCTGACCTTTGACGGTTTTGACGTTTTCACTCCTTTCAGCCCTCGATGCTTGCGAGTTATGAAAAGCTTCTACTTTATGAAGTTTGGCTCACACGAAGAGCATGTCGAGGCAAGAGGCTACCAACATACAGCCACTATGTGCGATATGGGAAGGCTACAATGTAAAACATGTTTTGAGGCTACTCTGCTATTAGCTTGCCAAAGGAATTTGTTTCCTCCTTTAGCAGAAGAACTGACAATAACAAGGTGCAGACTCTTTAAAGTAGAGAAGAATGACCTAATTCCTTCTTTAATACCTCCAGAAAGGTCAGAGCTGTTACGATAATAACCTTGTGTCTGTCTCCTGATTTCCAAAGCAGCCTGCTCTGGTGCCCGGGGTGAATCTGCCTCAGTGAGGACGTACTCCTGTTGAGCTGCTGAGGTGAGAACACATCAATTAAACAGCCTAACAGGGTTTCTGCTGTGTGTGGGCTCTGAGTTCTGTGCTGATGACTTCCACATGTGTCGGGCGATGCTCTTTGAACTTGCTGTTTTATGCATTTGTTTCTGTAGTTTAACTTGTTTCAGTCTGGCATTTTTTGTACATCCCCCGAGGTCTTAAATGTGGTTTGTTGAGTGTTAACATTAAATGTGGGCTTTTAATGATTTATTTGTACCATTCCTTTTCCAGGTTGAAATTATGGTAATGCAAGAAACTTAAATGCTATTTTAAAAGCAAAAATTGAGTGCTTAAGTTTGAATTTATCATAGAATTTCTCTAATCCAACCAGGGTCGAATGTATACATACACAGTAAATTTTCATTAGCAAGCTGTGTTTCAACCACACACTTTTTGTAGACAACATGCTGGAATAATACTGGCTTAATATTATTTGACCAGTCCTCTTGGCAGAATTGGAACAGTTAATTTAAAATAATTGGTTTCCTTGCAGGTTTTAAGCAATTCAATTCAGTTTTATTTATATAGCGCCAATTCACAACACATGTTGTCTCAAGGCACTTCACAAAAGTCAGGTACATACATTCCAATTAGTCCTAACCACTGAACAGTGCAATTAAAGTTAGTTATTTATTCAAATTGGATAAAAAGTTTTTCTGTCTAAGGAAACCCAGCAGATTGCATCCAGTCAGTGACTTGCAGCATTCCCTCCTCCCGGATGAGCACCATGCAAAAATGTTCAATAGGTTTAACGTTTGTACTGTAGGAAGGCTATTCCAGAACTTTAATGCTAGCCTGCTTTATCCCTTCCAAAATCATGTTTAGTGTGTGGTTGAGATTATTGTTCTGTTAGAACATCCACTTGTGTCCAGGTTTCAACCATCTGACCTGAACTGCTGCCCTCAGATTAATGGAAATTGGTTAGAAAGTTCGAGAAAGACCCAGGAACTACCAAGCCTGCTGTAAACTGGAAATTCCTGGAGCACCAGTTTCGCTGTCTCATGTGGAGCCAGTTTAAGGTCAATATGGACTGGCAACATCTAGACCAAGAAAGAAGTCCCAGCTCTAAAACTGACACCTTCAAGCTGGACCTTTCACCTGAAAGGCCAAAATACCAAAATATTTTACCTAAAAACATTAGGTATTTTGCCACAATGATAAGAAGTATATTTAGATGAGTCAATGTAATGCTTTCAAACCCAAGAACAATGTACAAACTGTTAAGCATGGTGGTGGCAACGTCATGCTATGGGTCTGTTTTGATGCAAGTTGGATGAACTTGGAGGAATTACAGTAACTGCAAATGAGGACTACCTTCATATTCTTCAACTATACATCAAATCAACAAATCAGTAACTCAAGCTGGTTTTGGAAATGGATAGAGCTGACTGACATAAAGTTTCTGACTCTAAGCTGAGTTGAATAAAGGCCAGAGGCAGAGTGATGCAGCAGTAATGATGTTTCTCTCCTCAGGGTGTTGAATGGATTGGGACTAAAGGACCCTCTCGCTCATCCACGAAGAACGAAGCAATGACTTTACCATTTAACCTAAAAGTAAACCTGGGAATTCTGCAATAACAGTAGCAAAGGACAAAATGGGAAAATGACATGAAGAATGTATAAACTTGTTCTCAGATTTAGAGGGTTGAATCGGATCGGCTGTTTTCTCTCTCCGTCTCTCCCTCTGTCTCCTGCGCTGTAGGGAGATACCGCCGGCGTTGTTTAGGCCAGGGCAGGATTTCTGTCGGCCTCTACACTCAGTCAGCAAAGGGCTCATTTTCCCACCTGCAGAGTAAGATCTCCCTGTGCCATTTATCATCTTACAGTTTCAAACATCAGAACCTCTGCTCGACAACAAGGGCCGGGCCAGAAACTGAACTTATTGTTATGTTTGGATTTAGAGGGTGTTAAAACTGTAAAGTGATTCTGGGAGAGAGACAGACAGAAGCGACACCGGCACTCCTTTTTTCGCTGGTGTGCAGTTTCAGCAATCGTGGCCCTTTTTGTTGGCCTCTATGGTCCCCACCAGGATCGGGTGGTGTGGTAAAACATGTCTGAATTCAGACCAACATTTATGTCCTGCCACATCAGAGGTCCATTGTCTGTTGGCACCTTGAAAGCGGATAGTGATGTCTTTTGAAGGGGCATCAAAGGAACAAATCTGGAGGGGTAACAGCCGATCACATTTTGTCTGCGGCAGGAAACCAGCTTAAGCACTAAGGGTGCCACTTTGTCTCAAGAGACTTTTACAGGGTTCCTCAAAGTTTTGCTTTTATGATCCTTAATTGGGTTTATTTTGATTATTTAGACTCCACTCGTGCTGAGCACAAATACAAAGCCTTCAAATAAATTTGCTTTTCACTGCAGTAGCATAATCTCAAACCAAAAAATATAGAAAAATCCAATATTCCATGTAAGTACATTTATTGAGACCATTAAGTAATAATTATTACAGCGATAAGATTAAAATTCAGCTTTTCGAGACAAACACGCCTGTCTGCACTTCATGCCCACTGTCAGGTTCAGTGAAGGATCTGTGATGCTGCGGGCCTGTTTCTCTTCCAGGGGTCCCGGGAACCTTGCCAGGGTGCATGACACCATGAATTCTTAAAAATATAAAGAAATTTTAAATAAAAAAAATCTGATTACCTCCATCAGTAAACTGAAATGGGTTTTTAATTAAGCCTTTCATTCAACAAATCCACACATAAATGAATGTCCTTTTAAATCCTCTCTTAATGATGCTAATGTAATAAAAGATTAATTTATTTAAAGAAATTTTACACATCTTCACCAAGGGTGACTTTAGTTTTGGGGAAAGCTGTAGCTTTCTTTAGGAAACAATCCTAAAGTCAAAGCAGAAAAACTCTTTCTGTTATGTTATAGATTTATGTTAGAGGTTCTAGTAAGTTTTAAAACCAGTTTCAGCCTTGATATAAAGATAACAGAGCCCATAAACTTTTATATAAGAAAAGAAATATAATACATTGTTGTATTCATTTTTTTCAGTACAAAGAAATTTAAAGTGAAACAAAAAATATTTTTTTGTATAAGTGACTTTAAAAATGATTACAGATAGAACTATAGTGAGGTATTTACATCCTCTATACTAAGTAATACGTTTACAGTACATTCTGCCTAAACTATCAGAAACTGCTAACAAAAAGACATTTTATTTTATATCATTTTAACATATTTACAAATAGTTTATTTTCTTTATAGAATTTTGTTTTGGAGCTGCACTATAGCTAATGACAAGGCATGTATGGGATATCCTGGCCTTAATGGTGACATTTTAACCCTTAAAATAAAAAAATGCATAATCATTGGATATATTAAATATGCTTTATTTAATTCCAAAAGTAAATGAAGCAGTATTTTCTTATTTTTACCTGTAGATTGTTTGTCTTAGTGGGTAAATAGGACGTTTTCTGTCACACTTGAAGTGCTTCTGGTGATTTAGTTCAGTGGGTACCAAAGCTGGGGTCGGGGCCCCACCGGGGGGCAGGAATCTTGTGGACCTATTCAGAAATTAAAGTAAAATTAAATAACAAAAATACTTAATATTTATGCTAGAAATCGTATAACAGAGAGAAAAACAATAACTTAAAAATAGTTAATAGAGATATATTTACTGTTGGCGAGGTTTGTGCTGCCATTATGCCCCTGTATACCTGACTGAGTTATAGTTAACCAGTAGTTGCGGTTAAAAGTCTCTTTAAAACTGTTATCTTGTTCATCAGAAGCTGAAATGTTTGGAACCACTGATTTAGTGTTTGAACACCAAAGGTTTCTGTAAAGAGAAAGTTGACTCTAAATACTCAACATACCAAACACTACAAAAGATATGCTAGCTATCTTACCAGTTTTACCTGGTAAGAATCAAGACCTCCACCAAGTCGATATTAAGTTTCTGACTCATCGGCTGGGAGCTTATCCTGACATAGATGGAGCCGACAGAGAGACAAAACCAGCTGATCCAAGAGGATGAAAAGCAAAAACATGGACGGAAGCCGGTCATTTTACTACACACACAAGCCATAACAGAAACGAAGAGCTCTCTGGGGAGGTGAGATTACAGAGAGGGGAGCCTGAGGAAGCCCAGAATACAAAACCTTTAGCCTCTGTGTTTACGATGCATGTCCAATAACGACAATGACCTAAAAAACATTTTTTTTTGGTAGTGAAGATGATATGAGGTGTCGTTAAAAAACTATATCTGTATGATAAACCTACAGGGTGGGTTGGGTTGTGGGGTCTGGGGCAACCCGGGGGAATCAAATTTGTAAGATGTGTGTATTTTTTTCAGTTGTATTTTATTATTTTTTTTACGATAACTATTTATTTTCTTCAGGTGTGTATTGGATAAATGTATGTACATGTTCGGTTTTGTTCTTTACTTTGTTTGGACAAGTTTCAAGAGTAACTATGAGACATTGAGAAATGTCATTCAAATACGCTGACGTAAATGTAAACATTTTGAGAACAAACTGTCCAATGATTTAACAGATTTCCATGATTCCAGTGATAGTAAAAAAACTGAAAATATCATCTGAAAAATAAAGAATAATATTGACAATGATGATGATGAAAACGGTGATGTAAAATAAAACAATAAATAAGGCAATCCAGGTGGATTTGCTGATAATCATACAATTCTTTGTTTTTATTGATCTGTTCATTTTTTTTTTTCTCCGTTTTTAGGACGTGTATAAACTATATGTTGATAGCATAAAGGTCAGTTTTTAGATTATTATACAAACTGATCGGATACAGATTAATTTAATGGTAAAAACTTTGCTTGTTTGAGAAGTTTGCTTTATTTTTATTATTTATTTTATATGCCAGCGTAATCACATTAGCACCAATGTAGCTACGAAGGAGTCCAGATAAAATCACTGTATGAAAGAGGTTCAGATGTCCTTCATTATCTTCTTGTGTCACACCTGATTACCTGCAGCCATCTTTGCTTTGCTTCAAAATGTCCTGGCATTAAACATTAGTTTTCTGGATTATTAACAACTACAAGGTACAAATGAAAAAATCTTCAGAGCATCCAAGAAGGTCCATATTGAATCATTTCTGCTCTCAGTTTTCATTTCAGCTTCTTTTAAAGGTAACCAGAGAGCCAACAATTAATTCCTTGATAGAATAGCTTTTTTTTAATGTAATCCTCATGAAAGTGCATGAGCAGTTAACATCTTACCCGCTGTAGATCTGCATGCACATATTTCTCTTGGTGTTTTTATTCTAAATCAAATTGCATTTTGGGGAGCCTAAAATCTTAGCGAGAACAAAAGCATCGTGGAATTCTATGATCTTTAACAAATAAATAGAAATAAATAACACTAATCTTAAGTTTTATAGCGTTTCTAAGAACGTGTTTGCCTTTTTAAGTTTTCAACTAGAACATTTTTAAAACTATCCTCTGACACTTCAAGCCATCTCAGGTTTTCTGCTTATGTCTTGGCCCGGTTCTGGGTGTGACTGAATCTGCAAACTCAGTGAGGTAAAGAGCAGCAAAGAAGCCACCTCTATGCAAGACGTCTGCAGGAAGTGCAAAAATGGACAACAGAAGACTGGTGAAGTTATGTTTTTTCCTTCTTATTCAATCTTATCAACTGTTGGAAAATCCTTTTTCCTGAAAAGAAACAATGAGAGCTACTATGAGCTGACCCCATGTGTAAGATTGCTTCCAATTCTATTCAACAAAAAGTGGAAATAACACATGGGATCCAAGCATCTTCCGAGAACAGCTTCTTCTAACAATCCAGGGACAGTTTGATGATTATCCCTGGATGTTTCAGCACGATGGTGTGCCGTGTCAATAGGAAAAAGCAATGGTAAAGAAACTCAAAAATCTGAACAATTCAAACTTGGACCTGTAGTCAGTGAACTCCCCACATCGTAACCCCACTGTGAACCTGGGGTCAGCTCTCAAACTGAAGCCAACATCATCTCCAAGTTCTAAAAGCAGCAAAAAGGTCCAGGGTTCAACTCCCGGCGTGACTCTTTCTGCATGGAGTTTGAATGTTCTCCCTTTGCATGCGTGGGTTCTCTCGGGGTACTCTGGCTTCCTCCCACAGTCCAAAAACATGACTGTTAGGTTAATTAGTCTCTCTACATTGCCCTTAGATGTGGATGAGTGTGTGTGGTTGTTTCTCCTGTCTGTGTTGCCCTACGATGGACTGGTGACCTGTCCCGGGTGGACTCCGCCTATCGTCCATAGACAGCTTCCCTGTGACCAACTATGGAAGAAGCGGTAGAAAATGACTGACTGGAAATGAACATAAAATCTATAAAAAATGTATCTATAATTATTTAAATGTTTCAGTAATTTGTTAAATTCATTGTATGTAATATAATTTATTTAATTTGCTACTAAAGAAATAATTATTTCTGTTTTTTTTATTTTTTTATTATGTGATGAGTGATGAGTCTTCAATTTATTTTAGTGAGAATCAGCCAATCAGATGTCAGGATCTGACAGGCATGGTGAAACTTTTTATTATTTTATGATGAACTGTAGCACAGGAAATATGAAATTGTTACATAATGAATTCTTTTGGACTTTCTGTTCAGCTTTATTTTGATATGTGTCACTCTTTCTATTCTATAAAGCATTTTTGGAATAGAAAATATTTTTTCTTTTCCGGGTAAATATATAAAAGAAGCAGATAAGGTTGAACAGCTTGGGAGAAGAAGCTGACTCAGTAGCGCCGACTTGATTCAGTTCATTCCTTAGTTTTAAGCTTCCTCACGTTTTTCTTCTGTATTTATTTTCAGCTCTGAGTTGCAGTCTTTATCTTTATAAGTTTTCTGTTGCTCGTGTTTCTGAATTTCTTTGTCCCCCTTTGGTTTGAATCTTTAAGGGTCATGCCCTGTTTCTGGTTTGTACATTTTACTGGTTTCTGGGTGTTCGCTTCCATGGTTCTCACTGTACTCTATCAACCATTTTCTCCTAGTTTCTCAGTTTTACCTCGATTATCTCTGCACATTCCTCTCACAGCTGACATTTATTTTGCTATTTGGACCCATCTGTGTTCACTCTCCCCAGTACTGAAGTCAGTTTCTGTCCTTCTCTACTGGATTCTACAGTCCTGTAAGTTTTTCCCACGTTTCATTAAACATTTACCTCTGGTATTTGGGTCCTCAAAAAATAACAAACATGACAGAAATAGTTCTATGTGAATCTAACATAATGAACTGAAGCGTTAAGTAATGATTGTGATGTAATTATTAATAAATTAAGGGCACATTTTATTGCCAATTATTAATAACTGGGAACTCTGGGAATGAAACCTTCAGACCAAATAAAAAACATTGTCTTTATTCTACCTCATACTTTTTCACCTGAAGAACATTTGTACAGTTTGACAGTTTTTCTCTTGGTCTAATGTAGACTTTTATTCATGCTTTGGCAGATGAATGCACTGCTGTCTTCCATAAAAGAACATAGTCCTTCTACGATTACAAAATACAGCTAAAGGCCAGAATGAGGGCTCACATTACTCCATCATCAAGGTCTTCCTCTTTGCACTGGTTACCCGTACATTTCGGATGGCCTTAGTCCCACATATTTATCGCGTAGGCCAGGGGTGTCCAAAGTTGGTCCTTGAGGGTCGGTGTTCTGCATGTTTTAGATTTTTTTAAATCACTGATGAGTGATTAACAGGCTTTTGCTGAACTGCAATCACCTGAATCGTGATTTATAGCAGAGAAACATCTAAAACATGCAGGACACCAGCTCTCAAGGACCGACTTTGGACACACCTAGGATAGGCCATCCAGATCCCTGCTGGTCTTCTGTAAGAACAAAAGTCCACAGGAGGCACCATTTTCTCATCACTTCCCTCATCTGTGGAACAACCCTCCTGGAGACCTAAGGGCAGCACTGATGGTTTAAAAAGCAAACTTAAGACGTATCGTTTTGGTTTGGCCTAATTTCACCTTATCTTAATATAATCATTAAGATAATTATTTGTATTTATTACTATAATAGAATCAAAGATTTTTTATTATTATATATTTTAATTTTAGGGCATATAAGTGTTTATCTAAAAAATAATTTATTCCAGCGGTAGCCATGACCATATTTGGTAATAATTTAGCAACTATTCCATATTTGAAATGAAGAGTTTGCATTTTAAAATGTGTATTTTTACCTTTTTCTTCTTAATTACAGAAACACAACACACACATTCTGCATTTAAATGCATTAAAGCTGCAGCAAAAAAAATCTAAATACAAATTTATTTTATTATCATATCATGTCATCAGATCTTCTTTAGGTGTCACATAATTTACAACTCAAGCAAGTTCCACAAAAGGATCCTGTAACATTCACCCACAGTTGTAAGAGTTTGGAGCAGTGAATTGAAATCTCAGTAGGTGGCGCTGTTTGCTTTTACAAGCCGGTCAAACCAAAGGCTGGAATTATAATCAGGCACCGAAGAGAGCAACTACTGCATGAAGACGTCTTCTATAAATACACACTGAGATACAGAAAAGGTATACTGTGTCATGTTGCAGACACATCAGGAAATATATTAATATCAAAGACATGCTTACATACTAGTCAAAAAATAACTTAGGTTATGAAAGATAAATCATACAAAAACAGTACTTCTTGGTGTAAAATGTCTAAATAACAGTTTTCCCTAAAATCATCTAGCATTGAGGTCTTCTTGTTTTCTTGTAAAAGTCATAAAGTGGAGGAAGGAGACGTGAAAACCTGTGGACAGATAATGTCTCAGCTGCTCTGCCTTTCCTTCCCTTCCTTCCTTAAGTTAGACTCTCCCCCGTCTCTTCAAGACCTCCTTCCCCTGATTTGTTCTGGATAGAAGCACGCAGACGCAGGACGAGTCTATTCGGATCCACCTCCATCCCATCCTGTTGTTGGCATCCTTGGAGAGGGCCCGGACGTACGACTGCCTGGCCTTGCACTCGCTCTTCCACTGTTTTTTATCCACGCCCAAGCAGCCAGCCCCGGCCACGCCCATCCCCGTAGATCTCGCCCCTGCCCCCCTGATCCTGCTTGATTCGCTTTGCTGCTCGGCCGGGCGGCACCTAGTCTCATAAAAGTACTGTTGGAGAGGTCCCGTCTGCGTCTGGATCTCTTGGAGGATGGTGACCTTGTGGCCATACGAGTCAATGGCAGTCGTTTTGTTAGTGACCCACCTGCTTTCTGACTCGCACACAGACTTCTCCCCCCTCCTGTTGTCACTCAGTTGGGAGCGTTTGTCCCGTTTAACAGGACGGTCTGCCTCCTTAGTGGTTCCTCTGGAGTAGTCCGCCCAGCTCGGTGTTGTCGTGCTCCGGTCAATGGCTCGGTCGCCGTGACCCTCAATGTGCCCGTCCGGGTCCTCCTGCTCGTCTCTGTACCTGCCTTCCTCCTCCATCAGGCCATTCTCCAACATCAGCAGTAGTGGCGGATGCTCCGGAGGTGATGGGGAGGGGGAGAACAGGACTCTGGGATGTGCGTCCAGAAACATCTCGTCTATCTCCAGAAGGTTGTCCATCCCGGCTCCCAGACCCAGCCCAGCCTCCAGGGTAAGACTGTCCTCAGCTGGACCTGTTTTGGCTCCTGGCCTGGTTGTCGATGCATCTCTTAGTTGCCCTGAAGGACTCGGGTAATGCAAAGGTGTATTTGTAGGGTCCTTTTGGGAGTCCTTTTGAGAAAAGTCCAAAAAACTGGAGTCATCTTTTGTGCTGGCTTTGTAGTCCTTTGGTAGAGAATTATCCTTGGAAATTCCCTCGGTCCTGAGTGGTTCTTCTTCTGCAGGAACATCCAGACTCCTCCTGTCCCTGCTGCCTGAGCTGCTAAAAGGTTTGTAGGTTATTCGATCCTCCACTTTGGATTTCAAGGTCTCTATATGAACGGAGACTTTTACGTAATCCTTGTGGTTCTGTCTGCTGCTGTCAGTGTGTGAGGCATTTCCTACGAGGTCGTAGTCCAAAGATGGAGCTGGGAGGCGGGAAACCGGGTCCGAGCTGGGCTGCGCTGTCGCAGGGTTATGAGGGAAGGGCAGGGCCGAGGCGATCACCATGGCAACCAGGGGAAGCCAGTGCATCACTCCCAGGACGTATCAGCTGGCAGACAGAGAGGAGAGACTGTTATTTCATACAATGCAAATTGCAGCTTTTATAGTTAAACAAAGCTCCCCAATTAGAGTGTAAAATGAGCGGTTTTACTGGTGGCCCTGCAGCCATAAAGCTGCTTCGACTGCTGCTGTAAGGCTATAAAATCTTGGCAGAACTTGTGGAAAAACAGGACGAAGTACAGAGAGAGATTGTATTTTTTCTTCATGTGGAGCCCAGGAGGCAGATTCTGCTGAAGGAGGAACTGACCTTCAAACAGAGATGCTGACATACAAGTATGTATGCAAATCAGACTCATTGCAGCTACAGAAGATGGACTAAAACAAAGCCAGATCCAGAGAAAAGAAATTAATGCTCTGATAATTCGGGGCCATTGCTTCTTTCCTTTTATTTATTAATCTAAAAACATTAAATTCAAAGGTTTCCTGCTTGACAACGATAATATCACAGGATATTTACCAAGATTTATGTGAATTAAATCCTTACATGAACAAAAGCACCTGTTATATCAAAACGAAATATTCAGGTATGCGTTACTATACCAGGGTGGAAAGACATCAGAAAGGATCTTTGATTTGATTAAAACCACATGGCTTAGAAAGATATATATTAATCTAAAAGGGGCCACAAAATGTCACCTGCGTTGCACTTTGGACACACCTGACATAAAACAACACCGGAAAGAAGACTGTGTCAAAATTACTCCACAGCTACGTGAAAAACTGAGAAAGTCACAAAGAGAACAGAAAACATAAACATGGTGTGATGTGAGGACAAGATGGGTTTTTTTTTTTACATGTAAAACCCAAAAGCTACTGTTACCTTTTGCCAGTAGCTTCTGTAAGAATCAAGAACCAGTTTAAATGTAACAGGGTTTTAATGGTACCTACTATTAGCACCAAACAGATCACAAGAAGCATTGGAAAAAAAAATCAAAAAATCTGATGAACTCAGGTATACATCCTGAACCCAAGGGGTGATTTCGTTCTTTGGAAAGGCAACAACTGATCCATTAGACTGAAGAAGATTCCTTTATTCAGTGACAGCAACTGTAAATATGCTGCATGCCATAGCCTGCATTATTTAAACTGTAAGCTCACTGTCATCGCAAACAAAGCAAATACCAACTCCAACGCACCCTCTTTCACTCGGTGCACCAGCAAAATAAAAAGTTATGATAACAATTACACAGCAATAAAAAATGTAAACATTTCCTGTGATAGGAACAGCCTTTTATCCATCCAGGACTCCGTGGGGATGAAGTCAAGAGTTAAGAGGCGAGCAAAGATGATTCATCCGTATTTCAACACGAGGTTGCCCTCTGACTAACAGGGCAAATATTTCAGTCACCCCGTCCTTGTGGCAGTTTCAGTGGGCTGGCATTCAGGCGGCACGCAGCAGCCCACGCAAGCATGGATTTGGTTATTTGTTTGCGAGTAGAAAGAGCTAAAATAGGTGGAATGATCAGAATGTCAGCGATGCATAACTGGAGGCTCATTCATAGTTTTCCTCTGGCAGTGAGGAGACAAAAAACATAAATGCAGGTGGGTGTAAAATTAATAAAAAAAAGAGCAGTTGTCATGGCTGAGGGTGTTTGTTTCCTTGCGAATGTATCATCGCTGGCTATCAGCAGAGAAAATCCCCCTCAGTGTACTCAGTGGGGGCCACACCCTGGACACAATGCATCTGGCAATGGGGGAAGGACCAGGTTCACTCGATTCATAAGTCATTCATCCAGTCACCTCAGGTGCTCTAAGTGCCTTTTAATGATGATGATAAATTACATTAAAGAGCTGCAGCAGCCTGAATGATCCAGAAGCCTGCCAAATTTCACTTGGGATGAAAGCATATTTGCATGTTACCCTCAACTGTTGACAAATCTTTGAAGGAGGAGAAGCCTGTGAGTTGACTGGCAGTAAACCAGAATGCCTACATTTCCCGGCAGTAAATTTCAGATTTACTGCTGCTGTTTTTGTACCACTCTGAAAATCTGGTTATACAAAGAAGGTGATTGGTTGGGTTTTTCTTATCGTTATGGTCAAAATTGAAATAATTATGAGTGTTGTCTTTTGATTGTGCAGCGACTAAATCAGGACTGGACTGTCCTACAAACATTCAAGGAGTTGGGGTGTTTTGTGACCTTTTGCTAATTTTATTTGTAAAAATTTGTATTGTTTTATTGCCAGTTTAAGACCCTGATCTATGAGAGGCTAAAAGAGATTTCAAAATGACATTTTTTGTTTTATTTTTGAATGTGTGTAAGTTTATCAGTTCTCTTCAGCCCATCCAGGTCAGTACATTTTAGCAGTAAATTCTCTCGCAGCTTATCACAACCACACAATGAAATGTTTGCCCATTCTTCTTGGTCCAAATAGTTCAAGCTCAGTCAGATTGGATGAAGAGCATCTATGAACATCAGTCTTGTCACATATTTTTAATTGGATTTAGCTCTTGACTTTGACTAGGACATTCTAACACATTACTATGCTTTGATCTAAACCATTTCATGGGAGATCTGGATGTTTAGGGTAATTGTTCTGCTGGAAGGTGAACCTCCACCCCAGTCTTAAATATTTTGCAGTCTCTTCCAGGGTTGTCCTGTATTTAGCTTCATCAATTTTCTGTCAACTTTGTCCAGCTTACTTGTCCCTGCTAAACAAAAGCAATCCCACAGCATGATGCTGCCACTGCCATGTTTCTTTTTAATAACTATTTTAAAAATGTAAGCACAAAAAAACAACCTAATTGGGCTTTTATTATGTGTATTTTCCTCCAACCATAAATGAAAACTATGCTGAAGATGGCTTCTGATTCGGCAGTTTGATAAAGGGCATTTTCACTCTATTTGGCATCTGGACTAAAAATCAATTAGACATGTCAAATCAGGACTGGGTTATCCTACATTGCACTGTCAATTCAATTCAATTCAATTCAAAAATACTTTATTAATCCCGAAGAGAAATTAAATGTTGTAGCTCATTAAGAGGGTTTCCTCAAAGAGCCTTTGTAGATGCTGATGGCTGTCAAGCACAAGTTGATATTTAACAAACAAAACAAGCAGTTTTTCTGTCACAGGTCTAGTTTAAAGCCATAAAAGGGTCTGAGAAAGCAGTAAAGTGACCCATTTCCAACTTTGAATGAGTGTGCATTTAGTTCTCTCAATCAGCAACTTTAAAATGAAACTGATCAACAATTTGACAAAACCTCGGGTTGTGATGTGGCAAATCAAGGATAGATGACGTTATTTGCAAATAAATCAATTTTCTGTTCATGTTTTAGGTAGAACGGGGAATGAAGTCTGGAACACATTCCAGACTTTTCCCAGTCATCTTTAGGCTGTGTAGGAGCTCTGTGTAACAGTTGGAACATGAGGGAAATAGCTGATATGGCGAGAAAAGCAGACAAGCTGCGGCATTTCATCAGCACGCTTCATTTGCTACAATGACACGCATCATTTAGCTGCGAAGCCTGACCAGGATCACAACGTTCTTCCACCCCTTCTGGCTCAGACCCAAGCAGTCTCAGCAAACCCCCAAATCTGACTCAACTCTTGTCTCATTCCTGATGTGTTTGATATTCTTTGAAATGAGAGGAAAAAATTCCCTGACACAAACACCCAAATCAACCAAAACTCCATGCATCAACAGACTAAACTATGACCTACACCAGAAGGCCTCCATTAACTTCAGTGATCTTATGTTTACCTTAGCGCAGACAATGACTGCAGAATAACTGAATGTCTTGGATTGCGGGTTTTTGTACCTTTCAGATGTTCAGAAACAGAAAAGGTTGCAACCCAAACTTTGCATTTGAACATTCCTGCATGTAATTCCTCTTTTAACCCTGTAGCTGTTCCACAACTCAGGGTTTACTGCCTTTTGTGTGGGTAAATATTATTTTACATTTTCCAAATTATTTTCTTTCTTCCCCCCCCCTTTATGTAATCTTAAAAACAAGAATTCAAAGAAGACTTTTCTAACTGTTTGAGCACATTTTTAAGACTTAAATTCAAGGAGATTCAAGTTTTATTTTGTTAGACCAATTTAAATGAAAACATAATCAATTGTGATTTATTCTAATGAGCCATATCTTTTTGTTGCAATAGAAAACAAATGTTTGGTTTTCCTTCACTGTAAGCCACATTAAATGTGCATAAAAACATCTAGCAAGCTGTTTTGTTGCATGCATGAACTGTAGCACATGCCAAATGAATCTGACACTGCAGTGACTCAGGTGCACCTTGCAAAATTATTCACAGCCACAAACCTCAACCTGTTTTAATGGGATTTTATGTGATTAACTTACACAAAGTAGTGCATAATTGTGAAGTGGAAGGCTTTAAAGTTTTTCACTAATACAACTGTGAAAAGTGTGGCGTGCACTTGAATTCAGCTCCTGAGTCTTTGCTTTGCAGAACCCCCTTGTGTTGCAGATCTCTTGGGATGTGTCTGTACCAGCTTTGAACGTTTAAAGGCTGATTTGTTTCTCCATTCTTTGCTCAGGCCCGGTCAGATTTGCCAGAGAACATAAGTGGACATCAATGTCCTGTCCTTGCCGTATATTGTCAACTGTTTTTAGGTCTGGACTTTGACTGTGCCATTCTAATGCATGAACATGGTTTGATCTAACCCTAATCCATTGTACATCTGGCTGTATGTTTAGGGTGAAACTCGAGAATGATTTTGAGGTACGTCCAGGATCGCCTTGTATTAGCTCCATACATCTCCCATTCAACTGACTAGCGTTCCTCTCCCTGCTCAAGAAAAGCATCTTACAGCATGATGCTGACACCGCCGTGTGTCACCCTGAGCATGGTGTGTTCTCTGTGGTTTGCTGAGTTAGTTTTCCACCACAGACTGTGTTGCCATATAGAACAAAACAGTCAGTTTTTGGTCTCATCTGAGCATTTAGGACTTTTATATGGCTCTTTTTAATGAAGTGTATGACTAATGGTTGTCCTGGAGACCGATTTTTCCACCAGAGCTGGGGATTGCTGCAGGTCCTCCAGAGTCACCATGAAAAATTAGCTGTTTCCACTTCATTGTATTTAGGGGTATCAGCATAGAAACAGGGATAGAAACGCAACACACTTAACATTTTTCATTTCTAAAAATCCTGTATCCTAATCCTTCCACTTTACAATTATGGACTATACTTAGTGCTGGTTTATCAAAATAAATACACTGACATTTGTGGTTGTAACGTGACAAAATGTGAAAAAGGTCTACTTGTATAAATACTTTCACAAGGCGCAATAAGAAATCTAAATTATGGGGGATTATTGTACAGAGAACCAGAGATCAGATCCCATAAAGCAGCTCCACACCTGGCAGAGGCTACTGTGCTTATTAGCCTGTTTACAGAGTAATCCCCCCTCCTCATGCGTGGCTAATGTCAACCTGACAGGGAGATAATGTATTGTGTGTGTTAGTGTTGGGTCCGCGCCCCTTCCTGTACTCATCTCGACTCTTTGAAGTTGAGCAACTCAGGGAGCTGCAGGAGAGTAAACCTGTCTGGAGGGGGAAGCTCCTCTAAAAACTAGAGATACAAAAATCAATTGGCTGGAGACCGCACTCGGATGATTTTCCTATGTTCCGCAGGACTAATACTGAAAAACCTGCATGTTTTTCCCTATTAAACAAATTCATAAAAACCAAGAAAACCCACCACCTTTGATCTATAAATGCACCTTTAAGGTTAGAATTATGTACTTTATTGCATAAAAAAAATATTGTAACTTTCTTTTTGATTAAAACGGATTCTTTCAAGCAAAAAAGCTGCTGCACATTTCTTTTCTCTTTTATGGGTTGAAATTGGTCAGAAAAAGGAATAAAATCATGACCCCTCAGGTCAAAGTAGGTGCGTTACCATCAACGAATCTGCTGCTGAAATTTGTGCTCCAACGCTTGACTGGTGTTTACCAGACTGTACCATCCCCTTATGAACATCTTTTTATTTGCTACTGGTGGCTGCAGTTCAGTAAACTTCCCAATCGTTATCTAAAAAGATCATTTATTGCCTAATTTTTTTAAAGTTTTGGTCAGAGAAAACTGTATTGATTTTACCTAGAAAGGCGAACAAGTCTGTAGAGGTCTTTCAATTTGTCTTTTCAAGAACCTTAAAGTAAAAACTAACTGATTTGAAATGTGAGCACATGCTTGGTAAACCTGCACAAGAGCCGGGTTTAATCCTGACATAGTTTCAGGTTTTGAGTATATTGTTTTATGAAAAAAACAAAAAAAAAAAACAATGGAAGCTAAACGTCTTTTTGTTTCAAGGCAGAATATCTTCTGGTCGTTTTAAAAAGTAAAAAATAATATAATTCTCAACTTTTCACTGAAAAAATACATTTTTTTCTAAGTATACTAAAAACATTCATCAAAGACCTGAATGTATCTGAAATATTTTTTTATAATCAAGCATTTATTGTGATTTCTGTATCACAATTATTTGCAGGTTTTAATGTAAAGTCAAACACACACATCACTGCATAATGTCGGCTTTTAAATGCTGCAGATGTCCTAATTGTAAACCTACATCATTTTACTCATCCTTTCAGACGCTTTCATTCGTTGTGAGACATCTTTTAAAAATCGGACATCAGAACCGGCCAGGAAAAGCCTGATCGGTTCGACTTCTGCTTAAAACTGTTTTAATTTGAATCTCTCAACAGTGGGATTTAGTGACCTGGAAAAACTTCCAGGTTAATGTTTGTCCCCGCATTAGCTCATTTACTGCGGCCTTGGTGTCCCGCCGTGCAAACAGCCCATTAATTCAAGCTCTGTGATTGTTTTAGTCCATGCAAAGTTCTCCACCTAAGATAGACGAGGGAAAAACTCTCTCCTTGGACTGTTCTCACTTGCATTTTCCGCTGAAAACCAGAATGCCACCCACAGCGCCAGTTCAGTCCATTATCTTGTTGACAACATCGAGTTTAGACATCAACACAATGTGTGTGTGTGATCTACCTGCGGGTTGGGATTGTAACTCGGTAGCTCTCACCTCACTTGAGTGACTGCCAAGGAAACAAAATGTGGAGCAGCCTACAAGCGCAGGACTGCCAAGGTAAACGCAAACTCAAGTGGGATACCTGGAACCCTAACAAAGATCTAAGAATGCATTAAGGGGATTAAAGCATGTTGTAACTTTGCACAAGTGTGAAAGTGCGCCTGCATCTACATGTCTGAACATATACAAAAAAGAAAAATATACTAATTAGAGTTTATGAGCGTAATGTGTCTGGTCATTTTCTGAGTATCTGCGTTAGTTAAACACGTATATTTGGGTGTAAAAATAAAGTTTATTGGCGAAAAATGAGGGTTTCTAAACGTACCGTTTAGGTGAGATCCGGACCCCGCGTCCTTCCAGCTGACACCACATTGATTATAGAGTCCTGCCGCCAGTTGCTCAACTGGTTTCTTAAAAAATAAACTCACAAACCACCTTCACAGGGAATCACTGGATATAAACTCAAACATTTCTTTCTCCTTTTAGTGCTCCGTGACATCGCACGCATGCCCCGAAAGAGACGCAGGAGGAAGAATACAATAAATAAAAGTAACGCAGTTTAAGAAACTAGAAAACTCTTATCCTGTCCAGTGAGCGCTTCCACTGAAAGGAGAAAAAATGCGATGCAAGAAGCTTTAAAAATGTATCTGAGCCTCGAAATATTTCCATATGTTGGTCCTCCGCTGAGGCGCTTTCTGGAGAAATGTATTTCTGTTCAAATAGGTTAGCGAGTGGAGCTGGGGAAAAAGTTCGCCTAATGTTTTATGGCTCCGAACTGCGCCTGAAATGTTAGCGTAAGTTAACAAGATCGCTTCCTGTTTGGAACTTCAAAATAAATCTAATTTAAGAATTACAGCTGTGGATGAGCGACGCACCGCCTTTATTTTGAAGTTAAAGAAGGACGCTTCCGGTAGTGGCATACGCTAACTTTTTTGTTGGGAGGGGGATCGCAGACACGCAGCGACGTTAATAAATTAGTATGAGAATAAATACAGTATTAAAACGAGTAACTTCAAAGGAGGAGTCATACCACAAAGATAAACTGTTAATATTAACGCAAACACTTCCGGTCAAAAGTTCACATACACTCATGAATGCCACGAATGTCATTAACTTGGAGCCTTTAAAGTTTTATTTAAATCGTTTTTTTTTTATTGGAGCGATTATACAATTTACAAATAAAGAGATTTTTTTTAATCAAGAATTGATTTCAAAAGTTTAACTTTATTTACTCAAACTTTTGTAAACTTTTATTTATTAAATCTTTTAAAAAGTGGTACTGAAAGCTCCAGAATAGGGGTGTCAAAGTGCGGCCCGGGGGGCATTTGATTGCAGTTCAAAATTGCTATGAATTTGGTGCCCCAGGACGGGTGGGTAAATTAAAATCGTCAAAGGAAAATGTTAGGTACAACTGGTAAATGGACTGAACTTATGTAGCGCCTTTCCAGTCATACCGACCACTCAAAGCACTTTAGACATTCACCCAGTAGCACACACAGATATGTAAATCAGTAGGCAGCCTGAGGTTAGGTGCCTTGCCACACTGATATGCAGTCAGGAGGAAGCTGGAATCAAACCCACAACTGCAGGATAACAACTCTTCCCACTGACCCACAATCTCAACACAATTTTATCCTATTTATCTATTTCATATCTGATTCTTTTTGATCTTGTGAAGTTTTTAAATGTGCTACATAAATAAAATTGACATTTACATTTTGATAACCACACAGTTAGCATTCTCTTTAATTTCTTAGTGAAGAGGACCACATCTATCCGGTGACTTTCACCCAGAAGCAGACTTTGTTTTACCCAAATCTGCTTTTTATTAATTTATTAAACTTGGCTAAATACAGCAAGTTTTTTCAATTGAGCCAAAATAATTTACAAACTGGATGTCTTTTTGGCTCTACAATGATTTACGCATCCCTTTCCTACAGAAAATCTCACCACTTCATTTAATTAAAATATTGCATGCTTCAATTTTTTAATATAGACTAACTAAAGGGCATTTAGACAGATATAAATAGGGTGTATGTATAATTCTGATCCTGAGTGGATTAAAGAAAGTTCATCATAAATCCAAACCTTTGCAACCATTTCTTGGTTTCGAAAATCTCCGTAAACCATTAAAAATCAAAATGAGTGTATGTGAACTTCTGCCTGTAACTGTAATACAAATGAAACAATCAAGGGTTTTTTCCATTTAATGCTACCAAGACATACAGTATTAATGTGGATTCATCATTGTTTTCTGCTTTCCTTTTTATTAGACTTCAAAAGAAAACCTTAAAAAAAAATTTACCGGCAAAGCGGTTCTGGCCTGCATCCAAGAATATTCAAGTTTATCTGATATTGGTTACACATAAATTACTACAAACAAGCTGTAGCAAAACTGTAAGGTCTAATTCATTAAGGTTCCCATCTGCAGCAAAAGGAGCTGCAACATGATTCCTTTTGGCACAAGCAGACCTGAGGATGTAACCTTCATTCCAAATCCCAGTCTGTGTGCAGATTGCTTCCTGATTACTCCTGCAAGACTTTCCTCAGGTCTGCAAGACCATAACATGTTGTAAACATGTGACTTTTTGGCTTTTACAAATAAAAAAAAAGATGCAAATGTAGGAAAAAGTGTCCTACGGGAAAAAAATGATCAGACATAATTTTGGCTGTGTATTTACTGTAAATCAATACGTCCATGTTATTTTAACAGTGGTGTTCTTAAAAATGTTAAGATCCCAGGTCCTTACTGCCCCCCATGATCCCTAGCCATGAGTTACTGTAGTAAAGTATCCAAGAATACCTACATATTTAAACTACTATGCAATAATCCTTCTTAAGTCACAGTTACAAACAAATTTGAAGTTGCTTTTCACCTCCTGCGTGTTCTCAGTACTGGGACATGCTTACAGATCATGCTTACCAAACTGCTTCTGGATTTTCATACTTATCTTCATTTGTGCCATTTATTTTTGATCCGATGGATCACAGTGTTCCTTACAGACTTGTTTTCTGATGCTGACAATATTCTGGTTTGTGAACTATTTTCAAAAAAAGAAGAAAATGATTTAGAATAATTTTTTCTTTCCAGCAACATAACAATTTTGTTTCGCTTGGTTCATAAATATCTTAGTGAGCATGGTGGTGGCAGCATCATGCTGTGGGGCTTTTATAATGAAGAAGGCGACACCTACAGTCAACAAAAACATAACTGAAACTTGGATAAGGTTTGTTTGGAGTAGTCCAGGTGAGACCTTCAAGCCTAAGAACATTTTAAAGGCTCCCACAGAGTCGGGTGTCCGGTGAGCAGCGTGGACTCCGCCCACTGTCCGCGAACGTTTAAGATTTCATTGTGAAGTGTACCAATGTCCTACATTTTTCATAAAAAATTTCTACATTTCCCACACTTTCTGCCATGGCATCATTGGACTAGGAGAAAATATAAGGGCATTAACCAGACTAGGGACGACAAAGGGGAACACATCTGTCAGTGGCATGCAGAGAGTGGCAGTAAAACAGTGTCCTCTTAACTGGGTATTCAGTAGTGTGCCACAAATAAAACAGTTCAATGTGAAGGCTTTTTGCCACCAAGCAGTTTACTGTGTGACACCGAGTATGCGTCGTAAAAATTGAGCGGACATCCGTGGAGTCAAGTACGCCCGACTCTGTGGGAGCTTTAACAGCTGTCCAACATGATCATGATGAGGGGCTTTTCTCTCCCAGTGTAAATGGTGCATTACAAGGAAGGAGGACTACCTCCAAATTCTTCAACTTCACCTCAGATCAACAGCTAGATGGGTAAAACTTGGACGCAGTTAGGTGTTCCAACTGGACAACATCCCAATCAAACATCAAAATGAGTTTTTGTATGCTTGTGGTTTGTCAGGGATATATTATTTGTTGACGTTTTCTCCTGTCCTGTGCCACAGTTTTCTCATTTAAACCAGCAACGTATTAGATAAACCACTCAGAAGCTGCTGGAGATCAAATGAAACAAGACTAAGATTCACCTGTTCACCATGTAGGACAAATGTTACTCAGAAAGATCATAAAGTCAGTGTCATAGGCCTTCAATTCAGATGTCAGCAGCAGTGAACATATTCTCAGCCAGTCGGTGGTTAAAAACTTTTTAGCGGCACCGCAGGCAAAGTTTTTGGTATGCATTACGTTTAACAGATTTTTAACATTGCATTCTTGAGTGTTTCTTTCTGTTGCTAGAATCAACCAGCTGCAGCCTTGTAGATTTCCAGCATCATGTGTTTTCATGGTTAAATGCTGCAGTGCTATGTGATTTGATTGAAGCCAGAGCAGAAACAGGCGTGTATTTTCATGCAGGTCAGGTGGGATGAGTGCGGACATCTCGGCTTTAAAGTTAAATGGCTGGAAACAGGAGCTGCTGGTTGCCTGCTCCGTCTACCCACGAGTCTTTGGGGGAAATTCAGCAAAGGAAACAGAGCGGAGGTCTACAGAGGACAAACAGGCCGGCAGACAGTTCAACGAGTCCTCGGCGCGGCACACACCAGACAAGGGTTCAGTACTATTGACCTGCGAGAATAGTACGTTCACTGAGCCTCCCCACCTTGAATGGCCTTGTTGAAAGGGAGAGCCAAAAACTGGATGATGAGCACAGAGTGGAAGAAACTCGGCCTCCCTCTGTTTTTTCTCTCACTCTCACATGCTATCTCTTTCTTTCCTTTACCAATTGGTGGTTTCTGTCTCACCGAACCCCTTTCCCTTGAATGTTTAAAAAGATGAAAGGATAAGGAGAAGAATAGAGACAAAAGAGTGCGGGATTGTGTTACCACCCTGCCCCTGAGAGACTGCTCATGAAAGAGTTTAGGGATGGGAGAGATAGGGACCAGAGAGGAGACGCAGAAAGAGACGGGGTGGGGGGGTCCATGAAAAGAGGGATTTCAAGCCACTAAAACGGGTCATTCTGTGTAGAGAGACCGACTAAAGTGCAGTTTTCACTCACAGATGGAGACGTTTAACACTGTGAGTGCACTCAAATTGGAGGAACTGTTGATATACACACACTTACTGTCTTATTACGCAAATACACACACTCTCTCTCTCTGTCTTATCCATACAGTAGCAGTACCTCAGTCGCTTTTCTAAGAATCCTTTGCAAGCTTGTTGGACCACAAACACAAACATACAAGCACACACGCACCCACTCCCTGGTGCCTCCCTCTCGGTATTCCTACCTCTCGGCGTTTACCGTCAGTTGCTTGAAATCCTTGCAGCCCTCCACCCATACCTTATCTTCTTCCATGTCTCAACTTGTCCCACACGTACTTAGACATTTCCACCTCTGGGAATATCTGAGTGAAAGTCTGAGCGGGAGACACAAAAAGCATGAGAAAGTCGTGGATAGGAGTGCTGGTCGATCTGAAACGCACATCCATAAAGACAAGGCCTGGCCTCCAAATGGCCATAAAAACAACAAAACAAACCCAGATGATACCCCTTCCATCACTTTGCTTGACAACTGGTAAAGTGTGTTTTTAGTAAGATGTTCAAACATGGTGCTGGTAAATCTGGTCAAACATCTTTACTGTAGTCTCATCTGACCGAAGGATATTGTTCAAAAAGCTCACATATATGTTTGTTTCTGCCTTTCTCCTGCCTGTATTTAGTTTTTCAAACGCACCGCTTTTCCAAACCGGATTTTGATTAAAATAATTTTTGGAACCTGGTAAAAACAAGTCGATTGTAAAAACTGTAAAATGTAAAAACTTTAACAGATAATTGGTTTAGCAATCATTTTTCCGTATTATGTTGTCAAAAGACTGACTTCACCCGAGCAACCCTATTGATCAGCTTTTGGACCGTCTTTAAATGCCTTTCATTTCTCCATGAGAAAACACACCCACAAGCATTTGGAAGTTTCCAGATGTCACTTTTGCGCCCATAGGCCCCTCTGATGAAATCTTTCCCACACATACTGCCATCAGCCATCAGATTATTTCTTTTGCACTGGACATCTTCTTTCATTTGAAACTCGGATCTGAGCATAATTGGAAGGCTGCTATTATGGCAATTATTGCAAATAGCAGAGCTGTGTTGTAAGGCTGAACAGTCCGCCTGTCCAAAACTGAGCCAACGAGTTGGACCTCGGTTATGGATCTTCATCAAGAGTCAGATGTTTATCGTCTCTTCTTCCACCGTCAGTTCTCTTTCTTCTTTCCCTCTCTTCGCCTGATTTGTTTTCCTTTTCAATCCTTTTTATTATCCCCAACCTCACACTCCAGATTCGCAAAGGTCCACTTCATCCACCTTTTCCACCTTCAAAAATCTTCTCTCCAGTGAAAGCTGCCACCATTACCGCATGCACACTAAGGTATAGCTGCATGTGTTTCCAATTTCAGGCGTAATGCTGCTCTCCGCGCAATCTGACCCAATTAGGCAGAGCCTCCTGGAAATGCCCCAGTCGCCAGCCCTGGTGGCAAGAGGGTAAAAGGTCAAAGGTGAGGCTGGGGGGGTCTTCTTCTCTGATGACTGCTTCACCTCCTCACTGCTGTCAGCCCGCATGGCTTGGTATGACATGGAGAGGTTTGGCACAGGTGTAGGATATGTGCAGAAAACCCAACCTGAAATAAAATTTCACTGCTCAGTAAATGCAAGGCCAGACAACATGCAACACTCGCTGAAGGAATTATACGTAGCCATGCTGACACACCGCCGCTCTGACAAACAAACAACACATGTGCCTACATGTCTTTCCTGCATGAAACTGAAATTAGCGTATGGAATGTTCACCTTCGAAAGAGAGAGGGAATCTCAGCATTGGAGCTGCACAGCCCTCGTTAGGGGGACTGGAGGAATTAGGTTATTCTGTTTTATGTCTAATTAGAAACAGGTTGCAGTGCTGTCCCATTCCAGGTCTGCCTGCTTAGATTTCCGGTGACATGCGATGTGCAGTTTATAAAATGGCTTTAGACAGAATGTGCACACAATCCTGCACGTCTTGTTTACATCATCTGCAGCACTGTTGCCTCTCCTCTTACAGCACCTTTCTTTTTCTCTCACTACATTACCTTTCAATCACTCCTCCCCATCTCCTTATCTGTTCTTGGTGTCCTGTTACAGGCCTTGGTCCACCTACAGCGGCTGCACTTCCATTCACTCCCCGCAGATTTGCTGCAGCCTAAATACTGAATGGTCTATTTACAGTTACGTCTTCCATGCCGCCGGCACGCTCCACACCTTCCTGTGTCTTTCTGCATTTTTTGAACTCATCTGCTCCTGTGTGCCCTCACCTCCTGGTCCATAAGCCACGTTTTTGTCCCTTTTTCTTGCCATGGTGGGTTAAAATGTTACACTTTGTAAACTTTACTCACCGTACAACACCCGCAGGATTGGATTTCAGTGGCAGACTTTGTGTTTGAACTGCTCTTGCAATTAGTAGAGGATTGACTTACAGAGTACCTACTTCCACAAAGGAGGGACCGGCCCTGTTGTCCAAGCCATTTTGCCCCTCTCCATCTGTCAACCCTGTGGGACCGAGTGAGATGCAGGATGTGTGCACAGCGGTAATGTTTGAACTCTGAATCTTTGTCTCTGAAACTTAGTTTTCAAGATGTGTTATTGCATCAACATAACATCAGTAAACTTTTCAGTTTTATCCCTGAAGCTCTGGCCCAGTTCATCGGATGTTAGAGCAATTTCAGCAGAATTTTTTCTATAAATAGTAATCATAAAAAAGATGAAAATGTCTTCTCATTTTTACATCCCACGGAAAGGTGTAATTCATAGAGCTGGGATTTACGGCTCTTTGATCGTAGTTTGGTTTAATGTGTGTGGAGCTTATTTTAATAACTGATCTCTTTTTTTTTTTATTTGTTTAACCCAGATGTAAATTCTGCGTCTTACTGTCCCCCTTCAACCACTGCCTACTAGAAAGTCACGTCAATGCAGAGTGGACAACAACATACAAGTTACAAACATGGTTAATTTAAGGTTGATTCTATTCCCATGTCCAGGTTGCAACAGAGGCAGCTGTTCCTACTGAGAGGTTCTTTAAATATTCTCCACTTCACTTTTATTTGTAGTATTATTGATCTGATGAAAAGATCTTTATCTGCCACTAGCTACTTTAAATGACCGTTAATTCCATTTGGAGCATTAAAGCTAGAAACAGACGTATGAAACAAACATTGGGAAGGTAAACGCAGTTGTGATTAATTTAGTTTAGATTTTTTATGGTTTCAAAGAAATTTTCCCGAAGCTCCTCATTTGTTAGGGGAGGAGAACATGTGAGGTGCTTATTGGATATATAGCGTCATCACCATTAAGGGTATTAAAACACTGTTCACAAATAAAAGGTTTTATGTCTGTTTATGTTGCTGAACACGTATCCATCCGTCCGTCCGTCTGTTCCTCCACAGTCTATATTCGCTAATCAGTGGAGGGTCAAGGGGCGGCTGGTGCTCATATCCAGCTGTCATTGGGTGAGAGGTGGGGTACACTCATGGCAAGATGTCTGACCATCTTAGGGCAGCACAAAGACACACAGAACAAACAATACATGCACTCACTCACACTTGAGGGCTAGTTGTAAAGAGCTGAGCAGTAAAGCATAAGGACACATATAAGGAATAAGGATACAGAAAACAATATAGGTTAAAAAAAAATACTAAAATTAGTGGACCCATAAAAATGGTCAACTAATCTATCTTATTAAAAAAAAGGTGACTTAATAAAAAAAAAAGATAAACAAAAGTACACACAACTAAAGACACCTGAGGGTAACTCATGGGATGGTTTGGCCAAAACCACAAAAGGGGGAACAAAACTAGACATCCGTACAAACTAAACAAAAAATGACCTAAATAAAACTAGAACAACCCTCGCTGAAAGATACATGGTTGATTTTGGTGACCTGGCACTGTCATTTCAGATTCCTCAGCCCTTATCCTCTTGCCTCGACAGGAAGAGGCCTACACCCCAAAACAGCAAACTCAAAAAAGAGAAACATAATTAGTAAAACAGAATATATTTTTAAAAACACCCAGTGCTATTATTTGAACATGTAGGAAGACCCCAGGCTGGGATTTGAACCCAGGACCTTTATGCTGTAAGGCAACAGTGTTGCTCCACTGTGTAGCCTGCAAGGAAGAGTTCATAAGGTGCAAATAAACAGATTTTTACTGTAGATATCACTGTGTTCTGAACACAGGGCAGCCATTTTGGATTTTGGGGCCAGGGTTGATGAGACACCTGCTTCTTTCCTTGCCCTCAGGGTTTCATCCTGTTTTTCCTTGCTTTCAGAGGTTTGTCATGTTTAGATTTCTTCCTTTGGCCTTTTCTAAGTAAGGCGCTCTTAAAGAAAAAGGTTTCTTTGAAAATAAATAGGATTCTTGATGTTCTGTATATATTACTGGCCTAAATATTTGGCAAATGGGTTGTCAGTCTTCTTTTCTAAAATTAGAATGAGCTCAGCAACCAGTGATGACAAGCTCTGGCATTAGGGAGGCTCAAATCACACAGCAGTGTTTTGGGAAATGCTTTTCTAAGTCCCGCTATTATAAATACATGTTTTTTAAACATAGATACCTGTATCTGCCACAGCAGCAAGTAAGCAAGCTGGTTTCATAATGTCACGTAGTTATAAAACATCTCATTTGACAGTTGAGACATTACACTCGTAAATCACTCCTAGCTCTGCTGTAAAAATGTTGTGAAGACACTGTAGACCTGCTGTCTTTATGGACAGCGTCTCTGTGCAAAAACCTGAAACTCCTCTGCCTCTTCATTGGTTTATTTCTAACTCTGCGTATTAGTGCACTGTCATGGTTAGAGGAAAATGCAAGAACCATGTATGTTCAGCACACACCAGCTTCGCCCTGGGGCCTCCGAGCCCTTCGAGGCCTCATGACTGACACTGGTATCTGTCTCAGTGCACCTTACAAGATGCTGTACATATTTCAATAGGAGTCATAGCTCCTCCTTGTGGCAGGGAGGATACTGATAACAACTTTTTAAGCCATTTAAAATTTATTTTGACCTAATTGGCAAGAAGTGATCATCGGCTTTTCTCTGTAACCAAGATTATTTGTAAGATATGAAACAAGCAATGATGGAAAAGAAGTGAGTCGACAAAACTGAAAGAAAAGGAGGGAGGGGTGGTGGGCTGGGAGCAACAAGCTGTTGTATTAATCTGCACATTTTCTCAGATGACGCAAAGACTGTGACTTTGCCTCCTGTCCTCTCTTTATCGCCACATTTCTCTGCTCAGGGTCACTCCCGATGCCTCGCTCTTGTTGGATGGGAGACAGTGACACGCCACAGGTAAGCCTGCTTGTCTAATTTCTAACAGTTTCTCTCCTCTTTCTGTCTCAAAAATATACAATACACTCTATGCTCTTGAACAGTTATTTCAATGCCATTTGTCGTTATTGGCTTTTATCTCTAGAGGAAATGGATTGTTAATGCTTTAGAGATGTCATCTGCAATAGTTTTGTGCTAACATTGTAGAAAGTGATTGTTGCAAACATGTGGAACCTCTAAAATCTTATGAGTATTGTACCTAAATAAGAGGCTTAGAGAGTTTCATGGAGGAATAATTAGTTTCCAAAAAGTCTTCTGGCCAAAGGAAAAGGTGGATTTACTTCATGGAGGGAATAAGCTGTGTGAAATTCAGTTTTGGTGGACTGGGGAGAACTGTGGCGACAGATCAAACAGAGAAAATGAGGGAATGAGGGAGTTTATTAATAGCAAAGCTTTACAAGGGTGAAGAGAGCAGATGTGATAGACAGTCTGTGCTTAAGGAGTTCAAACAACAGATTAATACACTGAGATTATCATCCCACAGAAGAGGGGAGGGCTGTGTGTGTGTGTGTGTGTGTGTGTGTGTGTGTGTGTGTGTGTGTGTGTGTGTGTGTGTGTGTGTGTGTGTGTGTGAACTTGACATGTGTTCACAAACACAATCATGCACATGCAAGTATTTTGTCTCCATCACACAGCAGCATCCAATCCAAACTCAGAGTCCTTTTCCTGGAGGTACCTGAAGGTGACTCCCTCACATGTTATTTTTAATTGTCCAAACATTACATCAAAGCTTAGATGACCCACTTATTAACATAAGATACAAAGTAAACAAAGTAAATAAACCATATTATTTTTGGTTGCACAAGGTAAGAATTATATAGAATAGAATAGAATAGAATTGAATTGAATTGAATTGAATACTGAAGTTACAGCAGCAGAACAGGGAAAAGTCTCATGATCCTAACAGAATGGATCACGTTGAAATCACATACACCCAGAAAGGGCAGGTCTTCACCTCTGAATGGTAAATTTAAAAGAAAAATTCCTGACAGGTATTTTGAGCTTCAAGGCGAGGCTAGTTTATTTATTTAGCTCCATTCAGACACAGGTGTTTCACAATGCATTACTGTAAACATAGGCAATGGAAACATTACAATAAAAGATGAGAAATAAAAGAATAACAGGAAAATGTTAAGCGGTAAAATGAGTAAAATGAAAGTTTTAAGGTTCAGTCTCACATTTCATTTGCCATTTACGTATCAAATGAATTAGTTGGTTGTTTCCATTGCATTTTCAGGATTTTTTTCATGTGTTTGACAATTAATCTGATATACCAGGGAATTTGAAATATGTCTGCGCTCCAAGAATTTTTCCCTTGCAATTCGTCTCTTTTATGGGTGCTGGCTTCTTTGACACTTTTTACAAGTGCAATTTTGGGTTCCTTCACCCCCCAGGTTTTAGCGAGGACCTAGGTGTGTCCTCCAGTCAGAAGTTAGAGGTTTTTCGGGTCCACATGCCAAAGCATCCTTGAGCTGTTTTCTGAACATTTAACCAAACATCTGAAGAGTAATCTGCAGCAGGGCCATTCAAACCATGATAGTAATCTTAAAGCTTGCAATCATTATCAACAAACACAAGTCCGCTCTTCTGAAACCATTAACTAAATAAGTTTGACCTGCAGGGAGTCGGGCTGGAGCCGTTACTAACTGACAGGCATCGTACATTCTGGGGTATGTCAGCGCTCCATCACCCACCTACAAAAATCTCAGTTTCACGCCTTCATCTGTTTCAGAATGACTGGTTAACATAACATGCAAGTGTTTGGAATGTAGGGGTAACTCCTCCATGCACAATGCGTTCCTCAAGGGAAATCTGCTAAATTAGATCTGAATCCATTTTAAATAATCCTAGATATGCACAGGGTCAGTAAACTCTAATTTACCCCACAAGGGGTTCAAAAAGGTGCAGAGGGACCCAACTGAGCCTGATCTGATTGACAGTGACAATCTATGACAGAGTTAATATGCAGCATTTAAGCCCCCCCACCCGACCCCAACACCAACCAGTTAAAGCGTCAAGGTGAAGACACATGCTAGACATGTGCGAAGACAGTTGTGCATATGTAGAGGTAATTAGAGGGTGCTTTGCTTTAAACTGTGGATGTTTGGTAACAACAGATCTCGTCTTTAACTGAAGGGTTGGTTAGGTTTTAAACTAATCTGACTACCAATAAGATTTGCATTCCAGACGATTTTCTAAATTGTAGGCATCTGCAAAATTTTCACATGTTTGATGTAATCTGAATATATATTTTTGTCTTTTGGTTGCTTAAGTCCAATTTTCAGTGCAATTTTCCTTTCATTATCTTGTCCATCATTCTATTCTCTTTATTTTATTTTACTTTTTCTAATTACCTCTGTTGTTTGATTTTATCATTTGATTTGTTTTTCTGTGTCTGTATCTGTGTTTATTTGCTTTGTGATTGTATTGTAATTGTATGTACAGCGCTTTGAGTGTCTCGTTGCTGAAAGGCACTATATAAATAAAGTTACCTTATCTTACCTTACCTTAAAGGCTGACTTTTGTGTTTTTTCAGCTTTTTCACTGATTAAAATGTGTTTGTTGTGAAAAGATCTAATATATTTATTCAATGTTATATATAACGATTCATAATCTGATTACGCGGTCAAAGAACACAGGATTAATTTATACGTGCTACCTCTTTAAGTAAGAAAAATCCTAAATTTAATCATATCTGGGTGATTTATTTACACTGACACTTACAAATTGACATGTACAAATTGTCCTTGCAGTCCTATCTTGTCTGACTTGCAGAGAGTTGCTGCACAGCATTGCAGAGCTGCAGCCACCGTCTTCCTCTCGCTCTGTTAAACGAGTTTTTTCAGAGGGGCGGGGCGAGGATTACCTCTCGATCCCTTTTGCAAAGCTCGCAACAAACAATCAACTGCTGGAAAATAATCCTCTGAGACCCACAGACACTCGTACACGCCCGTAGTTAGGAACACACATGAATGCAGATGTCTCCCGAACTATTCAGACATTTACAGAGAATCTGCACTTCCAGGCACCTCGTTTTGTAACTCTAGCCGTAATATATTTAAACAGAGAGGTTCGTTTATTTTATTTTATTTGTTTTATGTTCAACCAGCAGCATTTTAGAAGCGGTTAAAAAACGGACATCAATACAACTGATTGGTTTGAATCCAATCAGTCATCAAAGGATACATTCAGAAATTCATCTGTAATTTTGTCAGATTAAGATTTATTCAGCATCTCTAAAATTATTACACATCAATCCCTAATAATGACCACCATTAATAATAAATTTATAATTAAGCAAAACTATTTCAAACAAATACTACTGCTACTAGTGAAAAGCTAAAAGCACAAGTTTTATGAAGATGAAATTGAATGATCAGAACATGTGGCCTTAATCTGGGTTCTGTTACCTGTTGTTAAATTTGAGCAGTGAGGTATTTGAAGTTTCAGAACCATGCTTTGACCCATCAGCTTCCAACACCAGAACACAATGGATAGAACGGGAAATAAGCAAATAAAGGGTGCAGACTGTGGGTCAAATGAGGCAGTTTACCTTATTGGAACCGATCAGATTTCTCAGTACATCTCTCAGCCAGAGGGATCGTCATCTTTTGGTTTTAAATGTGGTTCTGTCTTTCCTGAAAGTCACTCCTAAAAAAGATAAGCAGTACTTCTCACTCCCAGGACTGGCTTTGGGATGTCCAGTGGCTCTTTGTTTTTAATTTGAAATCGGATGTTGTGTTTAAAGACAGTTACTAAGGGAGTCTGAAGGCATTTTAGAGGTGGGTGAAAAACAAACAAAATCTTGCAGGAATTCTAAACAAAGTTCAGGCAAATGTAGCAAAGCATATAATGCAAATAAAAATATTTACTGGAACCAAATCCAAAATGTTTCTCAGGTTTCGTGATGACTTAGGGCAAAACTCGATACTGGTTGTGGTTATGTTTCTGTCTATGAGTCTCAAAGCTCAACTGCCAAAGGATCTTCTGGAGGAGTCCTGATGATAAGAACCCAGACCACACTCTTTTAAGCACAAGTCTTCAAGTTTATGAAAACCTTCCTAATTTGCAGATATGAGATGCCATCAGCTTGTAGGTTGTTGTTCTTAAACCTGAGAGACACATGATTTGTAAAAAGCAGTTTAATGAGGTTAAAAGGTCAAACCTGAGGTATATTGTTCACTACAGTCCTGTAAAGGTGCAAGTTTAAATAGCTCTTTTAGGTCTGGTCATATTTACCTGTTTTAAAGAACGAATAATAAATTGGTCATATGAAATCTTCCACTGGTTTTACCTCACCAGACAAGACACTGAAATTTGATTCTTATAATTTTCTCTGTGCAAGTTTAGCTCATTTACATTAACAGCCTGTTTCTACAGGTAGAACATCATGAAAAAGACCTGCCTGAGGAATATAGATTTCTTAGGTGGTCATGAAAGGTCATTTATCACATACCGTCTTATTTCCTGCCATGTTCATGCTGATGATCCTTGTTTATCTACTTTTAAATTTCATACGGCTTTTTTTCTGTGTTGTGGTTGGATTTACACCTACCAATGAGATGTAGCTGACCTTATTCTGGAGTGCTTCTGTTCATACCCTCTTTCCATAGCTTTCAACACTATGTATTTCCAAAGTTTTTGCAAGGAATCCAAATTTTCTTCCTTCAAAGCAAAAAACCCTCCTGGTCTCTAGCCTAATCGGCCGAGTGACAATACCTGTCATGTTTTGGAGAAAATCCAGGATTTGCGTTAAGCTGCTTGACCTGAACCTAGTGAATTGAATTGCTGTGTGTTATTAGGGATCTTAAGATGTAATGCAATATATCATGCATTCTGTCCTGGATGTCGTCTAAATTCTGACTTTTCAGGCAAGACTTTAGAAACTTAAGAAGTAAAACAGAGCTGAGAGCCAATAAGATGAGTTGATTCCTTGATTAGATCGTTTTTTTTTTTTTACATTAGATTACCTGATGCAGAAAGAGGAATTTTGACACATTTGCACCTTAGACTTCTTATTATAAGCCCTGTTGACAAGATTTTGTTTCATCTATCTGCCCTGTTTATGTAACAGCATCACAATTTTGCAGTTGAGAATAACACTTATAATCACTTATAAAACACTTATCCCAACTTAAGGAGAACAGCTTTAATTCTGTCTTCATTGCCTTTGTAGTTTTAGTTTTTATCCGCCTAGTCAAATCCATCCGGCTCTAACTACAGCGCCTTGCGAAAGTACTCAGCCCCCTTGAACTGGTCAACCTTTTGCCACATTTCAGGCTTCAAACATAAAGATATAAAATAAAAATTTTTTGTGAAGAATCAACAACAAGTGGGACACAATCGTGAAGTGGAATGAAATTTATTGGATGTGTCAAACTTTTTTAACAAATGAAAAAAAAATTTATGGATATCTTTGAGAAATGGCTTCCTTCTTGCTACTCTTCCATAAAGGCCAGATTTGTGCAGTATACGACTGATTGTTGTCCTATGGACAGACTCTCTCACCTCAGCAGTAGATCTCTGCAGTTCATCCAGAGTGATCATGGGCCTCTTGGCTGCATCTCTGATCAGTCTTCTCCTTGTTCGAGATGAAAGTTTAGAGGGACGGCCGGGTCTTGGTAGATTTGCAGTGGTCTGATACTCCTTCCATTTCAATATGATTGCTTGCACAGTGCTCCTTGGGATGTTTAAAGCTTGGGAAATCTTTTTGTATCCAAATCTGGCTTTAAACTTCTCCACAACAGTATCTCTGACCTGCCTGGTGTGTTCCTTGGTCTTCATAATGCTCTCTGTGCTTTGAACAGAACCCTGAGACTATCACAGAGCAGGTGCATTTATACAGAGACTTGATTACACACAGGTGGATTCTATTTATCATCATCAGTCATTTGGGACAAGATTGGATCATTCAGAGATCCTCACTGAACGTCTGGAGTGAGTTTGCTGCACTGAAAGTAAAGGGGCCAAATAATATTGCATGCCACACTTTTCAGTTTTTAATTTGTTAAAAAAGTTTGACACATCCAATAAATTTCATTCCACTTCACGATTGTGTCCCACTTGTTGTTGATTCTTCACAAAAAATTTGAATTTTATATCTTTATGTTTGAAGCCTGAAATGTGACAAAAGGTTGAAAAGTTCAAGGGGGCCGAACACTTTCATAAGTCACTGTACCTTGTTGCTACATGATTTTCTTCCTAATGGCCCCTTTCCTCTCTCATAACCTCAGATTTGTGTAAATATGACCATGTGGCCGACTGACATCACCAAACAGTGTTCATACTAAGAATGATGTAAAGATTGAAAAGAGGATTTGCAACGACTACAACAGTGGGAGCCCTCCCTCCCCCTCCTGTCCTCATAACTCCATTCAGGATTACAGATCTCTTTCGACTGAAACTTGGCAGGACAATCGCCGCCACTAAAATACATCATTTCAGATCAGTGCTTCGACAGGCACGCGAGGTGCTGAGATAAAAGAGTAGGTGGCCTTTCTGTTGCTCTTCTTGATTAAGGTCATTCACTATGATGATGGATTGTGAATCATGGCTGATTTTGAATACTTTGGACAAGCATTTGGCATGGTAACCCCACTCCACAGATGTGTTTCTCTACATTGATGCTAACAGCTGGTAAATTTTGGGTCTTGTTGTAAAGATATGCTCAGGTTTTAGACTTTTTTTTTAGCTTACTGTGTTATTTTGCCTTATTTTTAATAACACAAAAACGGGTTATTCTTGGAAGGCAAAGCTCAAGAGACAGATATTAGTTTTCAGGTTTCTATTAAAGAATTGAGCTCTTAAACGATGTATACATTTTTATTGCAAGTACAACAAAGTGTTTGTAAGAAGTATTTTTATTTCAGATGTATTGCAGGTAGAGAGGCGGCAGTTTTTGTATTTTTACCCAAACCACCTATATCCAGTTTTGTCAGATTCTGTGTAAAGACAATGACACATTCAAAATAATTTGTGTATACTTTCTTTTATTTCTGCAATTTAATGTACCAAACATTCACCATGTTACAAAAACCTGTTTTGCAAGATAGAGTTAATAGTTTTGCATTCAACAGAAAATGAAGGGATATGAATCTAACCTTCATCTGTTTCTTTAAACTGAAAAGATGGTGCATGAAACACTATGTTCATGGATGCATTTACAGGCTGTAAAAGTTGGAGTTTTTATGTCTTGATTTTTTTGTTTAATGATCAGGAAAAAAAAAACAACAGACTTTTTTGACACACTGATCAAAGTCACCCAGCAGAAAAATGGCAAATTATAATTATTGATCAATTGATTTAGCCAATCAATAACTTTTTCAGTGTTTTTCTTTTCCACATGTTTAGGTACAACTTTCATTTACTGGGTTGTACCCTGTTTTTCCTTCAGAAATGTCTTAATGCTATGTGGTATATTTTCAACTAGGTGTGATGAACATTTCTTAAAGATTTTGGTCGATGTCGGCATGCATGTCCTTCTGGAAGAAACCATCTGAAGATTTTTACACTGTGTTTATAAAGGGATGGGCATGATAAGCAACATACTCAGGAAGACTGTGGTGTCTGAACAATGCTCTGTTGGTACTAACTGGCTCAAAGTGTGCCTTAAAATATCTCCCACACCATCATGACACCACTTCCAACCTGAGCTGTTTTTAGTTTGTTTACACCAACTTCTGACCCTACCATCCTAATGTGGCAGCTGACACTGGAACTCATCTGACTAGAAAGGATTCTCGTTTTTATAAGCCCTGGGGATAGCTCTGGGTGGAAATCCCAGTAGATTGGTGCATTCCAAAATATTCGGACCAGCTCATCCGGCACCAACAAACATTCCGCTTCAAAGTTACCTAAAGCCCATTTCTTCTCCATTCTGATGCTTGGTTCCTCTTGACCATGTCTAGATGCCTAAACGCATTTAGTTGCTGACCTGTTATTGCTCGTTCTCTATTTATGTTAGCAAGCAGCTGCACAGGTGTACCAGATAAAGTGGTAGGTGAGTGTCCCTCAAGGATTAAACGTGGGCCTACTTGTTCAATCCTTAAACATAGTTTTAGTTATCTTACAAGATATCACATTAGAGCTATGATGAATCAAATTTCTATATTCGTTTAATATTCCAGGGTAGTGTAATTTGGTACATTTTTAAACCCATATAGCATTATCGTCTCTTTGACCCTTTGATGGTTGGAAATTGAACATTTTCTTGAGAAATGCACAAACAGTTAATTGTTTTTTCCTTTTACCTTGGCTAGCAGTTTTGGTTATTATCTAATACTTGCATGGTGGATAATACTCCTGCATACTCAGGTTTGTCACATAGAGCTCACACAGTCCTCTACTAAATAAATAGTTTCTTTGATGCAAACAACTTTCAGAAGAAAGCATTTATTTTTTTTCCCTTGAAGTTCTGGTTTATGTTGCTTGCAGTGTGCTTTTTAACTCTAATTATTTGCAGATTTTCTGTAGCGAGAATGCCTTTACCCCTCAAAAAAACCAAGTGTAGACCCACCATTTTGAACACTGTGGGCCTAAAGCACAAGTTTAAACAAAGCTATACTGAGCATACATGTAGCAACAGCGGAAAGGAAAACTCTCCTTTAACAGGAAGAAACTTCCAGCAGAACCAGAACCTGGCTCAGCCATGACCAACTGGAGACTTTAAGAAGACAGAGCATAAACACAAAGATACAGACTCACAAGTAGTACTTTCTATGCTGAAGAAAAAGTAGAGTAATTGGCAGCAGTAGTTATTTTAGAGGCTTCATCGAGGAAAGAAACACAGCTAAATATATAAACTCTAAGCCAGTAGTAAAATTTATACTATGAAAAACAGAATAAATAACACTGTTAGTCGCAGTTTTAGCTCCTTAATTTGCTTTTTCTAGAAGAGATAGATTGTTAAACACAGAAAGACAGTTGTTATCAGCAGTTATTCAGCCATCAGGAAGGTGTCACAGCTAAAAAGAACATCAGGTTAGGTGCAGCTTCTATGAAGAGGAAAACAGAGAGAGAAAGTAAGGTTAATGGCGGTAATAACTGCAAACAATGCCTAAGTACTCCGCTAAAGTAGCAGAGTGCCGAAAGGTGGTCATTATGTCCTCCTGCAGCCGCCTATAGAAGCATACCTACAGAGATAGCTCTGGATAACCTAAACCATTCTAACTATAAACTTTGTCAAAAGGGAAAGTTTCAAGCCTAGTTTTGAAAGTAGACAGGGTTTCTGCCTTACGAACCAAAGTTAAGAGCTAGTTCCAAAGTGATAATTAAGAGATCTGCCTCCCATTCTACTCTATGAAAATCTAGGAACAACCAGTGAATCTGCAGTCATGGGACAAAGTGCTCCTTTGGGAACATATGGAAGAATCAGATCTCTGATATATAATTTACATTAATTGTTAAAGCACTTTGAATGGTCGGTACAATAATTTATCATCTACCCTTGTTACACCACATCAGAAAAGTGGAAGACAGTGGAATGATGGATCTTCTTAGACCTTACACGTCTCATCTGATGTTAGCTACCCTACAACCATACATGTCTGCCACACACTTACCAGTAAGACACTTGTAAGAGGAGTCAGGCATCTAGATACCGTTTGTGGTCTGCAATAGCTTCAGATGCTGCCAAAACAAGCCACAAGGAGTTGAGGTTTTGCATGACGTTTTACTAGATGAAAGTAAAAGTTTAAGCGTACCACTTTATTTATCGAGACAGCTCTATTGTTTTTTTGTTTTTTTAAAGTAACTTGTATAACTTGCAGAATTAAATGGTAAATAGCTAATTTTTCTTAATGCAGCAGTTGCAGAAGCAAATTCTTGAAACTTAATATCGAATGTTGCTGTCAGAGATTTCATGAAGTAGGACGCAAGAACAGGCAGGCAGGTAGCTGAGTTGAAAATATAATAAAAATCTAAAAATCCAGGGATGAAATAATCTGAAGCAGGCAAAGAGATGAGTGGGCATGGCATAAGCAAGGAGTATTCTCCAATGAGGAGTAAACAAAACAGGAGAGTAAATATAGAGCACAGCACAGGTGAAAACAGTGAGACTGATTGGCATGAAGCAGGTGGAAAAAACATAACGCTGTTAAAAGACGCAGTGTGAGAGAATGAAAGCAAAACCATGACAAAACTTAACAAAGATACTGGGAATACGTAAAGATTACTAACAAGAATAACTCAAAGTATAAAGGTATAAAGAACACATGGATAAACTAGAAAGCTAAATGCAAAAAAAAGCACAAAAAACATCTAACAAACCCAAAATATAACCTAAAATACTACAAATCAGTACGGTTGGTCCCCAGTTGGTCCCCACACCAACTATTATCTACTTATATTGACTGTATGTTAGAAAGTGTGCAGGATGGGCAGGTGAGGATGCCTTTGTAAAGTGTAAACTGCATGCTGAGTGTTGCTAATTGTCACTATGAATTATCTTAACTGCTCCAAGCATTTTGATTGCAAGAAATAGATTCAAAGTAGTTTTGTCAAGTGGGCCTAAAAATAGTTTGATCATGGCGGACAGTCATCCTAACTACAGTCATGAGTTAAAAACCTTCCTTAGCATCTCCATACCATGCTGTATGAAGCTTCTGGAGGTTTCTGCGTTTCCCACTTAAAATGACAATAAACAGATTACATCTTTGGAGTTGTTGTTCAGGTTCTGTTTAGCTAATGATTTTTTTTGAGTTACCCACAGTCATGCATGTTAACCACCCTCAGGAACCTAAACAATACACCACACTTTCATGCTCTGCATCTCTAGGTGCTCCTTCTTGTTCTTCTCATTCAAAAATGAACTAGCCAAATAGGAAAGTTTGATGGCAAATCAAAAAAACAGACTCTTACTTATGTGGTACCCAGTTTAGGTACCATATGACTTATGAAACCTGAACCCTGTAGGCACCTGTAAAAACCTTGATACCAAATAAATACCATGCCGTTACCCTGAAATACCCTTTAGTTACCCTGTAAGTAAATGTATAGATAACTGTAACTCCTCTCCTTGTACCATATAAATACCTTGCATGTAGCATGTACTCCAAGTACCATTTTGGTACCTTTTGTGATTACTTTTCGAGTACACAGTAAGTTCAGTGGAAACTCTAAACACGAATGAATCCAATGTGATTTTTTTTCCACATAGAAACTGTGCAGGAACGTCCAAATTACAAATTTTCCTCCATACACTAATGTGCAAGATGTCGTTGGCAGGTCCGCAAGCCAAAGCGCCAGGTAGCCAACTGATTTATTCTGCTTTGTTGAGAATCTTATCTGGCTTGTCCTAACATTATGAAGCACTGGTAGAAGGAAGTTAGCAGATTTCTTTTTAACTGCAAAAAAACATTTTAATGTTCTTTATTTTCAGTGGGGAACTAAATACAAATTTTCAAGATACAAGTTATGTTCATAAATGAATTAAATGTGTATTCACAGGTTCCACTCTACTTGGTAACAAGCTAAAACCTAAAAAAGCTCAGTTCTCATATGGATTCTGGAAGTTATTCCATAGGTAACTGTTAATCTCCCTTGGTAAACATGAGATACCAGATGGGTACCCTGTACAAAATCCTCTCTAAGTGCTCTTCAGGGACCAGCGTAGGTACACTGCAGTTACCCCTCAGATAGCCTGTAAGTACACTGTTAGTACAGTGTAATAGGTTACTTCCCAATGCAGCCTGATCCCTGTAGGTTGCCCCGCAGTAAATCCACCCATGCATTTTCTATGCCCTCCTATACATTCAGGACAGCTTGTCAGTGCATCACAGGGCCAAACAAAGACACAGGACAAACAATCATGAACACACATTTATGAATAGGGGCAATTTAGAGAGACCAATTAACCAAACATTCAATTGTTTGGACTGTGAAAGGAAGCTGGAGCACCCCAAAAGGAGTAAAAATGGGAAAACATAAACAAACCAATCTGAAAGACCCCAGGCTAGGATTCAAACGCAGGACCTTTTTGCTGCAAGGCAACAATGCTACCTACTGGGCCACTGTGTAAACCCTTAGGTAACATATAAGTTCGGTAAGTATACTGATAGCTGCCCTTAAAGGCCTCCAGTGGGTACTACTGGGGTACCCTGTAAGTACCGGACTGTGTTATGCAACTCCATCTTAAAAATTATAAAATGTATAACATTTTTAGTACATAACACACGCTGATGCAACATACAATGAGACTCAAGTCTGAAGAGCTTTGTGAAGCATGGAACCACAGAAAAGCAAACCCAGCTCTTTTAATCTCTTCACAGGCAGGATGACAAACCAGCCGACAGCCAACTTGTCCAACACAAAGAGGGGAAAGCAGAAGGAGGAAACCACTGGAGATGACAATACTGAGCTTGCATTTAAAGATGCTGGCCACTGCAGCCGTAATACCCACAACCTGCTCCTGGGACTCACTGTTCTTGGTAGGCATGAACATTAAAGTTCAGGCTGTTCCCAAACGTTTTACTGTGTTATTGTGCAGGAAACACGTCTCAGCTTTTACGTCCCAAACCCCCAAATGGCAAGTTTATTGTTTTTTCCTTTTAATCTAGTTTTGCAGGAAATGTTGCTTAACGTGAATCAAGATGTACACACTCCATGATCATTTTCCCACAAGTCTTTGTCGGCTTGTTGTTGTCCTTATTATGCTTTTGTAAACACTTTCGTATGTTTCGCCATAGCTGCATTCTTGTACAAAAAAAGTCTATGCAAAGTTGAGAAGTGTGTTATTTTTTTGTCTGTAATTTGTCATCAAGATTTAAACTGAGATATGAAGCTGTTTACATTACAGTAGATGACTCTCATCAGTCAGTGATTACTTACATCTTAGACATAAAACAACTGGCCAACGAGTCCACTCTGAGGCTGTAAACTACATGGAAAATCTGGAATTGTTTTCGACTTCATCTAAACAGGTGTTGAAATTGTGTTTATTCCTACGTTTTGACTTGTGAGGAGGGTTTCCACTCTTACTTGAACAAATGAAAACAGACATAATTTTCTCAAAGGACATCTGTTGAAACCAAATGGTGTATTTAAATGGTCGAGACACACTTGTGTCTTGGCCATTTATTCACTGGAATGTGTTTTTAGGAACCTTCAACATTCATGTCAGCCCTAACTTTGGAAAAGTGTTATTTCTTTTAAAATAATTTTGTATTTGGGATATAAACCAAAAAATTAGTAACGAGTGTTGCAATTATCTCCTCCTCAGGTGTTGTCATGGGAGCAGTGTTTGGGATGCTGTTGCGCTACATGATGGTGAAAGACGCTGCAGCCCTCACCATGGTTTCCTTTCCAGGGGAAATCCTCATGAGGATGTTGAAGATGCTCATCCTGCCTCTAATCATCTCCAGCCTTATCACAGGTGAGCCTGTTTACTGAAGCAATAAACAGTCGGTTAAAAGATTCGGGTTTGATATTTTATTTTAAATCAGAAGCAGATGGATTATGAGAACTTTCTTACAAATCTTGCTTTAGATGTAAACGCATACACTTAAGTTTTGGATCACCAAACAGGTTTTAATATCAAAGACAGATAACCTGAGTAAATACAAAATGCAGTTTTCAAATAATTAACATTTTTAAGGGAAAAAAGCTACCCAAACCAGCCTGGCCCTATCTAAAAATAGGAAAGCTGAGTCAAATTTCACTCATGCCTGATCACTGATAGACCTATAGTATCAAGAACTCTCTTAAACAGAACATGTCTGGCAACTTGAAGTAGGCTAAAAGATCTAATAAAGCAACTCATCATGTCCCGATCTAAAGACACTCAAGAATATATGAGAAATAAAGTCATTGACATCTGTCAGTTTAGAAAGGGTTAAAGGTTATCGGGGAGTGGTGGCCTAGAAGTTAGAGAGCAGGGCATTTGCGTCCTGTAGAGGCCACAAGTACCCTGGTTCAAGTCCCACAGCCTGCCACTCTGGGTCCCTGAGCAAGACCATTAGCCCCGGGCCCATTGCTCAGGAGGGATGGGTTAAATGTGGAAGACAATTTCTCCATTGTGAGATCAATAAAGTGTAAATTATTATTATAAAGCAATTTCTAAGGCTTCGGTACTACAGCGAACTGCAGTGCGAGAAATTATCCACAAATACTGGAAGAATTACCTCAGGTAATGTCAGTGTTCATGATTCAAAAATAGGAAATAAACTGGCCCAAATGAGACCAGTGGGAGAGTTCCTCCATAAAAACCACTGTTAAGCAAAAAACAAACACATCTATGGCAAGACATGATGATGCCCAAGACCTTTGGGAAAGATTTTTGTCGATAATATTCTGACCTGAACAAATTGCTATAATTGGTAGAACCATGCATTCAGCTCCGCAGCAGAAAACCTTGTAGGACAACGTGCGGCCTTCAGTTTGTGACCTTAAACTTAAGTGCACTAGGTTCCACAAGTCTACCTCAGTTGCTCAAAAAACCCAAAATGAAGGTTTTGAAGTGGCCTAATCAAAGACTTAAATCCAACAAAGAGTCTGTGGCATGACCTTGAAAACCTTATAACATGGCTAAATGAAAAAGAATCCACAGGCCCATAATTCCTCTACTGCGATGTAAAACACTAGCTGCGAGTTATGCCATCAAGGGTGGCACAACCAATTAATTGGTTCAATAAACCTTTCACATAGGACCTTAAATTGCTTTTTTCTGAGAAATAAAAGAAAGGCTCTTTTGAAAACAACTCTTTGTATTTGCTCCAGTTATCTTTGATATTAAGAGTTGCATGATCTGAAGCCGTTAAATGGGACAACAAGGCAAAAACCGAAGGACTATGTGAAGTGGCAAATACTTTTTCACATCTCTGTACTTCTGTATTACAATAAAACACACAGCTAAATTTACCCCCGTCACCCGCCCAGGCAAGATAAGCTGTATGTTTTTAAACTTTACTATTTCTATAAAAAAATGACATAACTTGGAGAAAGAAAGAAATGAAAACATGGCACTACTTCTTACCTTTTTGTTCTTATAACTAAGCAGGACAATTGTTTCATAAACATGGAGTTCCTGAGTGTTAGTTTTAAGGTTGGGTGGGGGTCTCCATGTTGCTACTACATCACTACTGTGAGGGTGGGGTGAGGATAAGGTAAGACTGCATCGACTGTTTGGTGGGTGACCTGAAATGAGCTGATATTCAAGTTTATTGGTCTAATTGGTCACTTAAGAATCCAGGTTTCTTTACATGAACTATACCTTGACAAAACAGCTCATTTGCACCAGAAGCTAACAGCACATCTTCAGTGTGGAGGATGAGAAAGGCTTAGTCAACCTTTTTTAACAAGAAAGCACAGCAGACAAAGGCATAGCTAAATTTAAACCTCTAAAAAGTGGTTTGTTTATTCCAAGGGTTGCCAACTTTGGAAAATTGAAATCAGCAACTCTTTGTAGACCTTTCTTCTAAAACAATCCAAATGTGGATTTTAAGTCATGTTTCAACTCGTGATGTTTGTTTGTGAGATACAGTACTATTTTTAAAGTCTCTCTCCTTTGTGAGCTCTTCTAGCTCTTAACAAACACTTCTGATCGGCTGAAGGAGCAACAACTGGGGACCTACAACCAATGATTGATGGATTTGCTAGCCAAATTCATGATACATGTGACAGACAGCTTCGTAATTCTTCTTTAATAATCAAATATGGGACAGCCATTTTAGATATCAAATATTTCTATGCCCAGTTGCGTGATAGAGTGTAATTAACTATGAAGTGGCTTTCTGTGTCTCTGTAGTATCTCCAAACAATATGTCTTTTGTGTACAATACCAGTCACTATTACTAATTGCATGCACTGTTGCCTTGCAGCAAGAAGGTCCTGGGTTCGACATTCGTTCTGCATGGAGTTTGCATGTTCTACCCGTGCATGCGTGGGTTCTCTCCGGGTACTCCGGCTTCCTACCACAGTCCAAAGACATGCCTGTTAGGTTAATTGGTCTCTCTCTCTAAACTGCCCTTAGGTGTGTGAATGAGTGTGTGGTTGTTTGTGTGTTGCCCTGTGATGGACTGGGGACTTGTCCAGGGTGTACCCCGCCTGTCGCCCATACACTGCTGGAGATAGGCACCAGCTTCCCTGCGACCCACTATGGAAGAAGCGGTATAGAAAATGACTGACTGACTGACAAGCTCTTTTGGAATAAAACCATATAAAAAAGAATTGTGCTAAATAATTTCAAATCTATTGGATGTGTCCTTCAGGTCTCGCTGGTCTTGACGCTCGCTCCAGTGGAAGAATGGGAAGCAGAGCCATGGTGTACTACATGTCCACCACTGTGATCGCAGCCATCCTGGGAGTCATCCTGGTACTGGGAATCCACCCGGGGAACCCCAAACTGAGAGGCAGCACGAGGTCCACAGCCACAAAAAACCAAGAGGTCAGCAGCCTGGACGCTTTCCTCGACCTGATCAGAAACCTCTTTCCTGAGAACCTGGTGCAGGCCTGCTTCCAACAGGTACTCAACATGAACTGTTTGTATTTATTTGCTATGGTTAATTTAATTTATTTTTCCTTAACTGCTCTTCATCTGCATTCCTTTCCTTCATTAACACCTCCATACAGACTCCAAAGTTGTTAGTGGTCCTCATCAGATATATGTTTCGTTTTTTGGAGTCAAGGTTAAGAGGTCTTTTTCAAGTTATTTGAAGTCCATTATTCTATAGAGCCAATGATTATTCACAAGTGGAAAACACTTAAGGCATATTACAATCTTTCCAGAAGTGGACTTCTCTGCAAATTCAACCCAAGGTCAGACTGTGCAATGTTGAAAGAGCCTTATCTCAGACTCTACCAGCCTTAGTTAACATGTTAAATGTTAAAGTTGATGACATGAGAATATGAAAAAGACTGAATAAGCAAGAATAGACATAGAAATACTCTTCTCTTTCAAAAAATATGGCAACACAACTAAGGTTTACAAAGCTGCTTCTGAATCAACCCTAAAAACTCTGGAACAATGTTCTTTGGACAGATGAAACCAAAGGAAAAACCTTTGGCCATAATTACCAGCACCGTGTTTGAAGAAAACCACACACACACCTCCTACCATCTGTCAAACACAGTGAGCACAAACATGAGCTTGGTGCAAACTGGGTCATTAACAGAACAGTGATCCCTAACACAGGAGCAGATATACAACAGAATAGCTGAAAAGTCCAGACCTGAACCTCGTTTAATGCTGTGGTGTGACCTTAAGAGAGCTGTGCAGAAGCAAACATCTGCAAACCTCAGTGAAGTGAAGCACAGGTTGCTTATGCAAGTCATGTTGTCTCTCTTTGCTATAAAGCGTCTTTGTGTCAATGATCAGTAGTTTTTCTGTTAAACTGGGTGAGTGCCATCTTTTTATCTGCTATGCTACATCTACATTCACCTCAGTGAGGAATCTGGTGGTAAATGCTGCCAAATCTGACCTTGTAGACTCATTTATTTTTGTCCCATGGTAATCCATCTGGTTTTTCTTTCCTTTTCCCCCCTATACCGCTCCTTAAATTTCAGTTTTACTGCTCCTTTTGTTTGTAAGCATCAGGGATTCATTAGTCATAAGAAGCCTGAATGTTTAAGTAGAAAGAAATTTTCCTTCCCCTTTTAGCCTTTTTGACTCTTTTATGCATCTTTGTTGTCTTTTATGTTAGAAGCTCTTGTTCTCAATTTACCTTCTCTTTAAACACAAATTAAAGTTTATTCTCCAGCTGTAGACATGGTAAAATATTTTCCCAAACCACTGACCAGTTGAGATCCTCTTGTAGGTGCAGACGGTTTTGAAACAGGTGGTGGTCACAGCACCAAACCAAACTGAGCCCATAGTGGAGAACAGGAAAAAACTGGAATACAAATGGGGCATGAATGTTCTTGGTGAGTTCATAGCTCATGTAAGCAACACGTTTGGTCTGCATGCATCTGTTTGTGTTTATTTTTGCAGTAAACTAACTCCACTATTTGTTCTTCAAGGCTTGATTGGCTTCTTCATCACCTTCGGGATCTGTATGGGCAGGATGGGTGAGCGTGGGAGAATCATGTGCGACTTCTTCAACATCCTCAATGAAATCATCATGACGATGGTTTCCATGATCATGTGGTCAGTATCTGTTTACAGGCATGAGTTTCTGTTTTTGCTCTCGGTGACCAACGGCTGCATTACTCTGAGGTTATGGAGATACCACACAGAAGGTCAGCAGCAGTGACAAATGTTTACAAGAGACAAATTGTGGGAACATGCAGCAAGTCTGGACGCTGAGGACCGAAAAGGAAACGAAGCAGGAGGAAGAGGGAGAGAGTGTGTTGGTGAAGGACACAGACAGATGGAAGGGGTTAGGGTCTCCTGGGGACATGCTGGAGTCTGTGGTATGCTGGGGAGTAGCAGGAGTGATGTAGTGGGCTCCTAGGGGAGTTGGGGTGGAGAATCTCCAAAATTAAATGGATCCACAAACAGGCAGAGGAGCAGCTTGGCAACAGAGAATAGAAGAAGCAGAGGAGTTGTGGAGAGATGCGTGTGAAAGCATGACTTCAGAGCAGAGAGCACGAGTTGAGGCTTTGCAGGACTCTGGACAAGTCATGCAGGAATAGACAGTGGAGTGGCACAGAGGAAGGATGGGAAAGGAAAGGGGGAGTAGTGAGTAGGAGTGGATAGTTGGATGAGAAACACCAGGAAGCCTGTCTCACAGCTCTCCTAGACAGTTTACATGTGCAGCTGGACACCAAAGGAATTGTGTCCTGTTTGCATCACTCACTCAGTGTAAACATAGTCAGGCCCTTACGGAGGCGAGCCAAACACAGAGTCCTGTGTATATAGAAAACATGCATCATACACGGAGCACATCCATCCAGTCAAACTGTCGGAGAATGCCTCGGATTTCAGCACAGCTGACCTGGAAGAGCAGGCCGCTGTTGTGATTGGACCTGCAAGGGGGGCGGGCTTAAAGGCCAGATTTGGTTTAAATCGGATCTCCCAAAAGAACAGTCTGAATTTATGAATGGGAACAACTGTGCTGCAAAGCATGCAACCAGAGATCCAAGTATGTGTCATGTCGTCCGGTGGAAGAAATGCTCCACTGGGTGAAAAATTAGCTGATCTGAGAAACTTTTTTTTACCTGCAGATCATTTGTTTACAGGTAAAACATGTTTTTAACCACATGTTCAAAGAATTGTGGTGGGCTTTTGCAGGATTCTTTTTGGGAGTATTATTGCACAGGGAGAATTTGCTTCCAAAGAACCAAATTGGTCTTTAGCTGTCACTAAACACTACATTCAATATTCAAGTTGTAATTTTGCATTTTCTATGAACTTGTGAATTTCTAGGATCTCGTTCCTTTGAGAAATGAGTTTCCAGCTGGGTGTGTCATTTTGTTCAAGATAGATCTGACACACAAACAGAAGAAACCTCAGAACTGAATTAGTAAAAGGTGTTTCATTTACAAAGTGATACTGGAACGTGAACGTTGGAATCGCCAACTGCATGGAAAGAGGGGAAGGAGAACTGGTGAAAACAAGAACTATAATCTTGAGGAATAAACGAGAAGTAATTATGTTAATAGTAGAACGGCTTACTAGGTGAGTGTAGACAGGTCGCCAGGGGTAGAGGGAGTCGAGACCCAGGTGTGCGAAGCGGAGAAATCCAGATGGTTTACTTGAGCTGTAGAGTGAGTTCTGGTGAGTTCAGGTGTTATTTCAATGTTCAGGTACTTGCGTTGGAGGGTGGACAGGGTACGCTTCTGCCTTTAGTTCAGAAGACGGAGGACAACAGGAAGCTGCCAGCTTGGTACTTGGAAACGAAATCCAAACGAAATCCACCAAACATAGGTAATCTTGATCGTCCAGAAACTTCTGGAACCGGAGTCAAAGTTCAAAAAAGAATGATCAGAAGGTTCAGGTTTTTGCCTGCGAAGGAACATAAACAATGTCAGCTTAGAGACAAAGAACGAAGCCTAGCTTAGAAGTGACTGAGTTTGTTACCACTGAAGGCAAACACTCTGGCATCGAAGTGCTGGCAGCCTCCTGGTTAAATACTCCTCCAATGCAATCAGCAGATCAGTCGCACCTGTCACCCAGCACACCTGAGAAACTCCAGCACCATCTGGAAACTGAACACAAAAGTGCAGACAAAAACACAAACACACACACTGAAACCAAAACCCCAACAGGGTGTCATCCACTCAGGAGTCCTGATGGAATATGTTTCAGAAATAGGTTCCAGAGGTAAAATATTAAATCTTGAAAAGTCCACTCACGTTTTTGTGTTATTGGTAAATTTCCATGGCAGCGTTTTAAAGCCTATAGGGACTTGAATGTGTTTTGGCCTTGAGTCGCCTTGGGGTCCCCAAAATGATCTGAAGATTATTGGTGGGAAAACATTATATTGGGGTTTCAATCCTGAACCTTGGATGGGTGGATGGATGGATGGATGGATGGATGGATGGATGGATGGATGGATGGATGGATGGATGGATGATAATAACTCCACTCTTTCTTTGGTGCTCAGGTACTCTCCTATCGGCATTGCCTCTCTGATTGCGGGTAAAATTGCAGCTATTGGGGACCTGGAGATGGTTGCCAGGCAGCTGGGCATGTACATGGTGACTGTCATCGTGGGCCTCGTGATCCACGGGGGCTTGATCCTGCCCGCAATCTTCTTTGCCATCACCAGAAAAAGCCCATTTACTTTCTACTCTGGGATTTTCCAGGCATGGATCACAGCTTTGGGAACAGCCAGCAGGTATGACAACCAGCCAAAAGCATCCATATGTAAACTGTCCGTTTGCTCTTTTATATAATACACACTTCCAACAAAAAACTCCTTTAGATTAAAATAATTGGAAGAAGTGGCCTGCAGATCACTGGCACTGTTATCATTGTTCTGGCTTATGCAACCGCAGCAGCAGTCCAGAGCAGCAGAGCTAAATGTGTGTAAGTCCAGGCTATCATGGACAAGTCCATGCCAGACAGATCCCATGTTGTAAATGTCTAAGCCTTTGGATTAGTTGTCACCAGCCAAACTGGCCCCATTGTATCTAGCTTGGCTTTGGCCTGGGAATCTGCTGGAAACAACTGTCATTTTGGCACATCACTAAGGTTTTAGTGAACCCGGGTAATCCTATCAACATTTTCTCTAATTATATTATGACCAGAGCTTAACAGGGCGAGGAATCAGATTCCTTTAATTCATGTACAGAAGGATTGAAACAGTGGCCTGCAGCAGCTGTCAGGAGGAGGCTGTCAGCCGACTCGAATTTCTGCTGCCTTTTATTCGTCACTATGTCTGCTTTACCCCTTCACCTTCCTGCCCACTTCTACACTCATGTCTCGCACCACCTGTCTGCCTATTTTATATTCCCAAACAGACACTCTTCCCCCTATCTTTGATAAATTGGCACTAATTTCCTGGCCCGGTGGTCTTGTGGGGTTTGCCTTTTCTTTTTCAGTGCAGGGACGCTCCCGGTCACCTTCCGATGTCTGGAGGAAAACCTCAAGATTGATAAGCGTGTGACTCGCTTCGTGCTGCCAATAGGAGCCACCATCAACATGGACGGCACAGCCCTATATGAGGCTGTGGCAGCCATCTTTATTGCCCAGATGAATGACATAGCACTGGATGGTGGACAGATCATCACTGTCAGGTATGTATGAGGAACTAAATGCTACTACTCTCCTCGTACTCAGGTTATACCGCCCCAGAAACAAAAATAAGGCTAACTCACCTATGTCAGATGTTTGATGACACAAAAAATATGGCTGATGTGCAATAAAATGATCATTACCAGTTTAATCCTTTTACCTGATGGTGGCAGAATACAGTGTAATGCATTCCTAAAACATTTGTGATATTGAGAAGCAACAAAGAAAACTTGGCAAGAAAAGCTGCCAAGTTTGATGAAAAAGATAACTATTGATCTTGGCCACTTTAAAGGAATAAAGCTGTGAAGTAGTTCAAAATAGGGTTAGGTAATAACTTTAGCTTTGAACATCTCAGAAAACGCTATTCAATCCATCATCTGAAAATGGAAAGATTTTCACACAACTGCTAACGTACCAAGAGATGACCGTCCACCCAAAATGACTGTCTGGGCAAGGAGAGCATCAATAAGAGAAGCAGCCAAGCCTTGTGTGCAGGGTGACACATGGTGGGGGGCAGCATCATGCTGGGGGATGTTTGTTTTTCAGCCGGAACAGGGAAGCTGTTTGGTAAGATGGGTGGAGCTACAGGGAATCATGGAAGAAAAACCTGAAACTGTGGTGGATGTTCTCCAGCCAGCAGGACTACCACCCTAAACATACAAGCAGAGCTACAATGGAATGGTTTAGATAAAAGCAAATTAATGCCTCAGAATGGCCTGGTCGAAGTCCAGACTTAAATCTAATCAAAAATCTCTGGCAAGACTACAAAGTATTGACACATTGGGGCTTTTATTTGTTAAATAATATTAATAAATACATATTTGACAACCATGTTTTAATTCTCCTTCCATTTCACAATTATCCACAACTTTGTGTTGGTATATCACATAAAATCCCAATAAAATACATTGAAGTCTGTGGTTGTAATAAGTTCAAGGGGTATAAAAACTTTTGCATGGCTGTATAAACTCAAACCAAAGAATAAATTATGTCCCCTATAATGTTTTATTGGGTCACAACTGTTTTTACCAACTACAGTATATCACAAGCTGCAGAATGAATTTAAGATTTTAAACTGTGCACAACATCTCAGGTCAGTTTTTGTTTGAGTGTTTCTTGGGCTTCTCATTACCTAAACCTGACGGATTAATCCTGCTGTTTTGTCCTGTTCTTCAGGTTTTCTTTTAGGAGTTTTCCTGGCTTGAAAGCATACATGAGATTTGTGGCCATTTTCAAGGTGTGGGGTCAAAACAAATGTTTAATCTAAGATGGTATTCACATGTTCTATTCAAACCACTATAAACAGCTCAGAACCCTCTTTTAAGGCCCTTTGTGCTCTTCTTGTTAAATTTCCTGCTTTAGGACATTAAATGTGCTGCCTAACTCCACATCTTTCAGGAATAAATAATATTTAGGCCTTTTCAGTTACTGTTGCTTCCAGAAACCAATAATTCACCTTTTACAATCACTTAGCACCACATTTGGCCAGCTGAGCTGAAGCAAGAAAGGAGCCAGGGTTTTATTGTATTATTTTGTTTTCTGTTCTAAAGTTGTCTTGCTTTTGAGTTTCTATTACCAAGTAAATATCTGCTATGATAGAATAAAGTTGGAGTACAATTATTACCCTATTTAAACGTCTCACTGCTGGCTTTTCGGTGATAACAGGCACCACAGGATTAGGTTAGGCAGTTTTAAAAAGGAGGAACCATCGATGTATTCCCTTTCAGACACAAACAAACAGCATCTTAAGCCAGCTTTGTCAGAAAACTTGTCCTGGTAGCTTCTAGTTAACGTAGACCTGCACATTTCTAGGGCATGTGAAGAGCGCTGGTTCCAATTAACACATTTCTTTGTCTAACAACAATAAAATGCATAATTGGTTTGTCCCTGGGTGTTTAGATTTAAGGATAAATGGTCAAATCTCATCATAATTGATATGTTTGAAGGTATTATTTTAAAGAAGTGGCATATACTTAAATATACATACACAAATATAGAATATAGATCTAATATTTAATATTACTTTACAGGTCTTCTGTAGACAGACTTTTTTATCTCTGCTAAACAAAATACTGTTTCGAAAACAACACATGGCATTTAGATTATATGCTAAATTAAACTGTGTATGGGGGGTCACGCTTTTTTATGAAGGCGTTCTTGTTCATCAATGAGCACAGAAATGTAATGTGCAGCGATTTATGCACACAGATATATTATACCACAACAATCTCTACATAAACATTTATCACAAATTAGAAGACGCGCAGGTTATATATAAAAGCTATGTATGTAAAACTCCCAAGTTACAGTTTTAATAATATGAAGACTTTAGATGATATTCACATTCGTATAACACAGAGTTAGTACAAAAAATGTTTTTAAATGGTGATTTCATTTACTTGTACTCGTACTCGTCGTCTTCCGCTTATCCGGGACCGGCTCGTGGGGGCAGCTGACTCAGCAGAGACACCCACACGTCCCTCTCCCCAGACACTTTTTCCAGCTCCTCTGGGGGAAGCCCCCCTATTTCTAAGGGAGGGCCCGGCCACCCTACGGAGGAAGTCTAATTTCCGCCGCTTGTATCCGGGATCTCGTTCTTTCGGTCATGACCTAAAGTTCATGGCCATAGGTGAGGGTAGGAACGTAGACCGACCGGTAAATCGAGAACTTTGCTTTTCAGCTCAGCTCTCTCTTCACCACAACGGACCAGCACAGTCCCCTCATTACTGCGGCAGCCGCACCGATCTGTCAATCTCCTGTTACATTCTTCCCTCCCTCGTGAACAAGACCCCAAGATACCTGAACTCCTCCACTTGAGGCAGGAACTCTGCTCCAACCTGAAGAGGATAAGCCACCCATTTCCGGTCGAGAACCATGGCCTCGGACTTAGAGGAGCTGATCTTCATCCCAGCCGCTTCACACTCGGCTGCGAACCGCCCCAGTGCATGCTGTAGGTCTTGGCTAGAGGGGGCCAGTAGGACCACGTCATCTGCAAAAAGAAGAGACGAAATCCTCTGGTCCCCAAACCAGACCCCCTCCGGCCCTTGGCTGCGTCTAGAAATCCTGTCCATAAAAGTTATGAACAGGACCGGTGACAAAGGGCAGCCCCGCCGGAGTCCAACATGCACCGGGAACAGGTCCGACTTAGTGCCGGCAATGCGAACCAAACTCCTGCTCTGCTTGTACAGAGACCGGAGGGCACCTAATAAAGGGCCCCCGATTCCATACTCCTGTAGCAACCCCCCACAGGGCATCACGAGGGACACAGTCAACCTAAAAAAATACAAGTCCTTCTCAAAATATTAGCATATTGTGATAAAGTTCATTATTTTCCATAATGTCATGATGAAAATTTAACATTCATATATTTTAGATTCATTGCACACTAACTGAAATATTTCAGGTATTTTATTGTCTTAATACGGATGATTTTGGCATACAGCTCATGAAAACCCAAAATTCCTATCTCACAAAATTAGCATATTTCATCCGACCAATAAAAGAAAAGTGTTTTTAATACAAAAAACGTCAACCTTCAAATATTCATGTACAGTTATGCACTCAATACTTGGTCGGGAATCCTTTTGCAGAAATGACTGCTTCAATGCGGCGTGGCATGGAGGCAATCAGCCTGTGGCACTGCTGAGGTCTTATGGAGGCCCAGGATGCTTCAATAGCGGCCTTTAGCTCATCCAGAGTGTTGGGTCTTGAGTCTCTCAACGTTCTCTTCACAATATCCCACAGATTCTCTATGGGGTTCAGGTCAGGAGAGTTGGCAGGCCAATTGAGCACAGTGATACCATGGTCAGTAAACCATTTACCAGTGGTTTTGGCACTGTGAGCAGGTGCCAAGTCGTGCTGAAAAATGAAATCTTCATCTCCATAAAGCTTTTCAGCAGATGGAAGCATGAAGTGCTCCAAAATCTCCTGATAGCTAGCTGCATTGACCCTGCCCTTGATAAAACACAGTGGACCAACACCAGCAGCTGACACGGCACCCCAGACCATCACTGACTGTGGGTACTTGACACTGGACTTCTGGCATTTTGGCATTTCCTTCTCCCCAGTCTTCCTCCAGACTCTGGCACCTTGATTTCCGAATGACATGCAGAATTTGCTTTCATCTGAAAAAAGTACTTTGGACCACTGAGCAACAGTCCAGTGCTGCTTCTCTGTAGCCCAGGTCAGGCGCTTCTGCCGCTGTTTCTGGTTCAAAAGTGGCTTGACCTGGGGAATGCGGCACCTGTAGCCCATTTCCTGCACACGCCTGTGCACGGTGGCTCTGGATGTTTCTAGTCCAGACTCAGTCCACTGCTTCCGCAGGTCCCCCAAGGTCTAGAATCGGCCCTTCTCCACAATCTTCCTCAGGGTCCGGTCACCTCTTCTCGTTGTGCAGCGTTTTCTGCCACACTTTTTCCTTCCCACAGACTTCCCACTGAGGTGCCTTGATACAGCACTCTGGGAACAGTCTATTCGTTCAGAAATGTCTTTCTGTGTCTTACCCTCTTGCTTGAGGATGTCAATAGTGGCCTTCTGGACAGCAGTCAGGTCGGCAGTCTTACCCATGATTGGGGTTTTGAGTGATGAACCAGGCTGGGAGTTTTAAAGGCCTCAGGAATCTTTTGCAGGTGTTTAGAGTTAACTCGTTGATTCAGATGATTAGGTTCATAGCTCGTTTAGAGACCCTTTTAATGATATGCTAATTTTGTGAGATAGGAATTTTGGGTTTTCATGAGCTGTATGCCAAAATCATCCGTATTAAGACAATAAAAGACCTGAAATATTTCAGTTACTGTGCAATGAATCTAAAATATATGAATGTTAAATTTTCATCATTACATTATGGAAAATAATGAACTTTATCACAATATGCTAATATTTTGAGAAGGACCTGTACATGAAGTCTGATCTCAACCATCACGTCTTGACCGTAAGCTCAGCCACACTTGGGTTACCCAGTAGAACAATGACGTGAAGAACACCAGCAAGTCCACCTCTGAATACCTCAAAATAACAGAAAAAAGCTAAATTAATGTTTTGGAGTAGCCTTGTCAAAATCTTCATTTAAACCTTGATTAAGTCCGGGAAACCCCTCCAATGTGGCGGAATTAAACCAGTTCTGCAAAGAAGAGTGGGTAAGAATCCCTCCACAGTGATGATGGTGGAAAACAAAATAACCTATGGAAAAGAAAGTCACAGTTGTATTATAACATTCCTTCTACCATGTATTTAACACTTAGAGTATTTCAGTGTTAAATATAAATAAAAGCAACCAGAATGATAATTTAATAAACATTTACTGAATATATTTTTTATGCCAACTTATTTTTAATTAACTCATTCAAAACGAGTCTTAGCTGTTTGTCTTCTCGGTGCATTTTCCTGTGATTTAACAGCATCTTCTCGTGATTACGTAAACATTCCCCTGACAAAATTGAATTGCTTGCTGCAGCCAGAAACAGAGTTGAACAGGAAACTGTGTGGATTAGGCTGTAAACGCAAACAGCTGGAACTATAGCCTTACATGAGAGCTAAAGACAACAACACTCAGGGCTGTAAATTATGCAAATTGCCTAGTTTTATGACCCAAATGCATCCTTCAGTGTTTGTTGCGGCTCTGAACAAGAAAATAGCCAGATAAGACTCAATAAACCTCTCAAAGTAGCAGGATTAAAAATGTGTCAGAGCCAATTTTAAGGTAAGTGAAATTTGTAGCTTTTTTTTAGCTGCTCACTACTGAATTCATTTTAAACACCAGAGCGCCATATTTTCAGTGCATATACAGCATTCTGCATGAAACATTAAGTTTGATAATGAATATGCATTCAGTTGAAGCAAGTCTAAACAAAACACAAGGCGTTTGTGGTAGACTTGCATGACTAAGGCAAATTATTATGATATGTGGAATTGAGTGGTGGAGTAAATGTCTAAAATTAATGCGGCAAAGAAGTCATCAGACATTTTTTCCCATGTCTGAGGTTGCAGCAAAACGTTAAGTCTAATTGGAACCAGTCTGCTTGGATGGGACTCAACTTGTTATGGCTGCGGGTTGCAAATAATGCTCAGCACTTTGAAATTGTTTATTGTATTTCTTTTTTGTCTGTTCACCACCAAATTCCACAACCTAATTTTTGAAACGTGCTTTAAAGCTTTTATCATGTGGAGAGAATCTGCTCTAAAATATCATCCATATGTTACACTTGAAATTCTTTATGCCCCTTCTTACCCTCCCCTCATAGTGAAGTTAATGATAAGAGCTTCAGACTGTTAGAATAAAATTGACTCAGAATCCTCAGATCTGATGAAAAGGGTTCTGGTGAAAGAACAGAATCCAAAGATCGACATAAACTGATCATTTCTCAAATTGCTGAAGAGAAGCAACATTCATACATGTTTTGCTGAGGATCAAAGAGGAACTTCACAAATAAAGACCAAGATATTGGTGAAATGTGTCAGATGTTGTTGTACCTGCCTAGGTTCCCTGCAGTCTGGACAAGTCTGGAGTTTGATTTATGAGTTTTCCTTTTTCTTGTTCTAGAGAATATTTAGTACAAGAAGCATCCATCCATCCATCCATCCATCCATCCATCCATCCATCCATCCATCCATACCTGTGGATAAGGCAGGTCTTGTATATTTTAACCCTAATGTCTGCCTTTAATTCAGAGTAAACTTTTTTATTTATACTTTACAAAATGGCTACAAAACAAAGAGAACCCAGAAATCTGAGTCTGAACAGGTCTGGATTTTTACATTAAATGTTTATGAACATTTTACTAAATCTTCATCAAAGATTATACGAATGTGTTGAACAAAATCAGAATAAGATGTTTTTATGATGTAAGTCATTTACATGAAGTTGGTTTGGTAAACCTTTGTCCTTATTCTCCACTAGAACTCAGTGACTTTAAAGGCTGTTTAAGGTTAATAAAGTAATAGTTATGGGGGTTAATGGCAGCCATTCAACAGTGTAAACTCGCTGAGTCAGCTTTAAAGCTCTCCAGAATGCTGGAGATTAAGTCTTGCATTTATTTTAGCAGTAATCCCCACTGTTAAATGTTTCCTAACAGCTTCAGTCACTGAAGTTGTTGGAAACCCTTCATAAGAAAGTTTGCTTTACATTCAGTGCATATGTTCTCATATGAGGCTGATTTTACAGCATAGTTTCAAGCCAGAAAAGAAATTAGGTAGCGACTTGAGGCAGAAGTCTTTGGTCACATTAAATGACTAACATTCAGAGTTCAGTCAGGCAACCATACATTTGTTTTTGCAGAATTTAAAATGTACTTTTTCTGCCCCAGTATGACCGCCACCCTGGCCAGTGTTGGAGCGGCCAGTATTCCCAGTGCTGGACTGGTCACCATGCTGCTGATCCTGACAGCTGTCGGGCTGCCAACTCAGGACATCAGTTTGCTAATTGCTGTCGACTGGCTGCTGTGAGTAAGGTGTCTGATGAGCAGGGAATGAAAATATAACTGCTTTGCGTTTTATTTTAGGGAAGCAACAACAACAACTTTAAAGCAAAATGGAGGATACAATAGAATAGAATAGTCTTTATTTGTGCTGGGGGGTGCAACGAAATACTGCATCATCTGTAGTTATTGACTCTGCTGGGACAGATTTGTTAGTAAGGACAGTTTTTATTGCAGGAGTGTAAACTGACAAGTGCAACTTTAACTTGAGAATCTTTATTCAGTGTGAGGAAAAAAATCCAATGATGAGTAATAACTGTTTCTTTACCAGATCCCTGGTAGCGCATTTATACGTTTTCCCAACACATTTCACAAGGTTGGAGCATGCAGAGAGGGATCTTTGACCTTTTCTCTTAAAATAATCTCATTAGATCTTCCACACTCCTGGGTCCTCTTTTATGCTCTCATCTATTCAGATAACCCCACAGGTTTTTTGTTTGATTTAGGTCTGGAGATTAAGATGGCAACGAAAAATTGTTGATTTTGTGTCTGATGACCCATTTCTGTTTGGGCACATGTTTTAGATCATTGTCCTACTAAAAGATGCGGTAACAACCCCCAGATATGTATTTCAAACAGTTCATGATGCCATGCACTCTAACAACGTTCCCACTAAAACAGCCCGACAGCATTATAGATCCTCCACCATGCTTTACGGTTGGCATGGGGTGTTTGTCCACATATTCCTCAGTGTTTTGACTAGAGACCCACCTGGATTATTACTTGCAGAAAGCATCAATCTTAGTCTTGTCTGATCAGAACACGTTGTTCCAGTTAGAGTCTCTGTAGAGTTTAGTGAACTGGACATGTTTAAGTTTGTGATTTTATTTATACAGGTTGTCGCATTGAGTCCCAAGATTTCACTTACAAGAGCGACCTGTTTGAAAAAATCAACCAGAACAAAAGTTACAAACACAGTAACAATACAAACAATTCAAACATGCAACTCAAATTAAACAAGCGAATAAAATATCCACTAAAAACAAGAGAAAGTTTTATAGAAAGATGGTGGGATAGAAAAGGCTTCTGGGAAACAAATTTCTTGTCTTCAATTACATTTTTAACACACATCTGTCTTAATTAAATTGTTTTTCCCATTTTTAAGAATGGCGTAAAGAAAGGGACCTCTGTGTCAGATCGTATTTATACTCCATGTGAACAGGAAGTTGTGGGTAGCCATTTAATGGTTCCTGGACATTCTGTTCCAGACCCTAAACATTCTTTTCTAAATCAAACCAAACCTTTTCTCTTTTAGTCAGGATTATTAAACTTGAGAAACCAGAATAATGAGATCATTTGTTAAAGTTTTTTTTTTCTACTTTCTTGGGATGCTAAAATCTACGTACATTTCTTTAGTAGCTGGTCGAATTGTCTTTCAACGGTTTAAATTGGGTCAAAGCTTGACCCATTTGTGTTGACAGTGATGATGCCACCTATTTCTGGAAATGCACCAATCTCTTCTGCGGACACCTGAACAACATGGTACTGCCACACCCGTACTTCACAGTCTGGATTGGGTTCTCAGGCTTTTAGGTTCCCCCCTTTTTCCTCCAAATATATCATTGATTATTATTTCCAAACAGTTAAGTTTGTCAGACCACAGGACATGTCTTTTTGCAGAAGTGGATTTACAAACTGTAATCTTGCTATTTATATTGATTGTGGAGTAATGGCTTCTTCCTCTCTGGGTGGCCTTTCAGCCAATGTTAATACAGGGTTAATTTCACTGTAAATAATAACCATCTCTTACCAGTTTCCTCTGGTATTGTCACGATGTCCTTCTGTTCTGGAGTTAATACTCCCATTTTGCACCAAAACACTTTCATTACTGGGTCACAGAACCTGTCCATGTATTGAACAATGTGAAAGCTGGACATGCCTGTGTGTTTATACTTGATTATAAATGTTTGACCAGATGAATGTGGCTCCTTCAGGCTTCTAAATTTCTTTTTATGTTTAATGATGTCACACGCACACAGCAGTGTGTTTGATGTGTTGTCTTAAAATAAATCCACATGTACCTCCAGAAATTCCCAATTTTTTTAAAGGCATCAGAATCTTACTTTATATAAACTTCAAATAGATTTATAAGTTGTTTTTTTTACCTAAATGACCAAAAATAGCAAGAGTGTTGTCTGATTTATTGTCAAACTGCGAGAAAATTGTTATAGGTATGTTTTGCAGCATATGTAAATTTCTGATTTCAGCTGTATAGTTGCAACAGGTTGTGTAAAGTAGTTATTAGCCATCAGTATCTTTCCTGAGGTATTCAGTAAAATCAAGCATAAAATTCCCTCGAGGGCTCATGCTGCCTATAGTTTTAGGGTTATATTATGGTATCCCTGCACTGACCATTAAGAAGATCTATGATTTCACTTCCTGACTTTTTTTATGTCCACCCAGTGACAGAATGCGTACCTCTATCAATGTGGTGGGTGATTCGTTTGGTGCCGGGATCGTGGACCACTTGTCAAAGGCAGAACTCGCGGAACTCGATGCAGCAGAAACGCTCCCGACAGAGGAAGAGTTGGATTTTATCCCTCCGCCACCAATCCTCACCGAAATGGACCTCATTGACCCCCTCAAGCCTCCAGAGCTGCCACCTCGGTCCCCTCGCCCACCTAAACTAAATCATCACAGCCATGTTCTCTCCCAGTCCGCCACTTACTCACCTTCATGTTCTATCCGATCGCCATCACCACACTCCGTTCGCTCTCCCTCTCCACGATCCGTCTGCTCCCATTCCCCTCGACCTTTCCGTACTCATTCGCCACGCCTCCTCCGCAGGATGGAACCAGGCTACTCTGCCCTGCCTTGCCATGATAACCAGGTATCTATCCAATGCTGCTCCTTGGCAGTAAATTTATATTTGTCAGTGTGCCAGCAAAGAATAATCTCAAATCTTTCTTTCTGCCCTCAGATTTCCACATTACCTCGCACTCACAGGGAGCGGGACAGGGGGCGGGACAGGGGGCGGGACAGGGAGCGGGACAGGGTCCGGGACAGGGAACGGGAGCGACTGAGACCCGAAAGTGAAACGGAGGAGGAGGAGGACAGAGAGCGAGTTCTGGGTGAAGTGAGCGACGGTGAGGAGAGTGACGACACTGCTTACGATCGGCGGTGCGCCATCCCACCCTGCGATTTGCCATAATGCCATATTAGTCTGTTTGTCTCGGTTTTATAACATATTTTTCCACTTTCTGCATTGCTATTTAGAAAAATCCCGTAGAGGCTCAAAGTGGAAACTGTCACAGAGATTAAATCGCATATACCCTAAATATTGCGATGAAAGTGGGGTCCCGTTGAAATCTGGAACAAAGTACCTGAAGACGTTTTTGTATTTTTCATCAACCTAAGACGGTTCTGAATGGCTGAAGTTCCTAAACTGTGTTAGAAAGAAAATCGTCTCTGCTGTTGATTAGAGGGGCATGTTTCTGTTCTTACCAGACTTTATTGCCCAAATCCAAAGAAGTAAATAAAATATTTCAACATAGCAATCGACAACATGGGTGTCAAACTCCATTCCTGGGGGTCCAACTTTTAGATGTGTCCCTGGTCCAACACACCTGGGTACAATAGCAGAATTGCGAGAAACATCTAGAGAAACATCTAAAGGTTGTAGGACACTGATCCTTAAGTACACCTGTGATCCAGAAGATTAACTTTACCTTTTTAAACATTTTCACCGAATTCCAGAGGTGACAATATTGGTCCCACTAATAACTTTACAGCCTGGTTCTGTTCAAAAGCAACAGCTTTAACTGCATCACTTTTCCAAAGCCAACAGTCAATTAACCATCGTGCTTTATTACTAAAATTACTTTTAGTTACATAGGTTTAGGAATTTGGACTATCTTCAAATTTGACTAACTTTGTGCAATGCTCTGGTTGCACGAGTAGCAAACCTCCCCATAGAATTATGCTGCCACCACCATGTTTGACAGATGATACTGTTATTAGGTATAAAAGCTTCACCCTAAATCCTTCAAACATACCTAATGTCGTTGTGGACATTGTGTCTCTTCTGACCATCACATTTCTATCCTGGAGGTCTTCGGCTTGTCTGTGTGGGCAGATTTTGGAGCAGGGTTGTCTTTTTTGGTCTGCAACCCATCAGTCTAAACAGATGTAGAACTGGTTTCCATGACATTAACACTAGTGCCCAAGGAGTTTCCAGTTCATGGCAGGATTAAGTTCCTGGTGGTTCCTTGGTTATTTCTGAGTATCCTGATTTCAGTCCAATCTTCTCTCATACCAACGCAGAGACGAACAGATGTTAATCCATATCAGCCCTGCCTACGCTGTACCTGTAAAACTAAATCCCTCCCTTCCTTCCTTCCTTCCTTCCTTCCTTCCTTCCTTTCTTCCTTTCTTCCTTTCTTCCTTTCTTCCTTTCTTCCTTTCTTCCTTTCTTCCTTTCTTCCTTTCTTCCTTCCTTCCTTCCTTTATATATCTGCCATTAGGCTCAAAATAAGCATTTCAGTCATTTTTAAATGGCTTTAAGCTCTGACCAAGAACGCTGAAGATTTGAATAAGGAACAGTAAGACATTTTTACATGCCCCTTGTTTTTAGCTGTTGTGTTGAGAAACCTTGCTGCTTAACACTAGTATTTATTAAAAGTTTTAAACACTGATTATAAACAGTTAATTCTTCTAAATTATGCCACCATGCTATAAATATACATTCAAAAGCATGTAACAAAGGAAACATCCAGCAGATGTGCAGGTGTTATTTTTATACACTTCTTTACCTTCCTGAAACTCTCCAGAGATGCCCTCAATACTCTTTCTCATGTACCCCCAAAGCACTAACTGTTCTTGGTAAAATTGTCTATACTATTTAAGGTTTGTAATTTTTGTGGTTTGCGGTGTGAAATGATGAATACTAGGCAATATGCTGTTTTAATGTTGTTGTATGTTCAAATTTATTAGTATTTTACTCTTTTACTTTCTGTTATTTTCACCTCTAATTGCTGTAAAATAGCCTAACTGACCACCTCTGTTCTGCTGGATCTCCTTTCATTTTAGACAGCTGCCCTACATCCTTAATTCCTAAACAGATTTACTTGTCAGGTTCTGTGTATATTGTAATAAAACCTTGTAAATTTATTTAAAGTAACTGCAATTTGTCAGTTTTATTTTTTTTCTACCGCTTAAATAACGTCTTGTACAATCTGCAGAAGGATTTGCTGTCAGAAAGGGGTCACACGTCAGTGTTTGGTGACTAAAAACGGCTGAAAAAATCCCAGAGACAAAGGATATTACTGGTCTAAGAGGCTGCAACAGACACACAGGCATTACACAACAAGGCTGTGCTTGCACATTGATGAGACAAAGACACACAGGGATACCAGTGCTCTTAATCCTCTCAAAGACGAGTCAGAGATGGGCGAGGCCAGGGGGAAGTGATGGATGGGAGAGGAATCGCTGGGCAGCAGATGGCCAGAAAGACGTCAATGGTTTTCATTCTTCCCAGACAGCATAAGGGCACTGTGGGTAATTGCAAGCAGAGCTGATGATAGCTTTGGGTCCCTGTATATCAGACAGGGGAGCCAAACGAGGTGGAGGGAAAAGGTGAAAAGCTGAAGGCTAACGTTCTTATGCGGCCTGAAAAGTTCATATTAGAATATTTTGTACTGGAGATTTCTAGGTGACTGTGTCAATACAAAGAAATACTACTCTGCTACACTTCAAGAACTGCTTCTCCAGTAGGTGACATGAGGATATTTTAGGCAGCAGGATTTTGAGAATACAATCAGGCAAGAGCTTTCAGAGCAACGTGTCTGTGGCAATAAACGTACATGAGTTTATAAGAACTTTGGGAAGCTTGCGCCTTTGGGTTCGAGTATATATTAAATATTTTAAAAATCTCACACTGACCAGAGCAGCTGTTAACCTCGGGGTCACCATGTAAATGGTTTTTTCACATGTCATAGAGCAGCGTTTAGAAATGAGCTTAAACATCATAAGAAATCAGCCTAAAGCACCTCTTGACCTTTTTCACAATTTGTCGCAGTATAACTGCACACCTCAGAGTTTTTTGGGGGGGTGTTATGCTCTAAACTGATTTAAAGTTGTGTTTCTTTGTGACGTGGAAGGAAAATTATAAATTGTTTTATAAATTTATAAGAACTGAATATTTCAAAGTGGAGAGTTTATGTGTATGCGGTTAGGTTGTAAAACAATATCGCCAACTTTGACCATTGCACAGAGTTTCATTTTCCATGTGATTAAAAGGGATAGTTGGAATTTTGTGAGTGTGGGAGTGCTATGGAGTTATAATCAGCAGTCAAAATCTTACGTGCAGTTTATTTATATAGCAATGACTTACAACAAACATGACCTCAAGGTGTACTACAAGAACATACTGGTCTAATTCATCAAAAATCTAAATCTAAATAAATCCAAATGACTCCTTACAGGTCACTCAGATTCAAGGCAGATTACATGCAGGAAAATGCAAACCAACTATAATTAAATTCAAATTCAATTAAAAAATACTTTATTAATCCCAAAGGGAAATTAATGTTGTTGTAGCTCATATTATGAGGGTTTCTTCAAAGAGCCGTTGTAGATGCTGATGGCTGTGGGCAGGAAGGATCTCTTGTAGCGCTCCGTCTTACAGCAAATCTGAAGAAGCCTCTGACTGAAGACACTCTGTTAGGTTCAGTTGATCACAAAATGCCAGTTAGGAGAACAATTTCTAGTGAAAATAGCATGCAACAAATTCCTCACATTAGCAAGCACATGGTGACAGTAGAGTAAAACAATTCCACCTGCACCAAGTTCTTCTGATTTCTTTATTGGAGCAAGGCAGAGATGCTTTTAATGACAGAGCACCTAACAAGAAAGAAACAAACCCCAGGAAGGAACACCAACCATATGCTAGCTATGCTTTTACAGCGAGAACACAGACCCACTCCGCTATCCCAATCTATTAGACTGGTAAAACATGGTGGAGATAGCATAAAGGCATGCTCAAATGCAGGGCCGTGCAGAGACCACTAAAGGAGCAGGTGCTCAAAGTAACACAAGGCCACAGATAACTAGATTCTAGGTTCGAATATTAGCAAGAATCTCAACCAGCTTCTACAGTTCAGTGTACTATGATGTTCTACAAAATCGAAAACATGGAGATATACTATTGAATCAAATCTAGGGACAACTATAATATAGAACACATCACCATGCATATGTGTATTAAATATTTTATTAGAGAGCTACGTCACCAGACATTTTGTTTTTACACAATTACACTGTCAAGCTGAAGAAGGAGTCCTATCGGCAGTGGTTGGCTTGTGGGACTCCTGAGGTGGCTGACGGGTACCGTGGGGCCCAGCGTGCCGCGGCCCGGGCGGTGGCAGACGCAAAAACTCGGACCTGGGAGAAGTTCGGTGAGGCCATGGAGAAGGACTACCGGTTGGCCCCGAAGCGATTGTGGCAAACCGTCCGGCGCCTCAGGAGGGGGAAGCAGTGCTTCGCCAACACTGTTTACAGTGGGTTGTGGGGAGCTGCTGACCTCGACTGGGGACATTATCGGCCGGTGGAAGGAATACTTCGAGGATCTCCTCAATCCTGCCATCATGCATTTCCTGGTGGAAACAGAGGCTGGGGACTCGGGATTGGACTCTTTCATCACCCAGCCTGAAGTCACCGAGGTGGTTAAAAAGCTCCGCGGTGACAGGGCTTCGGGGTTGGATGAGATCCGCCCTGAGTACCTCAAGTCTTTGGATGTTGTGGGGCTGTCATGGTTGACACGCCTCTTCAACATTGCGTGGCGGACGGGGACAGTGCCTTTGGATTGGCAGACTGGGGTGGTGGTCCCCCTACATGAGAAGGGTGACCGGAGGGTGTGTTCCAACTACAGGGGGATCACACTCCTCAGCCTCCCTGGTAAGGCCTACGCCAGGGTATTGGAGAGGAGAGTCCGGCCAATAGTCGAACCCCGGCTTCAGGAGGAGCAGTGTGGTTTTCGTCCCAGCCATGGAACACTGGACCAGCTCTATACCCTCTACAGGGTGCTCGAGGGTTCATGGGAGTTTGCCCATGGGCCATCCGATCTCTGTATAAGCGGAGCAGGAGTTTGGTCCGCATTGCCGGCACTAAGTCAGACTTGTTCCCGGTGCATGTTGGACTCCGGCAGGGCTGCCCTTTGTCACCGGTCCTGTTCATAACTTTTATGGACGGGATTTCTAGGCACAGCCAAGGGCCAGAGGGGGTCTGGTTTGGGGACCAGAGGATTTTGTCTCTTCTTTTTGTAGATGACGTGGTCCTGCTGGCCCCATCTAGCCAAGACCTACAGCATGCACTGGGGCGGTTCGCAGCCGAGTGTGAAGCGGCTGAGATGAGGATCAGCTCCTCCAAGTCCGAGGCCATGGTTCTCGACCGGAAAAGGATGGTTTGTCCTCTTCAGGTTGGAGGGGAGTTCCTGCCTCAAGTGGAGGAGTTTAAGTATCTCGGGGTCTTGTTCACGAGTGAGGGAAGAATGGAGCAGGAGATTGACAGACGGATCGGTGCGGCTGCCACAGTAATGGGGGCGCTGTGCCGGTCCGTTGTGGTGAAGAGAGAGCTGAGCCGAAAAGCGAAGCTCTCGATAAACCGGTCGGTCTACGTTCCTACCCTCACCTATGGTCATGAACTTTGGGTCATGACCGAAAGAACGAGATCCCGGATACAAGCGGCGGAAATGAGCTTCCTCCGTAGGGTGGCCGGGCACTCCCTTAGAGATAGGGTGAGGAGCTCGGCCATCCGGGAGGGGCTCGGAGTAGAGCCGCTGCTCCTCCACATTGAGAGGAGCCAGTTGAGGTGGCTCGGGCATCTATACCGGATGCCTCCTGGACGCCTTCCTCGGGTGTTGTTCCAGGCATGTCCCACCGGAAGGAGGCCCAGGGGACGGCCCAGGACATGCTGGAGGGACTATGTCTCTCGACTGCCTTGGGAACGCCTTGGGCTCCCCCCGGAGGAGCTGGAGGAGGTGTCTGGGGAGAGGGACGTCTGGGCGTCTCTGCTGAGTCTGCTGCCCCCGCGACCCGGTCCCGGATAAAGCGGAAGACAACGAGTACGAGTAAAAGTACAATTACACTGTTAAAAATATAAACAAAGGGGCACAATACAACCTTTTAGCGTACAGTAACAAAGGCCATAATAATAAATATAGCAGTCTGGATGTTCTGTTGTTACGGTGGAGATAAAGATGATGCATTCAGAACAGCACAGGTGCATTAACCTTTAACATGGAACTGCAGACAATAAGACGAAAGAGTTGTTGACACATTACCTTAGTGTTACATGTCACCATGAGAAAACATAAAGCCTACTTACACTGCTAACCGACCACCAAACTTTAGGTTAAATCTCTTCTACTTGTGTGTGTTTGTGTTTTTGTAATTCCTCATGTGCATTTTGATATTTTCCTCTTATTTTCTTTGTTCTCTTTTTCCTCATTGTCTCATCCTCCCTGTGTTGACTGTAGCTCAGTGTCTCTTGTTATTTCTGTCTCCATCTTGTCTGATCTATCACTTTCCTTCTACAGGCAATAAATTAGATATCAATTAATCTACATTTAACTACAGAACATCTTAACATCATGAATAACTCTTAAACTGGTTGCCTATGAAATTCAACATAAGTGCACAACCAAACAGCTTTATGTTGACTAGCATATTTGTTCTTACCTGTTATACTCTCTCTTAACCAGTTGGTTAACAATCCACTACCTTTGGCTGCTTCTCCTTGTTTGTTTCAGACATTTTTCTTTACAATCCATCTTAAAACTAAAACCAAAACATTATGAATTATAATCTAAAGTGCTCTACTTAAAATGCACATACTACTATCCTATCAAATTTCTAGAAATGAGTCATTATAAATTTCTTGAATAATAAAAACAGAACATTTTACAAAATCATTTCTTATTAAATTGAAACATAAAAACCCACATTATTAGTCGATGAGACAAATTTTAACAGAAATGTGACATAATCTACAAAATGATTTGTTAGTGATAGACTATTTAGTTCATTCTAACCACTAAAACAGCTGATTGATAGAAGAATAAGAATGAGTTTTAATTGGCTCCCAAAAAGGTTAAATATTAATCAATCGCAGCACCAATGCATATCATCATCACACATCTCCTAAAAGTAGCTTTTCTACCAGTATTATAGTAATACTGCTGTGTGAAAGTTTTTTAGACACCTACAAAGTCTTTAATGAACAGCTAGTTCATAACAATAGCTTCTACTTACCTGTCTCATCCCGCTCAGAGAGCACAGAGCCGTCCTTATTTCTCCCCTGGCGTGTGTGTTGTGTTTCAGCCGCTCTCTGCTCAGACTGCTAGTGGACATCAGAGACCAGATAGATCCATACATGGCTGGATTGGGCTGTATGACCTTCAAGCTTGGTGAGAAATTGACAACTGCTGATGTAATTATTCAGGAATGGAAAAAAATTTAAATGTACCAACAATCAACCTTGGACTTGAAGCTCTATGCAGGATCTTAGCTCATGGGGTGAGGGTGATCATTACAAAAGTGAAAGATCAGCTCACAACCACATATGAGGAACTATTAGCAATCTGAAGGCAGTTTGGACCACAGTCACCAAGAACACCATAACACTTAGATCTGTAAGTTAATATCTAAATGATTAGGTGTCATGGGTGGAGTTGCTGGAGAACCCAATATAGCAGGAAGCAGGGGAAAAAAATCATTTATAATCGTGGAGAAAATGGATTATCAAATGAAAAAGGAACTCAAATTAACACAGGAAAAGTCAAAAGTCCAGAATCAAACCACAAAATGACATAAATCAAGGACATGATGGAACAACAGAACCAAAGACCTTCATATCATGATATTTTGACAAGGCTTGGGAGAAGGTCCTTTGGTGAGATTAGACCAAAATCTATCTTTTTGGTATCAACTTGACCCATTGAATTTACAGGATTGCTGAATATGACCCATAACTCAACAGAATCAGAATCAGCTTTTTTCACCCAAGTTTGAACACACAAACAAGGAATTTGACTTCAGGTGTACTTTGCAACTTCCACTTTCCCCACAGCACAACACAATGGCGGAAGGATCATGGTTGGCACAGTTTTTTTTTTTTTGCTAAGATTGCAAGTAGGTTTCACTGCATTGAGGAGTCCAAGAACACAGATGATGGGTTATAAACAGCTCTTCCAATGTGACAAAAAGTCAAAGCAACAAAGAAGTGCCACAAGAAAAACCACCTTATGTCAAGGTCTGACCTTACCAGTCTCCAGACCTCACTACTCTAAACATTCATTTCTATGGCCTAACGCTGACTCTAATCATTACCAGTACTGGTAATGGCTTCAAGATGGCGCCGCAGATGGTCGCCTTGGCGTGTTGGTGCGCATTGTTTTGTTTTGTTTTTTGCTTTCACTTGCACTGCCATACTTGCACACTGATCATCTGCACTGTTGTACCACTCTTGCACCCAATACTGCTCTATATTTACTCTCACTCACTTAAAACTGTGCACATATATTTATATTATATTGTAGATATGTTTATACTGCTTGATTTGTATTGTATTTCACTGACTATGCCAAAACAAATTCCTTGTATGTCCAAAAACGTACTTGGCAATAAAGCTTTTCTGATTCTGATTCTGATTCTGATACATACCTAACCCTAAACCTGACCTAAACTCAATTTACACCTTAGTCCTAAATCTAACCCCTAAACCAAAGCCAGAACTTTTTCATATAGAGCCCAGGTTTCGGGCCCCATAAGGAGCAGTGGGTCCTCACAACATAGAATATGTTGGAAAAAAATGTACACTGTAACAAATGCTAGAACAGACACACACACACACATACACACACACACACACACACAATGAGGCCTTCTCCAGGTTTATATAAAGCATTCCAGGCTGTCGTATGAAAATCACCATTTTCATTTTCAGGGCTGCTTCTCCAAAATTGAAGATTCCTTTAATCCGCCTTCCTCCTGGACTGTTTTTGTCAGGTCATTCAGATAAAAAGTACTTTCATAAGTAAATACTTTGGGAGAAGCTCCAAATCTTTATTTAAATATTCTTAGTCATGTGGTATAAATTAGTGATTTAAATTCAAGATGAAATATGCTTTGTTGTTTTTTTTTTCAATATTAAGTCATAAATCAAGCCCAGTGGCTGCAGGAAAGAAGGAGTCTTCTTGTTCTCTGTTATTTTGCTACTCAGTCTGACCTCTAGAGGAAGGATCCCTCTTCACATGCAGCCGAGTGACTGATAAAATACTCAGATCTCGCAACACTCAAAAATCAGATCAGAACCTTTCAATGTCCATTCTTTATCCGCCTCGAAGTTCATGCCTCGTGATGCTTTAAAAATAAAAGAAAAAGTTGTTTATTCAACCCACATCATCACATTCTCCCGGAGACACTGAACAGCGAGTCATGTGGAAGGAATGCAGAAATCCAGGATGTAAGTTATAAAACATGATCTTTATTAAGTAAAGAAAGATGTACGCATTACATGGAAACATTGGCTGTCAATGTGCGGGCAATATGGGGTCCTCATAACCTAATAAATTATACAAATTCATTCAAAAACCAAAGGTTAGACTCCTTTTTTGAGACTAAACCTTTTACAGCTTTTTCAGATTTTTGAGCATTCATGCTGACTTCTTTTTGGGTAGAATAATGTAAACATTAGGTTTGACTATTTTAAATGTAATAAATGAATGACTTTTATTATAATAAAACATGATATAAAGAATAATTGACATTTTTATTTTTGGGTCAATGTGGGTCAATTCCAAGATGCTTTATCAAGCGGCAAAATTAAATTGAATTCAATTCAATTCAGTTTATTTATATAGCGCCAATTCACAACACATGTTGTCTCAAGGCACGTCACAACACTCAGGTACATACATTCCAATTAGTCCTAACCATTGAAAAGTGCAATCAGAGTAAGTTATTTATTCATATTGAATAAAAAGTTTTTCTATCTAAAGAAACCGAGCAGATTGCGTCCAGTCAGTGACTTGCAGCATTGCCTCCTCCTGGATGAGCATGTAGAGACAGTGGACAGTGACTGGCGTTGACTTTGCAGCAATACCTCATACTGAGCATGCATGTAGAGATAGTGGAGAGGAAAAACTCCTTCTTAACAGGAAGAAACCTCCAGCAGAACCAGGCTCAGTGTGAGCGGCCATCTGCCACGACCGACTGGGGGTTTGAGAGAACAGAGCAGAGACACAAAGAGAACAAAGAAGCACTGATCCAGGAGTACTTTCTATGGGAAGGAAAAGTAAATGTTAATGGATGTAGATCCTTTAGTCGTTTCACCTAGAAAGAAAGAACAGATAAACTCTGAGCCAGTTTTCAAGGTTAGAGTCTGAAAGAGAGCACATATAATTAGTTACAGTAAAAGCTCAGTCAATCGCCATGTCTAGGAGAGAGAAAGGGTTAAACACTGAAAGACAGGACTATGTGGATCATCAGTAGAGGGTGAGCATTGAGTTGTTGCCAGCAGAAGCTTGGATGATGCCCCTTTCCAGAAAGGTGTCACAGGTAGACACAGAGTCAATAAAAAAGTTTTTTTTTTATTCATGATTTAGATTTTAAAAAATGATGAATTACTTTTGTTTAATTCTACTGTTTCAGTCAAGCTGAAATGTTGCTCATAGGTTTGCTGAAACAAAGTGTGTGAAGACAATTATAATTTCATATTCTTAATGATTTTTCCATTCAAGTGTTTTCAGTATTCTGTCACAGTATCAATATAACTGTGGAAATTACAGTTTATGTCATTAAATCTGTCAGAAAATGGAACGGAGACACTCCAAAATTAATCAAAATAACATTTTATTTTGCAAAAACACAGTGTGAATCACTCATTTTTGGTTTTTTATTATGCTAGCACCATTTTTCTTCAGCTCTTTCACATTACCAGTCAGTTTTTTTGTCAAACCTTGAAGCAGATGGGCTACAGCAGCAGACGACCGCACCAGGTGCCACTCCTGTCCGCTACAAATTGGAAACAGGGGCTACAATTCACACAGTTCATCAGATAGAAGAGTTTTTTCCTGGTCTATTGAAACTAACAGCAATGTTCACATGATAATGTCTGCGTTTAGCATGAACAACATGCAAGCACGGATTCATCTTGCCTTGTATCAACAGTTCAGCCTACCAGTGGTGGTGTCGTGGTGAAGGGGATTTATTCTTGGCACACTTTGGGCCCCTTAGTGCTAGTTGAACATCATTTAAACGTCACAGCCTTCCAGAATATTGTTGCTGACCATGTCCAGTCCTTTATGACCACAGTGCACCCATCTCCAGATAGCTACTTCCAGCAGGACAATGGACCATGTCACAAAGTTCAGATCATCTTCAATTCAATTCAATTCAAAGATACTTTATTGATCCCCGAGGGGAACTTAGAATTCCAGTACAACCCATCCAAACACTTAAACTTAAACTGGTTTCTTGAACATGATAATAATGAGGTTATTGTACTCCAATAGTCTCACGTTTTAATGACAGAGCATCTTTGGGATTTGATGGAAAAGGAGACTCATACCATGGATGTGCAGTAGACAAATTTGCAGCAACTGTGGAATGCTATTATGTCAGCATGGACCAAAATCCATAAGAAATGTTTTGAGCATCTTATTCATTCGATGTCATCAAAATGCAGTCGTGAAGTCAAGAATTGGCCCAACCTGGAACTAGAAGGTAAACGTATATAGTACCTTTAGTAAGTTCTGGCTCTTCTGCCAGAGGGACATTGTTGGATGGGTGCAAAAACTTGTTATCACTCATGTAAAACCTTTGTGTTGCAAGGCACCTGCACTATGCCTTCCTCCCTGTGTGTGTGAATTATTGTTATCTCTGTGTGAACCAGCCTCCTTTCTGTCTCACACACACACACCCTGTCTGAACTGTCTGTTGAATTGTGTATATAAATAAAGAGATAGGGTGTCAAAACTTTGTAGTTGCACTGCAAAGTGGGCTACCCTTGTCACAAGTAAAACTGACTCTGTATCGTTCTTACCTCTGAGTTGACTGAATAATACCTAACATTATTTGGTCCTTCGTAGCCAGATTAATTCAATAACCTTATTTCTCTTTGCTTTAACAGTGACTCTGGGATCCGTGGGGGAAGCCTGACATCGAGCGAAGCACCGCTGCACAGCCTCCTTTAGCCGGAGTGGCTGAAAGTCCCGGTGTGTGTGAATTCACACCTGGCCAGTGGGTTATCGCCTTCCTCGGCGCGGGGTGACTCTCACAGGGTCCAGAGAGTCACCAAGAAGTCAACTCCGAGGTGAGACAGTTTTAAAATACAGTTCATAAGAAAAGTACTTAACAGTCGTTGGTAGTGCGTCGCCGGTAAGGACGCTGCATTGGGATGGTTTTATTCCACCGTGAAAGGAATAGTGACAAATTTGGTACAATCCCGCCGTGAAGGGGATTAAAGAAAACGACTGAGGATTATTCCCCTGCGAGGGAATAGAGTAAAGCGCTATATACATAAAAGAAGAAAAGTACTTAAAAGTCGTTGGTAGTGCGTCGCCGGTAAGGACGCTGCATTGGTATGGTTTTATTCCACCGTGAAAGGAATAGTGACAAATTAAGGTAGGGCCCCGCCAAGAAGGGGGCCAAATAAAACGACTAAGGGTTATTCCCCTGCGAGGGAATAGAATAAGCACTATAAAAGTAAAAAGAACAGAGTAAATTGAGCTCATAAAATAACACCAAGTTAACTTAGAAAAATTACAAGGTACCTGAAACTAACTGTGTGACTGTGTTGTGTGTATATATGGAGGACTAAGCATTTTAATAGAATCAGTAGGATTCTGCTAGTCCTGTGTTTTCTTTTGCCCAGATTAAAACTACGTACTGGTGACTTTGGAGATTCAGGTCGGATTTCATTCCAGAAAATTAACACCGCTGCGAATTAGTCGCAGTAGAAGGCCGTGTTAATGTCCTCTCCTTAAAGTCTCATGCCAGTGACCTTTTATCTGGGACATTTATACTATAATTAAACTAACATAAAACATAATGGGGAAGAAACAAAGTAAACTAATTGACTTAGAAGGGGATGTAAAGTTTATGGAGAACTATGTGAAAGGAGCAGGTATGATCTGTCATAGATGGAATAAAAAATAAAAAACATGGGTTTTTGGGCAAATTAGACACAAAGGATGTCTTAAAATTACAAGGGGATCTAAAATTAGAAATAATGAAAACTAAAAAGAGAAAAATAACAAAGAACAATGGGGAAGGGACAGAGAAAAAGCTCTGATTTAACAGAAATATGTACACGATGGTATAAAAATACGGATTTTCAGGTAATTTAATTATCACTGAAATCCTAAAACTACACGGGGATCTTAAACTGGAGATTATGCATTCAAAAGATTCAAGAGACAATAAAAAGCCTTGCCAGATTATAATTTCAAAGGGGACCTTTCAGTCCCTGAGTGCACACAGTTGATAAACAGATTAAAACAAAAAGATAAATTAAAAAAACAACAAGAGCAGCCTTTAACTGACATAGCCATAATACTGAGGCCTTAAGAAAAGCACAGGAAAAAACTTTCAGCTTAACTGAAAACAAATAAAGGGGGGCGGAGCGCCACTCATCCCAGTTTAGAATACCAAGGTAGCCCCAAATTATAAAGACTAAGAGGTGGTTTTAGAGGACGTGGTAAAGGAAGTTAAAGAGGAGGTGACAATGTGGACAACATGGAAACTGTCCAACTGGACAACCCAGTGAACAATGACTAGAGAAGAGAGAACAGAATGTTGTTAAAGAAGTAATCTGAGAGTAAAAGATTTTGTAGGCAAGCATTAGTGAGAAACAGGTGCTTTAAAAATCATTCTATGGTGTTATACTACCAATAATATCATGATAAAATGCAAAAGATTCATTTTACAGGGAAATAATTCCATATTTGGCTCAGATTGTGTGCATTCTTGATTTTTCCTCTTTGAGAGAAGTTAAATTTCAGCTCTGTGAAACGACCTTGACAAAGAGATGCAGCTGCCTGAAAACAAAGATAAAACTTCAGCAAACAGCAGAAGCCTGTCTCTGCTGAAAGGTCTGGAAAAAAAATTGTAACTCTACCCTGCATGTGTCAAACTCAAGGTCCGCGGGCCAAAACCGGAGCCCAGAAGTTTAGTGATTCTCTAGAAGTAGAACCTTTTAATATGGTGATTGTGTGCTTGAATGTTATTTTGTCAATCAATAAGCAGTATTGTCTATATTCTGCCACAATCTGCCTTTTGAAAATGTTTTGCTCTTTATGTAAAAAATTGGCTAAAGTCTGCAGACACAAAATGAACCTGGATTGAAGCTCTAACTATGTTTATTTAATCTGAGATCCTCTCCAAATGCAACAGTATATGTCGATCTACATGAGATACTAACAACTTCACCTACAGGGTGAAGGATCCACAGGAGGTGATACCGAACCAGAAGAGATGGACATCAGACGGGACCCATCTCAGAACACTGACGGAAGAACATGACGCACATCCATTCCTACAGAATTTCTGGTATTGTTCATGGTGGCATATGCAACACTGAACCAGGTGGAAATGCACGAAAATGAAGGGGACGATTATGATGACATGTTGTAAATAAATCACATCGAAAGCCTGAGTGTACTCATACATTGTATTTCATAAAATGACCTTACAGCAGAAAATCGAAAGAAGTTGTTGCTTAAGTGAAATGAGAAAAAGTACAATGATGACATAAACAGGGCAGATTTTTAAATTCCTTTATTATGTTTCACTGTTTTCATTAAGTATTATTCTTTTATTTTTATGATTTCAAGTATTATTCTTTTATTTTTATGATTTCAAGTATTATTCTTTTATTTTTATGATTTCAAGTATTATTCTTTTATTTTTATGATTTCAAGTATCATTCTTTTATTTTTATGATTTCAAGTATTAATCAACATTTAACTTTTAATGGTTGCCGAGGGCATGAGTATTTCCCACAAAATATAATCTGTTTACCGTCCGTAGGTTTCTGCTCATACAGAGTATTTTTCTTATTCGTTTTTATATGAAATGTTTTTACTTGTGATAAAAGGAGGGACTGTTGGATGGGTGCAAAAACTTGTTATCACTCATGTAAAAACTTTGTGTTGCAAGGCACCTGCACTATGCCTTCCTCCCTGTGTGTGTGAATTATTGTTATCTCTGTGTGAACCAGCCTCCTTTCTTTCTCACACACATACACCCTGTCTGAACTGTCTGTTGAATTGTGTATATAAATAAAGAGATAGGGTGTCAAAACTTTGTAGTTGCACTGCAAAGTGGGCTACCCTTGTCACAAGTAAAACTGACTCTGTATCGTTCTTACCTCTGAGTTGACTGAATAATACCTAACAGACATCTTTGGAAAACCTCCAAGGGAGGCGTCCAAAAGGCCCCCCAATTACCCTGGACCCCCTAAGCTGACTCACATGGATGAGGAGCATCAGTGGTTCCTGGATGATGGAGCCCCTCTGCTTATCTCTAAGTCAGGACCCAGCCACCCTGTGGAGGAAGTTCACATGACTTGTATCTGGGATCTTGTTCTTTCAGTCATCATTCATATCTAAAGAGACAAGGGTGGGAGGTACATGGACAGACAAAGCCCTGATCCAACTATCCCGACTCACCTCTGAACTGGAGGAGGTATTCCACCTTTTCTGGCTTGGAGAAGCTGAGGCTTTTGGAAGAAACTTTAATAATCTATTATTATTAATTCAGGTGATCAGATTTAGTATAAAAATGTATTTATGGTTTACGTACAACCTTTATAGCATTAAAAGCTTAAAGTTGAAAGTAAGACAATCAGATTTTCAGTAACAAAGGATTTCGTTGATTAAATAAAGAATGTTAGTGGTTTCTTTAGTCAGATTATGATCATGACCTAACACGTTAATGCCTTAGCTCTGATCGGAGATCAGCTTTTTCCCATTTCTCTGAGCTGTATCACTTACACTGTAAAAACGTGTCACACACAAACTGGCTTTGGACCAACTGCATCAACTGATATGTGCACAACCGCCAGCCAGACGATGAGCGATCTCTTTGTTGTCTACTTCAGTGTGAAATTACATTTCTACCATAACTGTGACAAAGTGCAACATCAACACCTGCAACACCCATTGCACAATGTACTGTAGTTGCTACAAGAGGTTCACAGATAAATTGTCATATTTATTCATATAGCACATTTTTTTTACAAAGCAACAATAGCGCTGCACAATGAAGTATAAACATGTAAGGGATTGAACCTGTTTGAGCTTTATGGATTTTCTCGAGCGTTTACACACATTCCCTGAAAACATGCCTCATATTCTCAGAACTCTACACACAGTTAAAAAAACACAGTCTTCAAAACCCCTAAATTCCCCTGCAAAATCAAACTTTACTTTCTAAACGATATGAATTCCTCTCGGAAGGCTATTTTGTTTGAAAATGACACACAAACCTTCAAACGAATAAACATTTCTAAGAACCATTTAAACACTGATGAGCTCAGTGTAAAACACTATGATGAATGAAAATCACAAATCACAAATCATGACTTAGACCATTTTCTCTTCAATGTTGCTGCAACAGTTTTGTATTATTTTTACATATTTGTTTTTTACACTCACAAACTCAGAACACAGAAACAGTATATTTTGTATAATGTACAGTATGTTTTATTTTTCCTTCAAAAAAATACATCCAACCAACACAAAGTTGCACATGGTGCTACACACACAAAAACACTGAAATTTACTGTACATGTGGTAACAGCAAAAAACAAACAATGCTGCATCCTCTCGTCTGTTGGGGTGTGGCCACAGAACCTCATCCACGTCACAAGGAACGTTTTCCCTGGCCAAGCAGCAGGGTAAATATCGCCTTGCTTGGCGAATCCAGCCATGAAAAGCATCATTGGCTACATCTCCACATGGATCTTCCATAGCTTGGAAAAGATTACAATACTGAAATATGTAATCAATAATTTATAGTGTTGAGACTTTACATCAATTGTGAGATTATATAGAACCTACTTGCACATAGATATATTGCAGTTCTTTGATTCTCTCAATTGCATTTAAATGGCACCCTGTAATTATTCCTGCGCAGGACACGGTCCAATGTTGATAAGCTTACCCTATCAATATTTTTAAATAATTAATTGTTTTAATGATCTTTGTATTTGCCGTAATGTTATGGCATTATTTTCTAGGACCATGTCTATAATTGCAGTTTCCTGTTCAGGAGACAGAAGGCGTTCCCGACCACCTCATGTTGGTAATCTTTCAGTTCTGCAATACAAATAGTAAAATACTGTAAATACTAAGTAGCAATACAAAGTAGGAATATCACAACCAGACACAGAGAACCCAAATTCAGCCAAACACAAAGTGATAAGTTAAAAGGTTTATTCAGAAACTCAGGATCAGAGAGCAGGAGAGCAGCAGTCAACTTCCAGGAACCACTGAGAACAGAGAGACTAGTTAGTGGCTGAATAAAACTCAGGATTTGCGAGGAGTTAGATAAAGCCACTAACCTTCTCAGTCTGGGGATGAGGCACAGAATCCAGAAGAGGAAGTGATCCAGACAGTTAATGAGGAAGCGTCCAACAGACTGAAATCTACCGTGGCCGGGGGGTGCAAAACACTTTTACAAGTACCGAAACAAATTTACATTTCAGAAAACAAATTTACATTTCAGAAAACACTTTTACATTTCAGAAAACACTTTTACATTTCAGAAAACAAATTTGCATTTCAGAAAACACTTTTACATTTCAGAAAACAAATTTGCATTTCAGAAAACACTTTTACATTTCAGAAAATACGTTTACATTTCAGAAAACAATTTAACAAAATGCGAAACAAATTTACATTTCAGAAAACACTTTTACATAATCAACCGGAAAGGGAATGTACCAACGCCGAGCCTCAGGGCTGCATCCTTCGAAGGCCGTATTTGTAGACCGATTACGTTACAGCGCGGCGACGAAGGCTGTCCCAATTCATGAATCATTCTGAGCAAATGCTGCCAATAAATGTGTCCTTATTTTGCCCGATTTGAAGGATGCGTCGTGAGTATCCTTCGCGGCCCATCATTTCCCATCATTCATTGCGGGTCGAAGCGGATTGGTCAAGCAGGGGAAGCCATGGCGGACCATAGCAACAAAAGCTGTGAGTAAATTGTGGAAAATTACACTTTCTGTGACACAAATTAACTTCTACAATGTTTTTAGTGCGGGAATATAACTATGTAGACGTGAAATATCTGCTTGATTTATCAAGACATCGCTTAATTTCAAACGTGCTCTGACGTGTTCGGAGTTTTCCGTTCCCGGCGTAGTAACCGGCTCGCCTCGCGAGCCCTACCGGCGGTGAGGTGAGCTAGCCCGGTAGAGATCTGACCGGACTATCGGCACTAAGCTCCCGCTGGCAGTCATCACAGTGAACGTTTAACACAAGTGATTTCTAACAGTTTATGTTATTATTTTAATTGTTACTGAAAATCGATTTAACATTTCAGGTGATATTAAGGTTAACCAGAATAAATGGACTGTTTTATGTAATCCAACTGTATAGCTGGATTGTGTGATTGAGAATAAATAAGCTTTACAATATGAATTTTTAATGAAGAAATGTGCTATATGTTTTAAAAGTTTATTTATAATTCAGTTAGCATTATAATTTCTGATTCCAGGTACAATCCAGAGACAATCATGTTCAGGTAAAAAAGATGTTTGATTTAACTAGCCAATAAACAAAGAGATAGCAACTTTATGGCTAATGTATGTCGACATATATATATATATATATATAAACAACAACTTTAAATTTTAAGATAGATGGGAATTATAAAGTATTTGATCCCCTCTGGCTGTTCTTAGATAATTATATAATAATGCAGTGTTTTTGGTGTATTGGTATCTACTTGCTTTGATCACTTAAAATATCCAGAAGCATGCCTTAAAAATAATGTATTTTTCCATCTCCATTCTTCCCTTTTCTAGACCAGACCTCTTTACTGCAGGATCAACCTGAGTGTCCCAGTCCTGATCGCTTCTTCAACCAGGAGGACACCAGGCCTGATTTTTGGCTGAGCAGGGAGTCTCTGGCAGTGCTGCTTAATCTTTTGCACCAGGACAGGCGACATGGATGGGTGCTACTATTGAGACCTTAGTTTTTCTTTTCTGGCTGGCAAGTGGCACATCCTACAGAGTGGTCTGCAGAGTGTTTGGGATGCCTCGCTCTACTGTCCATCGCATCGTCCACAGAGTTACAGAGGAGATCGTGGCTATTCGTCACCAGGTCATCTACCTTCTAAAGACCCCTGAGGTCTTAAGGCAGTGTCCCGTGAGTTTGCAGGGCTGGCACGCCACAGAGCTTTTCTTAAAGCTGTGGGTGCAATTGACGGCTGCCATATCCGCTTCAGGTGTCCAAGCAGCCTTGATGGTCAGTGCTACAGGAACAGGAAACTCTTCCCTTCCATAATCCTGCTGGCAGTTTCTGAGAGCCATTTTATTGACACGTATGTGGGCTGGCCTGGGTCAGTGCATGACTCTAGGGTGCTCCGCCACAGCCCACTGTACAGTTTATCCTCCTCCAGGGCATTTTATCCTTGCTGATGGAGGGTACCCATGCCTCCAATATCCACTCCCCCTCATCACTCCCTACAAGAGGACAAGACAAGGTGTGGGAGCCCAGCGCTTTAACAGCCATCATTCCAAAAACACGCTCTATAATAGAGCGTGTTTTTGGAATGATGAAAACCAGATTCAGGGCCATCTTCCTGCAAGCGCTGGAAGTGCATGACACCTTTGTACCTCACATACGTTTTGACCTAGATCCATTTTATATATACATTATACTTAATATATACACATACACATATATGCACCCTCTTTTAAATTGTTTTCAGGTCATAACAGCGTGCGCCATCTTCCACAACATCTGCCTTGATGCTGGGGATGTCATGGCCCCAGAGGATGACCCAGAGCAAGCTGTAGAAGAGGATGAGGGTGTGGTTTGGACTGAGGCAGTCAGCGTTGCTCTCTGGCAGGACCAGCTTTCAGCTGTGGTGTCCGCCCTGGAGGAGGTACCACCAGAACATGACTACTGTGTGCAGCCAAGTATAATATTATAGATGTGATTAATGTTTGAGGGGTATAACTAATTGTAATATTTTGTGAGCACCATCTTCTAATTTTGCATTTTTCCGATTACCTCTTAGTGGCAGCCGTCAATTCAGCCAGCCCTTTAAACCCACTTGATGGACGATGACGTGGACAGCGGAGAGAGGCATCACAAACATCTGCAGACCACCTGTGTGATGCTTCGCTCACCATCCAGAAAGACTAACCACAGGTCTCAGTTGCAGCATCCCATCCAAGTCTCTGACCTTGTGAAAGATTTAGCCACACTGCCAGACTTTCTGTTCAGAAAGACATCTGCCTCTTTGTTCTGTTGAAGAGGTTTTTCCAGGAACTGGTCACTCAGGTTGATCCTGCTGTCTCCATTGTAAATATTTGTACATAGTTTTATTTTATGCCTTTTGTTTCTTGTAATCTTGATCTGTTTGAATGTTTTCTTCCCACATTCTGTTTAAAGTGCTGTTTGTATTTTTCATAATAAATTCTGTTTATAACTTTAAATGAAGTTGATGTATTGTTAGATCAAATATAAATAACATTAGTGACAAAAACAATTTTGAAATTTATTAGAACACCTTACAACTTTAAGAAACAATCTGAACAAAACTTAATATTTCTTATGCAGCACCTTATTTTGGTGCCAGTCTTTGGAAAACAGTCTGTCCATTCTCTGTGCCCTCATGTCCTCCCTGATCGACTCCATCAACTCCATCATCTCTGTCCCTCTTTCTTTTCTGATACCTTCCTGCTGGCTCACTGTCTTCCTTCTCCATCTGGTTGACCACCGCTCTGCTTGGCCCTGGAGTGTCCTCAGGGATGGAGGCAATTAGGACAGGAGGTGTTGTGGAAGACCTCTGTCCCAACACCTCATCCATAAGGACAAACCAGGGCCAAGTAGCAGCAGTGGGCTTTTCACTGACTCCCTCTCCTGACCCTGGTTACTTACAATCCTAAAGTTAGATGGAATAAAAAAAAAAGAGTTGACTAAACAGAGAAACCAACAAGACTTTTAGAAATATTTTTTTATTTGTGTGTGACATGAGAACTTCTGAACATACTTTATATTCTTTTTTTTTTTTTTTCAAATTGTCCCACATTGTTTTGTCCTGCAAAGGGGTGACCTTCCCCTGTTGGTCCATCTTCTCCAGAATTGTCCTAAACAAAAAAAAGTATGTTAATCACTGGATGGATATTTATGAAAGTTAGAAAGATAGGAGTTATTGAAACTGGACAGAAACTGACTGCAAAGAATGTTGTTATTGTACCTCCAAGCCACGGTGTCTGAGTTTTTAGCTCCAGTAAAAAGGTGGTGGTTCTCACCCCTGAGCTTCATAAACTGGCCCGTCTGCTCCTTTGTACCTAAAAAAAAACAAAAAGAAAATACCAAAAAAAAACATCTTGCTTAATATCAGAGCAAAAATAAAGCCTTTTTTAATTTCACATTTGTCTTAATTTGAAGAAAATATTTCTAAGCAAATGTCTAAAACAAGCTCTTTCAAACTTTTCACTTCTTTACTGAGATTCACTTACATTTGGAGGTGTATTCCTCGTCGGGTTTACCTGGAATTAGAAATTATAATGCTAACTGAATTATAAATAAACTTTTAAAACATATAGCACATTTCTTCATTAAAAATTCATATTGTAAAGCTTATTTATTCTCAATCACACTCTCCAGCGATACAGTTGGATTACATAAAACTGTCCATTTATTCTGGTTAACCTTAATATCACCTGAAATGTTAAATCGATTTTCAGTAACAATTAAAATAATAACATAAACTGTTAGAAATCACTTGTGTTAAACGTTCACTGTGATGACTGCCAGCGGGAGCTTAGTGCCGATAGTCCGGTCAGATCTCTACCGGGTCTAGCTCACCTCACCGCCGGTAGGACTGGCGAGACGAGCCGGTTACTACGCCGGAAACGGAAAACTCCGAACACAGTCAGAGCACGTTTGAAATTAAGCGATGTCTTGATAAATCAAGCATATATTTCACGTCTACATAGTTATATTCCCGCACTAAAAACATTGTAGAAGTTAATTTGTGTCACAGAAAGTGTAATTTTCCACAATTTACTCACAGCTTTTGTTGCTATGGTCCGCCATGGCTTCCCCTGCTTGACCAATCCGCTTCGACCCGCAATGAATGATGGGAAATGATGGGCCGCGAAGGATACTCACGACGCATCCTTCAAATCGGGCAAAATAAGGACACATTTGTCGGCAGCATTTGCTCGGAATGATTCATGAATTGGGACAGCCTTCGTCGCCGCGCTGTAACGTAATCGGCCTACAAATACGGCCTTCGAAGGATGCAGCCCCTGAGGCTGACTTCCGGGTCAGCCTCGGCGTTGGTACATTCCCTTTCCGGTTGATTTTCTGAAATGTAAATTTGTTTTCTAAAATGTAAATTTGTTTTGCACCCCCCGGCCACCGTAAGAATCAGAATCAGCTTTATTGCCAAGTTCATGCAAACAAACAAGGAATTTGCCTCCGGTACACTTTGCTCTTTTGTTCTGTTTTTGCATTACAGAATATACAAATATACATATTTACAATGTACAATATACACATATCTAATATAAAAGGTGCATTTGCAACATCTGTATGCTGTTGTTCTGTACTCTATTGAATGTTCATCAGAGAAACAACCTGGGGGAAGAAACTGTCTCTGTGGCGGCTGGTTTTAGTGAACAGTGCTCTGTAGCGGTGGCCTGAAGGTAAAACTCTGAACAAGGAATACATTTCCCAAATACTTGAATCATATTTTATTTTTTACAGGTTAACAGAACAGTCCACAGGCATTGCTGTCCTACTGTATAATTGAGTACTGTATTGATATGCAGTACCGCAATTTCCTAGTGAAAGTACATTTTTTACCTATCCTCATCTTGGAAAGTCTGGATGATGTATACCTTACATCATCCAGACACAGTAAGGTATACTGTGGTATACCTTAGCAGGTATACCACAGTATACCTGCTAAGGTTTGGCTGTCCTCTTTGCCCAGCCTCCCTCATTGTTAGACCATGGTTGACCACATGGTCAACTAAAGTGGTTCGAATGCCATTAGAGATTATGGTCCTTGGCCATCCTCGTCCTCTTCCTCCTCTTTCTCTCACTCCTTGTCCTGCCCGTCCTCTTCCTTCTCTCACTCCTATGGCTTTACCAATGTTTCCAATGTTGGCCTCGATTGAACTTAAACTGAAGGTATCACCTGTGGCCCTTGTCTGCTCAAACTTTGATTGCTAATTATAAAACTGTGTGACAGGTGTTTGCCCATGTTGATGTGCAAAGTTGGGCAATTGCTTTTAGAATTTTGAATATCAGTGTGTTCCTTGTGAAAACTGAACATTTTCCTCATATTAATTGTGCTAAATGCATGAGAATAGTGTGTAGTGTTTTGACAAAACTGTGTTTCATAACTACATCTATAGAGAGTAGCAATGGAGTTTGGACTGCTTGAATAACATCTGTGTTAACTGTTTTGCAAAAGTGTGGGGAAAACATGTCCATGCAATAAGAAAGGATTAACACATCTGCAAGAAGTGTCTTCTGCTCTACAGAGATGGTGATGATGACAACTGAGTGGATCCCAGTTTCTTCAAGTAGGTCAAAGCAATCAAGAAAACTTGAGCAACCTCTGCAGTTATTTGCACTCCTTGTAAACAAGTGCAAAAAGCCTTAAAATACGTCTTGTGTAATCTTGCGTTGCTGTAGCATAATCTCTCCATAAAGAAATCTAACCTTTAATTGGAGAACATTTATTCCATGGGGAAAACCTTGAGAAATAATTGCTTTTTGGTTGGTAAGTGAAACAGTTTTGTATTTTATCTATTTGACATTATATTGAACAGAGTGTCTATGAGCTTTTAATTAACAATCCAGGACTTCCTGATGCCCTGAGGGAAAAGGTGTGACACAGAGGCCCATTTCTCTTAGCCACTCTTCAAAATGAGAAGAACACGAGAACATGTATTCAAGTAATGCAGATGATTGTTTATTTTCACAGGTTGGCAAACAACCTACAGGAAAATAGCTACTTGCCTACAGTCAGAGCCATAATTAAAAAGTTTAAAACAACTAAAACGGTGACAATTTATTTTGTCACCGTACATGGTGAGCAAGATGGTAAAGGAGGTCAAATAAAATTTCTGAAGCTCCCTAACAACCAGTAGAAGCCATCCATCTATCTATCTATCTATCTATCTATCTATCTATCTATCTATCTATCTATCTATCTATCTATCTATCTATCTATCTATCTATCTAGATATCTATCTATCTATCTATCTATCTATCTATCTATCTATCTATCTATCTATCTATCTATCTATCTATCTATCTATCTATCTATCTATCTATCTATCTATCTATCTATCTATCTATCTATCTATCTATCTATCTATCTATCTATCAGACAGTGGTTTAGTAGGCATGCCAGGAAAAAGGCTTTTCTGTCCCTTTATCATAAACATAAACATTTGGAGTTCCCTTAACTCTACTGGGACTTTAACCAGTAATGTGAACTAATAGGGCTGCACGGTGGCGCAGTTGGTAGCACCGTTGCAGCAAGAAGGTCCTGGGTTCGATTCCTGGCCTGGGGTCTTTCTGCATGGAGTTCTCCCCGTGCATGCGTGGGTTCTCACCGGGTACTCTGGCTTCCTTCCACAGTCCAAAGACATGCCTGTTAGGTTAATTGGTCACTCTAAATTGACCTTAGGTGTATGAATGAGTGTGTGCTTGGTTGTTTGTGTGTTGCCCTGCGATGGACTGGCGATCTGTCCAGGGTGTACCCTGCCTCTCGCCCATAGACTGCTGGAGATAGGCACCAGCTCCCCCGCGACCCACTATGGAATAAGCAGTAGAAAATGACTGACTGACTGACTGTGAACTAATATTGAGCTTTATTGCAACAAAGAGTGCAGGTGAGTTTAGTGCCAAACAAAGGAGCAATATCTGGAAAAGCACCTCATGCCCACTGTTGAGTATGGTGGAGGATCTGTGATGTTGTGGGCCGTGTTTTCCTCCAACACCCAAGGTAGCCTTATTGGAGTGCATGGCATCATGAACTCTTTGAAATACCAGGACATTTCAACTAAAAACATCTGGTGGAACCTGCCAGAAAACGGAAAAATGGGTTGCGATAGGGTCTTTAGCAGGATTTTCATTTAAAAAGTACAACCAAATGAAGCAGAAATGGTTCACCAGACACAAAATCAACCCTTTCCCATGAATGTCTGAAAAGAGAGGATAAAGGGGCGATTTAGAAAGATTGTGCAAAGATCCTTCTCTTTGCGTTGTAGGGAACAACTAAGCAAAGTCCTAGTGGTAAAAACATATTAACAGGTTTTTTTATGTGTTCCATTTAAATGTTGGATTAAGTTTGGTATTTTGCCTCTACCATAAAATATTAATTTATTTTACATTTTTTCTTTTACACATCTTTAAGGTGGAGGGTGCTGCAATGGCTGTGACATAAATGGAGACATAAAAACATAAAATATTTTATATTTTGCTCTTGGATAAAAACCTAGCTTCCTTCTAGACTTTGCAAAATTTAACCGCACAAATGCCTGAGCTACAAGAATCAAAGTAACCAGCTATATTTGTGGCCATGTTCATCTTGATAACTCTGACTTGTTTTGTCATATTAGCAGTAACCTCTTTCCTTAAGTTGTCAGAGTATGAATTATTTTTGTCACACCTGGGTAACCAGAGGTTCTTTGAGAGAGAACTTTATCCCTTGCTGATCTTGTGGTTCCTGTTCTGCACAAAACCCAGACAGGAGGTTCCCATTGAGTGGTGGGCACATTGCCCTGTTCTGTTCATACAAAAGTGCATAATCCACCATGCATTCAGGATCCTGATCCCTTCCATCCTCTTCATCATCCTCTTCACCGTCCTCTTTGTCCTTTTCCCAGAGTGATGTGGAGACATGGTGGTATTCCCTGTTGTCCTCACATTCCATCTCTCGGTGGTAGAAGTAGCTGAAGTTTGACACAATGACAGGCACCGGCAAAGAGATGGTGAGCACACCCGCAATGGCACACATGGAGCCCACCAGCTTTCCCCCAGCTGTCCCTGGGCACATGTCCCCGTAGCCCACGGTGGTCATAGTCACCACAGCCCACCAAAAGGACTCAGGTATGCTGGTGAATAGCGTACCGGGACTGTCCACCTCAGCAAAGTAGACAGCACTGGAAAATATGATGACCCCGATGAAGAGGAAGAAAATCAGGAGTGCAAGCTCTCGCAGGCTGGCCTTCAGTGTCTGACCAAGGATCTGGAGGCCTTTGGAGTGACGAGAAAGCTTGAAGATCCTGAAGACTCTTACAAGCCTGATAACTCTGATGAGGGCCAGGGACACAGATGGCGGTGTGCCTTTGTCCTTGGCAAGCTCTGTGCCTACTGTGACAAAAAACGGTAAAATGGCCAAGAAGTCGATGATGTTCATAATGTCCTTGAAGAAATTTATCTTGCTTGGAGCACTGATGAAGCGCATGATGAGTTCAAAGGAGAACCAGCAGATGCATATGGTCTCTACTATGAAGAACGGGTCTTGGAAGGGAGAGAACTTTGGTGGGACCAGGATGGTTCCGTTGGGGATGGTCGGATGAGACGTGGTTGTGTATTGCTGAAAGACAAAATGAGAAGTAGTGGTCACAATCAAACACAAAAATCATCATCCTTCAGGATTTGATTGCTTTTTTCCATGATGAACAAACTGCACAACATACAATTTCAGTGATGAAAACTGAATCTCAGTCCACAAATTTGAATTTACTGAGAATTTTCTCAAATGTCTTTCAGCACCACACACATTTCACAGCCATTAACAGGTCAGTGGGATAACAGTCTCTGGATATTTGACCCCTCTTATTGACTGGATTAGTAGAATTTATTCATATTGGTTGCTTTCCTGGCATGGGCTTAGCTTTTAAGAATAGACCACATGTTCCATAAAAATGAGGTTGGGTAGTTGAGAAGAACATTCCAGAATCTCATTGTTAGCCCTCTTTATCAGTTCCAAAACCTGATCATTTGGGATTATTGTCCATTTGGAACATCTATCTGTGTTCCAACTGGACAATCATCTAGTCTCTAATTTGGATAAGGGTTTTGTATTACACTAGTACCACTGGCAGTGAAACAACCCCACAAAATGATAGTGCCACCATCATGCTTAACAGTTGGTGCAGTTTTCCAAACATTCTTCTTCTCATTGTGGCCAAGAACCTCAATCTTTGTCTCTTATGATCAACTTTGTCCAGAGGCATTTGGCTTCTCCATGTGGGAAGCTGTATATTTGTGTGATGACATCCAGATAACTTATACATGTCCCTAAAATTTTTATAACCTGTAGTTGACTGAAACCGACTTTCCGGATTTGTTTAAATCTACAATTCACCTTCTTAGATCTGCTCTGAGATCCTGAGTATTGATCGATTAAATGTGTGCAGAAACCACCAACTTCACTCAGTCATGATCACTAACCATAAGTTAATAGGACTTAGCCTCCTCAAGTGAAAAGACAGTGTAGGACCTACAGCACCAGATATGAAAATATTTAGGTGAGGGTTTGCTGTGAAAAAGTATTTCCCCATAACAGGTTTATCTGTTTTTGCAAAAAATGTTTGCATCAAACCAATTTTAATGAGTGTTAGACAGTGTTAAACGCAGTTTATATAAAATGAAGTTTTTAAGTGAGGATTTCATTTATGAGGGGCAAACATCTATTTATGGGCTCATGTGAAAAAGTAATTATCCCCCCTAAACTAATGCTAATAACTGGCTATACCACCCTTGCTGCCATCAAGTGTTTGTGATACCTGGCATTGAATGTTTTACGTCACTGTCGAGGAGTTTTGGTCCACTCTTCCTTGTAGAAAACCTAATTTGGCCCCACTAGAAGGTTTTGAGCATAATAAATAATGTTTAATGTCAAGCTGCAGGTTCTCAATCAGATTGAAGTCTGGACTTTGACTAGGCCACTGCAAAATCTTAAATTTGTTTTTGTTTTTATTTTTCAGAGGGGAACTTGCTGGTGTGCTTTGGATAACTGCCCTACTCCGTGTGCTTGGACTGCCACCACCATGTTTGTCTCTTGGCATGATGTTCGTTATTCTGAAATGCTGCGTTAGTTTTACTCTAGATGTAACGGGACCACCATCTTCCAACAAGTTTGTTTCCTCAGTCAAAAGGATATTTTCCCAAACGTTTTGAGCATCGTCATCTCTGCTATTGGATAATGACTCTCGCTGTGGTTTGCTGGAGGCTCAAAGCTTTAGAAATTAATTTGTAGCCATTTGTAGGCTTGTTGGATTTATTTTGTTTGGGCTATGATGTGTTGTTTTTCTTTTAGATATTTTGGCTTACTTAAAAATAAAATCCTTGTTTTAAAACTGCTATTTTGTCTTTACTTCGGTTATACTTTGATAGCAAATTTGACGAAAACAGAGGAAAAATAACGGGACATTCATGTCACATTAATTCGACTTCCTTGGAGTCTCTTAGGAGGTTTTTTATGCTTCAATGGTTTATAGATCAGAGATACATGTATTAGAAAACAAACAAAAGTCAGAACTGGGTCACAATTTGTGAAAAGAAAGGAAAAGACTGAAGAAAACAGCTTGAAATCAACCGAACATTTTAGAAGATTTTAGAAAAGTCTAGATCCTCAGAAGAAAAATGTAAAGAATGTTATCAAGTTGTAGTTTAGCTGTTGTAAATAGGTTGTCCGTTATGCATAGATACTTTGGTTCAGCCACTGAATGTTGTACATTTTTTATGATTAAATAAATAATAGGTCAGAATGGCTTTGCATGCAAAATGAAAGAGCATCAGAAAGCTTTGACCACTATTTATTAAAACAACTTTAATTTATTAAAAGAAAGTCTGGATGCCCATATGTGTAAAGTGTACAGGAGAGAAAACAGAATCAAAGTATAATATCTGTGACAAGGATATTATGATATCTGTGATACTGTTCTAATTTTTTCTCCCTTCTCCTTTTACACTTTCCCAGCTTTATTTCTTCTCACTGACTTTTATATAAATCACTTTCTCTATTTTTGAACACACAAACAAACTTTAAGTTCATGTGACTCTGGCTTGAATTACAGGCATCTGTTGCTTCGTTTAACTTAGACGTATGTTTTTATCTGTGTGGAAGATGCTCTCCTGACATAACTGGGCATTAGTGTCCTTTAACAATTTAGATAAAGTTACACCAGGTTTTTGATGGCTCTGTGCTGAATTTTGTCCTAAATACTGGCAGATACGGTTGAGATAATGTTATTGAATCAATTTAAAGGATGTAGTGTGTGGCATTTTTTACAGTTCCTTGCTTCATTAGGATAGATGTTTTCATAATTCAGCTCGAATGCATGGATGAATAAAATACCGGAAATTAACGATTCTTCAAAATCAAAGCGCAGCTGAGCAAACATCTCCTCTTTCAACTCAGACCGAACCTCATAACCTCCCTGAAAGGAGGATTTATTGCAGGACTGATGCATTAGATTAAATTAGTTTCAGCTGGATCGACCCAATAAACTGGAAACTGCACTCTTGCCTTCAATGTTCCTCCCTGCCCATCAGTTTGTTTTGTCTTTTTCTTGTAGTTTTGCAGATATTTTCCAGGTTTTTCACAAATAAATGTTAGTTTAAGACAGAAACTACTAATATGGGCTTGATTACAGTGGGTCTCTAGACCCGTGGTGCTTTTTAGATGTTTGCCTAAGCTAGGACATCAGAACTTGAATGGCTTTAATGCTCCGATGCTGAGCTGGTCCATCCACCGTTTTGGTCGATCCTGGTATACCAAACATAAAGCAACAGAACAAATTAATCAACATCTAAGAAAGTCTAGTCATGTTTGTAAGATTTAACATCTGGCAAATGACTGATTAGGTTGGAGCGATTGCATATGGAGGTTTTGGATAATGTCTGAAACTCTCAGACTTCCTGCAGCAGCGGTCTTATATGAGTTATGATGAAGCAAAAATCTACTTCCATATACAATATTGTGCAAAAACATATTTAACCATTGCTGTATTTTTTTATTTTGCTTCCATGGAGACAGACCTTCTTGGAATCCTTTGAATTGGTCTATGATCAGTAGCTCTCCCGGCTTTTTAGACGTTTTATTTGGACTATGGCAGCTTTGTCACTCATTTACTACTCAGGTGTTTACTAAACTAATATACTCTAATGTATTAACCATTCAGTAATTAAAAGCATCCTAACAGACACCTCATAGAAGGCCTTCATGCCTTCAAATAGTTAGAGAAAACAGAAACTTGAGTTTAGCTTCAACTTGGAAATGTTCTTTGTATATAAGACTTTCTTGAAATCTTTTGAAGAAATCTTAGTAGTTCTTCAAGTTTTCTGAAGATTTTCTTTGGCTCCTTTTTCACTCTTGCATTAAGTATCTGTTTGTATTTTGTTTGCTAAACCAATTACCCCTAGACATCCCAGTACACAAAATGGATGGTTTTTAAGCATTCAAATTTGCGTTTATTCGTTAATTTTCTGGTGTTAAAGAGACAACAGAAAATAAACACCACTTTTTTCCAACTTGGCCGTTGTCTTTATACCTTATTACCAAAGATCCAGGCTATCTTGTATTCAAACGGTTTTGATCAGTTGTTCCTGCAGATCCTGGAATTTCCTTACTAGTTTCTGTCCTGTCTGGCTGCTTTTGTATGTTTTTTAAACCAATAAAATTTGATCTACAGTATTAACCAATCAAACCTAAAAAGTCTCCTACAATACAACAAAGAAAAGCCTTTGTTCCTTCAATTCATTGGAGCTACAACAGAAATAGAAAATAATTTAACACCAGCTCCAGAAAGTTCTTCATACACCCTTCTTAGCAGCTACATTTCCTGTAATCTTTTAATTTGGTCTTGATCAATAGTTTGGATGAAGTTTCTCCTTAAAGTTGTTGTTTTGCCCTTTATTACCAGACAAAAACAGCATAAACATCTTTTTATGTCTAGTCAGTCAGTCATTTTCTACTGCATATTCCATAGTGGGTCGCAGGGGAGCTGGTGCCTATCTCCAGCAGTCAATGGGCAGGAGGCAGGGTCCACCCTGGACAGGTTGCCAGTCCATTGCAGGGCAACAAACAACCAAGCACACACTCATTCATACACCTAAGGGCAATTTAGAGTGACCAATTAACCTAACAGGCATGTCTTTGGACTCTGGGAGGAAGCCAGAGTACCCAGTGAGAACCCACGCACGCACAGGGAGAACATGCAAACTCCATGCAGAAAGACCCCAGGCTGGGAATTGAACCCAGGACCTTCTTGCTGCAAGGCAACAGTGCTACCAACTGCACCACCATGCAGCCCTACTCTTTATGTCTATTTCAGGTAAACCAGTACCAGAACAGTCCTGTCCAGATTTAGCCTTAACAAATGCTTTAAAATTCATCCAACCATCCATCCTTCTATACATCCATCTATCCATCCCTCTCCCCAGGCCTTCTTCCCACTGTGAAGAGGGAAATCAAGTCTAGGAGGGAAATCCAGAAGCACTCTCCTGCTGATTCAGGAGGATTCTGAGGCATTCCCCGGCCAGAAAGGGTGTACAATTCCTCCAGGGTAATCTGGGGCTGCCCTGTGGTCTCCTTCTCATGGGACATCTGCAGAAAACCTCTAAAAGAAGGCGCAGAAGAGAGACACCTTAACATCTCCTGATTTAGAAAATAACCATCATCATTATGATGCCGGCGGCTCCTCCCTTTTTACTTTTCAACCACATTGTTAAGCTAGAAAGCAACCTTGTCTTTCTTTTGCTTCTTTAAAGAAATGTTGCCTGGGGTTTTTACAGTTAGTGCTGGAAAATATGAGCAAAGTAAACAAATGGCCTAAATAAATCATGAGTCAGGAAGTCCAGAGGCTTAGCTAGCAAAATGTTCCAGTTTTGGACAGAAAATTTGTAAAAAGTAGCCAAGGATCAGAGGAGACCTTTAGAAAATCTGATGAGCTGACAAGACCACTTCAGATGACTACAAAAACGTCTGAATCAAGATTGTGACTTGCTGGAGGGAGTCTTTTTGTTTTGACACTTTTGTCCTCCACTTGACCGCTTTCATCACACTTTTCCAGAACACACGGTCCAAATGTGAGAAACGATTTCTAATTGCAGTGTTAAAGTTGCTTAAAACTTTACCAAATGGAATAACTAAGCCTGACTCTTAAAGTCTTATTTGGGCTAAATTCAGAAGGGAACTATGGGATAAAGAAGTGCAGATTTCTGTCATGATTTGTAGCATTTTGGGTTATGTTCTAAAGGGTTTTGCCATATATATTCAATTCTCTGTGCTTATATTTATTATGTGTTTTTTCATGCTTTTCTTTACATTTAGCTTTCAAGTTTATTCTTGTGTTCTTTTTATTTGGAGTTATTTCTGTTTAAAACAAAATCTTTAAATAGCCATAAAAAGGATGTGCAGTGCTTGGCTGAATTATATTGTTATGGTCAGTAAATGAGTGACAAAGCCACCACATTGCAAGGAAAACCCTTAAAAGATATTGAGAAAGCCTGGAGAAGTATTGCTCAAGAGCCGTTTGAAGGATTACATGAAAGTCTGGTTCCTCAGAGGAAACGTATAGAGAAGTTGGTGGTAAATTGTTGTTTTTCTATCCTCTGACACTTTTTGATTACATGAAGGTCTTTCATTGTCTCTGTTAGAAGGCTTTTTGTGCTTTACTGGTTATTAGATAAGAGTTTTTTTAGTTTAGCAAAAAAGAGCAGGAACTCCGTAAAATTAGTGAAAAAGAAGCCTCAGAAATCTGTTGAAGCCATTGATTGAGACCACTTTAAAAGATGATGGGATAGTCTGGAACTTCACACTGAAAATATAAAAGTATTTTTCAACTTGGATGTTAAACAGTAGTACATTTCTGTTGTCTTAACAACAGTTTGAAGGTGTGAAGGCCTTCTTGGTGTGTGTTAGGAGCATTTTTATGCCTGAAAGTCAGAGTTAAGTAGCTTTTTTTTGTTTTTTAAAAACTGTCAGGACCTGGACAGAAGATGTGTACAAAAGGCAGCCAAACTTTGAAGAAAACCATAAAACTCTACTGATCAAGACCTCCTAAATAGGCTAAAAGAAAGGCTTACTTAAGACTCTGTACGGTGCCGCATCCTTTCTGCAGCAGCCCACAATCCGTTTTGTATCTGGGCTTTATGAGCAAGTTTGGTTCTAATTTCCTGCTGCTGTGAAAAGCTGATCTGCTGCCGTCTTTTTCATGTCGTTCTCAGAGCTTGTGAGTCACAGCGTTTATTAATACGGACATCAGTTTATGTGTCGTGCTCTCTAACGGTCGTCCACACTATTTTTAGACATCTAGGTCTCTGAGCAGTAACTTTAGACAAGCTCTTGCATTCACGCTCACTTCTCTACCTCTGAGGCTTCTCAGTCACTCTCACTTCCCGCTGGTTTTAAAGAATCACCCAAAGGACTCTGGCAGTCTGTTAGTGGTCAAAAGAGGCAAGGCATCTCCACAGTGTGTACTCCTCTAACTGTACACCACCTGAATGCTGTCCTTATTCCTTCAACTCAGACTGATTGGATCAGCTTTAATGACACTGCTCTCTCTGCTTCTTTGCTTGCTTTTTCAGCTATTTTCACTCTGAACCTTTATATTCTTATCAAGACAAAGTGACTCTTGTTGTCCTCTTCTGCTCACCCCGTTGCTCATACCAACCTCCCCTCCTCACCTCCTTGTGTTCCTTCTCATTTTTGAACTCAGGTAGAGTCTCCAGGCAGAAGATGAGGATGGAGAGGACGATGACCATGACACTGATGATGGCGATGATCCGGGCTCCACCCGAGGACTCAGGATACTCAAACAGCATCCAGATTTTCTGCTGCCACTTTGTGGGAGGCAAGGGTCTCTCCTCCTCTTTAGGAAAGCCCTCGTCTGCTTTGAAGCGGTCGATGATCTCTTCGCTGAGCTCATAGAAGTGCAGCTCCTCCAGGAACATGTCCAGGGGGATGTTGGCGGGCCTCCTCAGCCTTCCACCTGACTGGTAGAAGTAGAGGATGGCGTCGAAGCAGATGCGGTTTCTGTCCAGAAAGAGCTCGTTGCGCAGGGGGTCGTAGTAACGGAGCCGGCGCCGGGGGTCCCCCAGCAGAGAGTCGGGGAACTGAGCAAGGGTACGGAGCTGGGTTTCATAATGCATCCCTGAGACGTTGATAGCCAGACGTTTACTCAGCGCCAAGCTGCTCCTACAGGGGCGACAGCTCTCCCTCCTGGCCTCACTCCTTACCTCCTTCTCACTGCTCTCCTTCTCCAGCTTGTTGTACTTGTCTTTGCTCTGCTTTTGTTCATCACTGATCTCCTCAGCTTTTTGTTTCCCTTCTGTTTCATCTCCTGCTCCATCTGTGCCTCCCTTGTCTTGATTATTCATGTCTCAGGGTCAGATGTTTCTCTCTCTTGCTGACTGTGTCTCTGTGCTGGAGGAAAGAAAATCAAGGTTAAACCAGGAGCAATGGCACAAGTGAACATGAAAACATCAAAGAGTTATGTGTTGATGCAGATAGAAATTTAAAATCCTTCAACTCTAAAGAATGACACTAATGTCTTCTGTTTATCCCCTTTTCTGCCTAACAACCTAAAGATTTAGCCAAAATATTCCAAGAGTGAGTCACAGAAAATCTTCACAGCACATTTCATTAAGTTCAATTCTTTGAGACAAAACTGAGAATTAGAAGCTGCTCAAAGCAGAAACTGCTGCAGGGCTGCATTAGATTTTGTTGAATTTGCTTTAGTGTTTGAGAATTTCTTCATATTTATTAAACATTTTAACATAAATCTCATCACATCATCAGGCTGCTCTCTTCCTTCTTACCTGGCTTCACTAACTCGGACTACTCACACTTCCACATAACTCTTCTGCTGTGCCTCCACCTCCAGGTGCCTGCGGTGATGAGCCTTCCCTCCGTCCGCAGCTTGCTCTGTATTGATTCCCTCATCAGGATGTCCAGGAAAGCTGTCCCAATCTTCCCTTCTTTCGTGAACTATGAGGAGGAGGCAGAGGGAGCAGCGTAGCTCCTTCAGGGGCCGCTGTGGTGTTCATCTGCAGCCCTGGGTTGAAGTTAAGCTTGTTTGTGGATCACTTCTCTTTGAACCCTCTCTGTTACGCGCCACCCCAGGGAATGCTGTAGAGTTGAAATTTAATCTTTGACCCCAATCCAAGAGCACCGCTGCCCCACACCTACCACCCATTACCCCCAACCCCCACCTTTGCTGTCTGAAAATGTCAACCTCTTAAACCTACTAAACATAGTCTACATATTAAATGCAGGAATAGAGTACATATCTGCATGCATAAGAAATATAATAGTAATAAAGTAACAAAATTATTTTTCTACTGTTACTATTGAGTGTTTTTATTTCTAAAAAATATAGGTTATAGTTTAGAACTTGATGTTCTCTATATTCATTCATCTTCTATACCGCTTATTCCATAGTGGGTCATGGGGGAGCTGGTGCCTATCTCCAGCAGTCTATAGGCGAAAGGCGGGGTCCACCCTGGACAGGTCGCCAATCCATCGCAGGGCAACACAGAGACAGACATACAGGACAAACAACCAATCACACACTCATTCTCACCTAAGAGCAATTTAGAGAAACCAATTAACCTAACAGTCACGTTTTTGGACTGTGGGAGGAAACCGGAGTACCCGGTGAGAACCCATGCATGCACGGGGAGTTAAAATGAATAAATTGTTTTAATTACATTTAATTTTATTTCGTTTAATTTAATTCCTGGAAAAAGATTTGGAAAACTTTGGTGTCATTTATCTTTGATCATTTAATATTTCCCAAATTTCTGCTTTAAGTTCAGTTTAGTTAATTTACCTTTTTATAAGCATTTTATGTATATTTTGTAAACAATAAAACAGGCACCGGTTTTATTGGTTAATGCATCTGTTTTTGTGGGTTTTTGATCTCTTTGTTTTATTGATCATTTTTTACTATTATTTATTTCTTACTATTTTAAGCTTACTTTTACGTGTACTTGGTATGTTTTTACTTTTCTCTAATTTTATATACTTTGTGTTGTTTGCTTTTCTTTTTAAAAATTTTTCTGTATTTGATTCATTTTTCCAACAACACTTTTACAACAATTTAAATGTCCCTTCTGAGGAAGAAATAATCTATTATTCCATCCAGATATGTATGTGCTGTGATGAATCTGTAAATTTGGGATTTAGTAGCCCTGAAGGAGCTCCCTTAAGGTGTGGTTCCTGTAGAATGGCCCTGTTTTCTGTTTCAACTCAGAACCAGAACTCCTTGTCTTTAACTTATAGGCACTAATATCTTTTAGGTCATATTTTATATCGCTTAATCAGCTGCAGGTATAATAACATTTTACTGTATATTGTACTATGCATAATTGTGAATATGACAAATAGACAAATAAAGAAATTGTTTTTGGATCAGTTCTGGATTTATTTTGAAAGAATTCCCTTATTTCTGATATTTTTGTGGTTTTCTACCTAAGGTCCTTGCATTTTTCCTCATCCATTTCCTCCTGTGTCTCATCAGCCTATCAGGTCTTGTTTATGCATTAAGGCTTGCCTCCTCCAACTTTGTTTTTCCTTATTGCAACGCCTATAAAAAATATGTATGCATGGTGTCATTGTCTTGCTGGAAAATAGATGGTCTCTCAACCTGTAGTACTATTTTTCTATATTCACAAGCCTTTCAGGGTCGACTGCTGAGAAGCTTTCCCAGAACATGATGCTGCCCCCACCGTGTTTCACTGCGGTAGTTAGTTTGTGGTGATGTGCAGTGTTTAGTGTCTCCCAAATATAGTGTTTAGTGAATACCTAAGACCCTTGATTTTGTCTCATCAGACCAAAGAAACTTCTTTCTTGGATTCTCCTACATACCTGCAAATTTCAGACAAGATTTCATAAGCTTTTTTCAGCAGATATTTTCTCTTCCCACTCTCCACCACAGTTTTGACAATTGACGAACTGGGCCAACAATTGTATGTTGTACACTCCAGTCCATCTGAGCAACTGAAGCTTTTTACCTATTTCATATCAGGTGATCCAGGAGGACCAGGATTAGTTTTTTGGATTCTTTTTTCCGCAGATTTAGCAACGCTCATGCTTTTATTTCTCCTGTGCTTGATAAATGCAGTAACCTGTGATAACATATACCCATACTGCTGTTGACAAAAACAAGCACTGCAACATATATTTTTTCCTAACTAAAACTACTGTATTTTACTGTTTTTATCAAGAGTGTAATTACATACATTAGGCAATTAAATAATGTAATTATTTAAACAGTCAAGCAATTTATAAAATAGTGTTTGTCATATTTAAAAAAAAACATCTGTAATTGTTTCAGTATTTATTTAATAATTTTTACAGTCTTGAAGCATATCGTATTTGTCAGCCTTGCCCGTCAAACTCAGTGGGTGGGGCTAAAACTGCTATAGACAAGGTGATTGGTCTGCAGTCCAAATGATGTGTTAATGAACCAATCAGATGTTCAGCGTCTCTTTGAAGCGCCATAGTCACAGTTTAAATTATTTCAGGGGTAAACCGTTGCAAATGAAAAACGAAATACTTAAATAAATACTAAATAATTAATCATTTAACGTAAAATAAACCAGATTTTCTATTATTTCTTCCTACATTAAATTATTCACTTGTATTTTTCAGAAATTATTGAACCATGTTCTACAAATATTTATTTTTTAATTATTTGAAGAATGTATTGCAACTTTCTTTAAATTATCAAATGTAGAAATATTTATGACTGATTTATTTTTTGGATTGTGGCCCTAAAAAAAAAAAAAAAAAACATATAATACCAACTGTATAATTATTGTTGTTTCCAGTAGATTTCACAGCTTTGTCTCATGTCATATGTATGAAGTTTTTAAGCTTTTATGTGATGCTTTGTTCATGTTTTTTAGGTATCAGATTTTTTTTTTATCTGTTCCTTAGTTTTCCCTGTAAAATGATCTGAATTACCCTTTATGAATGGTGCTAAACAAATTAACTGGTGCCATTCCTGCTTTATGAGGAGTTTTGCCGCGACTTCCGGGATTTTCGATCATTCCGTCACGACTTGAACGCATCAGAGCAAACCAGGACTTTTCTGTGGGACTTTGAACTTTACAAACAAACAGTTACTGACAGCTGGATAATATTTAACAAAGTAGAATTGACTCAGAGGTGCAGTCAGCTTGAAATATTGATCAACCAATAACTTCTGGTCTATAGGAGATAAACGTGTCGCGCTGTCGGGCAGCAGGGCACCAAAATGTCGCTCCGCTACCAAAACAAAGTGGTTGTTGTCACTGGAGGTTCCAAAGGCATCGGCAGAGGGATTGTCAAAGCGTTTGGTATTGTGGATAATTGTATTTGCATTTTTTGTGTTTGTTACGAATGCAACAAAAAGTGGAGCCCTGATCATTTTTGCGTCTTTATTTAGTGGAAAATGGAGCCATCGTGGTGTTTTGTGCAAGAGGAGGTCAGTCACATCTTGTCAGTAAAACTGCTAAATGCGTCTAGCCACACTATTTGCTCTCCTTGCCAACACATATGGGCTAACAACAGATGCAGAATATGTCACTTACAATAATAATGTGTTTCAGTTGCAGTAGGTGAAGCCCAGGAAGCAGAGTTCAACACGCAGGGACCAGGATCATGCAAGTTTGTGAGGTGTGACATGTCCAAGGAAGAAGAGATCAAGGTAAAGTGAAAAGGTGATGCTCTGGCTGCACATATTTTTAAAACACAACCTTAGAGCTGGAAGTTGTTCTCCACTTGGTCTCCTATCTTACAACAAGCCAATGAACATCTGCTTTCTGTCATTAAGTTGTTAGATGAGTGCCAGCATGATGTATATAAAACAGATGTCTACAGCTACATCGTTTGGAATAAGATGGACCTCAGGATTTGTTCATATGGCAGAGTCTGATTGTGGATGCCTTATGGGTAGTGCTTTTAGAACCAGCAGTCATTTGGTAGGAGAAAATATCCAGATTCACACCTAAGAAAACTTTAGAGCTTCCAGTTAGCCCAACATGTGTGTGTTTGTTCTATGGGAGGAAGCCAAGGTACTTGGTGACAACCCAGGAGAGCATGCAAACTTCACATAAAGAGGCCTGACACCATGTCCCCACTTGGTGCGCAATGGATGCTTTAAAAAGAATAACTACTAACTGCCAGTTAAAAACTCAAACATTTGACACAACTGTTACTTTACAGACAGGTTCAGAGAGAGTATATCCATGTTAAAGCAAGATAGCATCAAGACAGAAAGCAGCTACTGCTGTTGGTAATTTGTTTTACAGCCCTATTTTGGAATAGAACAGCAATTTTAACATTTCACAAGGTTGGAGCATGAAGTAGGATGAATCTTTAACTCTACGTGTGTGCGCAATCTCTCCAGAATGTTTCTGGGTCCTTTCTTATTCCCTCTTCTCTTGATTTCACTGCACAGATTTCCTAAAGGATTTATGTCGGGGGCTGGGATGCCCATTAAAGAAGGTTGATTTGTACTGGACTCTAGTAGAGGCCACCAGATCTTTAATTTTAAAGTCCTGATCTTTCAATGAACTGATAATGTTATCTTCTCTGACAAGGTTCTTAGAGCCTTTGGAAGAGAAACATGCCCACAGTATTATCGTCCTCTACCATGCTTAACAGTGGGGATGAGGTGATTTCAACGTATTTATCGCTTGTTTATCTCAACCCCCCTGGAGTGTTTGCTGCCAAACAGAGTCAGTTAAAGTCCAAACTCAAAACATTTATGTTTGTGGCAGTAGGCCAGAAAATACCTTTTTCTGCAATGCCAATTGGCATGCAACTAGCATCTAATGGTTGTTATGGAGACTTGGTGGCCGTAAGATGCCTCTCTCTTTACTCCACTTCTCTAACAGTTAGTTTAAGAGACTTGTGAGAGGTGGCAGGATAAACCTGGCTCTAGTCCAGTCTGACTGTAGATTTTGACAGAATTATAGTTCAGTAGCTATTTATTTTAGAGCCAATTTCTAGCCAAGGAAGACCAACACACATCTACTTTATTTGGGTGGCATCTACTATTGTCTTTACACTTTTGGAGAGTGGCAAAGGGAGGAAGGTTTCTGTGGATACATTGAGCAAATAAAAATGCTAAATTTACATTTACTGCATAAAAATGAATATATATACCAATAACTGTGTTGGACAGTTATTTCCTAAGATGATATGTTTCCCTACTGAGTTAATGCACTCATGATAAGGGTTGGATTTAGTTCAGTATAAATTATGCTGCATAAAAGATTAATTAAATAACGAAGCTTTTCACACTTCTTTATCAAGGGTGGGAAGTAGAAAAAAATATTACTGCTCACATCTAGAAAACACATAGAAACCTGCAAATGTCTTGTTTAAGGTTTGTGTCTTTCTGTTTGACCTGATTGTCTTTGCAGCGACTGATCACAGTCACAGTGGAGCTTTATGGATACATCGACTGTTTGGTCAACAACGCAGGCTGGCGTGAGTCTCTTCCTCCAGCAGATATCAAAACAGCATCAAGCGAAAGCAGCATATGTTTGAGATTGTTTCATTTTTTTATCTTGCATCTCAGACCCTCCTCACAAATCCACCGATGAAACCACAGCAGAGGAGTTTAGAAATCTTCTAAATCTGAACCTCATCAGCTACTTCTTAGCTTCCAAGGTAATTTTATTTTACTTGTGTTTGCAAATGATTTTTTTTTTTTTTGCAAATTTAAACATTACAAAAATTTCTTAAACACAATCATTAACAAAGACTTTTTAATCTAAACTCATGGGGAAAATTCACAGTGCCATTCGAAGACTGGAAAGCAGTAACCATTATATTCCATGTTATCTCATCCAAAATGCTTCTGAATATGTTTTGATCTCTCTCTCCCTGCAGTTTGCCCTACCGTATCTGCGTCAGCGTCAGGGAAACATCATTAATATCTCCAGTCTTGTGGGCACCATTGGTCAGAAAGATGCTGCACCTTATGTTGCCACTAAAGTGAGTAAAAGTGTCAGAAAGAGACTTTTTGAATTCAGCCAAAACGGCTCTGTAATGCGAGCTTTTCTTTTCTCCACAAGGGGGCGATCATCTCCATGACAAAAGCCATGGCTGTGGATGAAAGTGGACACCACGTGAGAGTGAATTGGTGAGCCAAACATAATTTCAAGGTTATTCCAGTTCACAGAAGGAAGTGAGACAACATCCGGTCAAATCTAAGGGTTTGTGATGAGTTTGTTTAAGTTTTTGAGTCTTTCCAAATAATCTCTATTAAATAGTTTGCATTATAATTTGTACTCTAGTGGTTTAAATAAATCTGTGCATTTTCACATGTTTTATTGGAAATATGTAATTTTAAACATTATATATATATGCATTTGAGACCATTTTGATGCAAAGTGATGGTGGCTGCCTGACAACATTTTAGGCTAATCAAACTCTCTTCAAAGAATAAATATGCATCTGTTTTTGCAAAATTATGTAAAAACAATGTGAATTGTCATGAAAACCAGAAGCTGCAAAGTTAGTAAAATACATTTGTGCCACTACAAAAATCTGTGGTAAAAAAAAGAAACCTATACAAATATTTAATAGCTTGTAATTTGATTATTAACAAGTGTCTAACTTGTGTTGCAGCATCTCTCCAGGCAACGTGATGACACCTCTGTGGGAAGAACTTGCGGCACAGACGGTCGATGCCACAGCTACCATCAGAACGGGGGAAAATGCGCAGGTGAGGCCAGGAGAATGCTTTAAAGTCTTTGAAGAGATGAGGTTTATGCAAAGTCTCCCGCTGTTTCTGCTCTTAAGAAGTAGCACCGAAACTGGATTAGCAGAAAGTTCTAGCTGTTTCGTTGTATTAATGAAGCAAATTGATTTGTTACAACCCTGTTGTGTAGTAAATGACACACCTTCATTCTTAGGGCTAGCAGGAGAAATTTCAAGTCATGTCTGTTATATTGAAATGCAAATTAGGTTAACGTCTGACAAAACTACCTGATGTTTGTTTCAGCTGCATTATTTATAGTGGAGAAGTTAGAAAAATTCTCAGACTTGAAAGGGTTGCTTCATTTATTCCCAGGCCCTGGGAACTGTTATTATTTACAATTTCTTACTGTGGTTTGCAAAGTATTATAACCCTTTGAACCTTTCCACATTTTCTCAATTAGCAACCGCATTTTTATTTAATAAACCGACACAAAACAGTGCACAATTGTAAAGTGGAAAGAAAAGAATACACAGGTTTCAAAATGCGTTATAATAAATCTAAAAAGTGTGTCGTGCATTTGTAAGCAATCCTCCTTTACCCTAATACCCCTAAATAAAATCTAAAGTAAGCATTGCTTTGTCCTCTTCCTGGTTAAATAATAATTTGCGATAGTCTCAATCACATAAAACCCCATTAAAATACACTGAAGTTTGTGGTTGTCATATAACAAAAAATCAAAAAGGACAAACAGTAAAAATACTTTTGCAAGATACTGTATATTGAATCTAGGACACTCCTGTCTTTCCTTCTCAGCACAAAGAAATGTGGTATTTTATCAAAGTTATGGAATAGAGTAAACTGAGATGTTTTAATTATATGTAAGTCAAGTGGATTTTACAACTTAGCAGCAACTGGGGGAAAGCTGCGGGCTTCCACGTACACGAAGCCGAAGTTCAACCTGTTTGCTGTGTTTCTCTTCCAACAGCTTATGGGTCGGATGGGGACTGAGGCTGAGTGTGGAGTCGCTGCTGTGTTTCTGGCTGCAGACGCCACGTTCTGCACCGGCATCGACCTCATTCTCAGTGGAGGAGCTGAACTCAACTACGGCTTGAAGAGTCAGATCCCGTCCTGATGGTCTCTGATGTCCACAGTGTCAGCAGGAGATTAGTTCAGATACTGACACGATACCTGCTGCAGGATTAAAACAAAACTCATTCATAAAATTTTAGTAGAGATGTTGGTATTCCAGGACAATAAATATTGTTGGCATTTTCCCTGGTAAAGATATGTTCTGGCATCCAGGCGAGCTGTAACAGGACCCGCACCACTCCCCTCCTGAGAGGCCATTCCACACCAAGCAGTTTGACGTAACGTAACCTCTGTTTTTCTAACCAATCAGGGGCAAGGCTTTTGGCACGCCTCTAATAACTCCCTCAATCATTCTGATTAAAATAAAAATTACCTCTAATATTGTTGCATTTTAACAGAGTAGTCCGTATGATTTTAAATTATTAAACCAGAACATTTTCACTGTAATATATTCTAATGTATTAATACAAAATAAGCAGTTCTGAAACAGGGTATGTCTGAGCGGAACTCATTTGGATTTGCATTTGTTTCCGCACGGGTGGATAATCTCGGTTTATCAGCAGAGGAGATGGCAGCCCTCCGGACGGTGAGTGAGTTCAATGTCTAATGTGTTCCTTATCTGTTTCACTGATAACCGGGTCCAACATTATTTAACCAGTAAACACCGAGGAAAGGAGATAACTGTTACTGTATAACCGACCATTCCCGCGCCGGGGTCCGACCCGCCAGCACGCACTGCGGGGCACGAATCGACCGCACGCCAGACTTCATTAAAAAATAAAATAAAACTAAAGTTTCGACTAAACATGAGACGTAGAACAACAAACTGGAGGTTGAATGTGAATTTTAAAGAGTTGACGACCAATTCGGCAACCTTGTAGCGTTAATATGTTTATAGTAACATTTGAAATGTTTTATTTTATACTTTGCACAACGTTAACTTCTAATGTGGCTTTTGTTTGTGTTTGTTTTTAGTGACTAAGGTTCATTCATGAGTTTTTCTTTTGCTACGCCATAAACGTATAAGTCTTTATGGCAAAATCTGCTTAATATACATGCAAAAATGTATTTTGAGTTGATAATGTGAACATGTTTTCCCTTTTTACATGGTTATGTTTTTATAAATTCAAATATTTTGTCATAGGTTTCCTCCATTTCCAGTCTTGAGATAAAGGAAACGTGGCTTTCATAAGATTTATAGCTGTATGTAAACACTCAGTAGAGGAGGCAATAAAGACAAAACTTGCATTATCCAGTCGTCATGCATTTCATTAATTTATATCTTACTGAAGACCTCTGAATTAGACCTCTGAAGGTCAACTGTGATTCTGAAAGTCCTGAAAATTACAACGTGATCCTCCATGGATCCGATTCAGACATTCAATTTTCTCCTTGCATTCCTAAAACCATTAGGGAGCGATGTGACCTTGTACCTTGAGTTTATAGCAGGCGGTCCTAACCTTTTAATAACTCAATGACATAATGAAGTTAGCAGTGGATCATTGCACAATGCTTTCAGGTTTCCACATTGGCTTATAATACATCTTGGGACAATGTTTTTATTATGTCATCAAAACCCATGAAGCCCCATTTTGAAATTATACACAGCATGGAAAAGTGTGGAGTTTTATTTCACTATTTTTCTGGTCCAGATAGGAGAAAGCAAAAATTCAGGAAATATTTTTATTTCCTGAATTTATTGCCTATGCAGTTGTATAACAGTTGTCTAATCTGTCTATGCATCCATCCATCTCTTGATTGATCCCTGTATTCTTCTATTCATCCAACTTTCTATGCTACCATCTGAGCATCTTTTCGTCCATTTATAGCAATTCCGTTTGTCTTTGGAGGAATTAAAAAATGTGATCTATCAGAGCAGGCCACCTTCATCCAGTGTACTTTCTTCTTCTTAATCCTCTGGAGGCTTGTCCACAAAGGGTGTATCTTTATCAATTCAAGCTACCAGTTGTCCTTCAGCACACATTTAGTTTTTTAGGAGCATTGGTGATCCTGGGTCTAAAGCCTGCTCCTAGTTTTCAGTTGTATTTTACCTTACCAGGAAGTCCACTCAGCTAGAGAATGGGTAAGTTTCCCAGGAGCTGCAAGAGTAAACCAATATTGACAAAATGCTCAAGAAAAACCTGTTTTACAAGAACTAAACTGAGTTTCTAACTATGTAATTAAGAAAAAGTCAAAACTCAGCTTGTGTGGCGAGAAAAAGAGCTGAAAGTTGTTGTAATTACCTCCAAAGATGAGACACAGATCATCTACCTGTCTGCAGTTTTACCAGAATGACCCATTATTGGTCTATTATCTCATATTACATGTCTTATTTTACAGTTTCCTATCTAAATTGCATTCATTGTTCAGGTTTGCATGCTCATGTCATGCACTGCAGGCGAGTCTCAGTGGAAACTTACTGCGACACATAAACTGACTGGCGCTCAGTCACACAAACCCACAGACACCGTGTCAGCCATTGTGTCATTTCACCAGGGCTTGATGAATTATGAAGAAGGCAGTGGTTCATCAGTTTTGCTGCATGTCGCCAGGTAAAACCTCACCTCTCAGCTGCCAGATCATCGACTTGTTTCCTTTGCAGGCGCTCCATGCACGACTTGTTCAGACTTTCCCATTTTCCTTTGGCTCCATGCGATTCGCCAGCTCCTTTAAGGTAATTAGGAAACTTGTCGGTAAGACCTGCACATACATTGTTTGGTAGATGTTTATATAGAACCTAGGGGGAAAAAACCAGAGGTTTTGTCTTGTTTAAATCTGATTTCCTCCTCTCGCCTTTTCTCACTCTTTCCCTGTTTAATTATGTAATTCAGTTTAATTGACCCTGATTAAAGGAACCAGAACAGTCAGCACCTTAGCTGACTCTAATAATTCTGTATCTCCAATATATTTGTTTAAAGCATGCTCTATCAATACCCTTTTTCAAAACAATTACTGTGTTCGTGGCCTCTGCTCGTGTCCGTCCCACTCTTGTCCCGTCCTATCCCTCCTCCTTCCTATGGTTCCCCGATCCGTCTCCACTTCAGGCAGCAGATCTCACCATCGAACGCAACCCGAAATGCAAGCCAAAGCCCGACCCGTCCACTCTGCTGTTTGGCAAACAGTTCTCTGACCACATGCTGACCATAAGCTGGTCGGAGAAGGGTGGCTGGGACGCTCCGCAGATCAAACCCTTCCAGAACTTGTCTCTACACCCGGCCTCCTCCGCCCTGCACTATTCCACAGAGGTAAAAGGGCAACAACACTTCTGTTGTAATGTAAAGCAGCAACTGTTTATTGTACAGTTTAACTGAGAGCGGCAGGAATAAATGTGGGAAAGTTTGATTTGAAACAGCTTTGAAAAGTGATGGTGGAAAAAACACTTCCCAAAAACGTCCTGGATTTGCAACCCTACATTCAGAATTGTTCCTAAAATGTTTTCTGTTTTTTTTTTGTCGTAGTTGTTTGAAGGCATGAAGGCCTTCCGTGGAGTCGACAACCACATTCGTCTGTTCAGGCCCATGCTGAACATGGAGAGGATGCATCGTAGCGCAGATAGGAGTTGCCTTCCTGTGAGTTCGTGTCCTGAATGTTCCTAAAATTCAGTTTATTATTTGCTCCTCCCATCATTAGCCAGAGCTGCAGTGCCTCTAAAGGTCGTTTTAGGACTGTGACAAATTAATATGGACTTCTTCTGAAGGACCAAACGCAGGAGCCTCATTTATCCGAATCCGTCTCTGCAGACGGAGAAATGCTGGGTCATCTGGCAGAAAGCTGATCCTGACTCAACTCCGACTGCAGTGCAAACACAAAGGGATCCAAGAAGAAGCTGCCCAGCAGGCAGGGAATCAAAGATCCTGTAAAATACAGAATTATGTGCAGCCTTTCAGAATATCATTACATGTAGGAAAAGGAGCAGGAGCTTCTTGATCAGATCGTCGTTCTCAGACCTTTATTGGAGTCTTTAATGTAAGAGGAAGTGAGCAGCATGCAGTGAGCCGGCAAATAAGATTGTAGTGGATGTCTTAAATGCTTTATATTCTGTAAAAAAAAAAAAAAAAAAAAGTTTACAAGTGACAAAAAGAACTCGGAGCATTAAATTGTTAATCGTAGGACTCCGGCCAAAGAAGAGATTTATAAAAACTCTGTTTTTGAGCCTGCGTGTGTACATGATCAAATGGACTTTTACAATTCGGTGCATCACTGTCTGCGACAAATATTGCAGCGCTGACGTCAAATGTGCGACCATTATTTATAGACTCGGCCGTACTGTGGAGTAAAAATGAAGTAAGAATGATTCCCAATCTACACTATCTTGTGTTTTATCCGCTTTATATTCTAAAACTGTATTTAAAAGAAGTTCAACTTGTTTCTCTGCACGCACAAACGAACCTTCTGGCGCCATGTTTTATACCTAACAGGAAGTCGTGATTATTTTGAAGGATTCTGATTGGCTGAGAAAGGTTTCAGTTTTGCAGTACACTGCCCCCTATGCGTCTGGAGTGTTTAACACAACGCTCAGTGGCGTATTTCTGCGGGTTGGTTTGGATGAAAACTTTTCTGAAAAACCTCACTTGTGTACGATATTATTTTTAAAAACGATGTAGGGGAGATATTCGTTCTTTTAAATGCCCTGCTATGTGTGTACAGGGCCTTAATCAAAAAGTTGATGCATAAAAAACCTCCAGAAATTAGTTTAAACTATGTAGTATATTGTAATAAACTGAAGATGTTTTTTGTCTCTATTTTTGCTCTGACTGAATTTTTCAGTGATGGTGAAATGTTCTGCTGGATTGGTGTTGGTTTATTTTCCACTAAAATGTCCACTTCAAAAAACCTTATAAATAATCATATAGCAGTGGCTGAAATTATGCTTCAGATGTTTTGAAAATGGGAAAAAAAAAAAAAAAAAGAACAATAAGTGACCAGATGTTCAGTGATGCCGTTTTTTTGTTTGTGAAAATTATGATGAAAAACTCCAGTCTGGAAAAGAACGGGATTTAAGAATTTCCAGACTTTATTCCCTGTCTCATTCTCTAAAAGTTGGATCCATCCATCAATCAATAATCATACATCTGTTTGGTGATTTATCCATAAATCCATCCTTGTGTCCATTTGTGCATCATCTGTCCATCCATCCATCTCTATCTCTGACTGTCCATCCATCCATTTCAAGATGCAAATTATTTCCTTTCATGGAGGAAGATTAATAATCCGCATTTTAACGTTTTTGGTACTTAAAGATCATCTTTGATGTGTCTTTCAGCTGTTTGATAAAGTCGAAATGCTGGAGTGCATCAAGAAGCTGGTGGAGGTTGACCAGGACTGGGTCCCTTTTTCCCAGGACGCCAGCCTCTACATCCGACCCACCTTCATAGGAACTGAGGTGAGCCTGGGCCTGATGACCTGTAAAGCATCCCGTCTCAGTGGTGTTTATCAGCTGGTGAAACTCTTGCATTTTTTAACGATTTCCTGCTCCTTTCACTGTGGTCTCCTCAACCAGCCGTCTCTTGGTGTGTCTCGGACCAGTAAGGCGTTGATCTTCGTCATCTTCAGCCCAGTGGGACCATACTTTGCCACTGGGTCCTTCAACCCGGTTTCTCTGCTGGCAGATCCTGCGTTTGTCCGAGCTTGGAAAGGAGGAGTCGGGGCGTACAAGATGGGAGGGTGAGTTTCTATCCCTCCCCATGTGCAGCTAGGATGGACTTCTATGTGGATTTAGTCCAGCATCATCAGTGTCGCCTGTGATTGGAGCTCTGATGTTCAGCTGAAATAATAAAGACACATTTCTCTGCATTACAGGAAGAACAACATGGAGAAAATGGAGATTAGACAGAAGAGAAAAGTTTATGTGAAACTGCAGCTCAGAACATTAAAGTCTTCTGGCTTTGCCTGCTACAAATCTTTCATACTTGTTTGGACGTGCAATCAGGAGCTTTTGGAACATCCTGTTCAGATCCTTTTGATTCGGCTTTCCCAGTTGTTGAGTCAGTTTGGAATTTGGAGAATTTGAAGGTTGAGATGGCGCCTGAAGCTCTTTGTTTCTCTCTGTGTGGCTGAGCTGACACCCTGGAGATCAGCTCAACGCTTCTGAATAAAAGGGGTTCGACCCTGACCCCTGTTTATTGCTGCATTGTGATGCTTGTTTAATATGGTTTTAAATTACAGATATATTGTAAGCTTGCTTTCGGCTCAAATGATTTTACGTCTGACTTCAGGTATTTGAGTTTTTGGGGCTAAAACGTGGTAACACCCAGCTTTCCTTATCCCTCGAGACACTCTGGGGGGACCAAACTTGTACTTTCTGCTTATTTGGTTTTTTTTACTTCTCAGTATCTCAATCGCCTTAAAGGTCGGTTCTGTAAAAATTGGCCAGGATTTGCTTAATTTTTATTTTTTAAATTTCTTTAATTTTTTTGATTGCAAGGTATGTAGATCAAGAGCTATGCATTTTGCATACAATCTTTACATATTTAGCATATTGAGTGTTTTTCCACTTCAAGAAATCAAGGTTTTTTTGGACAAAACGACATTAAAACATAGAAAAGATTTAAAAAATATGAAAAACCTTATATCTTTGGATAGGTCTGAAGTTTGGTGGAGAAAGATTTGATTAAGTGAATGTGAAAAAAATTAAATATTACATTTTATTACACTTCTATAAGAGGTACCGTTTTGGGACATAAAGGTAAAAAGTGTTTGTTCAGTATAAAGGTGCATCAAAGGTTAATTAAACGTTTGAGTTAGCTCCGATAAATTCACTTATTAAAAAAAAAAAATCTCAAAGAAAGACTCAATTTTCAGAAAACGGCACATTTACCAAACAAAATGTTCTTTCATTTTATTGTTAGTTATTTTTTCAGCGTTAGAGGCTTTTATGTTTTTTTATTAGGGGGGCAGAGAGAGGGGGAGACATTCGGCAAAGGACGCCGGGTCCGGGGCCTCAAACCCAGGACCGCTGCATCGAGGACTATAGCCTCTATATATCTATTTTATATATATATATATATATATATATATATATAATAGATATATAGATAACACCGCCAGCGCCGTGTCCCTTTCATTTTAAACATGAATATTACTGTGTCCAGTATTAACAGAAGTATTTGTGTCCAGTAATTACGGGCCGACCATCGCCGTCCAGAACGAGGCGCTGAAGCAGGGCTGCCAGCAGGTCCTATGGCTGTACGGAGAGCATGAGGAGATCACAGAGGTCGGCACCATGAACCTCTTCATCTACTGGACCAATACTAAAGGAGGTGAGACATTTTTTAAGAGTTGTTAGGTGCTGGTGGTGGGAATATATCAGCCGCTGTGATTTCTGTGTTTGTGTGTCTGCAGAGAGAGAGCTGGTGACCCCTCCTCTGGACGGCATCATTCTCCCCGGGGTGACCCGGCAGTCTCTGTTGGACCTGGCCAGAGCCTGGGTAAGAAGACACAATGTTCTCCTGCTTTTCGCCCTAAAGTTTGAGCTCAGAAGTTAACAAGAAGTCAAATTAATTTGTTTCTGGAAAGAGATTTTATCCAAGCTGGAGCTTTTTTTTAAAATTCTAAACAGAGTAAGAAAATTTGTATTTCAGCCATTTTTGAAAAATTCTTCATAACTTTGTATATCCTTGTCGATATCTAACAGTGTGGAAAAACCATTTATTTGTCCTTTTTACGTCCGTCTCTATCAGGGTGAGTTTAAAGTGACGGAGCGAACGATGGCGATGAAGGAGCTCCTCGAGGCTTTAGATGCTGGAAGAGTCCTGGAGGTGTTTGGAGCTGGAACCGCCTGCGTTGTTTGTCCCGTTGAAACCCTCCTTTATAAAGGAAAGGTAAGACTTCTGGTTTGTGTTTCTATTTTTTCTCTAATTTGCTGAAGCTGCTCATTCTATGGCGGCCTCCCAAACAGTTGCTAGAAAATAAATTTAAATAAATGTCTCTGAGGAATGAAGAAATAAACTACATGGTGTGAAACAGAGGGCAATTTCTCATTCCTCGTTCTTCAAAACAGGAAAGACAAGAACATGCCATTTAAGGACTGCCAACATGTGTTGGTCAGGAAATGGCTACTAGACTAAATTTGTCTACATCTGCTGTCAGAGCAGGAATTGAAAAGCTTTAAACAACTGGAACAGAGACCAACAAGGCTGGGCAAGGACACACGTTTATCATGTCTCCACCTAACAAAAATCTCCTAAGGGAAAATTTCAGGAAAAATTCTTTCTCTCTTACCCTCAGAAACATAACAATGTGGAGCTTGCTCAACTTTAATTTCAATTGTGTCCTCTGGTGAGAAAACTAAGATCTAAACTAACACTCCAGCTAAGTCTGGTGTGAATAAATAATGGATTTGTGCCCACTGTTGAGTACAGAGGAGGAGGTGTCATACTTTGGGCTAATGACGACTGGATTTCTTCCTTTCTTTCAGACATATCAGGTCCCTACCATGCAGAACGGTCCAGATCTTGCAAAGAGATTCTTTAAGGAGCTTACTGATATTCAGGTAAGATCATCACATTCTAATTTGCATTAGCCTACTTCAACCTTTTAATAAGTAAAATGACATTTAAGCAAGAAGTAAAAATAAATACAGGGGTTGGACAATGAAACTGAAACACCTGGTTTTAGACCACAATAATTTATTAGTATGGTGTAGGGCCTCCTTTTGCGGCCAATACAGCATCAATTCATCTTGGGAATGACATATACAAGTCCTGCACAGTGGTCAGAGGGATTTTAAGCCATTCTTCTTGCAGGATAGTGGCCAGGTCACTACGTGATACTGGTGGAGGAAAACGTTTCCTGACTCGCTCCTCCAAAACACCCCAAAGTGGCTCAATAATATTTAGATCTGGTGACTGTGCAGGCCACGGGAGATGTTCAACTTCACTTTCATGTTCATCAAACCAATCTTTCACCAGTCTTGCTGTGTGTATTGGTGCATTGTCATCCTGATACACGGCACCGCCTTCAGGATACAATGTTTGAACCATTGGATGCACATGGTCCTCAAGAATGGTTCGGTAGTCCTTGGCAGTGACGCGCCCATCTAGCACAAGTATTGGGCCAAGGGAATGCTATGATATGGCAGCCCAAACCATCACTGATCCACCCCCATGCTTCACTCTGGGCATGCAACAGTCTGGGTGGTACGCTTCTTTGGGGCTTCTCCACACCGTAACTCTCCTGGATGTGGGGAAAACAGTAAAGGTGGACTCATCAGAGAACAATACATGTTTCACATTGTCCACAGCCCAAGATTTGCGCTCCTTGCACCATTGAAACCGACGTTTGGCATTGGCATGAGTGACCAAAGGTTTGGCTATAGCAGCCCAGCCGTGGATATTGACCCTGTGGAGCTCCTGACGGACAGTTCTGGTGGAAACAGGAGAGTTGAGGTGCACATTTAATTCTGCCGTGATTTGGGCAGCCGTGGTTTTATGTTTTTTGGATACAATTCGGGTTAGCACCCGAACATCCCTTTCAGACAGCTTCCTCTTGCGTCCACAGTTAATCCTGTTGGATGTGGTTTGTCCTTCTTGGTGGTATGCTGACATTACCCTGGATACCGTGGCTCTTGATACATCACAAAGACTTGCTGTCTTGGTCACAGATGCGCCAGCAAGACGTGCACCAACAATTTGTCCTCTTTTGAACTCTGGTATGTCACCCATAATGTTGTGAGCATTTCAATATTTTGAGTAAAACTGTGCTCTTACCCTGCTAATTGAACCTTCACACTCTGCTCTTACTGGTGCAATGTACAATCAATGAAGACTGGCTACCAGGCTGGTCCAATTTAGCCATGAAACTTCCCACACTAAAATGACAGGTGTTTCAGTTTCATTGTCCAACCCCTGTATATTTAAAAAATGGATTCCACAAGTGTCTTTCTTCCTCTGGATGTTGTAGATCTTTATACAAAGAAAAAACAATACAGTTAACAGGATAAATATTTTATATCTGCATATTGTTTTTAATAAGCTGGTTGGGAAAATGTGAACACAAAATGCACTAAATAAAACGAGTGGTTAAAGTTTTCCGTACAGAATGCTGAGAATCTTCTTTACTGCACCATAATTTGCATAAGGAATGATGGACAAATCCATAACTTGGGTGCGTTGATCACAAAGAGGATGTATACCTTCCTCTGGTCTCCCAGCAACCGGCACAGCCAAGCCTGCACATGGTTAGGCGCCACGTTTATGGTTACAGCCAAAGCAGCAGCAGAACATGCCCTGGCAACTCTGCTGGAGGGTTACAGCAACTTACTGTGCTGCCAGTCTGGGATGGGCGTGGTGAGGTTGTAGCCTTGACTTTTTGTGCATGCAGGGAACTCCTGTGCTTCACCACACACAGGGGACCCCACTGTGTTATTAATGGACCCCCAGAAGACCTTAATTTAGGTCAATTTTGGTTTTAAATAATCATCTTTAACCTTTTCAGTGCTGATCTAAATATTCACCTGCTTGTTTTCCTTTCCTCTTGTTTCCCCACTCCTCCCAGTATGGCCGCAAACCAAACGAATGGGCGCCAGTGGTTGTTTAAAGAGCCGTCTTTGCACACGCCACATCCATCAACAGTATTTATGTCCAGTCCCTTCTGTTCGAACGACCAGCCAGTGCAATCATCCTAAACTTTACCAGCCTGAGGAGACCTGAGGAGGGTGTCCCCGTCAGTCTGAAGCTCAACACCCCCACCCCTCACAGATCTCTCCCCACTCTTTCTAAGGACCCCTCAAAGAAAAACAGTTGGAGCTTTGAATGTAATTAACACATCAAGAATATAAAGATTTAATGTCAAGTTTTGGTGTACAGACTTTCTCAGTAACTTTAGCTGAACAAACATCCATTGTGATCATTCTTGTCGGCACAAACAAACTTATCTATGTTGTTTAAACAGCAGCTAAATATTCAGTGTGTAGGGCCTGAGTGTTAGACAGTCAGCCTCTCTGCAGTATGCACTATTAATTCACTGTAGAACAACTGTTACACCAGTGTGAAGATGTCCTGTTACTGTTGCGCACACAGATCCGAGCTCCCCGGTTCTCGTAGTGGAGGCCGCGCTCAGAGGAAACGTTTTTAATTTAAATGTTAGTGATCAGAATCATGGAGGTGGAAGTGAACAGCGGCGCGCACAAGTGGTAGGAAGCAAACATGTAGAAGAGAACTAAATGCTGGCGGTTACTCCTGCAGTAGTTTGTGTTTTATGAGAACAATGTAAAGTTACTGATTGTGTTTCAAGGCTTTTAAATTATTGTCTCCTTGTATTGATGTAAGATTTGGCCAGCTGTCTTCCAAAGTTTCTCCAGTATCTTGCTGTATTCTCCTTTAATGTTTTGTTTCTCCTCTCTCTGAATGTACTTTGTACACAAATTGTATTCCTGTCCCTCTCCTCGAAGTGCCTGACCGCTGTGGGTTAGCTTGTCCTTCCTGTGTTAGTCCTCCAGAGGATGTACCGCTAAAACAAGTCATTTTAGTCCTGTTAGTTTCAACGTGCTGTTACTTTTATTCGGTTTTTACTATAAAACTTGACTAGTTTTAGTGGTTGGCTTTTCTTTCAGATGATAAATGTTTCCTGAAAGCAGTGACCACAAGGGAGCACTGTTGCACATAGTTCAACGTTGCAATATTTTCTCTGCGACACAAACTTGATTAAACATGCAGCACAGTTTTATCCTTGGTGCCCACTTTAAGGAGACTTTATTAAGATAATTCACACGTGGAAGACATTTAAGTCAGCTCCATATCCATGCAGGAGTGGACCAAAAAAACCAATAAGTCTTTCTCAGAGTCCACAGGCATCAGTTAGCATGTTAAATGTTTAAATTAATGACAGGACGACAGGAAAAACACAGAACAGGTTTGGCGTGTTTGGAAGGAGGGCCTGGCATAAGGTAAGCAAGGATGCTGAGTTCTGGAACAATGTCCTCTGGACAGATGAGACCAAATGTTCAGGCTTAATGTATAGCACCATGTTTGGAGAAAATCAAACGCCTAGTAGGGGTGTAATCCACGGTGGTGGAGGGGTAATGGGTCTGGCCAGGTGGTTTTTGCTTTCTCATAACCAATTCTGCTTGAGGACGTCACCCTGAAGCTTGGAGGCTGTTGGGTCTCCAGTGGTCCTGCTCTTTGGAGTTCAGAACCAAGCTGTGACCTTCCTGGATAAGCTGGTGTCTGGTCAGTACCAAGGTGCAAGAAGACAAAAATAAAACTAAACCTTTAAGGAATAACACGATCAACATAAACCCAACTTAACCAGCTAGTCCAGAACATATAAGATTACTTAAAGAGCCTTACGTTTACGTGCATCTAAACAAACAGCATGTTGAACCCTTGCCAAATCATCATTTGAAGGATAAAAGGTTATGTTTGCTTAGTTTTATTTAATGATAAAGACCATTTTGCTCAGTCTGGGTCAGAATGTGTGTGACGACATCGATTTAAAAAGTTAGTTTTTGAGCATTTATAATGCTAGAATTTCTTTAAAAGTTTTTGTTTCTGGACCATGTCAAATTATTACAATATAGATTTTCCCTGATTATTCTTTATTATATAATCTGAAGAACAGTTACATTTCACGAAATGTTCACTTTAAGTATTAACGTCTTTCCAGTAATAACAGGTGTCAGTAATTTCCTATCTGATCATTTATGTTATAGTCATGTTCAAATATATATATATATATGTGTGTGTGTAAAAGTTTTGGAATCAATTTTTCCATAAAGTTAAGCCCCTTCACCATTCCCATTATTTGCAAAACAACAGATAACTGAGGGGAGTTCTGCTAAGATCCATCAGAAAGAGATTCCTGATGTTTCCTAATGCAGATGGATCGGGTATTTTCTGGAGCAGCAGGTGAGCAGCAGCTGCATCTACTCCTCTGTATCTTCTGAGGAGACGTTGCTGAACAAGGCCAAGGTGTGCTGACCCAGTGGGTTGTACAGGAAGGATTCAATCTCCCCTCCACCGTTGCCGTTTTTCTGGAAGTGGATTTCCAGCATGTCCTGCAGAGTCTCCTGGTCCATGACGTTTGGTATTCCTGTCAGCAGAACGGTTCGACGGCACATGGAGGTCCTGGTCTAGGATGGGAAATCCCAAAAATAAAACTTAAAGCAACGCAGTACAAATGTGGGTTTTGGGGTGTTTTCCTAAAACTTTCTCACCTCCAAATTTGTTATCTTTCCATTTATGAAAGGCGTCACTCTCACTTTGTGCTTTGTTTGGGTGAGCTTTACTTCATGGTGTTCTGTTTCGGTCAAACGTTCTGCAACTGATTGGAGAAAGGTCAGAAGAAGAAACAGTTTCGCCGTTTTCTCTCCAGTGAACGAGTAAAGACAGAAAAACACAAAATATTTGAGCGTCTGCCGCTCTCCTCACTGTTTTTCTCCACGAACGTGATGACCACCGTCCCAGAGTCTGGCAGGAACTCGCAGCAGTCCACTTCGCCGCCTCCATTTTTGGATTTGGAGAAGTGGATCTCCAGTTTGTTCTGCATAGTCTCCGTGTCCATCTTGGGTAGGTTGGAGATTAAAATCCGCTGAGGACAAATCTCAGTGTCGATCTGCGGTTTGAACGGAGATGGGCACAGGTTACCTGCAGGCTGCACGGAAACATTTCCTTTCATGACCTCAGCACGGCTGGTTTACCTCGACCAGACTGGGCATCATCAGGTGAACCGGCTGGGCTTCCACGATGATCCTGCACTCTTCCCCCAGATCCACTTTATGTTTCCTCATTTCCAGAATTTTTATCGCCACTGGCAACAACAGTTTCCAATTACATATGAAGAAAAATCCCAGTTTAAGTAAGGTGGTAAGCTGCAAAAGACAAAGACAATTGGGTTCTGTTTTCTCACCGTCCTCCTCCTCGAACGTGATGAGTGCCGTTCCTTCTTCCATCGGGTAAGTGATGTGAGGCTTCATCTCAAAGTCCTCCGTGTCGTTGGCCTTTCCTATCTTCCCAGAAAAGACAAACTTCTTCTCTGGCATTTTGGAGAACACCTACCATGGATGGGTAAGATTTTAGGGGAGATGTGCAGAAGCTCGGGCTGCGGATAAATCAGAATATAACCTACATCCGCCCGCTCCCTCAGATGGGCGTTTCTGGAGTCTTCTTCCTCGATTTCAGCCTCGATTCTCTGTAACTCCTCCATGAGATCACTCTTCTCTTGCTTCAGCGCATTCAGCTTGGCCTGGAAATTAAGACAGTAACCAGACAGCTTGCAAGTTCAAAGCACCTTTCAGTCAAAGGAAAAGTCATTCAAGACAGTTTTGGTCAAGAAACGGGAATATTTGGTCCTAATTCTCACAAAAATTGAAGTCCGTGTCTTTCAAAGGCTCCCATAGACCCTTAACATAAAGTTCAATTCGTGTTTAATTAGATTTTATGTGATTAATGAACACAAAGGGCATAATTGTGAAATGGAAAGAAAAGCCGTCATTATATTTTAATTCTTGCCTAAATAAATAAGAGTGGCATCTGTGTTCAGCCCCGAAGAATCAATACTTTGTAGAACCACCTTTTTCTACAGGTACAGCTGCATGTTCTGTGGAGAACGTCTCCACCAGCTTTGCACATCTAGAGACAGAAATTTTGACCAATTCATCTTTGCAAAACAGTTCACGCTTTGTCAGATTGGATGGAGACCGTTTGTGAACAGGAGTTTTTCCGTCCTTACACAAATTCTCAGTTAGATTCAGGTTTGGACTTTGACTATGCCACTTCTCCAATTACGTTGATGTAAACCCATCCATTGTAGCTCTGGCTGTATGTTTAGGGTCGTTGTCCTGCTGGAAGGAGAACCTCCACCCCAGTCTAAAGTCCCATCAACTATAACAGCTACTCTGCTCTCAAAGAAAGAAAAGGTGTCTGTTGCCTAATCCTGAATCTAACATGTAGCTTCTACTGTATAAAATTATGCTCTGTGTTTGAATAGTTGAAAAACATATAGTCAAGTTTAAAATAAAACAATTTAAAATTTACAAGAAAAATTTAGGTTAAGACAACTTAATGCGAGTGGGTTAAAATTGAAAATAATTTCTGCTTACATCTCCACAACAGCATGTGGCAGTAATGTGCCTGTGTGTCTTTGTTTAGGAAATTGTTGCAGACTGATTTCTCAAAATCCACTTGAGCCTTTACGACAGTCTGGTCAGAATCCAAGAACCCAGTCTTAAGAAACGCACATAGTTGTTTTTGAATTAAATAGACATGACATAATAGACTGTTGGACACTGAAGTTTTAGACTGCATGCTATATTGCAGCAGGTGACTGTGCCTTTCGTGACTCAGGAAAGGGATCATGGGTAGAGTTCATGTTGACTGTTAATCATTTAGCTTGTTTAGGACAGTTCTTTTAGTGTCTTAGCCTGTTCTTGTTTCTCTAGTTTATGTGTTCATTAAGTGTTAGATTGTGTTCGACTGTTCAGCAGGGTGTGTGAGGAAGTTAGTTGGCAGGAAGACTTGTGAGCTTCACCTTATTTCTAAGTATCTAAAATAGTGGTGATTTTTTGCTCCACACCAGGAGATGTAACTCACTGTCAGTAGTCATTGGTAAAATTGCACAGTATTACATGAGGTAAAGTAGTTCAGCTCAAGTAATTTGTAGATTGTACTACTTTGAAAAGTAGCTGAAACTACCCTAATAAATTAAGTAACTTATAAGGAGATCATACAAGTTTAAATGACCCAAGGAAATATGTCAGTTCATAACATTTACACTTACAGATCTAGTTGGAGTGAACCTTGGTAACTAAGTAACAGTAACACAAATACATCATGTTTGCCCAACATAATAACATTTAGGTAACTCAACAAAATAGTTTCTTGCTAAAGGAAAGTGTTTTATTAAGGTGGCAATTATTTCCATTGTTTTTTTTGTTTTTTTTTCCAATAATGATAGTTATCCTGTCTACAGATTCTTCCACCTGAGCTGTATGTCTCTGCAGCTACTCCAGAGTTAACATGAGCTTGTCGTCTCCTCTGGTGAATGCTCTTTTTGTCCGACCCGTTGGATGTTAGGCGGATGACCACTTCTAAACATGATTGGGTGCACTAGATTTTATTTAGGTGAATCAGATTACAAACGCAGGCCACACTTTTCAGATTTATATTTGTTAAAATGTAATGAGTGAAATAAAATGGTTTTTCTTTCAGGTCAGAAATATTCACACACACCCATACATATGCTCATATAATCCCAGCAAAACACACAGAGGTTTGTGGCTGTGATGTAACAAAATGTGGATGAATTCAGAGGGTGTAAATACTTTTGCAAAGCCCTTTTCTGGGTGTTTTCATCGGTTAGTCTAATAATTAATTTTTCTTTTCCAGTTTTACTCTTTGGCCCTTCATGATGAGGGTAGAAACTGTACTTCAGGTCCTCTAGCATTAGCGTTGCAACAGGGATTTGACAGTATTTCTTTGTACATAAAATTAACCAGGTTTCTGTGAATGACGTATTTTTAGTTTTTACAAAAGAACTAAAACTGAAGACAGCAAATTTATTTTAAACAACTGTATTAAACCTGCAGAGCGCTGGGAAAAGTGTTATCTCTCTCTTTACGCCGTTACTTAGAGGCTCAGATAGGAAAATACAAATACTTTTGGCATTTTTTTTAAATCAGCGCTCAGTGTCTTGGTTCTTGGGTTGAGTCTGTGACCATTTCAACATATTTGATCTTTATATCCGACAATGATTTAGTCTTTTTTTTCCAGGCTGTGCTGCAAAAATGTAAGACCTTCACCATGCGCAGACACACCAACACACACACCAACCTCGTCACTGGCGATCTGTTCTTTGAAGGAGATCTCGTCCTTTTTCAGGGCCTCTGTCAGCTTTTGTGTGCGTTTCTTGAACTGTTGGGTCATATCCTGATGTTCTACAGTGGAGTCCTTTATGTCCTTTTGCTCCTCCAGGATCTCAGAATACTTTTTCTGAGGACACAAAGGAACAACCGTGTTTACGGGCTGCCAGAGAAGGCTGACGATGTGTTCCAATGTGGCTTGTTTGTCAGATTAAGAGTATTGTATGAAAATAACAACCTTTAAACATTTATAAAACATCTCTTCCAAAAAGCCCACGTCATGGGTCTAAGAATTCAATAAATGTAACTTTTTGGCACCTCTGAACATTCAAAAGATGTAAAAAGTTAAACACAGACACTTTAAACCCTCCTTCATCTGTCCTCCTTTTGTTCTTGCATTAACATTGAATAAAGGTCATTACCCTCCAGAATTACTGCCCTCCCAGTAAAGATGTGTGAACAGCCTACAAAAAAACTCGTCTTTTATTGGTGTGAGAAATAAATACAACTAAAGCTCTTTTTTCAACCTTTTTTAAAATTGATCAGATTGCTTACAAGCTTTTAATTAGATATCCATGGATCCCTGTTTCCCTGGGGGATAAATATGATGTGAAACAAAGACCCATTTCTCTTAGCTTCTCTTCAAAATGGGAAACACAGGAGAACACGTCATCCCACTAAGGCAAATTTGTGTCGATTTTAGTCGCCTGAAGTCAGAAAATTTTTATATGAATATAAATTAAAACTGTAACTGTGGCAACGAAGCTGGAAGAAGGTCGGATTTTAACTTGCCAACATGTACAGTTCGGAGGAAGGTAAGAGAGGTAAAAACATCTCCAGAGTCCACCTTTAGAGGACTGCAACAAAGAGTGGCATCTTGGGGCAACCACTTAAGAACCATTAGAGACTATCTGTATGCAAGCATAACTGTGTGGAGTTTGCTTAACTCTACTGGGGTTTTCATCAGAACCATGTGCTCTGGTCAGATAAGACTATGATGAACCTTTTTCAGCAACAAACACTACATGTCGATCTGGAGTAAAATAAAACATGAATAGGTGCCCACTGCATGCTGCCCACTGTTAAATATGGCAAAGGATGTGTGATGCTGTGGGCTTATTTCTCCTCCAATGGCCGATGGAACATTAGAGCGTACAGCAACATGAACTCTTTGAAATACCAGGAAACATCAGGTGGACTCTGCCAGTAAGCTAAAAAAGGGCCGTCATTGAGTCTTTCTCGAATGTTTCTACACAAAATCAACCTTTTAACCTTCACGGCCGTCTTAGTCCTCACACAAGAGAAGAGAGCATAATTGAGGAACCAGGTGGATGATACAGAGAAATTGTCGTAATATCCCTCACTCTGTATCCTCAAACATTGTGAAGTGTTACAGCAGAAGACTAAATGCTCTCCCATTAGCAATTATTTCCCAAATTAATAGAATAAGTGTTTCAGTGTAACATTATGCTACTGCAAGAATGTGCATATTTGAGCACCTGGTATTCCTTAATTAGAGCCTGGACTCCCTCTAAGGTGTCTTCATTTTGGTCCGACTTTCCCACCAGGGAGAAATCCTGACACAGGAGCAAACAGACAGTAAGAAAAACAGATCTGAAGACAAACGTTTGAGTTAAACATACGTTTAAAGTATATATGTTCAGTGAATACATGTGAAGCCGGATTCCACCTTATAAGGAAAGAGAAAGTGTTTTAGGCTTTGATTACATGACAAACAATGACATGATGAAGCTTAATCTCACCTCGTCTGATGACATGGTAAAAGAAACCTGAAAAACAATTCACAACATATTACATATTTAACAAGTTACAGCTGTAGAGAACTGTATAACAGCATAAAAACATTAAATAACGAGTTATAAACATGTTTTCATAATGTCAACAAGGAAAGGAGCCACCCTGTAGGCCTCCTTTCAGATTAACAGTAAAAAATAAAAGTCAGACAAATAATTCAACTTTATATTAAAACAGAAAGCGTTTAAATAACAGTAAAGAGATGAATTTATGAGTAAAACACAGCAGCTCGGTGTGAACCTACCTCCCACCAACGATCTCTGCTCTGAACTTATTCTTTCAGTTTCTTTTCTCCTTCAACAGGAAGACCTGCTAGTACCGATCCTCTCCACCAGAGGGCGCACAACCTCCCTACACGATGCTGCGTTCGGGGGCTGTCGAAAATCTGACTACTTACTGGCACAAAGCGCAGCCGGGCGAAGATTACTGCAGAACTGTTTTAATTTCTACAATACTGAGTGTACAGCTGCTTCTCGGTAAATTAGAAAATCCCAAAAATGTTAATGTATTTCAGTAATTAAATTAAAAATTATACTTTTATAGATTCATTATTCATAATGATAGATCCTTTACTGACAGTCTATTCTAACTTTTGCTTCCTGATTTTGAGTCAGATTTTTATAGTTTTTTGCTTCCATTTTGCCTTTTTGTTTTGCCACTGACACACCTGAATTTTCCCACTGTGGGACAATAAAGGATATTTCCATTCTATTCTATTTCAAGCAATTATTTCTGTTAATCTTCGTTATTATAGCTTACAACTAATCAAAACCCCCAAATCAAATTCAGCGACTTTAAATTAGATTATTAGGTGAGACAAAAAAAAAAAAACGGTGCTTTAATGCAAAATTATTACGGTCTGCGCAACCATATCAAAGACAATCACTGACTCCTCTTGAAGGAGGGTAAGCTACAAATGGTCATTGCTACAGAAACTGGGTAGACAGAGGGTGCTATATCCAAACATGCTATGGAAAAATGAGTGGAAGGAAAAAGGTTTGGTAGATAAGGGTGCACAAGCAGCATTAAGAGGATTCCTAAGTCAAGCCAATTTAAGACTTTGGTCAAGACTTACTGTTGACTCCAGCTGGAGTCAGGGCTTTAAGACCCACCACACAGAGATGTCTCCAGGACCTGGGATAAAACTGCCCTATTCCTCATGTTAAGCCATTCCTAAATCAGAACCAATGAAATAAGAACTGGACAGCTGCTCAGTGGTCCATCTTCTTTTCAGATGAAAGTAAATTCTACATTGGATTTGCAAATCAAGGTCTTAGAGTCTGGAGGAAAAGTGGAGAAGCTCAGAATCCAAGCTGCTAGAGGTCCAGGGTGAAGTTTCCACATTCAGTGATTTGTGCCGTGAGGCAGACACCCTGTCTACTTTTAAGGCTAGGCTTAAAACTTTCTTTTTTGATAAAGTTTATGGTTAGAGCAGCTTAGGTTATCCTGAGCTATCTCTGTAGTTATGCTGCTATAGGTTTAATGACCACTTTCAGCCTCTTCGCTACATTCTCACACTACTCTCCAATTTTGCATTATTTGCTGTTATTTCAGCTTTTAACTTTATGTTCTCTCTCTTTTCTCTTCCAAGAAGCTACACCTGGCCTGACTCTGTGTCTACCTGTGACACCTTTCTGGAGAGGGGCATCGTCCGAGCTTCTGCTGGCAACAACTTAATGCTCACCCTCTACCGATGATCCACATAGTCCTGTCTTTCAGTGTTTAACCCTTTCTCTCTCCTAGACATGGAAATTGACTGAGCTTAACTGTAACAAACTCTATGTGCTCTCTTTCAGACTCTAACCTTGAAAACTGGCTCAGAGTTTCTGTTCTTTCTTTCTAGGTGAAACGACTAAAGGAGCTACATCCATTAACATTTACTTTTCCTTCCCATAGAAAGTACTCCTGGATCAGTGCTTCTTTGTTCTTTTTGTGTCTCTGCTCTGTTCTCTCAAACCTCCAGTCGGTCGTGGCAGATGGCCGCTCACACTGAGCCTGGTTCTGCTGGAGGTTTCTTCCTGTTAAAAGGGAGTTTTTCCTCTCCACTGTCGCTACATGCATGCTCAGTATGAGGGATTGCTGCAAAGTCAACGCCAGTGACTGTCCACTGTCTCTACATGCTCATCCAGGAGGAGTGAATGCTGCAAGTCACTGACTGGATGCAATCTGCTGGGTTTCCTTAGATAGAAAAACTTTTTATCCAATTTGAATAAATAACTGAATCTGACTGAACTGTTCAATGGTTAGGATTGAATTGAATGTATGAACCTGACTTTTGTGAAGTGTCTTGAGACGACATGTGTTGTGAATTGGCGCTATATAAATAAACTGAATTGAATTTGGGGACCCATGTCATCTGCTGGTGTTGGTCCACTGGGTTTATCAAGTCCAAATATGTCCATCAAGAAATTGTAAAGCTCTTCATGCTTCCCTCTGCTGACAAGCTTTAAAGAGATACTGATTTCATTTTCCACCAGAACTTGGTACCTCATAACTCAGCCAAAAGTATTACTACCTGCATAAATGATCCACTGTGTTTGCATGACCTGAATCTCATGGCGAATCTATGGGGTACAATCAAGAGACACCAGAGCCAAAAACCCAGACAAGATGAAAGCTGCAGTTAAACACAGGCGTCATGAACACCTAAACAGCACTGCGCCGATGCAAAAGGAGCCCCGACCACGTATTACGTAGATATTATCTACAGGACATGAGCATCCTTTTTTAGTAGGCCCACATTTCTGCACTAAAATACTTTTTATTGGTCTAATGTAATATTCTAGAGCAATTTTAAACGTTGGATTAAAATAAACAGAAATCATTACTTGGAATACAGATACAGCACAAAAAAATTAAATATTGTTAAAAGTGTCAGAATTTTTCGTCATTCATTTCAGAAACCCATTCTATAGATTCATTACAGATAGAGTAAAATATTTAAAGCCTTTATTTCTTGTCGATTATGGTATACAGATAATGAAACGCAACTTCAGTGTATGAAAATTTTATATTTACATAAGATTAATAAAAGAAATGCACGTTAAAAAGATGATGAAAAGTATGTTTATTTCTTTGCACTTTGGTATGGGCTCCTTTTGCACAGGTTACTGCATTATTGTGGTGTGGCCTGAAGGTGATCAACCTGCTGGAGTGTAATGGAAACCCAGGTAACCTTGATGGCAACTTTAGATTCGCTATTAGGTTCAGATCAGACCAGTTTGTTGGTCAGTCAAGCACAATACCACCATGGTCATTAGACCAACATTTGGCAATAACCCCAGAAGGAAGCATGAAATGCTCGACCATATCGAACGTGGATTCTGTGCCTCCCCATTCTTCCTCCAGACTCAAATTTCGATTTCCAAATGAAAATGTAAACTTTATTTTCAACTGAAAAGAGGACCTCTGAGCAACAGTTGGCTGCTTGTAAAATTAAGCCAAGATTGTTTTTTTTTAATATATTAGAGATCAGTAAAAGTAACCACCCATGATACAATTGTTACACCGCATGAGAAAACGAGAACTGCAGCCTCTGCTCTAACTCTTCCCAAAAGGTGTTCAAGAAGGTTGAGGTCAGGTTTGAAATATATATAAATAAAACTGAAAGAAAGGAAAGAATCAGGGTAGGCATAACAGATGGGATACAATTTCGAGACTAGAAAAGCACTCGGTAAACGCAGACCTCTGCCAGGGCCAATGCCTGTCAGCCGCTCATAGGGTCACAAAGTATGAGCTCCAAAATGTCGCGCCATGTAGGAAGGAATAAGAATAAGCAATAGGATAAGCAGTACAGGCAATAAGGAATCCTCATTTTATTAGATTTTCAGTTAACTCAAGATCTAAGAACGATCAAGTGTTGTAGTCAGGTTTTAAAATCTGTTTTATATGTATCTAGACATGGAAAATGCTTGACTTCATTACAGCTTAAACGGTGCCTTTCCCTTCAGAATGGGATTCAGAATCAAAGAGCCAGGAGTCCAAATTTCCATTTATAAACATTTATTTTGTGAAACCGAGTGAAATTAGAATCGAAGCTTCTGGAAGAACCACTTGTTCTTGCCTGTCTTGTACCTGGAAACAAGAAAAAGACAAATTTAGTGAGAAACCAACAGCGTAAATTACAATTGATGAACTTAAGTGAAGATTGAATGCTCAAAAATCCGTCTGACCTCTCCTCAAACTTGACCTTGGCCTCCCGCCTGGCTTTGCGTTTGAGAGCAGGGTCCCTGAAGACATCCTTGTTGACGACAGTTTTGTCCAGAGGAATATCCACAGAGTATCTGAGGGTGAAGAGGGACAGCTGTGAAAGATTGTTGGGACGTTGTGGATACTGCTAACACGGTCCTGCATCTCTCATTTCAACGGTTTTACTACTACAACAATATGACCAAAAGGTAACAAAAAGCTGTTTAAATGTTCAGAAACAGCAGCCATAATGGAAGTAGTTTGTTATTCATTTTTTTTCACCTCTCCTTTAAAGAAATGGCCAAAACAAAAAATAGATTAGTTTATTAGAGCAGAATAGGACTAGTTTTAAAGATTTTTTCTATTTAAAAAAGGAGCACCATCCAACAAAAAGCTGAAGGAATAACAAAAATGGAAAGCAAAGCCAAGTAATACTCATGATCTTACTCTTCCATACCGCGGAGTCTGGCTGTATGTGGGGGTTCAGGTGAAAACCTCAGCAAATAAAAACCAGAAAAGTTCTTCTCTGCAGGCTGATTTGCTTTTATTGATCCAGGGGGAAGACAGTCCAATCAAAGATGCACCAATCAATCATTTACAGGGCAATAAGGACATCCAATTGTCTTTGAGGTCTGACATTCTCATTGTGATTTAACAAAACACAATAACTATGTTCTCTCACTGCCTAGAAGCTCCACCTGGCCTGGCTCTGTGGTTAGCTGTGGCACCTTAATGGAGGGGGACATCTGCTGAGTTACTGCTGCAAACAACTTCATGCTCTCCTTCTACAGATGATCCACTTGGGACCGTCAGTGTTTAACCCTGTCTCTCCTAGACATAGATACTAGCTGAGCTTCAACTGTGACTGTATGTGCTCCGTTTCATCTTCTAGACTTGAAAACTGGCTCAGCTCATCTCCTTAGTTGTCTTTCTCTCATAGATGAAGCCACTAAAGGAGCTATAACCATTAATGTTTCACTTTTCCTTCCCATAGAAAGGACTCCTGGATCAGTGCTTCTGTATTCATTCTGTGTCTCTGCTCTGTTCTCTCAAACCCCCAGTCGGTCGTGGCAGGTGGCCGCTCACACTGAGCCTGGTTCTGGTTCTGCTGGAGGTTTCTTCCTGTTAAAAGGGAGTTTTTCCTCTCCACTGTCGCTACATGCATGCTCAGTATGAGGGATTGCTACAAAGTCAACACCAGTGACTGTCTACTGTCTCTACATGCTCATCCAGGAGGAGTGAATGCTGCAAGTCACTGACTGGATGCAATCTGCTGGGTTTCCTTAGATAGAAAAACTTTTTATCCAATTTGAATAAATAACTGAATCTGACTGCACTGTCATAGCAAGGATTACTTGGACTGTATGTACTTGACTTGAAATCTGTGATTCAATTTAACTGTATTTGTGAAGTGCCTTGAGACAACAGGCGTTGTAAATTGGTGCTATATAAATAAACACAATTGATAAAAGTGTTGCAGGTTCCTTAACAGAGGAAGCAGTTCTGTTTCCAACAGGAAATGAAGGAATTACGATTATCACAACGTGTGCTTTAAAGCTCATGTCCCTAACTTTAGATTTTTATTCAACACAAGAAAATGCATCAAAGTAAATGATGGTGGTTAATGCCCTGGTGGACTGAAGATGGTGAGAGTTCTTAGTTAAGATGCATTTAATGAACTAAGGGCAAATAGAAAAATTTGAATCTACTTTATCAGGATTTAACCTGCCAATCGTCGTTGGTTTTGCTCCCTGGCTGATTCCTGCATTTCTAACTCCAGCTGAACCAGTCGGTTCTGAACAGATGAAAATTGAACACATGTAAAATAAACTAAAGGTTCTCATCTGAATAGGTTTACACAACAATCAGCGAACCTGAAGCAGAGTTGTGTTCAATACAAAATCTACTCCCAATTTCCAAGATGTAACATTCACAATTAATGCAAAATCACAAATATAGAAGGCACCATTAATCTTGCCCCCAAAATCCCACTTTAATCAAAAAGGACAAACCCCCTCTATTTAATGTTTATGTACATGTATAAACAACTGGGTTTGAATGTTAACAGTCCGTTTCATATGACTGTACTATAGTTCAGAGGGGTAACAAACTATTAGGTGAAAAATCCAAAGTTTTTTCTTGCCAACCTCTGACACATCTTTTAGCTTAAACTCAACAGTAAGGTTTAGATATGAAAATGGTCACAATAAAGCTTTCCCTATCAACAGCAAGGAAGCATCAGGCTCCATATGGTGAAGTTTCAGGGGGCATATGGTCATAATGCCACTTTTAAATGTTTTTCTGTCTGATTCTTGGTAAAAGAGAGAATCAGCTGTTTACCATCAGACTGATAGGATCATGTTTTGAAGAAGAGACTGCAGACTGGTGCACAGAACGAGTAGACCTAAACCAACTCAGAAGTCAAGTAATGTGGAATTATGTCTAGTTAACCTTAAGGTAATGAGAAAAGGAGTAAATTTGCTTGAATGCAAAGAAGGACCTGCAGTTACTCCAGTCATCAGGAGCTTATGCTCTTGAGTGGTCATTATGTAGAACTGGTACGAGACTGAGTTAAGATGTTGGTGTATTCTCTTAGGATTTACCTACAGGTGAACTGAAATAAAAGGAACATTAAGGATTGCTGTGTGCTACTGACCTGGTGGGCATGAGGTGGTTGTAGTTGAAAACTTTGACGAAGGCCTTGATCTTGGATCTCTTGGCAATCTTCTTCTTGCCCATGGTGGTGGTCACCTTACGGGGGTAGCGGTCGATGCCTGCGACCAGAGCGTGGCTGTAGGGTCGGTCGGTGGTGCCATCATCTATGTTCTGCAAAGAGATCAATAACAGACCGCAATTACAGATAGATCTGTACATCTTAGCCGACATAAAAACGCAGGTGACAAAAAAAAACCTTCAAAATGTTGACAATAAATGAAGAGAATATCTTCTCAAACTTCACCAAGTAGTGGATAAGATGTCTGAGGTAAATTATAATAGATCTAATTGCTTTCTTTGCTGCAAATGAAATAAGAAGTTATAATGGAACATTAATAACAGTCCCCTTAAACAGTTCACAGGGTACAGTGTCCTGCAACCTTAGATGGGTCCCATGTTAAACACACATGGTTGAATAAGACCCTCAGCATCCAATCAAGTTCTTCAAAGTCCTGCTAATGACCCAAACATCGAGTCAGGTGTGCTGATGCAGATACACTTTTAAAGGTTGCAGGACCACAGCCTGGACAACTGGAGTTTGAGAATCATAGGGTGTATTCACACTTGCCACTTTTGGTCCGCTTTAAACGGACCAGAGTTCGTTTCCCTCCTTGGTCCGGACCTTTTGTGCAGGTGTGAATACACTCAAGCGAACCCTGGTCCGGACCAAACAACCGGACCCAGACCCACTTTTTGAGGTGGTCTTGGTCCGCTTCCAAACGGACTCTGGTGCGGTTCGCTTATGGTCTGAATATAAACCGGCCCCGATCCGAACCAACTACAAAAAGCGTCTCTTTGGATATAAAAAGCCACCGTATCCGGTAGCAAAGGTGTGTGTTGTAAGGTAATCATACCTGATAAGCAGTGTGTTGCTTAGCAACGCTACTGGCTTGTTGTGGGACAAGGCACGTAGAGAACGTCAGCGTTCAGCACGTATTCTCCGACGGGGTTCCAAAATTATAAATGGAACGTCTCAAAGTCTGTGCTGAATGAGTTGCTCTTCAGTCTCACAATAATATTGCAGCTGTAATAACGACACAAATATCCAGAACAGAGGTGCTGCACGCAGCACGTCTACAGATGTTTTCCTAAATGTCCGGGTCTGTGCTCTGTCCCGCCCCGGTCATTTCTGTCCAATGGGAACAATGATCGTCACCCGCGCGGCTTTGTTTACAAGTAATAGTTCACTTGCAAAAAGTACAATGTGAAAACAAACCGCACAAAGTGAAAAAAATAGAGTTCGCTCTTGGCCCGGACCAAAGGACTTTCCTGGTGTGAATACACCCATAATGTAAACAATATACAGAAATGTTACTATAAAACTTTGACAAAGAAATAGACAATTTGCAAGCATTCTTCTAAAAGCAAAGTTAATGTAACATTTAAACGTGTTCAAAATGTATAAAATCTATCAAATCTTCTGTTTGGAGTATTACTATGAATGAATTCAAACACTGTATACAAGTCATAAAGAGTTTATAAATATATTAACTTAGTTTTTATTCATATATTCATTTATTTCCTCATTAACATTTTTGTAGCAACAAATATATATTTTTAAACTAGATAGGACATCTTAACCCAAATTTTTGTAGTTTGCTTAATCATGCAACCTTCTACAGATACGATTTGTGAAGACACTATACATTTTGGATAAAAACAACTAATATTGCCATTTGTTCACTGCTCCAACACAGCTTAACTCTAGAAAAACGTCAGTTTATACCTTGACGATGACAGCTTTACGCCCGGCGTAGCGTCCAGCCAGGACCATGACCACCTTTCCAGGCTTCATAAACTTGCCCATTTCTGTCAAAAAGAAGAAAAAAAGCAATTAAACCATCCGTAAAAAATTTGATGCAAAAATAACTCTTCAAAATCAGATTTTATTACCGCCTCGCTGTTACTCCCCGAATTCCAGGCTAGTTAGCATTTAGCTAACTACAAACTATAAAAACGTTTTAGAAATTAATTTCGCTCTGGTATCAGTTCTGGGTGTTTCTAAAACAAGGCAAAATGCTTGTCAAACAAAGCACCTCCACAAAAAGCCAAAATATGTCAAAATAATCAGACAACAAGCGACTAAAGTCCTGCGTTAGCCTTCAGAGGGCTGCCATGTTGGAAAGAGCGGCGGGGAAGCGAACCAACTGCAACAAAACGGCTCATTATCTTCTTTAACCAAGCACAAACCCACTAAATATCAGGTAGCCATTAATATTGGGGAGGACTGTCTGCGATATGCCGTGATAAAAACAACAGATATACGCAGATTTTACACGATGGACGTGGATTATTAGGAGGAAAATTTCACTTACTGATGCTGCTCTACGGCCGCCGCTAACAGGAAAAGGAAGTTCAGAGGGCTTACGTGAAGTACGTCACTTCCTAAATAAATTTTTTCGAGAAATCTCAGGAATAATTTTCTAAATTTACTGTCAAAAAGCTAAAACAAAAATGTATTATTTTTACATTTTAGATGTTATACATTTCTGCAAATTTAACATTGTAAATCACCTCTTTTAAAGAAGAGTCAAGAACAACACTAAAACGTTGCTGTCACTGTTTCTTTTGAGCATATGTTTAATGAGTAAAGTATTCTTCAGCATTATGTAACTATAGAATGTAGAAAAAGAAAGCAAAAATGTGGTAAATTAAAGAAATTACAAGAAAAAGTAAAGAAAATTAAAATATTTTAATTATGTAATCTTGTTAAGTAAAACACGACTCAAATATTTAGTTTGCAGTACCGTCGCCTAATGCAAGCACAGTTCAGGATTGGGACACTATATTAGGTACACCTTTTTAATTGTGTTAAATAGTCAGCCAATCAAAGAGAAAAAAAAGTATTTATGTAAACAAATTTGTTTGATGTGAAATATTTAAAAAACAGAAAAGACTATGGGAGCAAATACTTTTTCACCATATATATATATATATATATATGTGTGTGTATGTGTGTGAATATAGGTGATTCATATTTTTAGTTTTGGGAATGGAATATATATTGTAGTCCTGTTTGACATTTAACTTAATAAAGAACATCTGATCATGCTTAAATATTACTTTATACTTACAGCTAAACAGGACCTCAAAGACAAGTTTTGACAAAATCCTTTAGGATGAAAAGAAAGTTGAGGACGATAGTTCATACAAGTTCATTTGTACGAGGAGCCATTGCATGAATCTATGGGAAGAAGCTGTTGGAGCTAGTTTAAGAAGAAATGTTAAGTCACTGAGCAGAAGTAATAAAATTGTAAGAAAGAACCCTGCAGATGTGATGTTTGCTTTCAGTGTTGATCCATAGAGAAGGTCAGAAGAAGTTCAGGAAGTCATTGTGGTAGAGATGTGTGAGGATGGGGCAGTCAAACAGTGGTGAGGTGTGAGGTAGGATTAACAGATGGCATCATGGTGGGTTTAAGATTATATCAGGGATCAGCCAAAAGCTCCTTGTGTACAAAGGTGATCTACAGGTTGACAGATTGTTTGTTTGCGGATAAAATTGTAAAAGTGGGAAGCAGGTGGAATATGGAACTGCAAAAGATCACAGAGCATGTTCATGAATGTAGCAAAGATGGACATGTGGAGGGTTGGTGTGAAAGAGAAGGATGGTTCAGACAGGGTGAGATGGAGGAAGATAATTGAATGTTGCGCCCCCTAATGGTAGCAGCCAAAAGAAAAAACTTAGCAACTACATTTCATTTACTATACTTGGGTTTATTTTACTGCAGGTTTACATTAAATCTAATAAAACCAAAACAAATTTAATATCTTCCGATATATAATCTTTGATTAATTAAATATAGCATAAATTATTTTAAATTTAAATCCCATGTGATGCTCCAGGACTGAAATGCTAGTTACAGCACAGCTGCAACTTTAAGTGTTTAAAGTGGTTTATCTAATAAACAAGCATCTAAACAAAAAAACAAAAACAGGAAAAAGAAAATGTAGGATAGTGTGTAGTAAATATACCCAAAACACAACTGAAGGTGGAAAAAGTGCTCCACAATGAGAATACAACTGAATGTTTGATACATACACATCACACAAACACAGGATTTAATGTTATAAACAAAATAAACAACAAATATAAACTAACCTCAGTTAAATAGCATCTATGGTTCATACATTCAGGTTTTTACAGATATGATTCGCTGTTAATGGAAGATAAAAGAAAATCTGGAATAAAACGTATTCCCATTTATGAGTTTTACTCATATCTCATACAGCAGCTCAGTCAAGTTGAAAACACTCAAAACTGAAACACAAGAACACATTCAGGAAAAAGCTTCCTGTTTATAGGAACGTCACACAGCACGGACAGTTTTTGTTTGACACGGACAGAGAGCTTTTATTTTGATGCAGTGTGCTCCACAAAGGTTTCCTGCTTGGGTAACAGCATCCAACACAATTTAAGCTATAAACAAGAACTTCCCATGAATGTTTCTGTTCAGTTTTAATTATCCATCACTACTTTCCCTCATAATGTTTGCTGCATAGGTTTAGGGCACTATCAGGTAGAGCAGAGGAAGATGCATGCTGCTGAGCACAGGTCAAAGATCTTACGAGAAGACTTACTAAAGGTGAGGTAATCGCAGTTTCAGCTCTAAGGCATGTTTACAGTACAAGCAGCGCTGTCATCTTAGTGGGATATGCATATTAACACCACATCCATGCACACACTGCTGACATCACACGTAAACAACCTTTAAAGGGTTAAAGAATGCCAACAGATTCATGCTTTTGGTCCTGAACACAAATTGATAAAATGCTTTAATTATGAGGCTCATCAGAAAGCATCTTTTATGTTGTTGAGCTGCCGCACAGCCAGGTCCACCGGCAGGTTGAACCTGAGGTGGCTGATGCGGCCCAGAATGCGTAAGGCTCCCTCGAAGCCCGTCTGGGCCATGTAGCTCCAGGACTGATAATGCGGATGTATCAGACTGACAGATTTACACAGCAGGTTGAGCCACGACACAAGCCGCTGCTCGTTGAGAGCCATGCACACCAGAGCTTTGAACTCAATGTCCGGCCCCCTCTTGTAGCGTCCGTGCTCCTTCAGCACCGTGTGGATGGCCCACAGCAGTGAGTGCTTCGGGGTCACTGTCCCTGGGCCACCACCAACGTTCAAACTGAAGGACTGGGAGAGCTTTCGGGCTGGTGATTCCACAAAGGCTTTCCCGTTTTTGGATTCGTAAAACTTCACAAAGAGTTCCCAGGGGTGCATTGTTTGTGGGGCTGGTCTGTAAGGCAGAATGCAGGAAATGGGGGCCAGTACCAGGCTCATGGTCTGCGAAGGGGAAAACAGGCCATGAGCCAACAAGTCTTTCAGAGCGATTGCCAGCTCCTTCCTCACAGCTGTCGTCAGCTCGTCTCGAGCCCCGAGCGTGGACATGCTGCTGTAGCTGACCACATGTTCCACGGAGGGATGTTGGCGCGAGCCAAGCACTCGCACCTTCTCCACGGCTGCTTCCAGGCACTGCAGCAAAGGCCCGTAGTCCCGACTAGATGAGTCCTGGGGCCACATATTCTGAGGGACATGGCCAGCCGAGCAGCCGAACTGACTGGCAGCAAAGATCTGTAGCACAGCGAGAGCCTTCTGGATGAGCTGCAGGCCCGTGTCCCGCATCCTCTGGGCCTGCACTGGATCCACTGCAGGGTGAGGGGTAGCAGATTTTACACAGGATGTAGCAGTTTAATTGAAGTAGACATCTGCAATAAACTATCTGACCTTTCTTTTTCATTCCTGCAGATCTGGCGTTAGTTCCTTCTGCCTTTGGCTGCTGACTCCGCCCACCATCTGACAACAAAGGGTTCCCTACCTCATCTATAGAAAGACAAGGCAAATTATGATTAAAACAGACAAATCTAGCATGAATGCAATGAAGAATGAAGCCAATCACCATCTCAGCAACACAACGGTGTCCTACATACCCTGGATGAAGTTGATAAACATCTCCAGGTCCCTGATCTGTGTCTTTAGCTGCTCCACCAGCTGCTCTTTGACTCTGGCCGGGTTCACTATCTGAGCGATGGCAGCGTCCACCCGCTGTCTCAGCTCCTCTGGGGACAAGTTACCGATGTCCTCATTCAAATTCACATCCAACTTTTTTATCAACTCATCAATGATGACCTGAGAACAGAAACAGACTGAAGGTAAAACTTCTTCATTGGGATTTTAAGGCTCCCTAAAGGTTGGAAAAACTTCTTTAAAGGGGAAGAAAACTTCCTGAAGAAAACTGTTTTAAAAAATAATCTGCAAACAGACTATACTGAGCTGTTTAGTTTGACTTATTTGCATGATGCAGTTAAATCAAAAAGACCCAAAAATTCAACAGTCAGCTAATAAACTTGTAGGTTATCCTGTCTGTTTTGTCTAAAATTTGGAGAAAGTAATTTCAAAATGGAAAGGTAGAATATGAAATGCCTGGATCTAACAGTAACTGGGACGGCGGGTGACACAGTGGTAGAGTGGGCGGCCCATATACAGAGACCACAGTCCTCAATGCAGATGTCCGGGGGTTTAACTCCAGATCTTAAACCTTCACTGGATATCTTCACTCATTTCCTGTCTGAGTACTGTAAATGAAAGGCACTTTCATCACAAACATTTAGAAGACATTTAACCTTCTTTCACAAAATACTTTAAGCTAGAAAACTGGAAAACTGACTCAGCTCACCACTTCCTGATCCTCAAGTTTTATCTAAAAGGACTGGATGCAGAATCCTGTCAAAAAAACGAGCCCACAAATCAGGGATTTCCAGAGGCTGTTTAACCTGGACTTCCTTAAATACAACACTGAGTTACGCAAACAGGGAAGTGCCAGTGGGTTCTGGGAAGGGCAAACAAAAAGCTCACATTTGTCTAAATATAACTTCAACTCTGCAAAAAATAGCTTCATGGTAGGAGAGCACAGAGGAAAATTTTAATGTTTTAAATGTTAGCATGAAAAAAGAAGCAATTATGTTGAACTTAATACACCTGGTGTTTAAATGTGGAGTTAACTAGTATTCACCGATCCATCCAGCTGGATTATAATAATATTTTAGATAAACAACAGGATTACTGACCAGCTGGTCTCAACCTGTGGATTTTATGCTATGCACTAACATGTAACGGGATTAACGTGAAGCATGTTTGCATTCCCACACCTTCTGTCTCTCCATGACGACAGACTGCGGCAGCGAGTCGTAACTGCCCTCCTGATAGGCGAAGCGTTCCAGATCATCCAGTTGTGTCTTCAGCTGGAAAATGAGATCCTTTTGTTTTTCCCTCTGAGCTTCCAGACGCTCTCTCTTTTCCCTCTCGCTCTGACAGGAGACACACAGAGATTGTAACTGAGACAGACACCTCTCAGAAGCTGTTTTTGGCACAATGTTTACCCAAACATACACGAGTTTTACTCACCAGATCTCCCTGCAAATGAAGCATGTGACAAAAGGAACAAAACAGGCCTTGAGATTAAACACAATGCGCTGAAACCTCCAAATGCTGGTTTTCTTTTGGGTCTGACCTGAAAATTTTGACTTTGACAGATACCCGAGAACTAAAAGGTATAGGATTAAAAATATGCAGCAGGTACTTTAATAACACTAGTAGTTCTGAATGCAAAAGATAATTAATTGATTACCAAAGGATGGTTTTCAGACTTAAATGACCAGAAACACTGGGTGCAATATCAATTTCTTTGGTTTTTCCAAATCAAACATCCAAAGCAGAACAAAACACAACTGGAGAACAGTGCATGCTGCTTCCATGCCTGCCTTTCGACTATTAAAAAAATGGCACCCACGGCCTATAAAAAGCAAAGCAAAATTTAAATAATTAAAACGACAAATGGCTGTTGCAACAATATATATCTCAACAAATTCAAATTACTAAAATTATGAGAAGTAAAATAGCTCCAACACTTGTTAACTTAGATGCACTTTACATTCAGGCAGCCCTGGCTAGTCAATGTAACGATGGCGTAGACATCTTTTGGTTAAAACTGTTCTGTGCTATGAGAAGATCCAGGCTATGGCTTGATTCATCGGCACCATCTGAGCTACCGATTCAATACAAATAAAGTGTCTGCTGCACTGACAAATAAGCCAGGATAGTTTTTTGTCCAAGGTACTTAAAGCCCAGAGTGGTCTAAACTGGAAGTACTTCAAGGTGGATCATATTAAACGTAGCTTTGGGCCAGGAGTCAATAACCTTTACAACACTAAGAGCTATTTTTGCCTTCGGCCCATCTCAAGAAAATTAGTTCAGACCCAAAAAAGCCACATGATTCTTAGAAACCAAATAACGTGTTATCATAATACCTGCCATAGGAATTTTTGAAAGATTTATTTAGATTCAGATAGAGAACAGTCAAAGTCAATGGAAAAAAATCAAGCTTTCAAAACTGCATAATGGGAGTTCCACAGGGTTCCACTTTTGGACCGCTGCTTTTCTGTCTATACATCAATGACTCCCCAGACAGCTATAAGGATATCCGATGTCAGATGTATGCAGATGATGCCATCATATACAGGTCCTTCTCAAAATATTAGCATATTGTTATAAAGTTAATTATTTTCCATAATGTAATTATGAAAATTTAACATTTATATATTTTAGATTCATTGCACACTAACTGAAATATTTCAGGTCTTTTATTGTCTTAATACGGATGATTTTGGCATACAGCTCATGAAAACCCAAAATTCCTATCTCACAAAATTAGCATATTTCATCCGACCAATAAAAGAAAAGTGTTTTTAATACAAAAAACGTCAACCTTCAAATAATCACGTACAGTTATGCACTCAATACTTGGTCGGGAATCCTTTTGCAGAAATGACTGCTTCAATGCGGCGTGGCATGGAGGCAATCAGCCTGTGGCACTGCTGAGGTCTTATGGAGGCCCAGGATGCTTCGATAGCGGCCTTTAGCTCATCCAGAGTGTTGGGTCTTGAGTCTCTCAACGTTCTCTTCACAATATCCCACAGATTCTCTATGGGGTTCAGGTCAGGAGAGTTGGCAGGCCAATTGAGCACAGTGATACCATGGTCAGTAAACCATTTACCAGTGGTTTTGGCACTGTGAGCAGGTGCCAGTTCGTGCTGAAAAATGAAATCTTCATCTCCATAAAGCTTTTCAGCAGATGGAAGCATGAAGTGCTCCAAAATCTCCTGATAGCTAGCTGCATTGATCCTGCCCTTGATAAAACACAGTGGACCAACACCAGCAGCTGACACGGCACCCCAGACCATCACTGACTGTGGGTACTTGACACTGGACTTCTGGCATTTTGGCATTTCCTTCTCCCCAGTCTTCCTCCAGACTCTGGCACCTTGATTTCCGAATGACATGCAGAATTTGCTTTCATCCGAAAAAAGTACTTTGGACCACTGAGCAACAGTCCAGTGCTGCTTCTCTGTAGCCCAGGTCTGGGGAATGCGGCACCTGTAGCCCATTTCCTGCACACGCCTGTGCACGGTGGCTCTGGATGTTTCTACTCCAGACTCAGTCCACTGCTTCCGCAGGTCCCCCAAGGTCTGGAATCGGCTCTTCTCCACAATCTTCCTCAGGGTCCGGTCACCTCTTCTCGTCGTGCAGCGTTTTCTGCCACACTTTTTCCTTCCCACAGACTTCCCACTGAGGTGCCTTGATACAGCACTCTGGGAACAGTCTATTCGTTCAGAAATGTCTTTCTGTGTCTTACCCTCTTGCTTGAGGGTGTCAATAGTGGCCTTCTGGACAGCAGTCAGGTCGGCAGTCTTACCCATGATTGGGGTTTTGAGTGATGAACCAGGCTGGGAGTTTTAAAGGCCTCAGGAATCTTTTGCAGGTGTTTAGAGTTAACTCGTTGATTCAGATGATTAGGTTCATAGCTCGTTTAGAGACCCTTTTAATGATATGCTAATTTTGTGAGATAGGAATTTTGGGTTTTCATGAGCTGTATGCCAAAATCATCCGTATTAAGACAATAAAAGACCTGAAATATTTCAGTTAGTGTGCAATGAATCTAAAATATATGAATGTTAAATTTTCATCATGACATTATGGAAAATAATAAACTTTATCATAATATGCTAATATTTTGAGAAGGACCTGTATGTATGCGCAAAGACTTTACAACAGGCAGAGCTTTTGAACAGAGAGATGGTGGAGTGTCCCAGTGGCTTAAGAATGACTTTTTGACTCTTAACTATAACCAAACAGTTTCAATGTCTTTCTTTAATTAAATGTAAATTCTGTAAATAATTCTCCATTGTGATTGATCAGAGGGAAATCCAAAAAGGGTATCACTGTACGGGTGCTGTTTTGGATTCCCATCTTAACTTTGGGGCTCATATTCAAGAAAGTGTCTAGAACTATCAAGACTAACACCAACTGCTTTCGTCTTATAAGATTGTGTTTATCTGCAAAGGCTTCCCAGATGTATCTGCATGTCATAATTCTGCCTCATCTCTCAGACTGTGTCACTGTTTGGAGCCAAGCATCTCAATCTGCTTTTAAACCTATGATGTTGTTGTACAAACAAGCCCTGAAAGTCTTGGACCAAAAAAACAATGAAGTGGCATCATTGTAAAATGCTGGAGAAATACAATTTCTTAAGTTTTGCTAATTACTTAAGTTTCTCTTTTTTTAAAGTTGCATTTTAAATGTATCAATGGCCTTCTCCCAGAGGTAGTGCACAGACGAGAAGAGCCAGTAGCACAGGAGTTGTAACAAGAGGAGCAGTTAATGGAGATTGTAAACCACAGAAATACAAAACATAATTTGGTCAATCCTCATTCTCATTTATAGGTCCTCGGATTTGGAAAAGTTTATCACCCGCAATAAAAATTTTAAATCCAGATTATCTGCACCGGGAAAAGATCGGGTTTGTTATGCAATGGTAAAATGATTTTCGAGTTTTTAATTCTTAGGTGAAACAAAAACAATTCTGTGAACATTGATGTAAACTAGCCTACCTTGATGCGGCTGGTTAATACATTACCTTTAACATGCATGTCCATGTATCCCCTTCCATTAGTTATAGTTACTCCGAATGTGTGTGGTTGTAGTTGAGTAGTTTTGTTATGCTATAATAAAAAAAATTTAAAAACCCAACCAAGGACTGGGTTTGCAAGTTAGCCTGGGCTAGAAAACCTGTGCATTGTTTTCTCGTGTAACATTGTTGTATGTGCTGTCCTTGATTAAATAAACTTAACTACCACTATTTTTAAATTTTACTTTTGTTTTTAGGTTCTATACATTTTCTTTAATGGGACATTTAAAGTTTATAGAAAATTAGGAGAAAAAGCACAATGTTTGCAACTAATTGACAAAGAAGATTACATCTTTGAAAGAAAATTAATTACTCGATAATTGTCATTCTTTGTGGAAAACGTTAACACTAGCATTTTTCAATTAGCTTTACCTTTTAAAACATTGCTCAGTTCTTAAGAGTTGTAACGGGACGACCGTGACAATTCGTGGCAGGGGCTCGTCCTGTTGTCGGTTCGAGCCCCCGCTATGTCTTTCTCAATTGTTGTGTCGTTGGGCAAGACACTTCACCTTGCCTGCTGTTGGTGGTACAGGCCATTTACCATAAAGATCCACAGTGGAGGGTCTGACCGGGTTGCAGACCCCTGGTTTAGGCACTCTGTTTTACAAACTGCAGCAGCACAAAGATCCACAGCTGAGCAGCTGAAGAGACAAGATCTACACACACTATTAGGTCAGACACCTTGTTGATCTGTTACATTTTTCCCTGAGTAAATGTTTACGGACACATTTTGACCGAAGTTTGATTGATTAACACACCTGTAGTTCTGATCAAATCAACTTTGCTTCATCTCATTAAATCACATTTAATTGTAAAAATACCGTTAATATGTAAATTAATCAAATTTAAGCGAGACCTACCCATAAAGAATCGATGCAATTAATAAGTACAACTCATTTGTAACTTGCATACAACTTTTAGCATCTCCATTATTACATTTTAAGTAAAAAGTGTAACAGAAACATATTTTTTTCTTTGATGTGGCACACATGACTGAATTAAACCTATATTGATAAAGTTTTGAATAATCAGACTTTTTGAAAATTTTGAAATAATAAAGATTTCATGTTATATTATTTTGTCATGCCTTGGGTGGCACTTCATACAAAAATGTCATATTTTAAAGTTTTATGTACATTTCATTATGATGTATGCAAAAACCATGATAACATATCATAACAGAAATAAACTAAACTGAAATATTTCTTTGGAGGATGAGTTGATCATAGTAGTGGCAGCTCGGTTAAAGTCTGGTTTGTAATAAAAATATACCCATCTTTTCACCAATGGAAATAGAAGTTTTTCATTTTACTGATGTAGTAACCGATTATTTAAAGTATTTCAGTGTGTTTGTTTGGCGGTGTTGTGGTTATAATATGCACATTTCTACCGAAGGTTATAAGCATGAAGTGTGATTTAGATACTCAAATATTTAATGTTTTGCTTCCCGTTTATCCTCTTTTCGTTCAAAACTTAATTTACGGAAAGAAAACTAAACGTCTTCTTCTTTCGGCCGAGCTCTGATTATATTATGTTAAATGTTTCCATTATTATTTAATATGGTGTACCATTGCGTGGTTAACTTTCTTCTGATAAACTCAACCACGACCCGATACAACATTCTTATGTTACTGAACAAATAAATGCATTTTATGGCCCTTTTTGAACACTTGAGGCACATTAACTGGAAGTCTCACCGAGTTCTCCAGATGTTTGGCATCCTGAGCTCTGCAACCCACGACGTGCGGGCAGCCCCTGAAAGCGAACTCCTCCAGCTCGGCCAACATCCTCTCCTTCTCTTCGCTCTGAGCGTGAACTATCTGCTTCAATCGGAACTGAACCTGAGCGAAGTGCGATGTGAGGGCTAAAAGAGACGAATTCAACGAATCCTGCTCCTCTTCCAGCTTCATCAGCCGGGAGGCCATCTCCTCCTCGGTGGCCGACGACGAGCTTCTCTGCCTCGGCTGACTACTGCTCTCCTCCTCGGGGTTGGCCACGGCGCCCACCGGTGCCCATCGCTCCCCGGCGCCGGCGAAAAAAGCCTCGCTATCCGAAGCTGACAGCTCCTCAGTGGACATTCTGGACGGTGCAGGTCACTCTAGGGTTTCCCTCGCAGACGTCAGTTTGCTAACGTATTTTTAGCAGTTATTATTATTATTTTTAAATGCGCAAAACTAAGAGGTATCATCGCCTGAGAAACAGGTCCACCGCCATCTTGGGAAAGATGATTCATACGTAAACAGAGAAGAACGTGACGTTGACATAACGGAAGTGGAGTAGCTTTACCTTCGAAATAAAAGCATTTCATTAAAGATATGACGTGTGCGCATGCGTCGGTTGGCGGACGGAGGAAAACGCAAACATTGGCGGTTGGAATAAAACTGGTTTTGTGACTGGACCGCAGTGACGTCCCAGGTAGAGGACGATGGAGATTTAAAAAGGTCACCCCGTGCTGCCTACCACAAGGAGGGGAAGTGAGGTCCGGAGAAAAGCAGCGGAAATCGAGCAAGTCTCAGCCGTCAATAGTGTCATGCAGACACTAGAAAGCGTGGAAGGCAAAAGATGAAAAAGGAAAATGTTCAGGAGATTTCAACCAAGGCAAACAGCAACAGACACTGGATTTACTGTTGGGAAGATTATACTGTTCATTGCATAGGCTACTTGATAAATTGTACGGATTGTGCTTCACGCACAAACAAAGAGGAAAAGAAAAATTGTGAAAGGAGCAAAGAGCTTTTTGGCCTAAAGGAAGTATCCTGGGTGCATTTAAATAACAGACTGGCGGCAGAAGGGAAGGCAGGGGGACAGGGAGAGAGGATAAACTGATCATCTTACAGTGGAATGCCTGAAGTTTAATTGCAAATGGACAAGAGTTTAAATTATTTATAAAATAATTCAGAGAAGATTCAGATATTATATGCATTCAGGAAACTTGGCTTAAATCAAACCTTGATTTTGTCATAAAGGACATGAGAGCATCAGGAGAGACAGAGAGAGAGGCTCTTGAGTAGGGTGTATAACATTCATAAAACAGGGAATTCAATATAATTTTAGGTAAAGAAAGAGAGTTAGAATATAATATCAATGAAATCAGGACAAAAAATTGAAGCTTCCAAGTATCAATTTTTACAATGAATGATGGGAGTGGTACCAGAATCAGTTTTAGGGATAATACTGAGAGAATAATCAATTTCACTTTAGTTTCAGGTTCGCTAGCAGGTGGTTGTTCATGGAAAGTAATTAAGGAAACCACCATAGAAGGTGATCCTATATTGACTGAAAGCTAAATGTAGAGAGGTATAATATAACAGGTGTGCAGAAATGGTGTTTTAGCTACAGGTTGGGAAACCTTTCGGTGTATTAGTAACGGAAAAATGCAAAAACTGGATATAACTGATAAAAGTGATGATTTAAATTTTTTTGTATGAAATGCTATACTGGAAGCAGCTAGTCGAGCTATGAAGAAGAAATTAGGAAAAGGGGAAAGAAGATTGTATCCTGGTGTACAAAATAATGTTGTAAAGCAATTAGGAACCTGAATAAAGCTATTAAGTTATTAAAAAGAAATCATATCTCTGATAATCTGATTGCACATAAGAAATTACAAGCTAATGTAAGAAGACCCGTTAAAAATGCAAAGAGAGATTATGGGACAGTTTTTTATAATTCAGTGGGGAGGAAGTCAGAAATTTCTAAGGTATGGTCAATGATTAGAAGGATGAATGGTATTAAAATTGATAATAGATATAAAATGCTAAATGATGGAGAAGTAATAGTTGTGAAGAATGGAGGAAACGATGGCAAAAAAGTTTGTTAAAATGTATAGTTTGGATAATATTAGTGAAGACGGAAAAAAAGGAAGAGAATGACAATGTTGGAGATCAGGGAGATTTTGCAGCTAGTGGAATACACCAACAATTCTTTGAATATGCTGCTTACAACGGCAGAGTTGAATCAGTCACTTAAGAAATCCAGATTATCTGCACCAGGAAAAGATCAGGTTTGTTATGAAATGATAAGCAATCAAAGTGAATAATCTAAAATCATTGTATAATAATTATATAACAGAGTCTGGGAGGATAGGGAATTACCACTAAGCTGAAAGGAGGCAGTGATTAAACCAATATGAAAACCAGGGAAAGATGAGACAAAACCAGGAAACTACAGGCCCATAGCATTAACATCCAACATCTGTAAAATAATGGAGAGAATGATAAACAAAAGGTTAACACACTATATGGAAAATAAAAGAGTTGTAGAAACATAGAGTGGTTTTAGGAGTGGGAGAAGTACAATGGATCAAATATTATGTTTAGAGCATGAAAATAGAAAGGCACATGTGACTAAAGAGTGTAGTGGCAGTATTGTTTAGTATAGAGAAAGCGTATGATATGATGTGGAGAGAAGCTAAGAGAAGTTACTAATTAAAGTTAGAAGAATGGGTATAAATGGTCCATGTACAAGAGAAATACAGGAAGAAATGCTTTCAATACAGTTAGATATTCAGTGGATTGAAGAGGTAAGACCATTAAGATCACTAATTTCATTCTAGTTCATCTTTGGCCAGTTCTCAGCACAGCCAGTCAGATAGTAGACCAGATATTAATTGAGATACAACAAACACTTTATAGAATCAATATGATGGGGCTTACAGTTGACTTCGTATGGGTACCATCCCACCATGGGGTAATGGGGAATGAAAGGGCTGATAGGATAACAAAGGAAAGCAGCAAATGTTGATTAATTGATATTGTTGTTACGTTCAGTAGAACAGAAATAAAGGGCATAATAACACAAAAATTAAAACAGAGGTGGCAAAAGCAATGGGAAGAAAAACGGAGAGGACGGCGTTTTACAAAATCCTAAGGAAAATGTGAGATATAAAACCAGACCTTATTAAGTTATTTCAGAAAGACTCTGAGGCAATGTGTATCATCGAACAAAAACTGAAGAAAGAATGGCAGATAGGTGAGATGGGGAAAGAAACGGATGATGGTTTTATAAGATCAAAAAGGCAGTAGGAGAAATAAGAACCAGAGGAAGGTCAGAAAGGAGGAAAGAAAAATAAGATTAGGATTTGGACATAGAGGACTTAATTGCACAAGCAGTTGCAATGAGCAATTGTATGAGCAGGAAAGAATATTTATGAGGAGAACTTGGAATGATTAAAGAAGTGTTTAGTATAATAGACACATTGACACATTGCAAACAAAATGAGGAAGCAAACATATACAAACATATACATATTACATATACAAATTATAAGTTTAAAAAAAAAAAAAATTATTATGTAGAATTTGATTATATGTTATACAATCTATATATTAATTCATGATGAATCACACTCCATACCACTTGGTGGCAGAAACGCACACTTTCTAACTTCTTCAAGATCAAATGGACCCCCACAGACGTTAAACAGTAAATGCTTTGTCTCTCGGTAGAAACGACCCGTGTCCGCCATATTTGTTAGTGGTAAGTTGGGCTTGGAAACAGATACAAGTTTGCTGAGAAACGGAGTTTTCTATGTAAATGAAGCACTAAAAAGGACTTTCTGCTAATGTACCAAATATTTTTGTATGAGAGAGGTTGTCAATATAAGTTATTGCTTGATTTAAAAGATGCATCTCTGCTGTTTTACATAAACCTGAAAACAATTTGTTGGACAAAGTATTATATTTTAAAGCTATTATTATAAATGGAATTTATTGAAATGATGTTGCACTGTGTCGTAAGAAACATTTAGGTCTAAACCTGTTACAGAAAAGTATTAAGTGTTTTGTTTGTTTTATTTGATTTTAAAGACATCAGAATGAATAATGGGACAAGTACAGAAGCAAACAATCAAATCCCTGCAGCACGGTTGATCTGTGATGAATTTGTGTGGTCTGCAATTCTACTTCTGTTATTTGGTGACTGGACTTCCTCCTATCTTACTTTACCTAAATGTGTGATTTCATTACTTTTCATAGATTTTCAGATTTCTCAGAAGGATAACCAGCGAAAGCAGAATATTAGTATTTGAAAATTTGGGAGTAAAGCTGTTTTTATATCAATGACCATACATATTTAAATTTCTTAGAAGGATTGTATTACAACTATTTTATACCAGTGAAAGCCAAACATTATTGGTATTTGAAAGTTTGGACCTTTCTTCTAGCACAGGATGAATTCCTCACCACAGAAGACTTAATGATCTAATTACCTCTATTAGAAAGATTGGATTAGAACCAGCTATTACCAGTAAACTCCAAAGGATTATTAATGTCATTTGATTTGTTTTTCTTTGTTTGATTTTCTGTATCATTGTAATGTTTTTCTTCATGTACAGAGCTTTGAGTGCCTTGTTGCTGAAGAGCGCTACATAAATAAACTTGACTTGACTGGGAGTTTAAGGCCCTGTTTGCATGACAACGATCCATTGAAAAGAGGATTTCTTTTCCATTTTTGTTAACACATCTACATAACAACATTGTTCTCTGCACAGATCAAAAATGCATTTGCAACTCTGTCTTCCCAGCTTGTGGATTTTTTTTTTTGCTCTCTGGGATTGGAGCAGTACCATCGCCTAGCAACCGTTCCAGCCAATAAAATGACAGTGTGCAACTGTGAGGTCACAGCCTTAGTTGGGGCGCGCTTGTTTTTCCTTCAAGTGGGTGTGCTTGTGTGGCTACAGTAGATCGCTACGTCTCCTCTTCCAGTGCTGCCCACTGCATGTAGCGACAAACAACTTCAGCTTTCTGCTTTTGTCAGGAATTTCTTACAAATTTCCAAAAACATAACCATTTGTATTTGTCTGTTTAACGGTTTTGTAGCTGGTCAAACCTGGACACAGGTTTTTTTTAAGGCCGATACCGATTATTTTGACATTAGTCTAGCCGATGATTCGTGATGCCGCTATTCCTTTTTTGACCGCCATTTACCTGATAGCAATTACACAAGGATAACAAATGTTACACAGATCTTAATTTAATCAAAAAGCAACATTTATTAACAAAACAAAACATATTAAAATGTATAGTAAACAACGTAGAACCATCTAAATATATAACAATAAAAACAATCTTAACACGTACATGTTTGTGGGCTTGTAGCAGCTTGAGGCCTTTGTGCAAATTACTTTTCTCAGAACTTTGTAAACAGCAAAATAACAAAAATAAATAGTAGTGTTTTTTTTACACAAAATTTGGTCGACCTCTACCATGAGGTATTTTTGATGAATTACTGCAAGCCACCAACTTCTTGAATGACATCAGCCACTCAAACCTGACTGAAAAAAAGTTTGTCTCGTAGCCGTTTTGTTTTACAATGTGTGAATGAAATCCAAACGACGCCATCTAGCTGCTGCATTGACCTCAATCATAGCTCAATGTTGATCATTGTTATGATGTAAATATGTCTCCTATATTTCCATCAGGATGACTTTCACCACACGCACTATGTGAAGTACTTTAAATCTTTAATACGATTCAGGACGTCACATGAAATAAATAAAAAATTACCTAAAAGCCAGTCTTTGTGCACTGAGCCTGCAGAAGTGAGGCCTGCAGTTTAGATGTTGTCACATGATTTTTGTGACCTCTTATATGAGTTTTCTTGGAGTAATTTTGGTTGGGCAACTACTCCTGGGAAGGTTCAATACAAGGAAATAGATTGTGCGATGGTATGAGGAAGCGCCATGTTACGTGTAGTCTTTGCCACCTAACGAACAAGATGCATAATGGTGCGGTCTGAGGCAGGAGAAGAAGAGTTGCCACTGATGTCACTCTCCTGCGTCGCTTGGAATTGCAAAGTCAAATTGATTTATGGAACACTTTGCGGGCGTGGGCATGAAAACGAAAAGGCATTTTGCTCTTAGTTATTTCTTTCGTTGTGTTACAGAATGAGCAGTCTTGAAGAAGAAAATGTGGTGTGGATGATCTATTTGCAATTTCATGTATAAGACAAAAAAGCAGCTTTGACTTTAAAATGAAAAAGCATTTCTGTTAGTACATTTTAATTTTCAAATTTGACATTTCAAAATGAATTTTGGTCACTTTTGTCTGAGACATCTTTTGAAAATGAAATGTTGAATGTTATTTTATTTATCATTTTAATTTACAAATTGAGGAGTCTTGGAGAAGAAAAAGCAGTTTCAATGATTTATTTTAAATTGTATTTATGAGTAAAAAATTGCAGCTTCATTTTGAAAATGAAAAAGCATTTCTGTTAATCCATTTTAATATGAATATTGGGACAAATTTGCTTCCATACTTACCCATATTATCTTAAAGTAAGAAAAGAATAACTGAACTCGATTGGCTTTAAATAGCTTATTTTACAGTAATAAGGACTTTATCATGTTGTTTTTTCCATATCCAGACACAGGTCAATGCAAAACCCCTTCAAAGTGTAGTACTTAAGTTAAAGAATTATAATGATAAAGGTTGCTCTCATAATAGAACATTTTTTTTTAACGGTTTGCATAATCAGTGCAGTCAACCGTCACTGAACACCCTATGAGGTATTTCAACTGATATGCTAGGAAATGACCAAACGTTTTCTTTCCTTTGTAAGTCAGCAAGCATTGCACAAATTGTGATATTGAAATGTCAAAGACCCCCCATTCAATTGGGCTGCAAAATATCTTAACAAATGAATGATGTTGTTCACCTTTCAGAAATGACCTTGCTTCAGATGTTGCAAGTACAAATTAAAAGTGCAACTGAAGTATAACAACTGACTGTAACTTGAATAACTTAAAAATATGCAAACCACCAATAGAGAAAAACAAGCTATGTGAAGTTCACATCAATAAATATGTTTTATGTATTAATAAAGTGCAGCTTGGCTTGTATCATTTCAAGAGTAACAGTTTTCACTCGTCTCGACATGAGAGGTTAAGGCAAAGTGATTACAGGTTTCGAGCAAGGAAAATCAGACGGTTGATGGCGTCAGGTTTAAGTGCGGCCCTGTGGCAAGTGACAATGTTCCCACCGGTGTTAAACAGTCTCTGATGGTGTACTGGTAGCAGGTATGCATAAATATCGGCGTGCTAATTTAGTAACACGCGGGCAATTAACTACCCAGGATTTCCACCTTGCAAGGAGGTCAATGTTGCTGTCCACCTCTAAAGTCTGCAGTTATGTTTCGAACTCCATCTTGATGTCCTCCTCTGACAGTATGTTACTGGACCCCATGCTGTTCTTGCTTTGTCTATTAAAAAAGCTTCACAACAAGGACTTCTTCTTCCTCTCTGGAGGAGACGCAGGCCCTGCTGCTTCACTTGCTGCCGCCATGGCAGTGGACACTTCACTTTTACCCTGGATTTACTTTATTTATTCAATTGCTTTTGTTAGGATGTATTCCACCTTTTCATTGTTTATGTGGTTCTGAATCATGGATCCAGCTTTTCTTTACATCATCTGTAAGCTGTGTGGTGTTCTCTTTTGAGAATGCTTGTATTAAACAGGTGGAGGACAGGCTTCAAGTAGGAGACTGTCACATAGTGATCTTCTGAGAAGGCATCAGTAAAGTCATTAATGGCCTCAACACTTTGTTAAGGGACTCAAGGACCTCAACATCCTGCCAGGTCAACACCAAGTGCCTAGACTTTCTGTGAGATCTCAAGACTTCAGCAATGGGTTTCTCCTGTTCAAGAATTCTTACTATCATTTTCTGACGTGACCCCCACCTGGTAGGTGTCCTTGTCGTCAGTGCAGGCTTTGGAAGGCCCATTTCCTTCTGAGCAATGGCCAGGTCCCTCCTTTTTTCCAGGAATATGAGAAAGCAGAAACATTCTTCTTGCACAGAACAACTCCATGTTTGATGCGCTCAACATCTTTTGTAGCTACCTCTGTAAAGATGCTGGAAAACATTTCCATGACAAACAGTCCAAATGTTAATTGCAACTGCAAGCAATTCATTTCAATTAATAGTCCAAAAACAACACAAATTCCCATGTCTAAGTAGAAGTTAAGAGATTATAACAGTGATGACACTGACTAATCATAACAATTATTATTTATATTATCGTTAATAGTAATAATGATAGCACTATAATAATGTTATTACTACTACTATTACTACTACTACTACTACTACTAATAATAATAATAATAATATAATAATAATAATAATATATTAAGAATATTAAAACCAATATTATTGTTATTACTATACAACAGCAATAACATTTTCACCAAATCATAACAAACCCATAGCAAAGGTCCTAAGTCTGCGTCCAAAGCATTGAAGCATTATCCGGTTGTTGAGCTGCACTGCCTTCTTGATGTTCGCTTCACTGTCTGTGGTGATGGTGACTGACTTCTTTTTGTCAAGGCTCCAGGATTCAAGATGCTCAAGTAAGCCTTCTGCAATCAATTCGGCAGTGTGGTCTTCAGGGAAGAAACTGGTTTGCAGACAATGGCTTTGCAGCTCCCAGTCACCAGTCACTCCAGTTAATAAAATGGATGGTAAGGCTCAAGTATGGCTCCATCGTTCAACTAGACCACAGATTTGCTGTTGAGGAATAGTCAGTGACGGTCGCCAGCTTGGTCTGTAATTTCCCTGTTCTGAGTACATGACGGGTATGGCTGTGCTTCTGAAATGTTTTCGGTCCGCAGGACATACTGCTCCTTGCAGATTTAACTGTGGATGTGGAAGGTGTGGATCCTGGTTTAAGACATTCATGGTACTCTAAAATGTGTTTTCACGGTGGTGAAGCAAGTTGCCAGTGTTACCACCGCCGGCTACCACTTTTGCTCGACAGCATTTGCAAAGAATAGTCGTTTGGGCCATGTCGGACTGTTTAAAGCTGAAGAACTTCCAAACCACAGACGTGGCTCCTCTTTTTGGAATTAGTCCGTCTGGGTCAACATGTGCTTCACTCTGGGAACTTTCACTTGCAGCCATTCTCCTTCAATGCCTTCCTTAGCACGCGCTGTGATGTTTGTGCACCAGTGAATTCAGTCCCCGGTGAACAATTTCTCACTGCGCACGTCCCGGGCTTTGTTTAGGCTATTCACTTGTATAGCAGTATATGAAAAATTCATATCCTAAAGAAAATAAAAACTGGTTGTCAGTATGAACCGCTATACCGCACAGGCCTAAGTAAGACTTTTTTGTGAGGGTCTCTTCGCTTTTAGCAATCGTACAACTCTGTGCACTACATTGATAATAAGAAACCTTTATATAGGACATCATTGGCTGATATTGATTTGCACCATACAAGGGAAGCTTTCCAAATGCTGACGGATTTAATACGGTTGATTGACTTTCTATGCACTTCTGAACATCTTTTTCTTCATGTGTAAATACCTCTTCTCTGTGCCATTCCAATTGCTTTTTTGTGGAATATTTTGTGTTTGAGCTACCGCACCCCGTTGACGGACAGATGCCTCGGATCTCCCCCCAATTCTTTTCCCCAAGCGTCACCCCTACTTACAATTAATTTATCCTAAAAGGAATGACTCTCAAACTGTTCTATACTCTTAACACTTTAATTTTAAATAAGGCAGAGAAATGGTTGCAGAGATCAGCGGCGTTGGCTCCCGTCCTTAACCCGCTCGGTGATTGACGTGACGAACAGCCACGAAAGAAGGTCACACATGTCTGGTGTTCCCTGCAAGGAATGTACACTCCCTCAGTGTTTATCAGTAGACTATGTGTCGCCATTTTGATGTCTATCTGATAGTGTGTGTACTAGCAGATGTCAAACCCTGAATCTAAGTGTGGCTGCTGCAATTAATCAATCCACAATCAACCCAATGCACTAAACTTTATGTCAAACTGTAGGTCACTGAGGATTATTTTCCTATTCTAAAAAAAGTGAAAACAATAGCATTCATACTTTATCATTCTTTTCTGTGTGTGACAGCTCATCTATAAGTAATAGTACGTAAGTTTATTCCTAAAATTTGCTTTGATTTCTTTTTTGAGGATTATTTGAAAGTTTTCAGCATTTGGTATAAAGTTTGTCTCAATGCTTCTAAAATAAATATTTAACCAGAGAAAGGTTGATTTGTTCATTACTTATTTTACTAGCTTTAAAACGTGATTATTCCATATAGAAACTTGTTAATAATACGAATTTTGCAGCACACTGGAAACAATAGTATTCAAGTGAGATAGAGACCGAAAAGATGCTAGATGGGAAGACTAAAATGGTTTCAACATGTAGTTGAGATTGAGTGAATCAGTGTTGACATGCATGAAGAGACATAACAACAACAAAATAAAGGATAAACAACGCATAAGAAAGAAATTAATACAACCATAGCACCTAAATATGTTTATTAAAAAGCGACTCGGTCCAAGCTAAAGTCAAAATACTTTCTAACGTGTATAATGTGTTCAATATTTCCTGCAGATGTTAAGCAGATGCTGATGGTTAAAGAAGAAGCTCATGTAGACCATATACCTTGTGCTGACCTGCATGACTCAGGGGTCCACCATATAAAGGAGGAACAGGAGGAAGTCTGCACCAGTCTGGGGGGAGAGCAGTTCAATGGGAACAAGATTGATGCCATCAGTCTTCCAGTCACTGCTACTCCCATGCAGAGTGTGAATGATAAACATTCTCCTCTGCTCTTACAGCTTTATCCAGAACAAATTAATGGTAGAGAGCTTCCAAAAGAGAACAGTGGAGAAGAATTCATCAGGATAAAAGTTAATGGAGATGGTCCCATAGCCTTAAAGACTGAAGGCACCAAGAAGGATGAGGAGAGCAATAAACTGAAACACTCGGGCTCTGGACTGAAAACTAAGAACATGGACAATCACTGGAAGGAGAGCAGAGCTCATAAATCAGATGAAAACAATGTTAAACCCTTTAGCTCTTTTGAGTTTGCTGAACATTTTGTTCGCCATCATTTTTTCAGAAAGACACTATTAATTTAGAAAAAGCGTCTTCAAGCTCGCTGGATGACAAGAAATGTTTTGCAGAGAAGAAAAATGTAAACTCCCAAAGGAAAGTCGAGACAGGAGTTAAGTTTAGCTGCGAAGGCTGTGGCAAAACATTTGTTGGAAATAAAACTTTGAACACACACATGATAACACACACAGGACAGAAACCTTTCTGCTGTGATTTATGTGGACAAAGATTTAGCCAAAAAGCAGATTTAAACTGACACATGAGAATCCACACAGGAGAGAAACCTTTCTGTTGTGATTTATGTGAAAAAAGATTTAGCCAAAAAACGCATTTAAACACACTCGTGAGAATTCACACAGGACAGAAACCTTTCTGTTGTGATCTATGTGGACAAAGATTTAGCTAAATAGGAACTTTAAACATGCACATGAGAATCCACACAGGAGAGAAACCTTTCTGCTGTGATCTGTGTGAAAAAAGATTTAGCCAAAAAGCTGATTTAAACATACACATGAGAATCCACACAGGAGAGAAACCTTTCTGCTGTGATCTATGCGGACAAAGATTTAGCCAAAAAGCATATTTAAATGGACACATAAGAGTCCACACAGTACAGAAACCTTATATATGTGGACAAAAATTTAGCCAAAAACAATATTTAAATACACACATGAGAATCCACACAGGAGAGAAACCTTTCTGTTGTCATCTATGTGCGCAAAGATTCAGCAGAAAATCTACTTTAAACAGACACGTGAAAATCCACATAGGAGAGGAGCCTTTCTGCAGTGATTGTGGAAGCAATTTATGTGGTTAAAAAGTGCTTGTGCGTCTGAGAAAAAATGTTCCTGGGAGTCAAGTCTTGCTGGCCAAAAAAGGGACAAAACGGTGGTCTAGTTCAGCTCTGGAATGAAGAGTTGATAGGAGTAATAAAATTGTTGTGGTACAACTGTCACGTAGACCGGTTTGATTTCTTGCAGATGTGATGCTGGTCTCGTATTCTTGTAACTGTGCTTGAGAATCAATGTTATGGGTGCCAGAATTTGTGCGTAAATGAAGATGGCAAATTTGATTGGTCAGGAGGACCACATATACACTACTCCTTTGTATTTGTATAGAAATGTCCTGTAAGAGCTGGAAGCGGGGAACTTGTGGAATTTTTGATGATGTTTTGTGTATTGTGAAAAATAAAGGTTCCCTCCATGAGGGCTGGGAGGAGAGAGAACTCTGAGTTTTGTGTTAACTGCTTTAGCTCAGTAGTAAGGCCTCACTCTTCAAACTATCTGCAACACAGAGTGTACTCCCAGTAAACAACGGACAATAAAGGACGAGAATAATTGTTATGCGGAACACACTGGAAGACCAAGAGGTGATTCTAATTTCCCCTCGGGGATCAATAAAGTATCCTTGAATTGAATTGAATTGGTATTGGATCAATTTGGATCATACTAGGCTTGATGTAAGACTTGAAATAGATAGAACCATCATTCAAGAAATAGAACAACAACTTCTCAATCACCATTCTAACCTAAACTAACCAGAAGGACAAGCTGTAGGACAAGTAGAGGCTGCAAATGTGGTAGGGCAGCTCACTGAAGGGTCAGAAATAAACAGAGAACAAAATGATAGGCAGTAGGATTTATGCTATTGGCCTAAGATTCATCCACCTGACAGATACGCAGATGTAAGACAGCTGCCAATTTTGGTCAAAGGAAATACAACCCAATATGTTCCTTGGGCCTCTGGGGACTTGGTCAGATTGGTCACCCAGTTGCCAGATGTACATGAAGGTGCAAACAAGTGGATAACAGAATTTGAAGAAGAAACAGTGAGGAAACTGGTGGCATTGGGAGACATTAAAGCAGTTTGGGGACAATGTCTTGGGACTGCAACCATGAAAAACATTTGAAATGAAACTGTTTGGATGCTTCATCATCATCGAGCAGATGGGATTTACCCAGCAAGGGTAGACCCCAGAGCGCTGAAAGGGGAACCACTCGATGACAAACAAAAACCCAGCGACATACATCTCTAAACAATGGAAAGATTGAAACGGGATGCGGAACAGTACATTGACAAGAGTCCTCTACTCACAACCTTATTTCGGAATACCATCGTTGAGAGTATGCCAACACCAGTGCGGAGCAAACTCAAAGATGTTGTTGCTCTGACATCAATGCCACACAAAGAGTTTCGAGATCATGTAGTGCACAATGTAAGAAAATATAGAAAAGATGAGCAGAGGCTTAATGAACAAGACAAAAATATACAAAGAAAGCTGGTTCAATTGCAGCTCGGAGAGCTTAAGGGAAAAGTTGAAGCCAAAACACATGCTGTAATGGTGAAAAGGGAAGAACACACCTAAATCACAGGTGGGTCCTGCAAATTATCAAACAGCCCTGTCACTGCAACCGGTAGTAAATGTCTATCCTACAGCATTGAATTCACAACCATTTGGAGGTTCCCCATGGGCAAACGGGGCGAAATGCTGTACCTGGAATAGTCGGGAGATGCTGGACATGCAACAAACCCGGATATCGTGCTGAACAATGCTGTAATGACAGGATCTATACTGCGTGGCAGGGCCAGGCCTGGTCCCCCGAGAGTGCCAACTAACACGCCAAATTGTGGCTACTAGGGGTGCTCAGAGAGCTCTACAGGGTAGAGGCAGTACCCAGTTGTAAGCACGGGTGCTGAAAATGAGCCAGAGCTAAAAATTCAAATAGAAAATTAAAAAAACACCAATGTTAGTTGAAACAAGAGCAAACTTATATTGACGGTAGGGTTCTCGGGAACACGTCAACTAATCCAAATGACGGCTCCTGTACGGCTGGCAAGTAAAGATGATGAAATAAAAATATCAATTTTAGTCTCTAACCAAACCCCAATTACTTTGTTGGGCAGAGATGCTCTGTGTAAACTCGAAATAAAAATTTGGTGTTCCCCTTAAGGAGTGTATGTTCAAAAAGAAGGTCTAGATCTGCAAATGTTCATGCAGGCGCATGAGGCAAAGGTTTATTGGCTAGGAGACATTGACAGCCCAGTTGGGGATGTGATTTCTAAGTGGGACCGGTACATTAAACTCCAACTTCCAGAAGCTACAAAAAGCTTTTTTTTTTTAAGAATGTTTTCGGCACTAGAGGCCTTTATTTCAGATAGTAGGTAGAGAGGAAGGAGGGGCAAAGAGAGGGAGACATTTGGCAAAGGTCACCAGGTCCAGGACTTGAACCCGGGACAGCCAATTTGAGAATTCTATGTGTGGCCTCATGCTAAACCCCTACACCACCGGCGCTGCACCCAATAAAGCCCTTTTTTGGACTCTTATTGTACGATGTTCTATGAGGTTTCAAAAAGCACAGAGTTTGAGGAACAATGGGACAGCGGCACGTGAGGATTAAATGTGAACCTGGCGACCAAATACATTGTTATTGGTGCACAAGGGGCAAGAATAAATGCGGAAACAAATTATTTTATATCCAAATGGTATAATGTTCCAGAAACTGTGCGACACATAACCTTGTTTGTAAACAAAACTTTTCATGCAAAAGACTTGGGACCAATGATGAAAGTTGCAACCACAATCAAATGGGAGAAAACAGATAATCCATTAATTTTCCAATCACAGTATGCAACACAAATTATGATTGTAAGCGAAACATTGATGGAATCCAAACCACAAGTGGTAACAGTGCCTGCTAATGACACAAATACATCTGAGGAAAACGAGTTGTCAAAAGGAGATTTGATTGTGCAGGACATGAGAAAACATGTTCCAGATCATGTGTGGTCAAAACATGATACCGATGTGGGGTTGGTAAAATCGGCTAACCCATTTAATGTTGAGTTGAAACCAAATTTAGACCTTCAATACAGTCCACAATACCCTTTAAAGGTGGAAACAGAAAAAGGCATTAGCAGAACTACTGAAGGACTGCTTAAAGCAGAGGTATTGTTAGAAACAAACAGTCAGTGTAACACACCAATATTTCCAGTCCGAAAGGCAGATGGATCAAAATATCGTCTGGTTCATAATTTAAGTTGTTCAGTCAGGTTGTTCAGGATCGGCCTGCAGATGTGCCAAATCCAAACACTCTGCTAACTGCTCTTCCACCAGAAGCACAGTTTTTCAGTGTCATCGATCTCTGTTCTGCGTTTTTCAGCATCCCTTTAGCAGAAGAGTCTCAACACTTGTTTGCGTTCACATACAGAGGTAAAAAGTACAGTTACACTCGCTCACCACAAGGGTTCAAACACAGCCCTCATGTGTTCAACCACATCCTAAAACAGGATCTTGAAGAGTTGAAACTTCACAGCACATCCATGCAGTATGTTGATGATTTATTAATTTGTGCACCCACATTGGAAGACTGTCATCAAGACTCAATGAAAGTCCTTCAGAGACTGGCTGAAGGAGGTAATAAAGCCTTAAAGGAAAAACTTCAATATTGCCAACTGCAGGTAGAATACCTGGGCAGAGTGATTTCACAAGGAACCATTGGCATTTCGCCTTCGCAACTCGAAGGTGTCAGCAGAGCACCATGCTCACAAACGGTTGGTGAGATGATGACGTTTTTGGAATCACAGGCTTTAATGCAGACTGGACAGAAGATTATGCAGAAAAAAATGTCACAGTTAAGAGAGCTTATGAAAGAATCAGGAAATCAGTCTTTGAAAACCATGTTGAAATGGACAGCTGAGGCAGAAGTAGCTTTTGAAACACTAAAACAGGAAATGCAAGTTGCACCCAGTCTGGCAATGCCAGACTATGACAAGCAATTCTACCTATATGTGTCAAACAGAGAACATATGTACGTCTCAGCAGTACTGATGCAGGAAAGCTGTGCAGGTCGGCGAAAACAAGCCATTTCTTATTATAGGACAAAGCTCGACAATGCTTATGATTATGGAGTTTGCTATTTGTTTGCTTCAGTCTGGAAGCAAAGAGTGTTCAAAAGAGCAGATGGCAGTCCAGTCCTACATAAAGAGAAGCTACAGCAGTTAATTGAGGCAATGATGCTCCCCTCAAAACTGGCAGTAACAAAGTGTCAGACACCGCAAAGTAATGAAGTAGTAATAAGAGGTAATAACACAGCAGACGGAGCGGCAAAAATGGCATCCCGATGCCAGATGGCTATCTTGGCACCTATAGTGTCATTGGAGCCTTTGGTAATGCCAGAAGACTTATGCAAAGGCATAAAATCACCCATTGGACACATTCCGGTCCCTGAGGGACCGTTCAAACATCTTGTGATAGATTTTGTAGAAATTGATCAAACCAGTTCAGGGTAAACGGTACATGCTGGTAGTGATTGATCGTTTCAGTCGATGGGTTGAAGCCGTCCCATCAAAAACACTGGGAGCAGATACTGTTATCAAATTCTTAGCAAGAGAAGGGATTCCCACATTTGGGATCCCATCCGAAATAAGTTCTGACAACGGCTCAGCATATGTGCAGAAAACAGTCAAAGGAGTTTTGCAGCAGTGACGGATCAAACAAAGGTTTGGTGCAGTCTACCTTCCCCAGAGCCAGGGAATGGTCAAGAGAATAAATGGAACATTGAAAGCTAAACTGAACAAAATATGTGCCTCAACTAAGCTAAACTGGGTAGACGCTTTGTCACTTCCACTAATGAGCTATCGCATGCAAATGCATAGGAGCACGCATCTAACACTACATGAAATGCTAACTGGCAGACCTATGCCTGTGCCTCAATGGAGGCTACCATTCAAGGGACCAGTCCTTGAACAGTTGCAAACAGAGTTGAAGGCTTATATGGAACAACTAACTGCTATCTATAGAACCATCTATTCGCAGGAAAAAGCCAAAGGGTCCAGTCCAGAGATGGTGGTGAACAAACCGGCGGAGCCTGGAGATCTGGTGTACGTGAAGGTGTACAGGCACAAGAGGCATGAACTAAGAAGGGAAAGCCCATGCAAGGGTCAAAAGAACAACTGCAACGGCTGTTCAGTTAGAGGGAAGTGACATGTGGCATCATCTGACTCGTTGCACAAAAATTCATAAAAAAGACAAAGTAGAACTCAATGCTAACAAGGAGGATGAGCTGAAAGGTTGCAATGATGAAACTGATGCTCCACCGCCAACCGTACCCCTCCACCCGGCCAACGGCAAGAGCCACAGAAGAAAGCATTGGAGGAAGGCCACCACAGCATGCCAAGGACCGGGCACCCCTCCCCAACCCCACACCTCCAGATAACCCCCAAGACCCAAACCCCAACCCCAGCACAGATCCCAACCAGAAGGCTCGCTCCCTCTCCCAGCCTTTGACCCCTGATGGCAAACAGCAAATGGGGGTGTAAAAAGACTCCAAGCCTATCTCCGTCCTCTCAAATGTGGTGTTGCTGCGTGTTGTTGTAGTGTGCATTTAAAAAGAAAAATGGGTGGGGAAAACGGTCTGCCACACGCCCCCTACCCAGAACCCTCAATGTCTACATGCCACTTAACCCTTAGAAGTGAGCGCAGGCACCAAGTCAAGTCAAGTTTATTTATATAGCGCTTTTCAGCAACAAGGCACTCAAAGCTCTGTACATGAGTAAAAACATTACAATGATACAGAAAATCAAACACAGAAAAACAAATCAAATTACATTAATAATCCTTGGGAATTTACTGGTAAGAGCTGGTTCTATTCCAATCTTTCTAATAGAGGTAATAAGCTCATTAAGTCCTCTGTGGTAAGGAATTCATCCTGTGCTTGAAGAAAAATTATAATATTAATCCTTGAGGTCGCTGGTATGAGGCAGTTGTGGTCCCATCATTCAAATAATAACAGTCATGGGCACTCACTGCAGTCTAAGTAGAGTAGCTGGGTCACTGGTATAAAATAGTTTAGGTCCAAACGTTTTAAATACTAATAATGTTTGGCTTTCACTGGTATGAAATAATTGTAATAAAATCCTTCTAAGAAATCTAAAAATCTATGGTCATTGGTGTAAAAACTGTTTTAGTCCAGATTTTCAAATACTAATAATATTTGGCTTTCGCTGGTAATCCTTCTGAGAAATCGGAAAATCTATGAAAAGTAATGAAATCACACATTTAGGTAAAGTAAGATAGGAGTAAAAAAAATCGGAAGTAGTACAAAAAACCTCAGCAGGGGTAAGCAACACACAAATAAGTAAAGATTTAGCAAGAGTACGGTGGAATCTTCAGGGTGCGAATATATAGGTCTGAGTGTGTTTGCAAGATTTAGACTGTCAACACTGATAGAAGCGCCATTGTCCTTGAGAAGAGAGGTGGAAGTTTTATCAATTGGCTGCATAGTCCTATCAGCACACAGCTGGTAGGGGAGTGCTGGGGAAGAGCGTTGTGTTTATATAACATCCGGGAGATATTTTGTCGATAGACAGTTAGCAGAATTAGCCAAGGCCACAGTGGGGCACCAGATTTAGAAAAACAATCAATGTTGTGGTTCAGGCAGTTGTGAATTTCCAACTACCTTAAGAGTTTTACTGGTATGTCTCAATTGTGAGTCCAAATAGCCAAATTTCTGGTACTTTCCGCAGATCTCGAGCGAACTTCTCCAAGATTATATCCTTTAACCTTTGAGCCCAACCGCTGCCAGGCTGCGATTCTGTTCAAGAATCGCGTCCATCTTGCAATTCTGCTCTCTTAACATTTCAGTCTGAGTGCTGATCGCTCTACAGACTCCATCTATCATCGCAGACAGCTTTGGAAAGCTTTGAACAGCCGCCCACGTTTTGTGAATTACTCAATAAGCCAGGTAACCACCAACTCCAAAAAGCAGAAATCCTGTTATCAAAAGTCCAAATATGTACACATCTTCTACGTCCTCGACCGACATCGTAGTCAGGCACACAATCTTCTACTGCTGCCAAGAATCCATTGTGTATCCGGAGAAGAACGTCCCGTCTGGACAAGAGGGTTCACCTTTACCCTGTCTTCCCGTCGAAACAATTTGATAAATTACATTGAGAGACCAGCTGACCAAATCCATAATTTACAAGTTTGGAGGATATGCAAAGCGAGGCTCTGAGAAAAATACAGACAAAAAGCAGAAGCAGGGATCAGCAGGGAGGGAGGGAGAGAAAAACACGTGTCTTCCACCGAGAGCAAAGAGAAAAAGCCAGATGTTTGGGTAATAAAATACCCTCCCTCTTGATGCCAATGACTGCGCTCACACCCAAGGCCCTACATGCGAATGCCATGAAAATTAAATGTTATTAATGAGTGTCTAAGTTGTACAATAAAATTGGGGCACAGGGTGCCATGGGACCGCAGAGATGGAAAACCCTTGTGGCACTCCAATGACACACCTGCACCACAAGGCCCTACATGAGTGGTAGTGTGATGGAGTGGGCGGAGGGAGGTGTCCGGGGATGGGGAGGGAAGGACTCGGGGGCAAAATGCTCTCCCAGGGAGCTAGCTCCTGGCTCCCCAATAGGCACCCCCGTTTCGCCAAGTTCAAACAGACGGAGGCATACGCACATCCATGGGGCGAAAGGCTAGGGACACAGATTTTATATTTCTGAATATAAACAATCTGTTTCTTATAAAGTGCATTTGGGTGAAATTTGATTGTTTATAAATGAACCAAGTAAAATTAAACTGAATATAATTTTAATAAATTTCCATTTTGATGCTCTTTTTTATTGACATATTTCTTTATTTAATCATTCTATTTTGGTTTTATTGAATTTAAAATGTGTTCATATTTCATTGGTAAAGTCATAACAAAGGTCAGTCTAAAAAGGCAAAAATTGTTTGATACTGCCGTAAAAGTAAAATGGTGTTCGCCAAATGACATCACTTTAAGGCAGCAGACATGAGATCTAAATTTTTAATAAATTAATCAGATTCACAGTTAAAACCAGATGTTTTAAGATGTGGTCTCTAAAACATTTATATTGTTGTCCTCAACTCACTTTGGAACTAATTTGGTTGTATGCTGAGGGTCATGAACTACATAGATGAACCATTTGATTCCAAGCTCTAACCTCCTGTCTAATGTTATGTCAAAATTTCAACATTCTTTTTCTCATAACACAATCAATTTAGTGGTGTGCCCCCAGTCCCCATTACAGCAAAACAATCACAACACATGATGCTGCCATCCTCGTACTTCACACTTTGGATGGTGCTCTCAGGCTTGCATGCTTTCCTATTTTCCCCAAAAATATATAAAAGGTAATTATGGCCAAAAACCTCTGGTTTCATCGGACCACAGGACATGTCCCAGGTCTTCATCTCCAAGTGCATTTGGAAAATGTAATGCATTTTTTTAAGTTGCTTTAGGCGTGCTGGCTTCTTCCTTGCTGAATGGCCTTTCAGCAAAATGTTGGTACAAGACTCATTTCACTGTGGATGATGACACTCTCTCTTGTCAGCTTCAGCCAGCATGTTCACAATGTATTTTGCTTTTGTTCTAGGGCTGAGACACATTTCATATTAAGCATGTTCATCTCTGGGACACACAACCTGTCTCCTCCTGGATCGGTATGATGGCTGGTCACTCCTATGCTGTTTATACTTCCGGATAAATGTTTGAACAAACTATGGTATTATCTCTTCAAGCATCTGGAAATTTTACCCAACAATAAACCAGACTTGTAGACGTGTTCAAGTCTATTTTTGATATCCTGGCTGGTTTCCTTTGTTTTTTTCCACAATGTAATTTAAGGAGGCAGCCTGTTGAGGTGTTACACCTAAAATGTCTACAGATGTGCTTCCAATTAACTCAAATGTTATAATTCAACCTATCAGTACTTTCAAACGCAATGGCATCATCATTATCAGGGCTGTCCCAAAATGATTAAAGACATAATAATCTTAGTGTAATTAACCTCTTAATATTCTCTGGTTTAATTAGATATTAGGGTGTATTCACACCAGGAAAGTCCTTTTGGTCCGATCCAAAAGCAGACTTAATTTTCTTCGTTTGGTGTGGTTCGCTGTCACATTGTACTTTTTGCAAGTGAACTATAGCTTGTAAACAAAGCCACATGCATATCGATCATTGCTTGCATTGGACAGAAATGAATAGGACTGAACAGAGCAGAAACCCGGAAATGGAGGGAAACTATCATGGAAGTAATGCTTGCTGTATTTCTTTTCTGTTCAGCTGGAAAATCATTGTCAAGAGCAGCTCATTCAACACAGGTTTCACAATGTATTTCTAATTTTGGAATGGCTACGAAGAATGCGAGCTGTGAGCCAATGGAGACTATGTGGTCTGTGTGCCCTGATCCACAGCATGCTGGCAGCATTGTTGTTTTGTCTGGACTAGGGGTTGCTTGAGTGTATTCACATATGTACAACAGATCTGGACCAAGGGGGGAAACAAACTCTGGTCCATATAAAGCGGACCCAATGTGGCAGATGTGAATACGCCCTTAGATTGATTCGTACCCTTACTTGTCGTCTTCCGCTTTATCCGGGACCGGGTCGCGTGAGCAGCAGACTCAGCAGAGACACCCAGACACCTCCTCCAGGGGGAGACCAATGGGTTCCCAGGCCAGTCGAGAGACATAGTCCCTCCAGCGTGTCTGGGGCCGTCCCCTGGGCCTCCTCCTGGTGGGATGTGCCTGGAACACCTCCCGAGGAAGGTGTCCAGGAGGCATCCGATATACAGGGGTTGGAAAATGAAACTGAAACACCTGGTTTTAGACTACAATAATTTATTAGTATGGTGTAGGGCATCCTTTTGCGGCCAATACAGCATCAATTCGTCTTGGGAATGACATATACAAGTCCTGCACAGTGGTCAGAGGGATTTTAAGCCATTCTTCTTGCAGAATAGTGGCCAGGTCACTACATGATACTGGTGGAGGAAAACGTTTCCTGACTCGCTCCTCCAAAACACCCCAAAGTGGCTCAATAATATTTAGATCTGGTGACTGTGCAGGCCATAGGAGATGTTCAACTTCACTTTCATGTTCATCAAACCAGTCTTGCTGTGTGTATTGGTGCACTGCCTTCAGGATACAATGTTTGAACCATTGGATGCACATGGTCCTCAAGAATGGTTCGGTAGTCCTTGGCAGTGACGCGCCCATCTAGCACAAGTATTGGGCCAAGGGAATGCCATGATATGGCAGCCCAAACCATCACTGATCCACACCCATGCTTCACTCTGGGCATGCAACAGTCTGGTTGATACGCTTCTTTGGGGCTTCTCCACACCGTAACTCTCCCGGATGTGGGGAAAACAGTAAAGGTGGACTCATCAGAGAACAATACATGTTTCACATTGTCCACAGCCCAAGATTTGCGCTCCTTGCACCATTGAAACCAACGTTTGGCATTGGCATGAGTGACCAAAGGTTTGGCTATAGCAGCCCGGCCGTGTATATTGACCCTGTGGAGCTCCCGACGGACAGTTGTGGTGGAAACAGGAGAGTTGAGGTGCACATTTAATTCTGCCGTGATTTGGGCAGCTGTGGTTTTATGTTTTTTGGGATACAATCCGGGTTAGCACCCGAACATCCCTTTCAGACAGCTTCCTCTTGCGTCCACAGTGAATCCTGTTGGATGTGGTTCGTCCTTCTTGGTGGTATGCTGACATTACCCTGGATACCGTGGCTCTTGATACATCACAAAGACTTGCTGTCTTGGTCACAGGTGCGCCAGCAAGACGTGCACCAACAATTTGTCCTCTTTTGAACTCTGGTATGTCACCCACAATGTTGTGTGCATTTCAATATTTTGAGCAAAACTGTGCTCTTACCCTGCTAATTGAACCTTCACACTCTGCTCTTACTGGTGCAATGTGCAATCAATGAAGACTGGCTACCAGGCTGGTCCAATTTAGCCATGAAACCTCCCACACTAAAATGACAGGTGTTTCAGTTTCATTGTCCAACCCCTGTAGATGCCCAAACCACCTCAACTGGCTCCTCTCGATGTGGAGGAGCAGCGGCTCTACGCCGAGCTCCTCCCGGATGGCCGAATTCCTCACCCTATCTCTAAGGGGGTACCCGGCCACCCTACGGAGGAAGCTCATTTCAGCTGCTTGTATCCGGGATCTCGTTCTTTTGGTCATGACGCAAAGTTCATGGTGAGGGTAGGAACGTAGAATGACCCGTAAATCGAGAGCTTCGCTTTTCGGCTCAGCTCTCTCTTCACCACAACGGACCGGCACAGCACCCCCATTACTGCGGCAGGTGCACCGATCTGTCTGTCGATCTCCCGCTCCATTTTTCTCTCACTTGTGAACAAGACCCTGAGATACATGAACTGAATTGAGGCAGGAACTCCCCTCCAACCTGAAGAGGAAGAGCCACCCTTTTCGGGTAACTATTCAGTTACTTTTTAGAATCTAAAATGGTGTTACAGGTTTCTGACCAGAAAAATCAAGCCTTTTCTGATTGCACGGTGTAGGATTGTCGGAGGTCATGCTGGCAGTAGCAGGGTCAGGTTGTTAGCCACACGTATTGTGATACGAAGCTAGGTGCTTAATAAGGTTGGAGTTGCTGGTCACGGATGTTCACGGACATTACTTGCAATTCACATGCACATTTTCGCCTTTAATTTCAGCAGACGTGAAATATTGCCTACATTTCTAGCCTTCGAACGCTGCCTTTGAAGACTCCCCTCCATGTCATATATCTCTCTTGCTCTTGGTTTACTGTCTGTGTGGTGAAAACCCGCCTACCTGATCCCTTCTCAGCCAATCGGCATAACATATAACGTCCCTCCTCCGCTCCCCCACCTCCTGCTTTCAACAAAACACTCACTACAGGGAGAAAAGCAGATCTCTTCCCCACAACAGACTGTGGTCTTATTAAACCCCATTGAGTTGTAGTATAGAGTCGTGTTACCTTATAAACATAATAACGGCATTATCGAAACAATAAAAGTAATTAGTTAGATTACTCCATTAGCGAAAAAGGAACGCAATTATTAACGCCGTTATTTTGTAACGACGTTACTCTCAGCACTGGTTGAGACAGGGTAAGATGTTTGATAGGATCTGAGCGACATTCGGTTCACAATCCCTACCAATTGGTGGTGGTAATGCACCATTACGTTGTTTGCCTACCATTAATAAGAAGACAGAAGAAGAAGAAGGGAAGGAAGGAAGGAAGGAGGGTTGGTCATTGTGATAATTCACACTCTGATCAGTAGATGGCAGTAGCTGACATGGGGCGATCGGACGCTGTTAACGGGGAAGCGAAAAAAAACCAAATCATACTTTTGACGGATTTGGAAAGCTTTTCTTGAATATAGACTGAATTTTGAGAACAGTTTCAAGCAGATACATGTTGAGAGATTATCTATTTTTGGAAGAGGAGGTAAGAGGCATAAACTGGTATGTGAATGGTTCAGAATGGACACACAGGAGGACAATATGGACTTTAATGAATGGACGGCAGTAAGTAGAGGTAGAGGACGGGGAAGAGGTAAAGCAGAAGGAAAGATATTAGCCAAAGGAGTAAAAGAGAGCTGGAAGAAAACAATTCTGAAGAAGAGGGAGTAGTTAGGAGGAAAATTGGAAGGGGAGAATGTAAAATAATATTAAAGCTAAAAAATTAAGAAGAAAAAGAGAACCTGAGTCCTATTTCACTGGAGAAAAAAAAAGATAGTAGATGTTGAAATGGTGAAGGTAATGAGAGATGGAAATATACCGGTGTCATGTAAAACTGAAGAACAAAGAAGAAAGGCATTAAAAGTTGAAAACATTTGGAAGTAAACGGTGACAGAGAGGAAGATTATAGGAGAAGATAAAATAATTCGGGTGGTAATTTATGGCATTTCATTGGAGGAAAATGTAGACAAACTAAACAAACCATTGTTGGTGCACAGGTAAAAAATCTCAAGTGATCGACAAAAAAGAGTAGGAAGCCAATCAATTTTAACTGACTTTGAAGAAACGGTGTTGCCGCAAAATGATAAAATAGGATATCTGAGTGAGGCCTTTCATCCCTCCGCCACTAAGATGTTATAAATGTCAGAGATATGGCCACATTGCAGCTGTATGCAAAGGTAAACAAAGATGTCCAAAGTGTGGAGAAGTTCACCGAATTGAAGATTGTGGGGAAGAAGTGCAGGGAATGTTGCGATTGTGGAGGGCAACATAGAGTCACATTCGGGGGATGTGAGGAAAGGAAAAAAGCAAAAGAAATCCAACAAATTAAATTGACTAAAAACATAAGCTATGCTGAAGCAGTCAAAAATGTACAGAATGAAAGAACAAGGAAGGAAGGTCAAATTAGGATTCCAGATTATCAACAAAGAAAAGTAGAATCAGAGGAAAATGTTACAATGTCTGTGGAAAAACTGATATTATTCATAGCTTATGTGATTCACTGAACTGAACAGGCTAAACACAAAACAGAAAAGGTTAAAATAATAGTCAGAGGAGCAGAAACGTTCTTAGAGTTTAAAGAAGGATTTTGGGAATACATTAATAAAAAGGTGGAAACAAATGGAAGGCAAGGAGGAACCCCAGCTGATAGAAACACATGATAACATTACAGAAACACATGATAACAATGAAAGAAGCTTAATTGCTGAAATTGATGAAAAACCAGAAATTATATGTATGCAGAAGACATGGTTAAAGCAAACCTAGATTTTGTGTTTAAAGTGTATCAGAAGGGATAGACTAGAAGGAAGTGGAGGAGGATGTGGAATATTTATAAAAGAAGGAATACAATATCAGATATTGGGAAAAGGTAAAGAGTTAGAATACATAGTAGTTGAAATTTATGGTAAAAAAGAAAAATGTAAGATAGTAAATTTTTAGAATCCATGTAAAACATTATCATTCGAGTTGATGGATGAATTAATGGTGTATTTGGAAGGAAAAGTAATCTGGTGTGGAGATTTTAATGCTAACAGCACATTATGGGGAAAATGTAATGATAGAAATTGACAAATTATTGAAGAAATAATGGAAATAAAACATTTGGTATGTATAAATGATGGAAGAGGAACAAGAATTAATGTAAAAATAGGTACAGAGTCTGTGATGGATTTAACAATAGTATCAAATTCTTTAGCTAATAACAGTGAGTGAGACATTGACAAAGATACTACAGTAGGCAGTGATCATTACCCCATTAAAATCATAACAGGAATATTAATAAATAACGACAATACAGGATTATATAAAAGAACTTTATTAAGGCTGATTGGGAAAATTTTAAATGTTTAAGTCAAAAGAAATTGGAAGAAATTGATGTGTCGATTGATATAAATGGTTTAAATATAAATATATGTAAAACAAAAAATCTTTAAGGCTGCAGAAGAGTCAATTAAAAAAGGAGGAAGAAATAACGATAAAAGAATTGTGCCATGGTGGACAAAAGAATGTAGTGAAGTAATAAAACTAAGAAGTAAAGCATTTAAAGCATTAAAAAGTAACCCAGTTTATCAGAATCTAATTGAGTACAAAAGAAAGCAAGCAAAGGTAAGAAAGATGGATGGCAATAAATTGACCTCCGGTAATAAAGTAAAACACCTTGGTGTTACATTTGACCAGGACATGTCTTTTAAATTCCATATTAAACAGGTTTCTAGGATTTCCTTCTTTCATCTCCGGAACATTGCCAAAATTAGACATATCCTGTCCAGGAGTGACGCTGAAAAACTAGTCCATGCATTTGTTACTTCAAGGCTGGACTATTGTAATTCTTTACTATCAGGATGTCCACAAAATGCAGTTAAAAGCCTTCAGCTGATTCAAAATGCTGCAGCAAGAGTTCTGATGAAAATTTAAAAGAGAGATCATATTTCTCCTATTTTAGCTTCCCTTCATTGGCTCCCTGTTAAATCCAGAATATAATTTAAAATTATCTTCCTCACATATAAAGCCCTTAATGATTTAGCTCCATCATATATCAGAGATCTGATTGTTCCATATGTTCCTAACAGAGCACTTTGTTCTCAGACTGCAGGTTTACTGGTGGTTCCTAGAGTCTCTAGAAGTAGAATGGGAGGCAGATCCTTTAGTTATCAGGCTCCTCTTCTTTGGAACCAGCTCCCAGTTTTAGTCCGTGAGGCAGACACCCTGTCTACTTTTAAGGCTAGGCTTAAAACTTTCCTTTTTAATAAAGCTTATAGTTAGACTGGCTTAGGTTATCCTGAGCTATCTCTGTAGTTATGCTGTTATAGGCTTAGGCTGCTGAAGGACATAATGACCACTTTCACCCTCTTCGCTACATTCTCACACTACTCTCCAATTTTGCATTATTTGCTGTTATTTCAGCTTTTAACTTTGTTCTCCCTATTTTCTCTTCCTAGAAGCTACACCTGGCCTGACTCTGTGTCTACCTGTGACACCTTTCAGGAGAGGGGCATTGTCCAAGCTTCTGCTGGCAACAACTTAATGCTCACCCTCTACAGATGATCCACATGGCCCTGTCTTTTAGTGTTTAACCCTTTCTCTCTCCTAGACATGGCGATTGACTGAGCTTAACTGTAACTAATTATATGTGCTCTCTTTCAGACTCTAACCTTGAAAACTGGCTCAGAGTTTATCTGTTCTTTCTTTCTAGATGAAACGACTAAAGGAGCTACATCCATTAACATTTACTTTTCCTTCCCATAGAAAGTACTCCTGGATCAGTGCTTCTGTGTTCTTTTTGTGTCTCTGCTCTGTTCTCTCAAACCCCCAGTCGGTCGTGGCAGATGGCTGCTCATACTGAGCCTGGTTCTGCTGGAGGTTTCTTCCTGTTAAAAGAGAGTTTTTCCTCTCCACTGTCGCTACATGCATGCTCAGTATGAAGGATTGCTGCAAAGTCAACGCCAGTGACTGTCCACTGTCTCTACATGCTCATCCAGGAGGAGGGAATGCTGCAAGTCACTGACTGGATGCAATCTGCTGGGTTTCCTTAGATAGAAAAACTTTTTATACAATTTGAATAAAAAGTTAACTCTGACTGCACTGTTCAATTGTTAGTATTAATTGGAATGTATGTACCTGACTGTTGTGAAGTGCCTTGAGACAACATGTGTTGTGAATTGGCGCTATATAAATAAAACTGAATTGAATTGAATCAGCAGCCTAAGCCTATAGCAGCATAACTACAGAGATAGCTCAGGATAACCTAAGCCACTCTAACTATAAGCTTTATCAAAAAGGAAAGTTTTAAGCGTAGCCTTAAAAGTAGACAGGGTGTCTGCCTCACGGACACTGGGAGCTGGTTCCACAGGAGAGGAGCCTGATAACTAAAGGATCTGCCTCCCATTCTACTTCTAGAGACTCTAGGAACCACCAGTAAACCTGCAGCCTGAGAATGAAGTGCTCTGTTAGGAACATATGGAACAATCAGATCTCTGATGTATGATGGAGCTAGATTGTTAACGGCTTTATATGTGAGGAGGAGAATTTTAAATTCTATTCTGGATTTAACAGGGAGCCAATGAAGGGAAGCTAAAGTAGGAGAAATATGATCTCTCTTTTTAATTTTCATCAGAACTCTTGCTGCAGCATTTTGAATGAGCTGAAGGCTTTTAACTGCATTTTGTGGACATCCTGATAGGAAAGAATTACAATAGTCCAGCCTTGAAGTAACAAATGCCTGGACTAGTTTTTCAGCGTCACTTCTGGATAGGATATTTCTAATTTTGGCAATGTTCCGGAGGTGAAAGAAGGAAATCCTAGAAACCTGTTTAATATGGGATTTAAATGACATGTCCTGGTCAAAAATAACACCAAGGTTTTTTACTTTATTACCACAGGTCAATTTAATGCCATCCAGGTTAAGTGATTAACTAAGCAGTTTCTTTTTTAAAGACTCCGGTCCAAAGACGACAACTTCTGTCTTGTCTGAATTTAGAAGCAAAAAATGTAAAGTCATCCAAGTTGTTATATCTTCAAGACATGCTTGTAGTCTATCTAACTGGTTGGGTTCATCAGGATTTATGGATAAGTAAAGCTGAGTATCATCAGCGTAACAATGAAAATGTATCCTATGCTGCCTGATAATTTGACCTATTGGAAGCATATATATAGTAAAGAGACAGGCACAAGTCAATTATCTGAGGCCATAAGAATATCATTAGTGACTTTCAGCAGAGTTGTTTCAGTGCTATGATGAGCTCTGAAACCTGACTGAAACTCTTCAAACAGGTCATTGCTGGTTAAATTACACTCAAAGGTTATTAAGAAATGGTCAGACAGGACAGGGTTATGAGAAAATATTGTTATGTCTTTACACTCAATGCCATATGTCAACACAAGGTCCAGAGAATGAAGACAAAGGTGGGTAGGTTTGTTAATGTTTTGAGCAAAGCCAATTGAGTCTAAGATACATTAAAGGCTATATTTAGGCTATCGCTTTCAGTGTCAACATGAATGTTAAAATCCCCCACTATAATAACTTTATCTGTATTTAACACTAAATCAGATAAAAGGTCTGAAAACTGATCTAAAAATTGAGAGTAAGGGCCTGGTGGACGGTACAAAACAACAAACAGAAGTGGTTTTAGTGCTTTGAAATTTGGATGAGGAAAACCATGGATTAAATATTCAAAAGTGTTGTAGCTATTGATTGGTCTGGGACTAATAAATAAATCGGACTGAAAGATGGTTGCTACTCCTCCTCCTTGCCCAGTATTTCGAGGAATGTGAAAATTTGAATAATTAGTAGGAGTTGACTCATTTATAGTAATATAATCCTCTTGCTGCAGCCAGGTTTCTGTGAGGCAAAATAAATCAATCTGATTGTCACAAATCAGGTCACTAACTAGCAATGTCTTTGAAGAGAGAAATCTTATATTCAGTAGGCCACATTTAATTGTTTTATTTTTCTTTTTAGTCTGAGTTGTGTTTATTTTTATGAGACTTTCCTGATTTCTTCCTTTTAGATTATTTTTTAATCTATTCAATTTTGGCCTTATCTGTTATGTCTGTTTTCCAGCAAAGAGACAGCGCGCTGTGTCCCTCTGGTCCAGTTCCCCTGAGGGACCCACGTAGAAGAGACAGGATGTAGCAAGAGCGGTTATTTTATTTGGACAGTGACATCACGGGAAGGCTGCTGTTACCCATTTTTCTGGCCCTGCTGGAAGTAGGTTAATGCGATTCATTTTGAAAATTCCAGAAAAGTTCATACTGGACTTTCATGTTGTAACCATGGCTGGGGTCCCAACAATGGAACGAATGATTCATAATAAATTAACATATTATTTAAATATTAATGGGTATATATCTAGATATCAAAATGGTTTTCAAAAAGGGAGAAGCACTAATGACTCGGCATTATGTTTAGAACATGAAATTAGGAGAGCACAAATAAACATAGAAAATGTAGTAGCTATATTTTTTGATATAGAAAATGCATATGACATGATGTGGGTTGAAGGATTATCAATTAAATTAAGTAAATTGGGTATACTGGGAAAATGTTTAAATGGATTAAAAACTTTTTATCAAATAAAACAATACAAGTAAGAATTGGTCAAGAAATGTCAGGTAAATATATAGTAGAAAATGGTACTCCTCAAGGAAGTATTATAAGTCCGTTATTGTTTTCTATAATGATAAATGATGTATTTAAAAATATTGGTAAAGAAGTGGGTTGCTCACTATTTGCGGATGATGGAGGTATAGAGAAAAGGGGTCGTAATATCAAACTTATTGAAAAGAAAATACAGGATGAGATTATTAGAATAGAACAATGGGCAAAACAATGGGGATTTAAATTCCCAGTAGAAAAAACAAAAGTAATAGTGTTTACACAGAAAAGGATAAGAGAAAATATAAAACTAAAATTATACAATCAAGTTTTAGAACAAGTAAAAAGTATAAAGTTTTTAGGTATATGGTTTGATGAAAAATTATATGGAAAGTACATATAGAAAAAATCATAGATAAATGCAAAAGAATATTAAACATTATAAGATGTATGGCTGGTATTGATTGGGGAGCAGATCGAACATCATTAAAAATAATTTATACAGGATTAATTAGATCAAATATTGATTATCGAAGTATAATTTATAGATCAGCAGCAAACACACAACTTATAAAATTAGACAATATACAACATCAAGCTTTACGAATTAGTACAGGAGCAATCAGAACCAGTCCAATAGCAGAACTCCAGGAAGAGATGGGAGAGATGCCATTAGATCTACGAAGGAAACAGTCAGCAATAAATTACTGGAAGAACAAAGCAATAATCCGTATCATCCCACACATATATTAAAGCCATGCTGGGAAAAAGAAAAAAAAAAAAAAATTAATAGTTTTGATTGGATTATTAATAACATAGCAGAAGAATTTCAACTATATCATATAGAAATAAGTTCAATGTTGCCTTTGCCAGTGGTGCCACCGTGGCTGTTACCAGAGGCAGTGGTGGATATGGTGTTGATGGAAAAGAAAAAGGATCCAAAATGTTTTTTAGATTCAAGTATAATACAAGAATATATAAACAGTTACTATCAATATGTTCAGATTTACACAGATGAAAAATTAGGAGTAGCATTTATAATACCAGAATTTAAAATAAAAGTAGGAAAAAGAATTACAAATGGATTATCAGTATATTCAGAAGAATTATTAGCAATATTATTAGCAGTGCAGTGGGTGGAGGATATAAAACCATTAAAAACAATAATTTGTTCAGTCTCAAGTTCAGCATTATTAAGTTTAAAACATAATCAATCAGATGGTAGGCCAGACATTTTGTTGGAAATAACACATAATTTATTCAAAATACAAAGGATGGGATTAATATTAGTATTTTTATGGGTACCAGCGCACATAGGAGTTGGAGGAAATGAGATGGCAGACAGGATGGCAAAGAAAGCAACACAAAACCACATTGGCTTTATAATTAATATTAGTAGGTCAGATGCCTGTTTTATAAAATCAACAAGATAGGAGAAGTAAGAACTGGAAGAAAGAGCAGAAAAGAAGAAAGGTTAATTACAAGATTAACATTTGGACACACAGAACTTAATTCTACAGCATTCAAGATACAGAAACATAATACAGTAAAATGTGATCTTTGTGGAGAGGAGAAAACAATAGAACGTGTAATATTGAAGTGTCAGAAATATGAACAAGAAAGAACAATTTTAAGGAGAGAATTTGTAGGTATTAAATAATTTTTTTATTTGATAGATACATTGCAAAGAAGTTTAGGTAGCAGACATATTCAAATCATAGTTAGATTTTTCAAAAAAACTAAATTAATAAATAGAATTTGATTGTTTAAATAGTAAATAGGTAAATTTAAAACCATGAAGAACCACACTCCATACCAGTCGGTGGCGGTAATGCACACTTCAAAGTTACTTGCCAACCGCCAAAAAAGACAAGAAGAAGAAGAAGGACGGCTGGAAGAAGACTACCGAATAAACACTCGGAGTTGTATGGGCTAAGAACGCCTGCAGACTAGAGATATTTCTCCGTCTGAGGAAGAACAAAGTCATATAACTTTGCCTTCACTTGAGTCTGGATGTAAGCTGAGCTCTAACTGCTCAGTAACTGTTACAAGAACATCTGAAGAGAAGCTGACTACAGAGATGTGGAGACAGCAGCTCAAACGGAGGCATTGTGCAGCAGTGGGAGAGATTTCCGAAACGGTTAAAAAAGAGGATGAAGAATTTAATCTTCATCACAACATCCTGGAGGCTGATCTCAACCCCAAAGTTCTGCTGCATAAATTAGGTTGGTATGTTTTCATGTCGGTTACAGTTTAAGAATATTTTAGGTGACTAATGGATTAACCTCTTCAAGCCCAAATGGACCCCCACAGACGTTAAACAGTAAATGCTTTGTCTCTCGGTAGAAACGACCCGCGTCCGCCATATTTGTTAGTGGTAAGTTGGGCTTGGAAACAGATACAAGTTTGCTGAGAAACGGAGTTTTCCATGTAAATGAAGCACTAAAAAGGACTTTCCGCTAATGTAGCAAATATTTTTGTATGAGAGAGGTTGTCAATATAAGTTATTGATTTAATTAGAAAATTAGATTTTTATTGAGTGCCTTCTGGAGGTGAAAATAATACTAGGCAGCTCATGATTTAAAAGATGCATCTCAGGTGTTTTACATAAATCTGAAAACAATTTGTTGGACATAGTATTAAATTTCAAAGCTATTATTAGTGGAAATTTTATAAATGGTGTTGAACTTTGTTCAATTTAGGTCTAAACTTGTTTCCGAAAAAAAAGTATTAAATGTTTTTCTTTGGGGGCTGCACGGTGGCGCAGTTGGTAGCACTGTTGCCTTGCAGCAAGAAGGTCCTGGGTTCGATTCCTGACCGGGGGTCTTTCTGCATGGAGTTTGCATGTTCTCCCCGTGCATGCGTGGGTTCTCACCGGGTACTCCGGCTTCCTCCCACAGTCCAAAGACATGCCTGTTAGGTTAATTGGTAACTCTAAATTGCCCTTAGGTGTATGAATGAGTGTGTGCTTGGTTGTTTGTATGTTGCCCTGCGATGGACTGGCGACCTGTCCAGGGTGTACCCTGCCCTTTGTCCCTTGTAGAGGTTGACTGTTCCTTATGAAAAATAAGAAACCCAAATATTGTAATAGTAGCTTTGGTTTTCCAAAGTCCTGCCTCCTCAAACTCCCAGATCTGGTAGAATTTCAAACAGCTCAGCTGATGTATAAAGCTAGAAATAAACAACTACCAGAAAATATTCAAAAGCTGTTCACTGATAGAGTGGGGGGTTATGACTATAGGGAAAATCTCAATTTCAGAACCTTGAGGGTTTGAACCACCATGAAGAGAATGTGCATTTCAGTCAGTGGTGTGAAGGTCTGGAATAAACTCCAAAAAGAGCTGAAGCAATGTCCAAGCATGAGTCTGTTTAAAAAAAGACTAAAACTGATGTTTTTCAACATGTACTGGGATGAGGAGGTGAGGTGAACGGTATCTCATCTGAGCACTGTGTGTGTGTTTCTGCTGTGTGTCTGCATGGGGTGCATGGGGGGTGCTGGGCCCTCTTCTCTGCTTCTAGTCCTCTGTGGCTGCAGCCTGACGCTGCAGTTGTTGCAGCCTGGCTTCTCTCGCTGCTCCTCGCTCTGTGCCTCGTGGTGGTGGGGGGCAGGTCGGGGTTCAGGGGACTCTTGTGGATGGCTTGGTAGTTCAGGGGGGTCCCGGGGATCTTTCCGCCTCTTTGCGCTGTGGGGTTGGGATTGGTGGGGGGAGCTGGTGGTGGAGCTGTGGTGTTGGATTGTGGCTCTGATGATTTGGGGGGGGGGACATACATGAGTGTGAATGTGGATTTAGGCCTAATGTGTGGTGTGTTTTTGTGTGTGTAGGTATGCATGTGTGCAGTTACATGTACATATGTGGAGATACATGTTTGTATGTATGTATGTATATATATAATTGTGTATATATATTTTTTTATTATTTTTTGGTTTGTGAATTCTGGATCAAAAACATAGATGTTAATTAGGAAGGTTACTTAAAGTTAATTTAAGTGCAATTAGAGGGAGAAGGGGTATGAAAAATAAGTTTTATTTCTTCATACCCCTTTTCAGACAATTTATATTAATTAATAATCAATGTCAGATCTCAGGTTAAATATACTCACAAGTCTACTTATTGGAAAATGTTTATTCTACTAGTTTCTATTTATGTTTAAGTTAATTTAATTTATTTGGAAGTGGAAATTTAATTTAATGTTTACCAAACACTTCTTCATATGGTATTTGGATATTTGTTTGTTTGTTTGTTATAAGCATTTCTGAAATTGACTTATTTATTTATTGTTGTTTGTCATTGTCTGAAATAAATAAATAAATTCATTTAATATTGTGGTTTTATTGAACCAGTAGTGTGTTATCTATAGCAACCAGCGATAAGGAGAATAAACAAGCGTGTCTGGTGCTCTTTCTTGTATGTTAGTTTGAAGAAATATGATCCCCTGTTTTGATACAGGTGCTGGGCATGCAGTATAAGTCTCGCTATTAATATGAAATGGTAAGAAATGAGCATTTTTCTGTAATCAATGGGGGCTATTATGGTGTCTTTATTTAAAATTTTTCAATTGGGGCTGCACAATATACCAAAAATGTATTGTGATATCAGCATAAATAATGGGCGTATCACAAGAACCTTTGTAAACTGTGAGAACTGGTTGGCTCAAATTGTGGCATACATACTATTTATCAATTGTTTTGTCATTATAGAGGGGAGGTGTTTGTTGTTTTGCAAGGTTTGACGTGCCATTAATTGTCCATGACGTTGTGCCAACTGTGGACAAATACACACCTACTGTTTCCAAAATACTCTGCCTTCGTCTCCACAGTAAATCCAGTCACAGAGGGCTGCCTTGTTACAGGTAGCATACCGCCTTTAATAGATTATGTGTTGTCTGTAGATGTAATATCCCTCCATCCAGTTTGTAAAGACACTAAATCATGTTTGACTTTTGGGCAATGGGAGATGACCCTTTGTGCTCTCTTTGAAACGTTGCCAGTTTAAACCAGGGTCTTTCTTATCGTTCAATCGTGAACACTGACCTCGAATAAGGGAAATGAGGCCTGCAGTTCAAATGTTGTCACTGGATTTTTGTGACCCCTTAGATGAGTTTTCTTGGAATAATTTTGGTTGGCCAGCCACTCCTGGGAAGGTTCACTGTTGTTCCACATTGTCTCTTTTTGTGGATATTGGCTCCAACTGTGGTTATCTAGAGTACCAAATCCTTAGAACTGGCTTTGTAACCCTTGCCAGAAGGATAGTTTTCCTACTAGGATTATGGAGAAGTTAGTATTTTAACCTCAGGGTCAGTAACAATGAGGCTGAGATGAGGACGCACAGTGTGTCCCAATCCAGGGCCTGGATCCTTTGAAGGCTGTATTTGTAGGCTGATTACGTCACATCGCGGCGCCGAAGGCTGTCCCAATTCATGAATCCTAAAGAGATTCCTTAAAATGCAGCCAACAAGTGTGTCCTCCTTTTGCCCAATTTGAAGGATGGGTCATGAGTATCTTTCACGGTCCATCGTTTCCCATGATTCATTGCGGGTCAAGTCGGATTGGTCAAAAAGGGGCAGCCATGGCGGACCACAGTGGCAAAAGCTGTGAGTAAATTGTGAAAAATTACATTCTGTGACTCAAATGAACTTTTACAATGTTTTTAGTGCAGGAATATAACTGTAGACGTGAAAAATCTGCTTGATTTATCAAGACATCGCTTAATTTCAAACGTATTCGGAGTATCCCGCTCCCGCCGTAGTAACTGCCGTCTTGCCTCGCCAGCCTTCCCGTCAGTGAGGCTAGACCGTCCCAATCTGCAGCTGCTCATTTCTGGCCTCCATGGTTTTAGCGGTCGACGAAGGACCCGGCCTACGTGGGCTGGGTCCTTCGAAGGATCCAGCCCCTGAATTGGGACACACCCACAGTCCAGTTCGTGTCATGGCAGCAGTGGATGGCTATAACAAAGCCAGCAATCAGACCATAAAGGCAACTGGGGCCATTTTTTAATGACAAGTATGATCGTTAATAGAATGTGGTTGGACCAAGCCTTCCTCGTCTGCTCTTTGATCTGGAGCCAAGGCCTGCGTTCTTGTACCTCCTTGTCTTGCCTGACATTTTCTAGTAAGCTCATTGTACTCTGAGTCCTTTGTGTATGACCCTAGTCTGGAGGCCATTGCATTTGAAAATGTTACAAACTGAAAAAATTTAATCTGACATAGTAAGACTAGGGGTGGGCGGTAGGGCAAAACTTTCATATCACAATTTTTTTTTTAAATATCGGTTTTACGGTATTAGACTTTTTTTTCCAATATGAGGGCATTCTTACCCACATAGTCTTCAAATAAGAAAAGAATAACTGAATATGATTGGCTTTAAATAGCTTATTCTACTGTAATAATGTTGGTTTTCCAAATCCAGACACAAGTCAACACATAACCCCTTCAAAGTATAGTCCTTAAGTTAAAGAATTAAAATGATAAAGGTCAAAATAGAACATTTTATTGAACGGTTTGCATAATCAGTGCAGTCAACCGTCACTGAACACCCTATGAGGTATTTCAACTGATATGCAAGGAAATGACCAAACATTTTTCTTCCTTTGTAAGTCAGCAAGCATTGCACAAATTGTGATAATGAAATGTCAAAATATCTTAACAATGAATGATGTTGTTCAACTTTCAGAAATGACCTTGCTTTAGAAGTTGCAAGTACAAATTAAAAGTGCAACTGAAGTATAACAACTGACAGTAACTTGAATAACTTAAAAATGTGCAAACCACCAATAGAGAAAAACAAGCTATGTGAAGTTCACATCAATAAAATTGCACAATAGCCATGCATTTCAATAAATAAAAATGTTTTAAGTATTAATAAAGTGCAGCTTGGCTTGTATCATTTCAAGAGTAACAGTTTTCACTCGTCTCGACATGAGAGGTTAAGGCAAAGTGATTACAGGTTTCGGGCAAGAAAAATCAGACAGTCGATGGCGTCAGGTGTAAGTGCGGCCCTGTGGCAAGTGACAATGTTCCCACCGGTGCTAAAAACTATCTCTGATGGTGTACTGGTAGCAAGTATGCATAAATATCGCTATGCTAATTTAGCAACGCCGGGGAAATTAACTACCCAGGATTTCCACCATGCAAGGAGGTCAATGTTGCTGTCCACCTCTAAAGTCTGCAGTTATGTTTCGAGCTCCATCTTGATGTCCTCCTCTGAAAATTGCTTTCTCAGCTCATCTATAAGTAATAGTATGTAAGGTTATTCCTAACATTTGCTTTGCTTTCTTTTTTGAGGATTATTTGAGTATCTGGTATAAAGTTTGTCTCAATGCTTCTAAAAAAAATATTTAACCAGAGAAAGGTTGACGTGTTCATTACTTATTTTACTAGCTTTAAAACATGATTATTCCACATAGAAACCAGTTAAAAATACAAATTTTGCAGCACACTGGAAACAATAGTATTCAAGTGAGATAGAGACCGAAAAGATGCTAGATGGGAAGACTAAAATGGTTTCAACATGTAGTTGAGATTGAGTGAATCAGTGTTGACATGCACGAAGAGACATAACAACAACAAAATAAAGGATAAACAAAGCATAAGAAAGAAATTAATACAACCATAGCACCTAAATATGTTTATTAAAAAGTGACTCTGTCCAAGCTAAAGTTAAAATACTTTCTAACGTGTATAATGTGTTCAATATTTCCTGCAGATGTTAAGCAGATGCTGATGGTTAAAGAAGAAGCTCATGTAGACCACATACCTTGTGCTGACCTGCATGACTCAAGGCTCCACCATATAAAGGAGGAACAGGAGGAAGTCTGCACCAGTCGGGGGGGAGAGCAGTTCAATGGGAAGGAGGAGATTGATGCCATCAGTCTTCCAATCACTGCTACTCCCATGCAGAGTGTGAATGATGAACAGTCGCCTCTGCTCTCACAGCTTTATCCAGAACAAATTAATGGCAGAGAACTTTCAGAAGAGAACAGTGGAGAAGAATCCATCAGGATAAAAGTTCATGGAGATGGTTCCATAGCCTTAAAGACTGAAGGCACTAAGAAGGATGAGGAGAGCAATAAACTGAAACACTCGGGCTCTGGACTGAAAACTAAGAACATGGACAATGACTGGGAGGAGAGCAGAGCTCATGAGTCAAATGAAAACACTGATAACAAACCCTTTAGCTCTTCTGAGTTTGCCCATCACTTTTTTCAGAAAGACATGATTAATTTAAAAGAAGCGTCTTCAAGTTTGCTGGATAGCTGTGAAGACTGTGGCAAAACATTTATTGGAAATAAAACTTTGAACACACACATGAGAGTCCACACAGGACAGAAACATTTCTGCTGTGATTTATGTGGAATAAGATTTAGCCGAAAAGCACATTTAAACAGGCACATGAGAATCCACACAGGAGAGAAACCTTTTTGCTGTGATTTATGTGAAAAAAGATTTAGCCAAAAAACACATTTAAACACACACGTGAGAATACACACAGGACAGAAACCTTTCTGCTGTGATCTATGTGGACAAAGATTTGGCCTTAAAGCACATTTAAACACGCACATGAGAATCCACACAGGAGAAAATTCTTTCTGTTGTGATTCATGCGGACAAAGATTTAGCCGAAAAGCAGGTTTAAAACTGCACATCAGAATCCACACAGGAGAGAAACCTTTCTGCTGTGATCTATGCGAACAAAGATTTAGCCACAAAACAGATCTAAACAGACACATGAGAATCCACACTGGAGAGAAACCTTTCTGTTGTGATCTATGTGGCCATAGATTCAGCAGAAAATTTACATTAAACACACACATGAGAATCCATACAGGACAGAAAACTTTCTGCTGTGATCTATGCGGACAAAGATTTAGCCAAAACACAGATTTAAACAGACACATCAGAAGCCACACAGGAGAGAAACCTTTTTGTTGTGATCTATGTGGACAGAGATTCAGCAGAAAATCTACTTTAAACAGACACATGAGAATTCATAGAGGCGAGAAACCTTTCTGCTGTGATCTATGCGGACATAAATTTAGCCAAAAAGCACATTTAAACACACACATGAGAATCCACACAGGACAGAAACCTTTTTGTTGTGATCTATGTGGACAAAGATTTAGCTTAAAACAAAATTTAAACACACACATGAGAATCCACACAAGACAGAAACCTTTTTCTGTCACACTGGAATCCATACTTGAGGAAAAATGGCTAAGTTATGAATAGTCAAACGGCGCAGCTGCAGTTGGCTGTTAAATATTTCTGTTGTCATTAAAGGCAACAGTCTTCACTCATTGGTTTCAGCATTACTCTAGTCTAAATTTTGTTTCTGGAGGTAAACCAATTTCTTAGAGAAGTTAATGAGTGGTGTTGGGACCCCAGACATGGGGACCACATGAATGGCCAGTAAGAACTTTTCTGGAACTTTTGAAATAAATCGCATCAACCTACTTCCAGCACAGCCAGGAACAGGGAATAACAGCGGACGTTCCGTTACGTCACTGTCCGTATAAAAACCCCACTTTTGCAACAAACAGACCTCTTCCACGCAGGTCCCCAGAGGAACTGGACGGAGGGACACAGCGCGCTAATGTCTCTTTGCTGGCAAATAGACACAACTCTTCAAACTGGATCCAAGAGTGTCATACGATCACGCGATCATATGCACTAAGCTAGGTAGAAATGATTTGCTGTTTGTGTATTCAGTATTCATTCATGAACGGGGGTAATGAAGGTACAAGCATGGCTTGACTTTTCTCTCTGAGGTCTACAGAAGCAAACTGTGTTCTAGAGAGTTCCCCGCAGAGAGCCTGTCTCAACTTCATCGCCCCAGACAACTTTTCCTCAGCACGCTTCACGTAAGAGGTAGTGTTGTGCAGAGAGAAGTAGTTTAGCGTGAAATAATCTAAACATTTTTCTTTATATGACGTTTGGTTTTGTTTATGTTGAAAACTCGACCATCTTAGTGTTAGCAGATTATCTGTTCAGCACATGTGCTGAGTGTGTGTGTTCTGTGTTTGTTTTTTTTTAAAAGTTGAGACAAACTTTATTTAAAGCGTGATTTTAAACACAGAAGATCGGCCATAACACGCCGTCCACACGCTTATGCATTTTAACCCTTTTATTAATTGTATTTTAAAGGTATGTGTTTGATTCTGATGGTAAGCTATAAGCTTCTTTTGTTAGCTCCAACCGCTAACAGCTAAGAACACGGGCTTGCCTACTAAAGATCATTTACCCAAAAAAGGTTGTTAGTTTTCAATCTAGGAAATAATATTTCCCTAAATATTATTTTACTAAACTTGATAATTAGTAAACAGCATTAAGCCCAATTTCTCCAGAAAGATTTGGTTCTTATTCAAAATATTTCCTTAAATATTATTTTAATATTTCCTTAATAATATTTCTTTAAATATTATTTTAATGAAGGCAGCTAATTAGACACCATTGAGAATTGGTCATCCAAAAGGTTGGTTTTATTCAGCAAATCATTCTTTAAAATATTATTTTATTAAAATTATTTTATCTGATCTTGCATTGTGAATGATTGCCTAAAGGTATGCTGATTATTGCCTAAGTTGGTTCCAAGATTAATTTAACTTCATTTCCAGATTCTTCAAGATAATCCTTGGTTCTCAAACATAAACATTGCATGGTAATGTTGCATCACTCTTTTGGTCATGATTTTCAACCATCTTTAATCAACTTGTTTATATTGTACATAGCCCATTAGTCTTCGTTATTCTTTAATTCTGCTTGGTAGTTTAGTTGGATTGTTTTAGCATAGTAAAGAGTTTGTTGATTGAAATATGTTTGACTTGAGTTTACTTATTTTTTTTAATAATTTCTTGTATTTTAAGAAATTGTGTGAATTCATTCCATGTGTGCAGAGTTTATGCTGTTCAATAATGTCAGAACTTGGCTCACTCCTTTCAATTTTGTCCTAATGCCACCATCTTATTGGACTGGTATTCAAAGGACAACGCTTAACAGACCGAAATATTATTTAATAAATATTAAAGTATTCATATTAAATATTAAATAATATATTCATATTCATAATAACAACAGTGGTACGTACCTTATATGTCTGCAAAGGGAAATGTGTCCTTAGCTTTGTTTAAAAGTCTGGTGACCAATTTGTGAATGGTTTTTTGGTCCTTATAGTCTTTGTTGTTTAAAGGAAAGGAGGACATTTTCGGTTTGGTCAGATGTTTTAGTCTTCCTTAAAATGTGTTTTGCGTGTTTGAATTGGGCCCCTGTGTAGCAGTCAATTTGCAACTCGGGTTTAAAGATTTTGGGTAATCTTTTTAAATTTGAGTCACCCATCATTATGATTTTACTTTTGGGTGTCAGGGTTCAGTTTTTAATTTTGTCCCCTTGGTGTTCATGTGTGGTAGAGCTACATCTGTTGATCCCCCGAATGGGGGCCGGAGGGGTACGGATCACCGTTGCCCGGTCTAATCTCTGGATTGTTTTTGGTGTTTGTGTTTGAGGTTTGCGGTGGGTTCTCTAGAGGACAGTCTGTTTGGTAGTGCGTTATGTATGTGTCGAGGGTGCAAGTAGGCCTCTGTGGGCCCTTGTTTTGGTTTAACCTTCCCTGATTCAACTAGAGGATGTTGTGAGTGCCTGTGGGGTTTTGAGCCACCTTGTGTTTGTTCCCTTTCACTGTGTCTTTCCCTGTCTTTACAGTGTGTTGTCATCTGCTGTGGGATATCCTTTCTCTGTGGTTGACCAATTGAGGTTTTTTTTTTTTGAATTCCTTTTATAAGTAAGAATTATCTCCTGAGTGAATTGTTAGATCCACGTTGGTCTTCTTGTAAAACTAATTTGGAATACCAGATTAGAACACTTTGTCAGATTTTTAGGTTTGTTGGCCATGGTTTGGTTTTTTAATTTCCTATTTGCTACCAACATTGTTTTTTGGTGTCTGGTTACAGTCCTACATGTTATTTTTGTCTGTGAGTGGATTAGGTTGGTTTTGTTAATGTCTAGTATTAAAATTGTTTTAGATAATTGTGCTTCCTGATAGATTTGTGTTCTAAGGGATTAAGTTTGAGAGCTAAAAAGCTGTTTTTCAGTCTAGTTGAAGATGCATTGTTAGTACAAATACAGTATTACTGTGTCTGTATTAATTTGTATCTAAATGCTATGAAGTATTTCAGTTCTAAATCATCCGTAGTGTCGGTTGGGTCTACATCTGTTTCGGCCAGTTAATCACCAGACACTCTCGCCAGCAGCGGCCCCTCGGGGTGATCAATCCCCAAGGTAAAGTCCTGTGTCCAATTGGTAGGCGATTGGTGATAGTTTTAAGCTCTTACTAATCATAAGTGGTTCCGGTAGTTTATTACGCAAGGTTTCACTGTTTTAAGTTTAAGTTCTATTTAAAGTGGGATTCTAATTAGTTATTATCCCTAACTGTTGATAAAGAAATTGTGAATATTGTTGATGAGATTCACTTGAAAAAAAAAAGTAATTTATTTAAAAAAATGCTAGGATGCTGGAGTGGGCCGAGGAATTAAGCCCATTGCATCCACACTAGTCTCTACGTAGGCTAGTGGATGTTAATTTGGAAAAGGTTTTAAGTCAGATTGGACGTGTGTCGTGCAGAGTGTGCTGGTGCGACTGTGAGGCTAATCCCCATAGAAGAATGGGCTGCCTTTGAAGACTCCTAAAGTCACCCTTCCCATGTGCTCTTCATGAAGGCAGAAACCTGGGTGGAGCAGATACATACCGCGCCTCTGAAAGCTTGAAGTGTTTTCCGTTGTTCAGTGGAGTTCTCTCCACTAGAACTCTTGATGGAGTTTTTGGTGCAGTTTTACCAATGGTTTTTATTGTGTTACAACTAGATTTGAAGTATTTTTCTATGCCTGTCTGTGGTGGGATTTTGCATTGAATTGATTTTATATTTCTGAATATAATCGATCTGTTTCTTATAAAGTGCATTTGGATTAAATTTTATTGTTTATAAATGAACCAAGTAAAATTAAATTGAGTATAATTGAACTTTGTATATGAATAACTTGAATAAATTACCATTTTGATTATACTCTTTTTTTATTGACATGTTTCTTTATTTTATTGCTCTATTTTGCTTTTATTAAATTTAAAATGTGTCCATATTTTTCATTAGTATAAAGCAGAGGTCACGGATTAGCGGACCAGGGTCAGGATCCGGACCCACGTGCCATCCAATCCAGACCCTACCTGATTTTAAGAATTTATATATTACTGCATGTTGTCTGACAGTGTCTAACTTCACTTGCGATGCATTTACTGTTAACATGGTATAGCCCCAGGCTGCACGTAATGCAAGTAAGGCAATGAGCTGCTTCAGTCAGGGCTGCTGCTGCTACCCTAACCAAGAGCATTTTCTCATTTACTATGTGAATATAAAGATTTTATCCCTTACCAGCTGCTGCATCTGACTTTTGAACAGGCGCGACGGATAGCTATATAGGTCATTCTGGTCCACACTCCAAGCCAGCTGGTAGCAGCAATGCACCACATCGTTGTACGCCAACCACCAGAAAACAACAAAGAAGAAGCTATGCGGGTCCTTCAATGCAGGTTGCTAAGTTACTAGCTTGGGAGCTCACGCCTGCTGAAAGTACAGTGACTTGGTGGTGCACAGATGAGTGAGTTAAAGTAGATAGCTTCATCAAAAATATGTAAAGTGTGCCATGAAAATCACACATTTAAAGATGAATGTAAAGATATGGCCTCTTACAGCACTACAGTGAGCATACGAGTGTTTTGGAAAAACACAAAAAGCCTTTCACTGACTGGGAAGTGCATGGAAGCTGTGGCAGAAACATTTTTAGATGGAAAAGAAGGACAACAACTTAAGGAAAAGGTTAAGCAAATTCCCATGCCTGTCACGAGCACAAGGAGAGGAGAATTATACCAAGTTGCACAGACCCAGCTCAACTCTGCCATTTAGAGTGTTTAATATTGCTACTTAAATAGGATAACTCTTCTCTGTTCAATGTGTGATTTCATGGGCATTTGAATAATTGATCAGTAGTTAAATAAAAACTCTAGTGTTAATTATTAAAGATGTCAGTCAGTCATTTTCTACCGCTTATTCCATAGTGGGTCACGGGGAAGCTGGTGCCTATCTCCAGCAGTCTATGGGCGAGAGGCGGGGTACACCCTGGACAGGTCGCCAGTCCATCGCAGGGCAACACACAAACAACCACGCACACACTCATTCATACACCTAAGGGCAATTTAGAGTTACCAATTAACCTAACAGGCATGTCTTTGGATTGTGGGAGGAAGCCGGAGTACCCGGTGAGAACATGCAAACTCCATGCAGAAAGACCCCTGGACGGGAATCGAACCCAGAACCTTCTTGCTGCAAGGCAACAGTGCTACCAACTGCGTTTACTATTTAAGGCAGCAGACATGACAGATAGATTATTAATAGAGAAAAATCTCTGACGTTGTAGCTCAGACCTGGAAATAATGCCCACGGTGATGAGCCCCTTCTGATCAGTGTTTACAGTTACAATTGAAAACAATATTGTTGAACACCCTATCTCAAATTATTCATGATTTTAATACAAGTTCTGGAATGACCTTCACCAGTTGGTGGAGATTTCAATGTATTCCTAGATGAGTGGATAGATAGATATCCATTAAACTAGAGTGGTCATCACAATACTACGGATATAGGATTTTATGGATGTTTATTTATTCACTGATATTGTTAAAACCTAATGGTAGAGGAAGATCCAGAACAGGCTATTGTCTGGTGATTTGAAATGTGATTTCATGATCTCTGCTGCCCCCTTCAGCAATCATAGTTAATCTATGGGACACACAACCCGTCTCCTGGATTGGTATGATGGCTGGTCACTCTTATGCTGCTTATACTTCAATTCAATTCAGTTTTATTTATATAGCGCCAATTCACAACACGTGTTGTCTCAAGGCACTTCACAATCCTAACCATTGAACAGTGCAGACAGAGTTAGCTTTTTATTCAAATTGGATAAAAAGTTTTTCTATCTAAGGAAACCCAGCAGATTGCATCCAGTCAGTGACTTGCAGCATTCCCTCCTCCCGGATGAGCATGTAGAGACAGTGGACAGTCACTGGCGTTGACTTTGCAGCAATCCCTCATACTGAGCATGCATGTAGCGACAGTGGAGAGGAAAAACTCCCTTTTAACTGGAAGAAACCTCCAGCAGAACCAGAACCAGGCTCAGTGTGAGCGGCCATCTGCCACGACAGACTGGGGGTTTGAGAGAACAGAGCAGAGAGACAAAAAGAACGAAGAAGCACTGATCCAGGAGTACTTTCTATGGGAAGGAAAAGTAAATGTTAATGGATGTAGCTCCTTTAGTCGTTTCACCTAGAAAGAAAGAACAGATAAACTCTGAGCCAGTTTTCAAGGCTAGAGTCTGAAAAATAGCACATAGAGTTTGTTACAGTTAAGCTCAGTCAATCGCCATGTCTAAGAGAGAGAAAGGGTTAAACATTAAAGAAAGGGTTATGTGGATCATTGGTAGAAGGTGAGCATTAAGTTGTTGCCAGCAGAAGCTTGGACGATTCCCCTCTCCAGAAAGGTGTCACATGTAGACACAGAGCCAGGCCAGGTGTAGCTTCTAGGAATAGAAAAGAGAGAACAAGGTTAAAAGCTGAAATAACAGTAAATAATGCAAAATTGGAGAGTAGTGTGAGAATGTAGCGAAGAGGGTGAAAGTGGTCATTATGTCCTCCAGCAGCCTAAGCCTATAGCAGCATAACTACACAGAAAAATGCTGGGCTTTGTTCCACCCATCGGATGCTCAGCATCTCTGGGGTCTATGAGGCAGTGGACTGACCTCGGCTGGCCCGGACGCTCAGCTTCTGCATCATGATTGGATGATCTGTCTGAAGCTGAATCCATTTTTGATTGACAGCGAAATGAGCGAATCAGCGATCTTGAAATTGAGCTTCCCCTCCTTGAAAGACCAGCATCCGCCACTGATGCTCATCATGAGGGATTACTGCAAAGTCAAGGACCAGTGACTGTCCACTGTCGCTACATGCTCGTTCAGGAGGAGTAACTGCTACAAGTCACTGACTCGATGCAATCTGCTGGGTTTCCTTAGATAGAAAAACTTTTTATTCAATTTGAATAAATAACTGAATCTGACTGCACTGTTTAATGGTTAGGATTGATTGGAATGTATGTACCTGACTTGACATCTGTACGATTCAAATGAATTGACTTAGCCCATTTTAAAGTTACCCACCTTTCACACAAAGCAACAGGAAACAACTGTTATTTTTACCTCTGCCTTCCTCCTTCCCTGTTGGTTGGAGTAAGGGGGAATCAGGTTTAGCCTAAACCGGCTCAGTTATGGTTGAGGTCCAAACACACCCTCCATTTCTGCTACTTGTGTGACCCCTTCTCTTTTCCAATGGTTATAATCAATCTGACAGAGAGAGGTACCCCAATCCTTGTGTTTTTTAGTATAACAATGTCCACCAGTGGGCTCAACATGGACAAACTTTATCAGTTTATTATTTTACTTTGTTCCCCTACACATAGCCCATTCTAAAATGGCCAAACTCTAACACTCAGTAGTTTATTTTAACCTCCTCAACAACCCTACACCATTCCAAACCCTTTGTGAAGTGGCTTGAGACGACATGTGTTGTGAATTGGTGCTATATAAATAAAATTGAATTGAATTGATTTTTTTCGTTTGGTGTGGTTCACTGTCACATTGTACCTTTTGCAGGTGAACTATAGCTTGTAAACAAAGCCACATACATAACGATCACTGCTTCCATTGGACAGAAATGAATAGGGCTGAACAGAGCAGAAACCCGGAAATGGAGGAAAACTATCATGGAAGTAATGCTTGATGCATTTCTGTTCTGTTCAGCTGCAAAATCATTGTCTAGAGCAGCTCGTTCAACACAGGTTTTGCAAGGAGTATTTCTAATTTTGGAATGGTGTCAGAGAATGCGTGCTGTGAGCTGATACAGACTATATGGTCTGAGTGTCCTACCCACAGCATGCTGGCAGCAGTGTTGCTAAGCAAAAGACACTGGATTATATATGACTTTAGTTCATTCACTATTCACAACATTCTCTGCAGTGGCTTGTTAAATGCAAAAAGGCATATGTTTCCTGTAGTTGGGTCAGGTCAAGGCCAGTTCATATTAACACCAGAAGCGAGCCGCACCAGAGACTGATTAGAAGCGGTTCGAGATAAGCTCAAAGAGTGGGTCTTAGTCCAGTTGTTTGGTCTGGACTAGGGCGTGCTTGAGTGTATTCTCAATTTCACAAAAGATCCGGACCAAGGGGGTAAACAAACGCTGGTACATTTAAAGTAGACCCAACGTGGCAGGTGTGACTACTCCCTTAGATTATGCAAAATAAAATTAGAAGTAAATTTACAAAGAAAAAAACATTTTGCTGGTGAAAGGGATTCTCTTCCGAGAGAGTTCATCTATTTTCTATTACTGCCTGTCCCTGCAGGCTCACGGGGGGCTGGTACCTATCTTCAGCGGTCAATGGCCAAGAGGTACAGCCTGGGCAGTTTACCAGTCCAGCATAGAGCAAATAACAGACACAAGATACAACCATGCATGCACACATACTAAAGTGTAATTTTGAGAGACCAATTAACATTTAAGTCATGATTTTGAACTCTGGGAGGAAGCCGGAATACCCAGCAAGAACCCACACATGCATAGGGAGAACATGCAAATTTGATTTAGAAGGACAGAAGGCCAGGATTTGAACCTAGGATCTTCTTGCTGTAAGGCACCAGCTCTACCAACTGCCCCAATGTGTAGCCTTTCTGTGAGAGTGTGCTGTACTTTTTAGGTTGATGTTGCATAACACAATATTTCTGATTTTTACTATTTACATTGTGGGGTTAATAAAGCTGCTCTTTATTTTCGGCATAGAACAAGTCTAAGGAAAAGAATAGTTGCTTTGGGAATTTTCAAAATAAAATTTTAGAAAGAATTTTCTTCTTTCTTAGAATGGGGGGTTTCCACTGACGAACCTCCATAAGTTAAACAATATCCAATATCAGGCTCTAAGAATATGGAGAGGTACTTTTAAAACATCTCCAAGAACAGCATTAGAGATTGAAATGGGAGAAATGCTACTCAATTTCAGAAGGGATCAGCTAATTTTGAACTACCGGGCTGTTCTACAAGGACAAAGAAATGATAATCTGATACTAGATGTCAAGGGCGTAATTTTGGGTCTAGCATTGGGTGGGTTGAGCTCTCTGCCTAGTTGTTTTTATTTATTGAATCATTTACTTTTGTAAAAGGAGTCATGCTAATTTTGCGTTTCTGTTTTAGAAATTCATTCTAATGCTTTTACTGTGATTTACCTAATTTTCCTGTTTTCTTTGTATATACTCTGCAGTTTTTCTGTTCCACATTAGTTCAGCAATTAATAAAAATCTTACTTTTAGTCAGTCATTTTCTACCACTTATTCCATAGTGGGTCGCAGGGGAGCTGGTGCCTATCTCCAGCAGTCTATGGGCGAGAGGCGGGGTACACCCTGGACAGGTCGCCTGTTCATTCATACACCTAAGGGCAATTTTAGAGTTACCAATTAACCTAACAGGCATGTCTTTGGACTGTGGGAGGAAGCCAGAGTACCCGGTGAGAACCCACGCATGCACGGGGAGAACATGCAAACTCCATGCAGAAAGACCCCAGGCTGGGAATTGAACCCAGGACCTTCTTGCTGCAAGGCAACAGTGCTACCAACTGCACCACCGTGCAGCCCATCTTACTTTTACTTTATCTTTTTTTCTAACACAGAACCAAATGATTAACATTTTTAGAGCACCTTCATATTCATGAATGCTGCATTGTGGTGTTTCAAAGGCTTCACAATAATTTGACGTTTTAATTTTTTGTTAGAAGCTTAAGTGAAGGATGAAGATTAACAGTTTATAACTGATGAAAAAAACATTTGGCTGAAGCAGATAAAGACACATTTTGTGATATTTAGAAAAAACTTTCTGCTCAGTCCATCGAACTGAAGCTGTTCTTAAACTCAGAGACACTATGTTTACTGTGGCACAAATAACTGTGCTTCTTTTCTCATCTGTGTAAATTACTTTTTTTAATTTCACTTTCTCCCACCTCTGAGGCTCCATTGTCATAATTTCTTACATTTCTAAAAAGGAAACTGTTATAAAATAGTTTTTCTTATATTTTAATGGAATGGTAATCCCTTAAAAATCCATTTATTTTAATTATCCAGTGAGCTATCCCAACATTTCATTAAAATATGTTCCTCCTTTCATGAACCTTTTGACTAGAGATCAGATATTTTTCACATCATGATGCAGATCCAGCTAGAAGCTCACAGAGAGGGTTCCTACTGTTTTCTACCACGGCCAGGCCATTTGATTTTACCTGTAGCTCAGGTGAAAGTCTCTCATGACCCTGATGATGCTCATTAGTGACCCTCCACCTCATAGTTTGCTGGGAGAATAAGTGATAAGCGCTAGCGTCCAATTAGCCCATTCTGAGCCAGCATTCAGGTTTAACGCAAACTTCAGTCTGGATTAAGTGGCTCTGGTTCCACCTGTTCCAGGCCCCAAACACTCACCAGGCTCCCACTCTCTGTTGGCTCCACGGCTGCTCTGAAATTAACCGTCTCACCTATTGTAGCCCTGTTTGATGCACTCAGTGTAACTTTTCGGGTAATGAACGAGGCAGGCCAACACTCCTGGACCGAACAGCCGTTCTGGACTTCTCCAGAATGGACAAATTGCCAGTCCTCCTGAGCCTGTGCGCGTAGTTGTGCAGTCGTGGTACCGGGCGTGCGAAAATAACCACTTTTTGTCTTCTTTTCCTTTAGACTCATTTTCAAGGTAGGTGGAGCTGGCAGGGATTATATGGAACACAATAGAAACAAATGTGATTATTTTCAATAAAAATGTGAAGTCTGTCATTTTGGGGCTTAATGCATCTTTTGACAGACATGAACTCCTAAATGTCTTCTGTCATTAGATTCGGGGCTGTTCTGGAAACATCAGGAGCTTCAGCCCCAGAGGTCCAGGTGACAGGTCTAACAAAGCACCTGGGTACCACTGTATTTAGGAGCTAATGGCACCGCCATTCAGTGTCTGCATGTACAGGAGTGTGCGAGCAGCATGGAGTAAACTAACCTAACAATACATATATGTCTACCTCATTTTGATTTTTGCTCTTTTTACAAGGTGGTGTTGTTGGCCAACAGTGAAAAATCTTTGCCTGTCCGCCTTTTTGAGAGTACAACCACTCTCACCAGTGACTGAATCAAAGTTAGAGCAAACAGTGAATGCTTGGTGGAGAAAGCGGGTTTGGGAAGGGGGGGATATATTACCAGATGATGATGTTATTTTGCTGGCAAATGAAAATAAAAGAAAATCAACAAGTCATTTATGCGTTATATGGGGGGGACTTGATCAGATTTTTGGCGGGGGTCATAACCCAGTACATGTACAGTAATACATCAACCAATATTATAATTATATACAGTTATACACATATGCTTCAGGGAAAAGGGTTAGTGATGGAGTTTTAGTTTATACAGGAGAAATGCTTTCAATACAGTTAGATATTTGTTGGGTTGAAGAGGTAAGACCATTAAGATTAATAATTTTATTCTAGTTCATCTTTGGCCAGTTCTCAGCACAGCCAGTCAGATAGTAGACCAGATATTAATTGAGATACAATAAAGACTTTATATAATCAATATGATGGGGCTTACAATTAACTTTGTATGGGTACCAGCCCACCATGGGGTAAAGGGGAATGATATGGCAGATGTGATAACAAAGGAAAGCACCAAACGTTTATTAGATGATGTTGTTGTTACGTTTAGTAGAAGAGAAATAAAGGGCATAATAACACAAAAATTGAAAGAGAGATGGCAAAAGCAATGAGAAGAAGAAAGCAAAGGATGGTGGTTTTACAAAATCCTAAGGAAAATAAGAGATATGAGAAGAATATGAAGGAACAGGATGGAGGAGACAATTATTTCAAGATGACTTGGGCATACTGGATTACATACCTTTTTATTCATAATAGGGAAACATCAGACAGGAAAATGTGACTGTGGGGAAGATGAGACAACAGAACTTGTTTGTTTGCATTGTGAGAATTATCAGGATAAGAGAAATCAACTAATTCCAACCTTAATAATATGAAAACAAAACTAGACCTTATTGACGTATTTCAGAGAGACTCAAGAAGTAAAAGCTACCAAGACATATTCTTTTTGTTAAGACAATTTGTTTGATTGGAACTTGAGGCTTTTTTTTTCTTAGCGACGTTCGTTCCGCACTTCTTACCAGTTGATGACGCTAGTGACATCAAGATGTTTGGCAACCGCCAATAAGAGGAAGAAGAAGGAAGAGGATGATTTAAAGACAATTTTAAAAAAGCAGGAAAACGAATCACAAACAGTTTATCTGTCTACAGAGGAGGGATGTTAGCAGTTTTATTAAGTGGAGGACATAAAACCATTAAAAACTGTAATTTGGTTAAATACAAGCTCCGTGTTATTGAGTTTAAAACAAAATTATTCAGACAACAGGCCAGACATTTAAATAGAAACACAACGTACATTACGAAACAATAGGACATGTTATACTGGGATGTCAGAAATATGAGCAGGAAAGAATATTTGTGAGGAGATCATTTGAAAGGATTAAAGAAGTGTACATAGAGTATAGTATAATAGACACATTGCAAAGGAACCTAGAAAGCAAACCTATACAAATTATAAGATTGTTTAAAAAAATAAAATTATTATATATATAATTTGATTATATATTATACAATCTAGATATTAATCCATGATGATTCACACTCCATACCAGTTGGTGGCGGTAATGCCCACCTTCGGTCTTTCGCAAACCGCCAGTAAACACCAGAAGAAGAAGCAGAAGCTCGGTAGATGCTGAGAACAAGAAAACAACGACTGCAGACTAGAGATATTTCTCCGTCTGAGGAAGAACAAAGTCATATAACTTTGCCTTCACTTGAGTCTGGATGTAAGCTGAGCTCTAACTGCTCAGTAACTGTTACAAGAACATCTGAAGAGAAGCTGACTACAGAGATGTGGAGACAGCAGCTCAAACGGAGGCATTGTGCAGCAGTGGGAGAGATTTCCGAAACGGTTAAAAAAGAGGATGAAGAATTTAATCTTCATCACAACATCCTGGAGGCTGATCTCAACCCCAAAGTTCTGCTGCATAAATTAGGTTGGTATGTTTTCATGTCGGTTACAGTTTAAGAATATTTTAGGTGACTAATGGATTAACCTCTTCAAGCCCAAATGGACCCCCACAGACGTTAAACAGTAAATGCTTTGTCTCTCGGTAGAAACGACCCGCGTCCGCCATATTTGTTAGTGGTAAGTTGGGCTTGGAAAGAGATACAAGTTTGCTGAGAAACGGAGTTTTCCATGTAAATGAAGCACTAAAAAGGACTTTCCGCTAATGTACCAAATATTTTTGTATGAGAGAGGTTGTCAATATAAGTTATTGATTTAATTAGAAAATTAGATTTTTATTGAGTGCCTTCTGGAGGTGAAAATAATACTAGGCAGCTCATGATTTAAAAGATGCATCTCAGGTGTTTTACATAAATCTGAAAACAATTTGATGAACGAAGTATTATATTTCAAAGCTATTATTAACAGTGGAATTTATTTAAATAGTGTTGAACTGTTTTGTAAGAAACATTTAGGTCTAAACTTGTTTCTGAAAAAAGTATTAAGTGTTTTGTTAGAATTTAAAGACATCAAAATTGATAGTGGGACAAGTACATTAGCAAAGACTGACATTCAGTGCTGCAGGATATAGGAACTATGCCAAAAAAAATCAAATCTCTTTGCAGCACAGTTGATCAGTGATGAATTAGGGTGGTTTCCAACTTTTGTTATAGGCTTTATGCCAACGTCACATGATCAGACCGCTAACGCTGCCAGGTTTCTCTGGCACTTTCGAAGAAAAACAGCAACATGAGTTTATAAAAGCAACTAAATAGCTAAAGCGTGATCATCCAAGTGGCAATTTCTGTTGTGTGCCACAATGCCCGATGTCAGACCAGAACCAGCAGCTTTAGATACAGCATGTGAAATCATAGATGCTGTGGAAGAGACTGGAGGAAGTATTACTGAATTTGCGCTGGAGAGATTTTCACCATCAGATGATGACATCAAATTTTACACCAGGTATGTGTACTATTTTAATACTTGTTTACTTACCAAGACTATGTCATATTGTAATGTACTGATATTGTGCCACAGTATATATTTTCTTACTGGGGGACCAATAACTAATTTTATTGTGAACACGTAACACAAAATAGTAAAAGAAGAAATTGAAAACATAACTATTAGTTCCCTTACATTGTGTTGTTGCTATATTTTTCAAAGTGCTTATAAGTATTTTTAAAAACATTGTGCTGTTAGCCATTTGTATTGTTGTTAACCCTTATGTTATGTTCTGGGTCAGATTGGCCCATTTGAAAATGTAAAAATAAAGTAAGCACAGATTAAAAGTATTTTATATGAAACTTGTGTAATAAATATATAAAATGAAACTGGTTCAAAAATCTGTCAAGAATAAAAATCAGAATGTAAAATAAGTAAAAGGCATGTAAAATTAAAGCATTTTAGATTTTGATAATTTATGTGTACATTTAAAGTTTTAACATGCCATATGTCATGAAAAACATGAATTATCCTTCAACCTAAAAACACAATGAAGTAATGACTAAAACGGTTTGTAATTGAGTTAATGATGAGGTATTAACAACATTTTTAAGGATTTTATTCTGATAATTCAACAAGACCTGGGTTACATTACTGTTCCTTAGAAACTAATATAACAGTAGGATTAAATAAGCTATTATTCATCTACCTGGCTAGATTTATTAAGGGTATATATTTACAGGTAATAATGACTATTTCACTTAAAGGTTTGCCAGTTATCATCATCTCCTGACATTTTGGCATCAGATTGAACCTGCAACAAAGAGTATTTTGTGTGCTGGTTCATATTCATCTGCTTCCTCTGGTGCAACAGCTGATCCTGACAAGGCCATGGATCCAACTCATCGACTGGTATGTATAGTTTATGCATACATTTTTGTTGCCAATATTGGACAGATGCAGGACCTGCTGCACAAACTTTCACTGTCCCTTTTGCAGCTCAACTTTATTTAATCCCACACAGTTGTGTCTGAACAGCAGCTGGGCATACACAAGTAAGCAGACCAGAAATTGTTCAGTTTTAAGCTAGTGTATTCAAAGTTTTGAGGCACCCAGCAAACTTAATTTGCATTTTACATTTTGCTTTTAAAAAGGAAGCCTGATGGCTGCAGGAATGAAGGATCTTCAAAATCTCTCTGTCCTGCATTGAACAGAGAGGAGCCATCCACCACTATGTTCCGATCCAGCCATGAAGCAGATGAACTGAGATTGCTCAATCTCTCCATCACCTCCCTCTGAATCCATCAGTGACACATGTCTGAAGTCATATTTTAATTTCATGAAGTAATGATGTTATTATAATACAAAGTTCATCAGGTCTTGTATTAGTTGTGGATGTGACTACATGTAATACATGTATTATTAAAATCGTTTGCTGAATTTCTCACATTTCTCAGGACTTGACTTTCTTGCTATTAGCTGAAGCACGTGAGTTATTTTATGTATACATTATTACATAATACATATTTCTGTGTAAGCATAAAGCATTTATTACTATTTAGTAGTTTAATGTAATAAACTTTCAAACTGTTTGGTATTGAGGTGCATTAAATCTCTAAACTATTACAACCAATATTTTAATTAGCTTAAATAGCTGTTGCTGAAAAAGACTACAGGCTAAATTTAATTCAGAAGTAGCCTATTGATACCCAAAGGGAAATTCTTTATATTTGTGTGAAAAGAAAATGGCAATTTTGTATTTCAGTCGGGAAAACAAGCGGTCTAGAACTGTGGGTCTGAATGTGCGGGTAGTTTTACAGTCATCCAGCAGATGGCACTGTCGGAAAAACAAGCGGTCTACAACTGCATGTTTGGACGTGCAGGAATGAAACTGCAATTACCGCTCTGCAGGGACATGGGTATGTCCCAAATCGGGGGCTGGATCCTTCGAAGGACCCAGCCCACGTAGACCGGGTCCTTCGTCGACCGCTAAAACCACGGAGGCTGGAAGTGAGCAGCTGCGAATTGGGACAGTCTAGCCTTTACAGCTGTTAGCACATTCCAGTGCATTTCTTCAAAAAAATTCAAAAATGAATATTGAAAAGCTTATTTATTCTCAATCACACTGTCCAGCGATACAGTAAGGTTACATAAAATTGTCCATTTATTCAAGTTAATTTTAATATCACCTGTAATGTCAAATCCATTTACATGGACAAATGACACAATAAATAAAAAATAATACTAACATAAACTGTTAGAAATCACTTGTGTTTAACGTTCACTGTGATGACTGCCAGCGGTAGCTGTCAGGTTTAAACAACCTAAAATACTTATAACATCACAAAAAGAAGAGAAAGACAAAGAATTAGTTATTTCACTTGCCGCGAGGAGAACGGACAGGGATGTGCTTTTCAGTTACAAATCTCCTTCGGCTCTAAAAACCATCTGTCCGCTCCTCGTTTTTTATTATCTTTTGGGGGTCCCTGATTACAAAAAACGTTGCTCTCTAAGGATGGGGAAAACAGCTGCATCGTAAACAGGTCATAAACACCATTATCTTTTAACAACACACTTCCATAGTCTCTCCCCATCCTTAAAATCAGTTGTCATCTGTTCAGTGCAATCAGCCTTCATCTTTATGCCCTCCTCAACTGTGGCTGCTTCCTCTCCAGCTCCACCTTTGATCCTTGCCTGCAGACACACTCATCACATCCTTGAAAGGTTATAAAGATCAAATAGTCAATTTAGAGAAAAAAAAAAGATATAAGATAAATCTATATTCAATTATCCCAACAGTAGCTTAGTGCCGGGAGTCAGGTCAGATCTCTCCAGGTTTAGCTTGCCTCACCGCCAGAAAGGCTGGCGAGGCAAGCCGGCGGCTGTTACTACGGCGGGAGCGGAAAACTCCGAACACGTCGGAGCACGTTTGAAATTAAGCGATGTCTAGATAAATCAAGCAGATATTTCACGTCTACATAGTTATATTCCCGCACTAAAAACATTGTAAAAGTTCATTTGTGTCACAGAAAGTGTAATTTTCCACAATTTACTCACAGCTTTTGTTGCTATGGTCCGCCATGGCTTCCCCTGCTTGACCAATCCGCTTCGACCCGCAATGAATTATGGGAAATGATGAACCGCGAAGGATACTCACGACCCATCCTTCAAATCGGGCAAAAGGAGGACACGTTTGTCGGCTGCATTTGAAGGAGTCTCGGAAGGATTCGTGAATTTGGACAGCCTTCGTCACCGCGCTGTAACGTAATTGGTCTACAAATACGGCCTTCGAAGCATCAAGCCCCTGAATTGGGACACAGCCAACTATTAGATTTTGTTGCCGTTCCAGGGCAGCTGCAGCTTCCCTGAGCAGCTCTGGTACAGATTTGGACATGGTGATTTCCCACTGTCTCTGAACACAATCTTCGCACTCTCATTTCGTCTCGGGAGCAATGCACACCGCTCCCTAGCATACAAGATGCGTAATGGTGTGGTCTGGGCTAGGAGAAGAAGAGTTGCCACTGACGTCATTCTCCTGCTCCGCTAGGAATTGTGAAGTTAAATTGATTTATGAAACACTTTTTGTGGGTGTGGGCATGAAAATGAAAAGGCATTTTCCTCTTGGTTATTTCTTTAGTTGTGTTACACAATGAGCAGATTTGAAACAAATGAAAATGCAGTTTGAAAGATCTATTTGCAATTTAATTTCTGAGTCAAAAAATTTAACTATAACTTTAAAATGAAAAAGCATTTCTGTTAATACATTTTAATTTTCAAATTTGACTTCAAAATTTATTTTGGTCACTCTTTTGCTGGGACATGTTTTGAAAATGAAATGTTAAATGTTATTTTATTGTTTTAATTCATTTACAAATTGACCAGTCTTAGAGAAGAAAATCAATATACAGGTCCTTCTCAAAATATTAGCATATTGTGATAAAGTTCATTATTTTCCATAATGTAATGATGAAAATTTAACATTCATATATTTTAGATTCATTGCACACTAACTGAAATATTTCAGGTCTTTTATTGTCTTAATACGGATGATTTTGGCATACAGCTCATGAAAACCCAAAATTCCTATCTCACAAAATTAGCATATCATTAAAAGGGTCTCTAAACGAGCTATGAACCTAATCATCTGAATCAACGAGTTAACTCTAAACACCTGCAAAAGATTCCTGAGGCCTTTAAAACTCCCAGCCTGATTCATCACTCAAAACCCCAATCATAGGTAAGACTGCCGACCTGACTGCTGTCCAGAAGGCCACTATTGACACCCTCAAGCAAGAGGGTAAGACACAGAAAGAAATTTCTGAATGAATAGGTTGTTCCCAGAGTGCTGTATCAAGGCACCTCAGTGGGAAGTCTGTGGGAAGGAAAAAGTGTGGCAGAAAACGCTGCACAACGAGAAGAGGTGACCGGACCCTGAGGAAGATTGTGGAGAAGGGCCGATTCCAGACCTTGGGGGACCTGCGGAAGCAGTGGACTGAGTCTGGAGTAGAAACATCCAGAGCCACCGTGCACAGGCGTGTGCAGGAAATGGGCTACAGGTGCCGCATTCCCCAGGTCAAGCCACTTTTGAACCAGAAACAGCGGCAGAAGCGCCTGATCTGGGCTACAGAGAAGCAGCACTGGACTGTTGCTCAGTGGTCCAAAGTACTTTTTTCGGATGAAAGCAAATTCTGCATGTCATTCGGAAATCAAGGTGCCAGAGTCTGGAGGAAGACTGGGGAGAAGGAAATGCCAAAATGCCAGAAGTCCAGTGTCAAGTACCCACAGTCAGTGATGGTCTGGGGTGCCATGTCAGCTGCTGGTGTTGGTCCACTGTGTTTTATCAAGGGCAGGGTCAATGCAGCTAGCTATCAGGAGATTTTGGAGCACTTCATGCTTCCATCTGCTGAAAAGCTTTATGGAGATGAAGATTTCATTTTTCAGCACGACTTGGCACTTGCTCACAGTGCCAAAACCACTGGTAAATGGTTTACTGACCATGGTATCACTGTGCTCAATTGGCCTGCCAACTCTCCTGACCTGAACCCCATAGAGAATCTGTGGGATATTGTGAAGAGAACGTTGAGAGACTCAAGACCCAACACTCTGGATGAGCTAAAGGCCGCTATCGAAGCATCCTGGGCCTCCATAAGACCTCAGCAGTGCCACAGGCTGATTGCCTCCATGCCACGCCGCATTGAAGCAGTCATTTCTGCAAAAGGATTCCCGACCAAGTATTGAGTGCATAACTGTACATGATTATTTGAAGGTTGACGTTTTTTGTATTAAAAACACTTTTTTTTTATTGGTCGGATGAAATATGCTAAATTTGTGAGATAGGAATTTTGGGTTTTCATGAGCTGTATGCCACAATCATCCGTATTAAGACAATAAAAGACCTGAAATATTTCAGTTAGTGTGCAATGAATCTAAAATATATGAATGTTAAATTTTCATCATGACATTATGGGAAATAATGAACTTTATCACAATATGCTAATATTTTGAGAAGGACCTGTACAGTTTGAAGGATTTATTTTTAATTTTATTTGAGTCAAAAAATGCAGATTCATTTTGAAAATGAAAAAAACATTTTTATTAATACATTTTAATTTGAATATTGGAACACATTTGCTTCCATAAGTAATAAGCATGGAATGACGAAATCGTCAATTGGTAACAATAAATCTAATTCAATTTAGTATTAAATTACAAAGCTAACACTTAAGGACACTAACCTAAAGTACACATTAGACATTCGTAGTTGCTAATGTAGCTAGATGTAGGCACCTAATCAATCATTTTCCAAACAGTTAGAAATGCTTACTACTTAACTTACACATCAGTGACATAAGAACCCCAAAATATAGTCCTGTTTTCATGGAACAGACAACATTTTTTGTTATTGTTTCACCCTACTCTGAGTTCACGAGGCTTATCGTGCTTTCGCATGGATCTGTAACAGACCGCCCTGATGCTCACTCTCCCTGATGAGTCTTTGTTGGACACTGTGGTTAAGACAATAAAACAGGGTAACAGGGTAGAAATCTGAAACTACAACTTTGAGGTTAGGTTAAAACAGACTTCATATAATTGCAGAAAGCGATAACGCATTAGTTTTAAAGTAGAAAAAAAGTTGTAAAGTAGATACAACCTAAAGCTAGTTAGCTGAACAGTGACTGAATGTGTTTAACGCTTACCTTCATAGTTGTCAATGTAATTCGACACGTAAAACTTGAAGCCCTTTTCTTTTTTGCAACGTGGCGCTGATGATAAGGCTCGAATCAAGCGGAGAACATCGTTGACTGAAACTTTTGGGAGGTCCTGAAGGCAGCGGGTGTAGTACAGCGCCATTGCTTTAAGTGGTGAACAACCGAACAGGACGTACTCGCCCTCACAACCTCCGATTAGCCACATCATGCAACGAGCCAATTGTGCTGCGTGAGTGAGAAACGGCAGGTGTCAAGTTACACTGACACTCTTTGCTGATTGGCTGATTCATTCCTCACTGTTTCATTTATATCTCTGTGTATCTTCCACTGTATACGTCTGTACATGACTCTGTCTTTATTACTGCCTCTCTCCCTGTCTCCCACTCAGACACACACACACATCCCTGTTTTACTGTCTTTATTAGGACTTTGCATTAACTTCCATTGACTTCCAGTCATTTCTATGGCCTAACCCTCACCTACCCCCAACCTTTATACCTTCTTCATAGAGAGCAACTACATGGCTACCATTTTGTGTTGAGTACTTAAACAGCATGTACTGCATTTCCAACAGCTAGAAAACAGGGATTAATCTCAAAGGGCAATTTCATAGACTTTTGCATATAGGCTGTTCTAAGTGTTGTAGATGGACTACATTAATGATAACCAACATGCTAGTGTTAGCCATGATGCTAATGTTAGCATTTAAGCTAACATTAGCATTTAGGGTAATTTTGACTGGTAGCACTAAATGAACAAATTGAATGGAATAAGTTAATGTTACCTAACATGCTATTGTTAGCCAACATGCTGATGCTAGCATTTAACCTAATGTTAGCATATCAAATAAAATTCAGTTACTAGACTAAATTACCATATTGAATGGTGAGAGTTAATGATAGCCAACATGCTAGTGCTAGCCAACATGCTAGTGTTAACATTTAGGCTGATTTTCACTTATAGGGCAAAATGAACATATTCAATAGAGAAAGTTAATGTTAACAAACATGCTAGTGTTAGCCCACATGCTAATGTTAGCAATTATTCTTATTTTAACTTATAGGGCTAAATGAACATATTGAATAGAGTAAGTTAATATTAGCCGACGTGCTTGTGTTAGCCAACATGCTAGTGTTAGCCCACATGCTAATGTTAGCATTTATGCTAACATTAGCATTTAGGCATATTTTCACTTATAGCGCCAAATGAACATATTGAGTGGAGTATGTTAATTATAGCCAACATGCTAGGGTTAGCATTTAAGCTAGTATTAGCTTTGTAGCTAATTTTAGCTCATACGCCGCTGTTATAATACTGTTTCAATGCCAAGTACTTTTGAGATAACTTCTTCAGAATCAGAATCAGCTTTATTGCCAAGTTCGTGCATACAAACAAGGAATTTGACTCCGGTACACTTTGCTCTTTTGTTCTGTTTTTGCATTACAGAATATACAAATTTACAATTTACAATGTACAATATACAATGTACAATGCAATATTCTGCATTACAGAATATACAAATTTACAATTTACAATGTACAATATACACATATCTAATAGAAAAGGTGCATGTGCAACATCGGTATGCTGTTGTTCTGTACTCTATTGAATGTTCATCAGAGAAACAGCCTGGGGGAAGAAACTGTCTTTGTGGCGGCTGGTTTTACTAAACAGTGCTCTGTAGCGGCGGGCTGAAGGTAAAACTCTAAACAGTTTATGTGCAGGGTGTGTGGGGTCTGCAGAGATTTTGGCAGCTCTTTTCTTGACCCTAGACCTGTATAAGTCCTGGATGGAGGGAAGGTCAGCTCTGATGATTCTCTCTGCAGTCCTGATCATTTGTTGCAGTCTGGACCTGTCCTGTTTTGTGGATGAGCCAAACCACACTGAGATGGATGAAGACAGGACAGACTGAATGATGGCAGTGTAGAAGATGACCAACAGCTCCTGTGGAGGGTTGAACTTCTTGAGTTGCCTCAGGAAGTACAGTCTCTGCTGGGCCTTCTTTCGAACAGTGTCTATGTGTGAAGACCATCTCAGGTCCTCAGAGATGGTGGTTCCTAAGAACCTGAAGTGGTCCACCACTGACACGGTGTTGTTGAGGATGGTAAGGGGGGTGTATGGAGGCGGTGTTCTCCGAAAGTCCACCACCATTTCCACAGTCTTGAGTGGATTCAGTTCAAGGTAGTTCTGACCGCACCAGTGTACCAGCCGATCCACCTGCTGTCTGTATGCAGACTCATCACCGTCCTGGATCCGTCCAATGACAGTGGTGTCGTCTGCAAACTTAAGAAGTTTCACGGACGGGTCCGATGAGGTGCAGTCATTTGTGTACAGAGAGAAGAGGAGTGGGGATAGAACACATTCCTGGGGGGCACCAGTACTTATTGACCTGGATCGGGAGAAGATGCTCCCCAGTCTCACCTGCTGCTGTCGGTCTGTCAGGAAGCTGTTGATCCACTGACAGGTGGAGGCTGGGACGTTGAGCTGTGTGAGCTTCTGGTGGAGGCAGTCTGGTATGATAGTGTTGAAGGCCGAGTTGAAGTCTACAAACAGGATCCTGGCATACGTCCCTGGGTGGTTGAGGTGTTGCAGGATGAAGTGTAGACCTAAGTTAACAACATCATCTGCTGACCTGTTTGCTCGGTAAGCAAATTGCAAGGGGTCCAGCAGGGTGCCTGTGATGTCTTTCAGGTGCTTCAGCACCAGCCGCTCAAAGGATTTCATGACCACAGACGTCAGGGCTACAGGCCTGTAGTCATTTAATCCTACGATGGTGGGTTTCTTGGGAACCGGGATGATGGTGGATCGTTGAGGCAGGAGGGGACCTCACATTTCTCCAGTGACTTGTTGAAGATTCTTGTGAAGATCGGAGCAAGTTTATGTGCGCAGGCTTTCAGACATGATGGGGAGACGTTATCAGGTCCTCCAGCTTTCTTTGTTTTCATGCGCTGAAAGAGCCTGTTTACCTCTTCCTCGGAGATCTTTAGTGCAGACAGAGGATCTGATGGTGGAGGGTTGGTTGCTTTATGGGAGGAATTTGTTCCTGAATGGGATGTAGAGGGGATGATTTGAGGTGCGAATGGCTTCTTGTCATGTCTGCAGTAGAAGCCATTCAGACGGTTGGCCAGGAGACGACTCTGTTCAGGATGGGTGGAGGGGCTCCTATAGGCAGTCAGGTTTCTCATGCTGTTACTGGGGGTGTTCAGGGATTTTCGGATCATTCTCTTATCCACCTCATCCCAACCTACAGGCAGAAATTAAGAGCTTCCAAACCCGCAGTTCACACTGTTAAGAAGTGGACTGAGGAATCAAAGCAGACGCTACAGGCCTGCTTTGAATGCACAGACTGGACTGTTTTTGAAACTTCAGCCACTGACAGTCCATACAGCTGAAGTGTCACCAGTAGAAAGGCTGTTCTTAAGCTTCTCACTATAGCTTCTCTTGGCTGCTTTGATCTCCTTTGTTAGTTTGTCCCTGGCCTGCCTGTACCGCGCCCAATCTCCACTGCTGTGAGCTTCTTCCTTTTCCCTGCGCAGATTCCTGAGGTGTGGAGTAAACCATGGCTTGTTATTCCCAAAGGTGCAGAAGGTCTTGGTCTGCACACACATGTCCTCACAGAAACTGATGTATGATGTCACCACATCAGTTAGTTGGTTTAAGTCAGTGGGTGAGGTTTCAAAAACAGTCCAGTCTGTGCATTCAAAGCAGGCCTGTAGCGTCTGCTTTGATTCCTCAGTCCACTTCTTAACAGTGTGAACCTTGGGTTTGGAAGCTCTTAATTTCTGTCTGTAGGTTGGGATGAGGTGGATTAGATAATGATCTGAAAAACCCAGAGCAGCCCTGATAACAGCATGATATGAGTCCTTTAAAGCTGTGTAACAATGGTCCAGTGTGTTCTTGTTCTGTTTTTAGCTGATATTCTGCTGTCAACCTTAGCCTCTTACTGCCAGTTTTCAGCAGAGGAAACATTTCTGTTTTCTGCTAATTCATTACATTTCAGCAGATTACCTGCAGTCAATTTCAGCTTTTTTGTGCCGTCTTTCAAGTAAAAAATTCAGCTGACAGCATTCACACTGCATTTTCGCAGGAATTGCACATTTTTCTAGTTATCATTATTATTCTATACATCTTTATATTATTCTATATATCCAAGATGGCGCTGACGATGGCAGCCTCGGAGTTTCACTCTCTCTTTCTTTGTGTATTTTGTGTGTTTTTATGTTTTTCGAGCCACAATCTTGTCTCATTCAGCAGAGAGGAACTTCTCAACATCAGAGAGTCCTCTCTTGGGATTTTTTCACCATCATTCATTGATCCGAGCTTCACTGAGCTTGTGGCGAGCGGAGCCGCGACACACTAAGGGATACTGCGCCGAAAGCGTTGGAGGGGAAAGCGTGTTGGCACGCTGGTAAAGCTCCGCCAAAGAGGGCTTCGCACACCACTGCCATCAATCCATCTGGCAAATGTCCGCTCTCTAAGCAAGAAGATGGACGAGCTACTTCTTCTCACCTGTAAAAACACGGACCTCCGCGGATCAGCGGTTCTCTGCTTTACCAAGATATGGCTGAGTAAAAATATCCCGGACCGCGCACTGCTGATGCTTGGTTTCCAGCTGTTCAGAGCAGATCGCAGTGCGGAGCCATCAGGCAAGTGGCGAGGAGGCGGAATCTGCTTTTATATAAATGAAGGTTGGTGCAGAGACATAAAAGCCCTGGGGAAAACATGTAGCCCTGATCTGGAGTCATTTTATATAAAGTGTAAACCGGTTTTATTCACTGAGAGTTTTCCTCGTTTATAATAATTGACTCATATTTCCCACCGCATGGCTGCACTTCTGCCGCTAAAAAACATCTCGTTGAACTGATTACAGACGTAGATAAAAAATACATGGACTCTTTCATCATAATACTGGGAGATTTGAACAGTGCAAACCTCTCCAATGAACTCCCCAAATACAAATGGCATATTAAGTGTGCCACCAGAGACAAAAACACACTGGACCATTGATACACAACTTTAAAGGACTCATATCATGCTGTTACTGGGGGTGTTCAGGGATTTTCGGATCATTCTCTTATCCACCTCATCCCAACCTACAGGCAGAAATTAAGAGCTTCCAAACCCGCAGTTCACACTGTTAAGAAGTGGACTGAGGAATCAAAGCAGACGCTACAGGCCTGCTTTGAATGCACAGACTGGACTGTTTTTGAAACTTCAGCCACTGACTTAAACCAACTAACTGATGTGTTGACATCATACATCAGTTTCTCTGAGGACATGTGTGTGCAGACCAAGACATTCTGCACCTTTTGGGAATAACAAGCCATGGTTTACTCCACATCTCAGGAACCTGCACAGGGATAAGGAAGAAGCTCACAGCAGTGGAGATTGGGCGCGGTACAGGCAGACCAGGAACAAACTAAGAAAGGAGATCAAAGCAGCCAAGAGAAGCTACAGTGAGAAGCTATAGAACAGCCTTTCTACTGGTGATGCTTCGGCTGTATGGACCGGTCTGAGAAACCTGACTGCCTACAGGAGCCCCTCCACCCATCCTGAACAGAGTCATCTCCTGGCTAACCGTCTGAATGGCTTCTACTGCAGACATGACAAGAAGCCATTCACACCTCAAATCATCCCCTCTACATCCCATTCAGGAACAAATTCTTCCCACAAAGCAGCCAACCCCCTACCTTCAGATCTTCTGCCTGCACTAAAGATCTCTGAGGAAAATGTAAATAGGCTCTTTCAGCGCATGAAAACAAAGAAAGCTGGAGGACCTGATTACGTCTCCCCATCATGCCTGAAAGCCTGTGCAAATCCATTCACCCGGATCTTCAGCAAGTCACTGGAAACGTGAGGTCCTCTCCTGCTTCAAACAATCCACCATCATCCCAGTGCCCGAGAAACCCACCATCCTAGGATTAAATGACTAAAGGGCTGTAGCCCTGACGTCTGTGGTCATGAAATCCTTTGAGCGGCTGGTGTTGAAGCACCTGATAGACATCGCAGGCCCCCTGCTGGACCCCTGCAGTTTGCTTACCGAGCAAACAGGTCGGCAGATGATGCTGTCAACTTAGGTCTACACTTCATCCTGCAACACCGCAATCGTCCAGGGACGTATGCCAGGATCCTGTTTGTAGACTTCAGCTCGGCCTTCAACACCATCATACCAGACATCCCCCACCAGAAGCTCACCCAGCTCAACGTCCCTGCCTCCACCTGTCAGTGGATCAACAGCTTCCTGACAGACCGACAGCAGCAGGTGAGACTGGGGAGCATCTTATCCCGAACCAGATCAATAAGTACTGGTGCCCCCCAGGGGTGTGTTCTATCCCCACTCCTCTTCTCCCTGTACACAAATGACTGCACCTCATCGGACTCGTCCGTGAAACTCCTGAAGTTTGCAGATGACACAACTGTTATTGGTCTGATCCAGGACGGTGATGAGTCTGCATACAGACAGGAGGTGGATCGACTGGTACACTGGTGTTGTCAGAACTACTTGAACTCAACCCGCTCAAGACTGTGGAAATGGTGGTGGACATTCGGAGAACACCGCCTCCATACACCCCCCTTACCATCCTCAACAACACCGTGTCAGTGGTGGACCACTTCAGGTTCCTAGGAACCACCATCTCTGAGGACCTGAGATGGTCCTCAGACATAGACACTGTTCGGAAGAAGGCCCAGAAGAGACTATACTTCCTGAGGCAACTTAAGAAATACAACCTTCCAACCTTCTACTCCGCCATCATTCAGTCTTCATCTCTCAGTGTGGTTTGACTCTTCCACAAAACAGGACAGGTCCAGACTGCAACAAATAATCAGCGAACGTGAATTCCGTGATAGGAGCGACCGATTTACATGTTATCCCTATGTAGAGGCGCTTTCAGGAGCGGAGCGGTGCGACGCGAGGCGGTGCAAAGGACACGGTGGCGATGCGAAAGGTGTGATTAGCGAGAACCGAGCGAAGCGAAACCTGCCATGGACGCCACGCAGGAGTTGGAAAGACCTGAACTTTTCTCTACATCCGCGTCGTGTCAACCAATCAGGGACTGGATGTAGCTGTGATGTAGGGGTGAAGGACCGCAGCTGAGAAGAAGCTGTTTTCAGTGAAGATGGAGGACTGAATCATAGTGGCGGTGTGCGGCAAGCCTGAGTTGTATGACTCAACTAACTAGCTGAGATTTATTTACTCACCGAAGACAGATGGACAGGCGTTCAGCAGCGGGAATACAGCGCCGGTAGTTGGTGTCCCGGAGGCCGATTCGTCTCCCAACTCGGGACAGCAGATCTTCGAACTGGGTCCTGGATAGACGGTCGTCATCCAGACGCAGCTCCTGGAGTATGTGGTGGTACTCCCCGAACTGTTTCCGTCCCTGAAGAATCTGGTGAACCCAGGGATGTTGACGTCGGTGGCGTTTTTCGGCTCTCCACAGGTAAAACACCGTGATTATCCGTGAAATCCATGTCCGCCATGTTCAGTTGAAACCAGCAAGCAGCAGATAGAAGCTCCTCCTATTTGATGACGCAGCGAAGCGTTGCCATTTGTTGACATTTGGCCACGCGGATTGCATGCGAAATGTCAAGCGAGCAACAGCACACAAATGACACAAAAAATTTACAGAATCCGCGTTCGGTGTGAACGCACCATTAGACTAGGGGTGGTGGGCATTATGGGAACATTTTTATATTACAAGTTTTTTAAAAATATTTTTTTTAATATTTTTTATGGTTTTTGACTTTTTTTCATATGAGGGCCTTCTTACCCACATTGTCTTCAAATACGAAAAGAATAACTGAACTTGATTGGCTTTAAATAGCTTATTTTACCGTATTAATGTTGGTTTTCCATATCCAGACACAGGTCAACACATAACCCCTTCAAAGTATAGTACTTAAGTTAAAGAATTAAAATGATAAAGGTCAAAATAGAACATTTTATTGAATGGTTTGCATAATCAATGCAGTTAACCGTCACTGAACACCCTATGAGGTATTTCAGCTGGTAATATGCTAGGAAAAGAGCAAACATTTTCTTTCCTTTGTAAGTCAGCAAGCATTGCCAAATTTTTATATTGAATTGTCAAAGTCGACTATTCAATTGGGCTACAAAATATCTTAACAAATGAATGGTAGTATTCAACTTTCAGAAATGACCTTGCTTCAGAAGTTGCAAGTACAAATTAAAAGTGCAACTGAAGCATAACAACTGACAGTATCTTGAATAACTCAATAATATGCAAACCACCAATAGAAGAAAACAAGCTATGTGAAGTTCACATCAATAAATATGTTTTATGTATTAATAAAGTGCAGCTAGGCTTGTATCATTTCAAGAGCAACTTTCATTTCAAGAGTTGCTTTCCTCCTCTCCTCTGAAGGAGACGCAGGCCCTGCTGCTTCACTTGCTGCTGCCGCCATGGCAGTGGACACTTCACTTTTAGCCTGGCTTGACTTTATTTCTTCAACTGCTTTTGTTAGGATGTATTCCACCTTTTCATTAATTTTGTACCTGGTTTTGAATCGTGTAGTGTCATTCCCCTTCTGTGAGAATGGTTGTATTAAATAGGTGGAGTAAAAGCTTAAAGTAGGAGATTATTATTATTATTCCACATAGAAACTAGTTAAAAATACAAATTTTGCAGCACACTGGAAACGTAATTCGTATTCAAGTGAGATAGAGACAGAAAAGATGCGAGATGAGAAGACTAAAATGGTTTCAACACGTAGTTCTTGAGATTGAGTGAATTAGTGTGGACATGCATGAACAGACATAAGAAACAACAACAAAATAAAGGATAAATAAAGCATAAGAAAGAAATTAATACAACCATAGCACCTAAATATGTTTATTAAAAAGTGACTCTGTCCAAGCTAAAGTTAAAATACTTTCTAATGTGCATAATGTGTTTCAATATTTCCTGTAGATGTTAAGCAGATGCTGATGGTTAAAGAAGAAGCTCATGTAGACCACATACCTTGTGCTGACCTGCATGACTCAAGGCTCCACCATATAAAGGAGGAACAGGAGGAAGTCTGCACCAGTCTGGGGGGAGAGCAGTTCAATGGGAAGGAGGAGATTGATGCCATCAGTCTTCCAGTCACTGCTACTCCCATACAGAGTGTGAATGATGAACAGTCGCCTCTGCTCTCACAGCTTTATCCAGAACAAATTAATGGCAGAGAACTTTCAGAAGAGAACAGTGGAGAAGAATCCATCAGGATAAAAGTTCATGGAGATGGTTCCATAGCCTTAAAGACTGAAGGCACTAAGAAGGATGAGGAGAGCAATAGAATGAAATACTCGGGCTCTGGACTGAAAACTAAGAACATGGACAATGACTGGGAGGAGAGCAGAGCTCATGAGTCAGATGAAAACACTGATAACAAACCCTTTAGCTCTTTTGAGTTTGCTGAACATTTTGTTAACCGTCACTTTTTTCAGAAAGACATGAATAATTTAGAAAAAACGTCTTCAAGCTCGCTGGATAACAAGAAATGTTTTGCAGAAAAGAAAAATGTAAACTCCCAAAGGAAAGTCCAGACAGGAGTTAAGTTTAGCTGTGAAGACTGTGGCAAAACATTTGTTGGAAATAAATCTTTGAACACGCACATGAGAATCCACACAGGACAGAAACCTTTCTGCTGTGATTTATGTGGAATAAGATTTAGCCAAAAAACAGACTTAAAAAGACACATGAGAATCCACACAGGAGAGAAACCTTTCTGTTGTGATCTATGTGAGCAGAAATTCAGCAGAAAATCTACTTTAAACAGACACGTGAGAATCCACACTGGAGAGAAACCTTTCTGTTGTGATCTATGTGAGCAACGTTTCAGCAGAAAATCTGTTTTAAACACACACATGAGAATCCACACAGGACAGAAACCTCTTTTTTGTGATCAATATGGGGTAAGATTCAGCCTGAAAAAACATTTAAATACACAAATGAGAATCCACACTGGGCAGAAACCTTTCTGTTGTGATCTATGTGGACAAAGATTTAGGCAAAAAACAGATTTAAAAAGACACATGACAATCCACACAGGAGAGAAACCTTTCTGTTGTGATCTGTGTACGCACAGATTCAGCAGAAAATCTACTTTAAACAGACACATGAGAATCCACACAGGTGAGAAACCTCTCTGTTGTGTTCTATGTGAGCAGAAATTCAGCAGAAAATCTACTTTAAACACACACATGAGAATCCACACAGGACAGAAACCTCTTCTTTGTGATCTATGTGGAGAAAGATTCAGCCTAAAAAAACATTTAAACACACACATGAGGAGCCACACAGAACAGAAACCTTTCTGTTGTGATCTATGTGGACAAAGATTTTTCCAAAAAGCAGGTTTAAAAATGCACATCAGAATCCACACAGCAGAGAAACCATTTGGCTGTGATCTGTGCAGACAAAGATTTAGTCAAAAAACAGATTTAGACAGACACATGAGAATCCACACAGGAGAGAAACCTTTCTGTTGTGATCTATGTGAACAGAGATTTAACAGAAAATTTACTTTAAGCAGACACATGAGAATCCATACAGGTGAGAAACCTTTCTGTTGTGTTCTATGTGAGCAGAGATTCAGCAGAAAATCTATTTTAAACACACACATGAGAATCCACACAGGACAGAAACCTCTTCTTTGTGATCTATGTGGAGAAAGATTCATCCTAAAAAAACATTTAAACTCACACATAAGGAGCCACACAGGACAGAAGCCTTTCTGTTGTGATCTATGCGGACAAAAATTTAGCCAGAAAACAGATTTAAACAGACACAAGAGAATCCACACAGGAGATAAACCTTTCTGCTGTGATCTATGTGGACAAAGATTTAGCCTAAAACAAAATTTAAACACACACATGAGGATCCACACCGGACAGAAACCGTTCTGCTGTGATTTATGTGGGCAAAGATTTAGCCGAAAAACTGCTTTAAATGAACACAAGAGAATCCACACAGGAGAGAAACCTTTCTGCTGTGATCTATGCGGACAGCGATTTAGCCAAAAAGCACATTTAAACACACACATGAGAATCCACACAGGACAGAAACCTTTTTGTTGTGATCTATGTGGACAAAGATTCAACCAAAAAGCACATTTAAACACACACATGAGAATCCACACAGGACAGAAACCTTTTTCTGTCACACTGGAATCCACACTTGAGGGAAAATGGCTAAGTTATGAATAGTCACTCAAACAGTCTTCACTCATTGGTTTCAGCATTTGTCTAGTGGTTAATTTTCATATTTAATTTGTTATAATATGTTAGGTTACTGATTTGTTTGGTTGTGTAACTGGTAGTTTCTATGCCAAGCTTTCTTTTTTTTTTTTTTTTTGTTCAGGTGCGTTCAGTTTTTGCTTATTGTGTATTTCAAACGGGCCTATAGTTTAAAGATTGGCACCAGTGTTGACAAATCATTTGGCCTGTGTCTGTTGTCCTGTGTATTTTGTCTTCTATGGTTTGGAAGGTGTCGTCCCCAATTCTAGGTATTGTATGTATTGCTTTCAGTGTTTTAGTGGTGACCTGGATAACTTCATTAATCTGTTTAAATTTAGTCTCTGTAGATAATTTAATGAGTGGTAAGTATACGTCTGCAAAGAGAAATGTGTCCTTGGCTGTTTAAAAGTCTGGGGACCAATTTGTGAATGGTTTTACCTTCCCTGAATCAACTAGAAGATTTTGTACTTGTGGGGTTTTGAGGTTGTTTGTTCACTTCCATTGTGTCTTTTACTGTCTTTACAGTGTGTTTTCATCTGCTGTGGGATATCCTTTCTCTGTGGTTTTGATTGTATGTGAAGTTTTTCTATTCTTAGGTTTTGTTCTATTAAGGTTCTAGCTTGTTGGAGGGTTTTCAGTTTGATTTTTATTTCCGTTTGTGCTTTTCTGGTAGCCATGTTTAGGATGTTTTAGGATATTTAGAAGTTTTTTGGCCATGGTTTGGTCCTTTTAATTTCCTAAATTGAATATAATTAAACTTTTAAATTGAATAACTTTAATAAATTGCCATTTTGATACTCTTTTTTATTGACATGTTTCTTCGTTTTATTGCTCTATTTTGCTTTAATAGAATTTAAAATGTGTCCATATTTTTTATTAGTATAAAGAAGAGATCGCGGATTAGTGGACCAGGGTAAGGATCCGGAACCCCGTGCCCTCCAATCCGGACCCAACCTGATTTTAAACATTTATATATTACTACATGTTGTCCGAGTGGGGAAACAAACTCTGGTCCATTTAAAGTAGACCCAAAGTGGCAGGTGTGAATACTCCCTTAGATTATGCAAAATAAAATTAAGAGTAAATTTACAAAGGAAAACCATTTTGCTTGTGAAAGGGATTCACTTCTGGGAGAGTTCATCCATCTATTTTCTATTACTGCCTGTCCCTGCAGGGTCACGGGGGGCTAGTACCCATCTTCAGCGGTCAATGGCCAAGAGGTACACACTGGGCAGTTTACCAGTCCAGCATAGAGCAAATAACAGACACAAGATACAACGATGCATGCACACATACTAAAGCGCAATTTTGAGAGACCAATTAACATTGCAGTCATGTTTTTGAACTGTGGGAGGAAGCCGGAATATCCAGCGAGAACCCACACATGCATAGGGAGAGCATGCAAATTTGATTTAGAAGGACAGCAGGCCAAGATTTGAATCCAGGATCTTCTTGCTGTGAGGCACCAGCTACCACCAGCTACCAAAATCACTTCTGCACAAGATAAACACAAATACTTCTCTTAATTATATATGTGAGGATTTATTGAAGCCATATAATAATTATAATATACCACCATTCTGGTCCAAAACCTTCACCTAAGAAGCACTATTCTACACAAAGGGGATTAAAAAAATGACTACCTAACAATAATAATAACAGAAAATATATGCGCATTGTCTATGAAGATCAAATCAGCAGTTTTATGGACAAAATGTGCGATTTGGGTTAACTTGGACAGAGAAGCCCTCCTGGTGTCCTGATGTCTCGATTGGGGTGATTAGCCGGTAAAAGGTGGGCTGCACCTTAGCCACTTGTAGCTGATTGCCCGAATCTTGAACAAACTCAATGGAAAAACTCCAGGAATAAAACTGGAACAAAGGAGTGGTCAGGTGAGGCCCAGACCGCAACTGCTTTGAATGGAAAACTTCTGAAAAGTCTTGAAAGTCCAACTTCTAACTCCCGGCAGATTTGGGATCAGCCGGACAAAAACATCAACACACACCTTGTTGAGGCGCTGCGTGATTCCGCCGCACTTGCACAGCAAATCAAAACAGCTCAGCATAAAACACTTTAATTGGTATTGCATGCAGCAAGTTGATACCTTGGATTAACTACTGGTGATTCTACATCACCTTAACTATGCCTCATCCTGCCCAGACTTCTAAATGCACCAATCCGATTTAATATAAAAAAACAATTAAATTACTTTGACGTTGATTTCTTCTTTCCACTGGTTGAGGATGGGTTGCAGGTCTGAAGAAAAACGAGGCAGGGGATAATCAGACATCCGTGATCAACTCAAAAAAAAAAACTGTAAACTTGTCATCCGTCCAAGAGTGGAAAATATGAAGAACCGATTGAATCAACAAGGAGGAAACTCATCTCCTTGGAAATAAAACCTCTGTGGGCTTTTCACCTGTGCCGGGTGTCGACATGGTCTTCGTTCGGTATGTGAATCTTCTGACCTTCTTGTATCAGACAGAATTCCAGCTTTCAAGCTCTTCTGAAATAGGCTGTGTGGAGAAGAAGTTCGCCTGCGAGCTTTTGTCACTCCAGATATGCGCTTCCATTGCGTCGTCCCATCCGACACGCTGGAAATGGCAATGAAAGTTTGTTTCCACGGGTTTTATAATCCCGGGTGACGTCAGAGCTGCGATGTCTGTTGAGCTGTGCATGTTCAACTGTGCAACCAAAATGGATGACTCCAACAGTAGTACATCAACCAATATTATAATAATGCATTGTCCCTGATATTTATGTCAAAGCAGGGAAAAGGGTAAGTGATGGAGTTTCAGTTTAAACAGGAGAAATGCTTTCAATACAATTAGATATTCGGTGGGTTGAAGAGGTAAGACCATTAAGATCAATAATTTTATTCTAGTTCATCTTTGGCCAGTTCTCAGCACAGCCAGTCAGATAGTAGACCAGATATTAATTGAGATATCATGGCAGAATCAAATGTGCACCTCAACTCTCCTGTTTCCACCGGAACTGTCCGTCGGGAGCTCCACAGGGTCAATATCCACGGCCGGGCTGCTCTAGCCAAACCTTTGGTCACTCATGCCAATGCCAAACGTTGGTTTCAATGGTGCAAGGAGCACAAATCTTGGGTTGTGGACAATGTGAAACATGTATTGTTCTCTGATGAGTCCTCCTTTACTGTTTTCCCCACATCTGGGAGAGTTACGGTGTGGAGAAGCCCCAAAGAAGCTTACCACCCAGACTGTTGCATGCCCAGAGTGAAGCATGGGGGTGGATCAGTGATGGTTTGGGCTGCCATATCATGGCATTCCCTTGGCCCAATACTTGTGCTAGATGGGCACGTCACTGCCAAGGACTATCGAACCATTCTTGAGGACAATGTGCATCCAATGGTTCAAACATTGTATCCTGAAGGTGGTGCCGTGTATCAGGATGACAATGCACCAATACACACAGCAAGACTGGTGAAAGATTGGTTTGATGAACATGAAAGTGAAGTTGAACATCTCCCATGACCTGCACAGTCACCAGATCTAAATATTATTGAGCCACTTTGGGGTGTTTTGGAGGAGCGAGTCAGGAAACGTTTTCCTCCACCAGTATCATGTAGTGACCTGGCCACTATCCTGCAAGAAGAGTGGCTTAAAATCCCTCTGACCACTGTGCAGGACTTGTATATGTCATTCCCAAGACGAATTGACGCTGTATTGGCCGCAAAAGGAGGCCCTACACCATACTAATACATTATTGTGGTCTAAAATCAGGTGTTTCAGTTTCATTGTCCAACCCCTGTATATTTTGATGAAGTTGGCCATTAAAATAGATCTCATGTATTTTTACGGGGTTTATGCATTTTCCTAACATCTTACAAGCAGGGGGCAGTATATTAGCTACATACGTGAACTGCACAGGCTAGGAAGGTACAGAATTTGTTGTTCATGAAACTTTAGAAAAATCTTTAAAGGTCTCAGCTTTCTTACAGCTGTCCTGTTCATGGAAGTGGGGACTAATTCAAAAGCTACAGAAACTCTCACCCTTGTCCTTCTATGAACTGACAGGTCTTTCCTGCTATTATGTTCTTGGGAACAAGGAAGAAGTCCTTTGTGTGAGCATCTGGAGGTGTCAAAATATCAAGGAAGAAGGAGAAAACACAAGGCAAAAGCTCACTTTGGGTTTCTCTGTGGCGCCAAGCTGATGTGAGATCTGAATCTGTTGCTAGGATGCTTATGCAAACATATGATGTGGCCTTCATTTGTAAACTGTTTTGTCTGAAGCTTAAACATGAAATAAAACCCGGAACAAGAAGCACGACAGATTTTGAATCCGTCTAAACCTTGGTAGGGAAGTAAATTGGTTCCATTTCAAGAGTCAGTGAAGGTCACCAGGATTTGGTTGGTTAAACTGTTAAAAATTCTGGGCATCATTATCAGCACTATAAAAAACATAACATTAAACCTCTAAATTGCTTCACAATTAATGTTCTAAAGACAGTTTGCATTACCAAAATTAGAAAGCTGTTGAATCCAACTAAGGTCCAGGGGCCTCATGTACAAAAGAGTGCGCAGCTTTCATACTAAACGTTGGCGGTAGGGAGAAATTGCGAAACTTGCGGCGCACAAAAACATTCAGATATACAAAACTGTGCGTAGACATGTCACCGCATACGTAGCCGTCATACATCCCAATTTACGGTAACTTGGGCACAGCTGCTCGGGTCACTTGAACCGCCCCGTCCCCGCCCATAAATACATGTGCAAAGTAGTATAAATAGCTGGAAGGCACTTACCACGTGTCCAAAATAACCATGACAACGGTACTGTGGCAGTCAGAGAGAGACCTACACACCATGAGGTAGAGATCAACCGACACAGGTTTTTTAAAGCTGATACCGATTATTTTGAGTCTAGCTGATACCCAATATGTGCTGCTGATTTTATTTTATTTAAAAAATTTTTTTTTACTTGAGGCCAATATTCCTTTTTTGACTTCCATTTACATGATAGAAATGACACAATAACAAATGTTACACAGGTCTTAATCAAAAAGAAACATTTACTAACAAAACAAAACATATTAAAATGTACAGCAAACAATGTAGAACCTTTTAAATATATAACAGTAAAACAATCTTAACACGTACATGTTTGCACACTGTAGGAGCATGGGGCTTTTGTGCAAATTACTTTTCTCAGAACATTTGTAAACAGCAAAATAACAAAAATAAACCGTAGTGGGTTTTTTTTTTTACACTAGGCCATAGTGAGACTGAACTGAGAAAATTTGGTTGACCTCTACCATGAGGTATTTTGATAAATTTACAGCAAGCCAGCAACTTCAGCTAACCTGACTGAAAGAAATGTTTGTCGACTCGTAGCTGTTTTGTTTTATAATGTGTGAATCAAATCCTAACGGCGCCGTCTAGCTGCTGCATTGACCTCAATCATAGCTCAATGTTGATCATTGTTATGGCGTAAATATGTCTTCTATATTTCCATCAGGATGACTTTCACCACAAACACGATGTGAAGTACTTTAAATCTTTAAAACAATTCAGGAAGTCACATGAAATAAATAAAAAATTACCTAGAAGCCAGCCATTGTGCACGGAGCCTGCTTGAGGTTGGTTCCCAATGCAACTATTATATTAATTTCCCCCATAGCTATTTTCCAGGGATCATATTATGATGTTTTAAGTAAATTCATTTAATATTGCGGTTTTGTTGAATTGCAGCTGCCAGTAGTGCGTTATCTGTAGCAACACAGTGCTCTTTCTTGTAGGGATGGAGGATAAATTGGCATGGGAGATATTATCGGCCTATATGTAATTTTTATATCGTCATCGGTCCGATGAGTAAAAATGTTCGCCAATGTATTATTGTTTGGTTTGTGTGACTGCGGGATTCCAAACAGTCCCTGAATGCAGCTGGAGATGCTCCAATTCGCGCATGCGCACGTTAAAGTTCAATGGCAGGTCAACGCTAAAGCCAACATGTCAGATCTGGGAGTATTTTACGGTATACCAAAAAGACAGGCGAAAAGCAATATGCAATTCGTGCAAAGGTGAAGTCATGCGAGGTGGTGAGCTTGCGAGGTCTTTCAATATCACAAATTTAAGAACACATTTGAAAAATAAACACCCATCGGTGTACAATGAATACCAGCAACAAGCTAATGTTAGCAAGCCCGGAGCTACCGCTAAACAGGGAACTATTGCACAAGCACTGGAGAAAACAAAGAAATTCAGCAAAGATTCAGCGCAAGCCATATCTATAACAAAGAGGATAACCGAAATGATTGCGCTGGACGACCAGCCTTTCTCTATTTTAGAGAACACACTGTTTCATCGGCTCATGGAACACATGGAAGCATACCGAATCGCCATTTTTTTTCCGACACTGGACTACCTGAATTATACATGGTTGTTGCTGCACGCATTTGTGAGCAGTTGGATGGAAATGTGACTGCTATCAGCTTTACGACGGACATCTGGAGTTCCACTGTCAGTCAAATAAGTATGTTAAGTCTCACAGCTCAGTGGATTGATGAGAATTTCAAACTAAAATGAGCTGTGTTGCATGCCCACAAATTCACAGGCTCTCAAACAGGCACTGCAATTGCCGCTGCATTTGATGACATGTTGGCTCAATGGAACATTTCCAAAGAGAAAGTGCACGTAGTCCTTGGTGACAACGCCGCCAATATGCAAAAGGGACTTGACAAATGTGGTATTAAAAGCCTTGGTTGCATGGCACTCAAACCTCAGTTAGCTGTACACGATCGACTTATTAGCCAGCGTAGCGTCTCTGACTGTGTTGCTATGGGAAGACGTTTAGTGGGACATTTCCAGCATTCACAGCTCGCTACATCACAACTGTGAAACATCCAGACAGAGCTGGGCTTGCTTAACAAGACCCTCCAACAAGATGTCACATCTCGTTGGAATAGTACTCTGTACATGATGAGAAGCTTACTGGAACAGAAACGTGTGCTCAGAGTGTATGGGGCAGATCACGAGTTCCCCGTGTCATTGACTTTTAAGCAACGGAGTCTTATCGAAAACCTGACCACACTGCTGGGCCCATTTGAACAGCTGACGCGAGAAATAAGTTCACAATCGGCTTCTACTGCGGATGTGATGCCCTCCGTTGTGGCACTAAAACGTTTACTAAGCAAGAACATGGACACAGATGCTGGAGTCGGCACTGTAATTACACCTTATTGGAAGCAGTTAATAAGCGCTTCACGTGAGCTTTCTGTGAACCGCTTTACTACCTGTCAACCATTTTGGACCCAAGATACAAAGATTGTTACTTTCACACTACACTGAAGGCAACTGCCATTAATGAACTACAGCAAAAAGTTCACATGATGACAAATGACAAGGATACAGATAAGGCTCCTGCAGAAGAGGAGGGACCAGTTTACACTCAATGCCATATGTCCGCACAAGGTCCAGAGTATGAAGACAAAGGTGGGTAGGTTTGTTAATGTTTTGAGCAAAGCCAATTGAGTCTAAGATTCATTAAAGGCTATATTTAAGCTATCACTTTCAGTGTCAACATGAATGTTAAAATCCCCCACTATAATAACCGTATCTGTATTTGTAAGGGTCTGGTGGACGGTGCAAAACAACAAACAGAAGGGGTTTTAGTGGTTTGCGATTTGGATGAGGAAAACTAAGGATTAAATATTCAAAAGAGTTGTAGCTATTGATTGGTCTGGGGCTAATCAATAAATCCGACTGGAAGATGGTTGCTATTCTTCCTCCTTGCCCAGTATTTCGAGGAATGTGAAAATTTAAATAATTAGTAGGAGTTGACTCATTTATAGTAACATAATCCTCTTGCTGCAGCCAGGTTTCTGTGAGGTAAAATAAATCAATCTGATTGTCACAAATCAGGTCACTAACTAGCAAAGTCTTTGAAGAGAGAGATCTGATGTTCAGTAAGCCACATTTAATTGTTTGTTTTTTTTTATTGTGAGTTGTGTTTATTTTTATTAGATTTTCCTGATTTCCTCGTTTTAGATTATTTTTTAATCTATTCAATTTTGGCCGCAGGCGAGATACTGTCTTAATAGGGTAATGGGTGGGTAGCAGTACAGAAGCTGCAGAGAGGAGTGTTGAACTACGACCCTGCTTCCTGGTCTGAACCCTGGGTTGTCAGAGGTTTGGAGAACTAATAAATTCGGCCAGATTCCTAGAAAGAAGAGCTGCTCCATCCAAAGTGGGATGGATGCCGTCTCTCCGGATCAGACCAGGTTTTCCCCAAAATGTTCGCCAATTATCAATGTAGCCCACGTCATTTTCTGGACACCACCTAGACAGCCAGCGGTTGAATGACAGCATGCGGCTAAACATGTCGTCACTGGTCAGATCGGGGAGGGGACAAGAGAAAATTACGGAGTCCGACATTGTTTTAGCAAACTTACACACCGAAGCAACACTCCCTTTGGTGACCTCTGATTGACGTAACTGGGTGTCATTACCGCCAGCGTGAATTACAATCTTACTGTATTTACGCTTATCTTTAGCCAGCAGTTTCAGGTAGGATTTGATGTTGCCTGTTCTGGCCCCTGGCAGACATTTTACTATGGTCGCTGGTGTTTCTAGTGCCACGTTTCTGACTATGGAGCTGCCAATTACCAGAGTCGGCTTCTCAGCGGGTGTGTCGCTGAGCGGGGAAATCTGTTAGAAACACAGACGGTTTGGTGGAGACCTGTGGGCTGGGATCTAGGACTATACTTTCTACATACCGTCACCCAGCCAACCTGAGGCCCCGGCTGCTTGGGCTCTGCTGGAGGACTGCTATGGGGAGCTAATCTCGGTGGCTAAGGGGCCTCAGCTATCTGCTGGTTTTTCAACAGCGTGGAACCGGGCCTCCAATTCCGACACCCTCGCCTCCAAAGCTACAAAAATGCTACATTTATTACACGTACCATTATCACTAAAGGAGGCAGAGGAGTACCTGAACATCTGACAGAGAGAGCAGGAGAGAGGAGGAGACTCAGAAAGAGAAACAGCAGAACGGGTAGCCATGGTGGAGCTAAAGCTAACGCTAAGCTAGCGACCCCTTACCACTACTAGAAAAAAACGTGTAAAACACGTTAAAAGCAGCAACAGAAAGTATGTGTTTTAACGTGCTTATGTATTATAACAAGTAAGAGGTATCACAGTAGAGAGAAATCACATCGAATGAGAGCGCCTTCACACACCAAACAATTCACCGAGTGCAGCAGCAAAAACAGGAAGTGACGAATACGCCTTACCACGCCTCTCCACTGTTGACATACATGAACAGACATAACAACAAAATAAAGGATAAATAAAGCATAAGAAAGAAATTAATACAACGATATCACCTAAATATGTTTCTTAAACAGCAACTCTGTCCAAGCTAAAGTTAAAATACTTTCTAATGTGCATAATGTGTTTCAATATTTCCTGTAGATGTTAAGCAGATGCTGATGGTTAAAGAAGAAGCTCATGTAGACCACATACCTTGTGCTGACCTGCATGACTCAAGGCTCCACCATATAAAGGAGGAACAGGAGGAAGTCTGCACCAGTCTGGGGGGAGAGCAGTTCAATGGGAAGGAGGAGATTAATGCCATCAGTCTTCCAATCACTGCTACTCCCATGCAGAGTGTGAATGATGAACAGTCGCCTCTGCTCTCACAGCTTTATCCAGAACAAATTAATGGCAGAGAACTTTCAGAAGAGAACAGTGGAGAAGAATCCATCAGGATAAAAGATCATGGAGATGGTTCCATAGCCTTAAAGACTGAAGGCACTAAGAAGGATGAGGAGAGCAATAAACTGAAACACTCGGGCTCTGGACTGAAAACTAAGAACATGGACAATGACTGGGAGGAGAGCAGAGCTCATGAGTCAAATGAAAACACTGATAACAAACCCTTTAGCTCTTCTGAGTTTGCTGAACATTTTGTTCACTGTCACTTTATTCAGAAAGACATGATTAATTTAGGAAAAGGGTCTTCAAGCTCGCTGGATAACAAGAAATGTTTTGCAGAGAAGAAAAATGTAAAATCCCAAAGGAAAGTCCAGACAGCAGTTAAGTTTAGCTGTGAAGAATGTGGCAAAACATTTGTTGGAAATAAATCTTTGAACACACACATGATAACACACACAGGACAGAAACCTTTCTGCTGTAATTTATGTGGAATAAGATTTAGCCGAAAAGCAAATTTAAACATCCACATGAGAATCCACACAGGAGAGAAACCTTTCTGCTGTGATCTATGTGGAAAAAGATTTAGCCGAAAAGAAGATTTAAACACACACATGAGAATTCACAGGACAGAAATCTTTCTGCTGTGATCTATGCGGACATAGATTTAGACAAAAAGCAGATTTAAACGCACACATGAGAATTCACAAGACAGACACCTTTTTCTGTCACACTGAAATCCATACTTGAGGAAAAATGGCCAAGTTATGAATGGTCACTCAAACCACGCAACTGCATTTGGCTGTTAAATATTTCTGTTGTCATTAAAGGAAACTGTCGTCACTCATTGGTTTCAGCATTTGTCTAGAGGTTAATTTTCATATTTTAGTTGTTATATGTCAGGTTACAGATTTGTTTGGTTGTGTAACTGGTAGCTTCTTTGCCAAGCATTATTTTCTGTATTTATTAATTTTTTTTGTTCGGGGTGCGTTAAGTTTTTACTTATTGTGTATTTCAAACGGGCCTATAGTTTAAAGACTGCCACAAGTGTTGCCAAATCATTTGGCCTGTGTCTGTTGTCCACTGTATTTTGTCGTCAGTGGTTTGGAAGGTGTGGTCCCTGGTTCTAGGTATTGTATGGTGGTTCATTGTTTTAGTGGTGGCCCTGATAGCTTCATTAATCATTCTTAAATTTTGTCTCTGTAGGTAAACCAATGTCTCAGAGAAGTTAAGGAGTGGTATGTACTTTATATGTCTGCAAAAGGAAATGTGTCCTTGGCTGTGTTTAAAAGTTTGGTGACCAATTTACGAATGTTTTTTTGGCTTTGTTGTTTATACCAAAGGAAAGGAGGACCTTGGTCAGATGTTTTAGTCTTCCTTAAAATGTGTTTTACGTGTTTGAATTGGGCCTCTGGGTTAGGGTTAGGGTTAAAGTTGGTTAAAGTCAATTCCTAACTCAGGTTTAAAAAATTTGTGTAATTCTTTTTAAATTCGGGTCACCCATGATTTTGATTTTACTTTTGGGTGGCAGGGTCCAATTTTTATTTTTGTCTCCTTGGAGTTCATGTGTGGTAGAGCTACATCTTTTGAGCCCCCCCGTACCGTTTCTGTTCGCTAGTGCGCTATGTATGTGTCGAGGGTGCAAGTAGGCCTCTGTGGGCCCTTGTTTTGGTTAACCTTCCTGACCCCAACTAGAGGATGTTGAGAGTGCCTGTGGGGTTTTGAGCCCCTGTGTGTGTTCCCTTTCACTGTGTCTTTCCTGTCTTTAGAGTGTGTTGTCATCTGCTGTGGGATATCCTTTCTCTGTGGTTTTGATTGTATTTGTAGTTTTTTTATTAGGTTTTGTTTTAATAAGGTTCTAGCTTGTTGGAGGGTTTTCTGTTTGATTTTTATTTCTCTTTGTGTTTTTCTGGTTGCCATGTTTAGGATCCAGTTGAGTTGTTTTTTAGGAATTGTTTTGAGTTCTCTTATAAGTAAGAATTATCTCCTGAGTGAATTGTTAGATTCACGTTGGTATTTCTCTAAATAATCTGGAATGCCAGATTGGACCATTCCGTCATATTTTTAGGGTTCTTGGTCATGGTTTGGTTTTTTCTTAATTTCCAGGTGCTACCGAAATAGTTTTTTGGGTGTCTGGGTACAGTCATATTTTTTTGGCACTAGAGGCCTTTATTTTTCAGCAGTAGGCAGACAGGAAAGAGGGTCAGAGAGGCGACAAAGGTCGCCGGGTCTGTGACTCGAACCCGGGACGGCCTCATCACAGGACTATAGCCTCTCTACATGGTTTGCGTTCTTAACCCCTCACCGCCAGTGCTGCGCCCACCATTTATTGTTGTCTTGGATTAGGAGTGGATTTAGGTGGTTTGTTTATTTCTTGGTATTAAAATTGTATTAAACACTGTTTTAGTAATTGTGCTTCCTGATAGATTGTGTTCTAAGATTAAGTTTGAGAGCTAAAAGCTGTTTTTCTGTTTGAAGTTTGCGTTAACGTATTACTGGGTCTGTAAACAATTTTTATCTAAATGCATGAATATTTCAGGTCTGAATCATCTGTGTATGGTCAGCTTGGTCACACGCGTATTGGCCAGGCATCACAAGAGGAAAGCCCCAGGTAAAGTCCTGTGTGCCAATTTAGTTGGTGATAGTTTTGAGCTATTACTAATAAGTGTTCTGGCAGTTCATTATTCAAGTTTCCCTTTTTGTAAGTTTAAGTTCTATTTAAGGTGTGTTCTAATAGTTGTTATCCCAGCTGTTGAGAAAGAAGTTGTTGATTTGTTGACGATATTCACTTGGAAAAAAAGGTAATATGTTAAGAAAAATTGCCAGGCTAGTGGAGGGAGCCAGGGGACTAGGTCCCATAGCCATTTACGCTAGTCTCTACGTAGGCTAGTGGATGTTAATTTGGAAAAGGTTTTAAGTCAGATTGGACGTGTGTCTTGCAGAGTGTGCTGGTGCGTCTGTGAGGCTAATCCCCATAGAAGAATGGGCAGCCTTTGAAGACTCCTGAAGCCCAAGAGTCATCCTTCCCATGTGCTGTTCATGAAGGCAGAAACCTGGGTGGAGCAGATACTTACCGTGCCTCTGGTTTCAAAAACACACTGTCCATTAACACTGCATGGTGGAACCAGCAAGTCCAGAAAGCTTGAAGCGGTTTCAATTGTTCAATGGAGTTCTCCCCACTAGAGCTCTTGGTGGAGTTTTGGTGCAGTTTTACCAATTGCTATTATATCCTGAATTTGGCTTCATTGTGTTACAACTAGGTTTGAAGTATTTTTCTATGCCTGTCTGTGGTGGGATTTTGCATTGATTTGATTTTACATTTCTGAATATAATCGATCTGTTTCTTATAAAGTGCATTTGGTTGAAATTTAATTGTTTATAAATGAACCAAGTAAAATTAAATTGAGTATAATTGAACTTTTAATATGAATAACTTTAATAAATTGCCATTTTGATTCTCTTTTTTTTTTTTTTATTGACATGTTTCTTTGTTTTATTGCTCTATTTTGCTTCTATTGAATTTAAAATGTGTCCATATTTTTCATTAGTATAAAGCAGAGGTAACGGATTAGCGGACCAGGGTCAGGATCTGGACCCAAGTGCTGTCCAATCCGGACCCAACCTGATTTTCAACATTTATATATTACTGCATGTTGTCCGACAGTGTCTAACTTCACTTGCGCCGTATATAGTGTTAATATGGTTTCTAATTTTCAAATGGTATCAGAGAATGCGTGCTGTAAGCTGATACAGACTATATGCTCTGCATGCCTTGACCCACAGCATGTTGGCAGCAGTGTTGCTAAGCAAAAGACAGCGGATTACATATTACTTTAGTTCATTCATGATTCACAACATTTTCTACGGTGGTTTAAGTCCGAGAAGCTATATTTTTCCTGTAGTTGGGTCAGATCGAGGTCGGTTCATATTCACACCAGAAGCGAATCGGACCAGAGTCTGTTCGGAAGCGGGCCAATACCAGCTCAAAAAGTGGGTCTCAGTCATGTTGTTTGGTCTGGACCAGGGTTTGCTTGAGTGTATTCACATATACACAAAAGATCCGGACCAAGGGGGAAAACGAATTGTGGTCTATTTAAAGCAGACCAAATGTGACAGGTGTGAATACTCCCTTAGATTATGTAAAATAAAATTAGGAGTAAATTTACAAAGAAAAAAACATTTTGCTGGGGGGGGGTGGTACCTATCTCCAGCGGACATTGGCCAAGAGGTACACCCTGGGCAGTTTACCAGTCCAGCATAGAGCAAAAAACAGACACAAGATACAACCATGCATGCACACATACTAAAGTGGCATTTTGAGAGGCCAATTATCTACAGGTCCTTCTCAAAATATTAGCATATTGTGATAAAGTTCATTATTTTCCATAATGTAATGATGAAAATTTTACATTCATATATTTTAGATTCATTGCACACTAACTGAAATATTTCAGGTCTTTTATTGTCTAAATACGGATGATTTTGGCATACAGCTCATGAAAACCCCAAATTCCTATCTCACAAAATTAGCATATCATTAAAAGGGTCTCTAAATGAGCTATGAACCTAATCATCTGAATCAACGAGTTAACTCTAAACACCTGCAAAAGATTCCTGAGGCCTTTAAAACTCCCAGCCTGGTTCATCACTCAAAACCCCAATCATGGGTAAGACTGCCAACCTGACTGCTGTCCAGAAGGCCACTATTGACACCTTCAAGCAAGAGGGTAAGAGACAGAAAGAAATTTCTGAACGAATAGGCTGTTCCCAGAGTGCTGTATCAAGGCACCTCAGTTGGAAGTCTGTGGAAAGGAAAACGTGTGGCAGAAAACGCTGCACAACGAGAAGAGGTGACCGGACCCTGAGGAAGATTGTGGAGAAGGGCCGATTCCAGACCTTGGGGGACCTGCGGAAGCAGTGGACTAAGTCTGGAGTAGAAACATCCAGAGCCACCGTGCACAGGCGTGTGCAGGAAATGGGCTACAGGTGCCGCATTCCCCAGGTCAAGCCACTTTTGAACCAGAAACAGCGGCAGAAGCGCCTGACCTGGGCTACAGAGAAGCAGCACTGGACTGTTGCTCAGTGGTCCAAAGTACTTTTTTCGGATGAAAGCAAATTCTGCATGTCATTCGGAAATCAAGGTGCCAGAGTCTGGAGGAAGACTGGGGAGAAGGAAATGCCAAAATGCCAGAAGTCCAGTGTCAAGTACCCACAGTCAGTGATGGTCTGGGGTACCGTGTCAGCTGCTGGTGTTGGTCCACTGTGTTTTATCAAGGGCAGGGTCAATGCAGCTAGCTATCAGGAGATTTTGGAGCACTTCATGCTTCCATCTGCTGAAAAGCTTTATGGAGATGAAGATTTCATTTTTCAGCACGACCTGGCACCTGCTCACAGTGCCAAAACCACTGGTAAATGGTTTACTGACCATGGTATCACTGTGCTCAATTGGCCTGCCAACTCTCCTGACCTGAACCCCATAGAGAATCTGTGGGATATTGTGAAGAGAACGTTGAGAGACTCAAGACCCAACACTCTGGATGAGCTAAAGGCCGCTATCGAAGCATCCTGGGCCTCCATAAGACCTCAGCAGTGCCACAGGCTGATTGCCTCCATGCCACGCCGCATTGAAGCAGTCATTTCTGCCAAAGGATTCCCGACCAAGTATTGAGTGCATAACAGTACATGATTATTTGAAGGTTGACGTTTTTTGTATTAAAAACACTTTTCTTTTATTGGTCGGATGAAATATGCTAATTTTGTGAGATAGGAATTTTGGGTTTTCATGAGCTGTATGCCAAAATCATCCGTATTAAGACAATAAAAGACCTGAAATATTTCAGTTAGTGTGCAATGAATCTAAAATATATGAATGTTAAATTTTCATCATTACATTATGGAAAATAATGAACTTTTTCACAATATGCTAATATTTTGAGAAGGACCTGTATAGCTATCTAGAGTAACATAAATGGAAACTGGAAGATTTGGGACCGGAAGATTATATTGTTGGACTAACTTGGGGTGAACAAGATTTTACTCAGATCCAGAATCTATTAAAGCAACAACAGGATGGGTGTTTTGGTGAATACACAAGAGAGAATCTAGTTGCAGTCTGGGGCCTTTAAAATACTGAGTCCCGCCACCAGTATCCCCTTACTTACTGGTGGGCTTGGGCGTTTGGACAAGCAGGACAGGAGGAAATAAAATGAGCAAGAACCCCACAAATAAGGCATTGTCCAGTTAACATGCGGTGATTTCTTTGCTCCGGTGTAAGCCGGACACAACCAATCTGCATAGGTTTGGAGATTGCGTCTGAGAGAGAAAGTAAGCTTTAACAACTTCTGACATCACAGGAGGTCTTTGGAATTGAGTATTGGTATTGGAACTGATTTAAATTTCTTCTTTTCTCTCCGTTTCTTTCTCTTAGTCAATTGTCAGTGCGCATTGCAAGATGAATGAATTCCTCCAAACTAGCAGACTCATCTCTGTATGCCAGTTCATCCTTAAGCTTATCTGTGAGGGGTTTCAGAAAAGCCTATTTTAAGAGCCGGTTCGTTCCATCCAGATTCTGCAGCTAAAGTATGGAAATTGATTGCCATCTCTGCAACGGCTCTGTCTCCTTGTTTCAAATTCCGTTGTTTTTTGCTTGTGACACAAGCAAGAAACAAAGATAAGTGACACGTCTGATAAGTGACACATCTGTGATCTGAGTGCCTTGTCTCTTAAAAGTCCAATAATAAAAGAAATCTTACTTGAGTCACTGTAGAAAGTGCAGGGGGAGCAGCTAAAAACCAAGTAACATTGGAGCAGGAAATGTCTGCATTTGCTCAGTTCTTCTGAGAAAGGTTCTGGTGTGGAGCTGGTAAATTGTTCTATCATATTGGTTTGTTTTGACTCTGGTGGAAGCAACAAGTATGGACTCAATGGGTTGTTGAGCAAGTTTTGTTAAACAGGCAGACAAGTAGAGTTTCAATGTGTGTCTCACACAGGCCTCTAGGAGGAGCACTAAGGAGGAGAGGATGGAGTTAATACTGGCGGCCAGAGGAATGTTACGAATAAATGAATGGTCAAATTTGAATGTTCTTGGAGTTCTTATTGTTGATGAGAGGGAACAAGCTGGAGGTGGTGATGTTATCATTTGAGGAAGAGTATGTTGCAGTTTGAGGGTGGACGGTTGGAAGTTTGATACTTGCTGGTGTCTTTTGTTGGACAGAGAGCATGGAAGGGCGGTGAGTGAGAGATACCTGAAAGAAATTATCCAGCGGGCAACAGAGAGCTACCGGAGAAGCAGCAAGCCTGTACACTGAGGCACATCCCAGGCAATCGCTTCAGGAGTCCTGAGGTTGAAGTGTGGGGAGATCAGCAAAGACAACTTGAGGAAGAACAAGAGGCGATGACTGAGAAGAAGATTCAAAAGTGTTTAGAAAATAGTCTTGAGACAATGTACTAGGGAAGGTTGATGTGATTACCAAGCTGGTGGGCAAAAACGATCTGACATCAACCTCAAGGATGCTGCTTCTCTTTATGCTCCCAATTAGTTCTGCTACCTTGCAGTTGTGGAACAACACCTGCCAGTCCCGCCCTGCAGGAAAGAGAAGAGACCAACACAAAGCAGTAGCTCACACCTCAGAAGATATGACAATTAATAATTAATTATCTTTTTAGTACAGTCCACTGCAACACGTATGGAAACTTAAATGTGCCAAAAAAAAACAAATACATACTTTATCTGTAATGCAATACTGGGTTCACAAAGTAAACTGCATGACACTAATATTTAGTTTTTTTCTTCAAGAAGGTGTGACATATTTGCCAGGTATTTGGCATTTCTTAAGGACCGTTGTGACCCTACAGTGGTTGACCTGTAGGTGATGGTGAATTTGTTTACACCAGGTGTGTCCAAAGTGCGGTCCAGGCGCCATATGTGGCCCTCAGAATGATTTTGTGAAGCCGTTGGCCAGATTTCAACAATGGTGTAAATTTGTTTTGCCTGCCCAGGCAGTTGATGTAGATGCATGTTTAAACAAAATTTGGGGTACATTTTTGACTGACATGAGGCCCTTAAAAAAAATAGACAAATTAAAATCGTAAAGTACAAAATATAAGGTTCCAACAAAGTATTAGGTACTTGTACTTCCGCTTCATCCAGGACTGGGTTGCGGGCGCAGCAGGCTCAATAGAGACACCCAGACATCCCTCTCCCCAGATTCCTCCTCCAGATCCTCCAAGGGGAGCCTCCCGGTAGGACGTGCCTGGAACACCTCCCGAGGAAGGTGTCCAGGAGGCATCCGATATAGATGCCCGAGCCACCTCAACTGGCTCCTCTCGATGTGGAGGAGCGGCTGCTCTACTCCGAGCTCCTCACCTATCTCTAAGGGAGTGTCCGGCCACCCTATGGAAGAAGCTCATTTCAGCCGCTTGTATGTGGGATCTTGTTCTTTCGGTTATGACCCAAAGTTCATGGCCATAGGAACGTAGACTGACTGGTAAATCGAGAGCTTCGCTGTTCGGCTCAGCTCTCTCTTCACCACAACTGACCAGTTCAGCGTCCCCATTACTGCAGCAGCCGCCCCGATCTGTTTGTCGATCTCCTGCTCCATTTTCCCCTCACTCGTGACCAAGACCCCAAGATACTTCTCCTCCACTTGAGGCAGGAACTCCCCTCCAACCTGTAGAGGACAAGCCACCCTTTTCCGGTTGAGAACCTTGGCCTTGGAGGAGCTGATCTTCATCCCAGCTGCTTCACACTGCTGCGAACTGCCCCATTGCATGCTGTAGGTTTTGGCTAGAGGGCACTGGCAGGACCACGTCATCTGCAAAATGAAGAGACGAAATCCACTGGTCCCCAAACCAGACCCCCTCCGTCCTTTGCTTGTGCCTAGAAATCCTAAAAGTTATGAACAGGATAGATGACAAAGGGCAGCCCTGCCGGAGTCCAACATGCACCAGGAACAGGTCCAACTTAGTGCCGGCAATGCGGACGAAAGTACTGCTCTGCTTGCACAGAGACCGGATGGCCCCTAATGAAGGGCCCCCAACTCAGTATTCCTGGAGCACCAGAGTCAAGTCAAGTTTATTTATATAGCGCTTTTCAGCAACAAGGCACTCAAGGCGCTGTACATAAGGAAAAACATTACATTGTTGATGGTGATGTTCTCCACTTTCTTAGTTCTAGTGAGGATGCGGGCAGCAGCGTTCTGGATCAACTGCAGCTGTGATCGACTTTTTAAAGACACCGTTGCAGTAATCAATTCTACTAAAGATCATAATAATAATAATCATCTTTATTGGTCATTGCACATGTACATTACAACAAAATTTGTCTTCTGCATTTAACCCATCTCTTACAGGGTGCAGTGGGCTGCCATTGTGCGGTGCCCGGGGAGCATTCTGGGGCTAAGGGTCTTGCTCAGGGACCCAGAGTGGTAATCTGTGGGATACGAACCTGGCCCCTTGCGTCCCCTCTGGAACACAAACCTCCTGTTCTAACCACAAGGCATGAATTCGTTTTTCAAGGTCCAGCTGAGACATTAGTCCTTTAATCCTGGAGATGTTCTTTAGGTGATAGAAGGCCGACCTTGTTACTGTCTTTATGTGCCTCTGAAGGTTCAGGTCTGAGTCCCATCACTACACCCAGGATTTGAGCCTGACTGGTGGTTTCTAGTTATGTCGTGGTTTCAGAGGCACTGTCCCTGACCGCCTCAAAATGTTGAAGAGGCGTGTCAACCATGACAGCCCCACAACAATCAGAAACTTGAGGTACTCAGGGCAGATCTCATCCACCCCCGAAGTCCTGCCACCATGGAGCTTTTTAACCACCTCGGTGACTTCAGCCTGGGTGATGAAGAGTTCAACCCCGAGTCTCCAGCCTTTGCTTCCACCAGGGAATGCGTGATGGCAGGATTGAGGAGATCCCCGAAGTACTCCTGCAGCTCCCCAGCCCCACTGTAAACAGTGTTGGCGACGCACTGCTTCCCCCTCCTGAGGCGCCGGACGGTTTGCCAGAATCGCTTCAAGGCCAACCGGTAGTCCTTCTCCATGGCCTCACCAAACTACTCCCAGGCCCGAGTTTTTGCCTCTGCCACAGCCCAGGCTGCGGCACGCTTGGCCTCACGGTACCCGTCAGCCACCTCAGGAGTACCACAAGCCAACCACAGCCGATAGGACTCCTCCTTCAGTTTGACAGCATCCCTTGCTGCTGGTGTCCACCACTGGGTTTGGGAATTGTCACTGCAACGTGCACCGCAGACCTCACGGCCACAGCTATGGGTAGCAGCATCGACATTAGATGCGGAGGACATGGTCCACTTGGACTCGATGTCTCCAACCTTCCGCAGAATCTGGTCAAGGTTCTCCTGGAGGTGGGAGTTGAATACATCCCTGACCGAGGGCTCCGCCAAATGTTCCCAGCAGACCCTCACTATGCGCTTGGGCCTGCCAAGTCTATCTCCTCTTCCAGCGAATCCAACTCAACACCAGGTGGTGATCAGTGGACAGCTCTGCCCCTCTCTTCATCTGAGAGTCCAAAACAAGCTCCTGAAGGTCTGATGATACGACAACAAAGTCGATCATTGACCTCCTGCCTAGGGTGTCCTGGTGCCCTTGTGCACTGATGAACACCCTGGGACAGCATGGTGTTCATTATGGACAATCCGTCATTAGCACAGAAGTCCAATAACGAAACATCACTCGGATTCAGATCGGGGAGGCCATTCCTCCCGATCACGCCTCTCCACGTGTCATTGTCGTTTCCCACATGGGCATTGAAGTCCCCCAGCAGAATAATGGAGTCCCCGGGAGGGGCACTATGCAGCACCCCCGACAGGGACGCCAAGAAGGCCGGGTACTCCACACTACCGCTCGGCCTGCAGGCCGCAATGACAGTCAGAAACCTGTCCCCAACCCAAAGGCACATGGATGCGACTCTCTCATCCACTGGGGTAAACCCGAACACAAGACGGCTGAGCTGGGGGACAACAAGCAAACCCACCCCAGCTCGCCACCTCTCCCCGCGGGCCAGTCCAGAGTAGAAGAGAGTCCAGCATCTCTCCACGTCGATATGTCTTGACCTCCACAGGCGCAGGCTCCTTCCTTCTCCAGCGAGGTGACATTCCACGTCCCTAGAGCCAGCCTAAGCATCCGGAGAGTGGACCGCCGTGGTCTCCACCTTCGTCCACTGCCCGATCCTCTTTGCACCAGTCCCTCATGGTTCCCCCTGCAGGTGGTGGGCCCACTGGGGGATGGCCTCACGTCTCTCATTCTGGCTTGGCCTGCCGGGTCCTGCGAGGAGCAACCCGGCCACCAAGCGCTATCTGACGAGTCCCGACCCCAGACCTGGCCCCAGGGTGGGACCCTGGCTCCGCCGTACCAGGCGACGTCTCATCCCTTGATTTTGTGGTCCTTATGAAGGTGTCTTGAACCGCTCTTTGTCTGCTCTGCCAGGGGCATTTAAACCCCAGACAACATAGCCTCTAGGATCATTCGAGCACTCAAACCCCTCTACCACGTTAAGGTGGTGGGCGTTCAAGGAGGGGAAAAAAATAAATAAAATACAAACGGGAGAAAAACATTAGACAAAGATAAATAGAATTTTTATTTTTTTTATTTATGTGATTTAAAGATCAAAAATCAGACTGCTTTGCTTGTTTTATTAAAATATTGTTATATTTTAATTATATTTTTATATTAGTTTTTTTGTTTAGCAGGGAAAAATTTTAATTATTAAAATAGTTTTTGCAATTATAAAAAAGAAAATCATCAAAATTCTGTGGCCCCTGAGTACTTGAAAATTTTTTGGAGTACTGTAACATTTTCATCCACATGGCAAAAAGTTTGGACACCACTGGGCAACACACTAGAATCCAATAAAGTGTTTTTTATGCAAGTATACCATCAGCACTCACACCAATACTAGAACAAGGCCTCAACATGGCTGTCCGTTGTAGTGACCCAAACTCATTAAAAAAATTTAACTGGTTTGTTTAATGATGTAGGTTCAGTTTCAAAAGGTATTTACCACGTTACGCAACAAAGAATGACAAACGTTTTAATTTTGTCAATTCTTGTTTATTAGTTCAATGGTAAACTTCAGAAATTGGATCATTCCTTTAATTAAGCTGCATCAAATAAAATCCGTAGTTCTGTACCAAATTAACAAGTTTTATTGATAAAAAGAATTAAATGAATGAAAAAAGAAATCAGTTTTTTTATTCAACATGAAGTCTCAAGTTAATTTACTAGCTAAAACATGATTCTGTAATTCTTTATTAATAATTAAAATCTAACACTATTAGGAGAAATAAGAGCATTTTATTAAGAAATCATTGCAGATTTGGAGAAAAATGACTGATTATTGACAAAGAAACAAACTGTCAGCCAAAAGGCAGCCGCAGCAGATCATGACAATGATTTAGTGAGATTTATGTTGCATGTGGAGTGTTTCAGTTTTCTTCTTGATAGGGTAGAGTTTCAAGTATTAAACTGTGTACAGAGATAAACAAGCTTCTTTCGCATGCAAACATGCAGACAGACACCTTTTAATTCATGCTCACATACCCTTACAGCCTCCTTAAGTGCAATTTAGTTTAACAGCGACCCCTTTACCATTTAGCAAAATTTTCTGAGAACAAAGTAGTAAATGTATTTTATATTTATTTTATTCATTGACTTCCATGTTAAAATAAATGTCAGAACCCTATGTTTTTATAGAATTAGAGCTCTCTTCTTGTTGGCGAGGAACATGTTCCAGTTCTTCCAGTCGAGCCCTGAGTTCTGGATACAGGAGCCGCCTTCGCCGCAGGTGTAGCCAGTGGGACAGCAGTGCTTCATGTCGCTGCAGCACACTGCCTGCAAGGACAACAGAGGGAGCTCTAAGTTAAATAAATTCATGTAACTCATGTCAAAAGTATATCCTGCTGTCATTAATAATTGCTTATGGGCTTGAAGTATCATTCAAGTAGCATTTTTATTATACACATAATGCAATTTTTATTTTATAATTTCATTTGTATTTAATTTCTTTTACAGTGCTGCAAAAAATATTTCCCTACTTTTTTTCTCTTGCTTTTTTTTGCCACTTATAAGTTTCAGATCATCAAGAAAATTGTAATATCTGGCAAGGAAAACCTAAGAAAATACAAAATGCAGTCTAGGTGTCATTATCATAAAAATGCAATCTTTAAATGTAACTAACCAAATGTTCTCATCTCAATAACTGTTAAATATTTTATATTTCAAAGGTTTTGGAACTCCAGAGAACCACATTGAGAACCATCATCCACAAATGGAGAAAACATGGAGCAGTGGTGAATTTCTCCAGAAGCGGCAGACTACCAACATTACTCCAAGATTGCATCCAAGAACTCATCCAGGAAGTCACAGAAGAACCCAGAACAACATCTAAAGCAATGTGGGCCTCATTTGTCTGTTAAGTCTTCAGGACTCAACAACCACAAAGAGTGTGGACAAGAATGTCATCCAAGGGATGCTTCCCAGATTTTTGGGAAAATATTTTGTGAACTAAGGAGACAAATGTGGAACTTTTAGGAAGGTGTGTGTCCCGTTACATCTGTCATGAAACTAATACAGCATTTTAAAAGAAGAACATAACAGTCAATCAAGGTGGTGGTAGTGAAATGGTTTGGCAGACTTTGCTCCTTCAGGACCTGGATGACTTGCCATAATTGATGGCTCCATGAATTCTGCTGCGCGGCAGAAAATCCTTAGAGACAGCTCAGCCATTGGTTTTTGACCTTTGTCTCAGCCACACTTGGGTCATGCAGCGGTACATGATCAAAAGTACTATTCCATGTCCAACTCTGAATGGCTCAAAAAAAGAACATTTTGCAGTGGCCTAGCCAGAATCCACAAATAAATGTAAAGTTTAATGCTATGAGTGCCCCACAGTGTTTAATTAATAAATAGTTGAACTAATCAGGAAATAGTTCAATGGTTCAGCATGTAGAGGTGGGTTTGTCTTGCTGCAAAATTTCACTAGCACTTTTAAATATTAAAGAAGTGGTGCATATGTGCAGGAAATATTTGGTTTCACAGAGCTGCCTATGCTTGAGAATTTATAGACATGTCCAAAAAAAAAACATCTGTGGCAGCCTGGTTGGGCTGGTGAGCAAATAGTTAATGCTGCAGTGTTAAACGCATAGACAGCAAGTCATTTAACTAAAGCTCTGCAACTTCCTGAGCTACTGAAATGCAAGGTAGATTTGCAATAGTGAGACAAGGTACAAGAAAAAAAAAACTAAAAGTTACTAACAAAAAGAAAAAACAAAAGGTTTGGAATGTGATTGAAAATGAAAACTTTAGCTACAACAGAGCAATTGATCATGCGAAAAAAAGTTAACTTCATTATGATTTAAGGTATAGGTCACGGAAAGAGCAGCGTGTCATACATGAGGAGATGGACAGCAGCCCCAGGTCGTGGGAGATGTCCTGCAGCAGGTCTCGCTGTCTTGGCAGCTGGTCTGGTCGTCACACTGGATCTCCCTGGGCTTTAATGGCGTGAGCTGAAGATGGTACTCAGGTAGATAAACTGGTGTCAGTGGGAGAGTCTCCAGCTGCAGCATGATGACCTTCTGGCAGGTCTTAGAGAAGACGTTGCAGGTGTAACCCTGTGGGCAGCAGTGCTCCTTATCTGAGCAGCACACAGCCTGCACACAGAAGACATCAGCTCTTATTTTACATAAGCAAACCCTGATGCAGCTAACGAATACTGATACAGCACTATATATTTTCATGTCAAAGCTTCTGCCACTAATCTCACATTTTGCAGTGGGCAGCAGCCCCACTCGCCCGTGAACAGCCTGCAGCAGGAGGTGTGCTTGGGACACTGGTGGTCCATGTTGCATCGCACATTGCTGTAATCAGCCTGGACGCTGGTTATAGCTGGGAGTTTGGTGTACCAAGGGATCTCCACTTCTCCTTTGATGCACGTTGTCTTGTCTTCATTACACTTGTAGTTTTCAGGGCAACAGTGGCTCCCGTCGGCACAGCACACAGCCTGGGGGCAGAATTGAGAGACGGAAGTGTTACTTTCACATCCGCCATACGGTTGTCACTTCTGCTTTTTTTGGTAGTGTAATTCCGAACTCTCAGTCACAGAAAAAAAACGGTGCCTTTTAAATTTCGTGTTCTTGGGCCATCTTCTGACATTAAACACATAGGTTTAATTTACAGGTGCATCTCAGTAAATTGGCTTATTGTGGAAAAGTTCACTTATGTCAGTGAAACCTGTATTATACAGATTCATTACAAACAATGTAAATTATTTCAAGCTCATATTCCTGTTAATTTTGATGATTCTGGCATACAGCTTAACATGAAGCCAATACTTGGTTTGTCAGAAAACTAGAATGTTACATATGACAAATAAAAAAGGATTATTATAGACAGTTTTCCAGCATTCAGTCACTGACACGCTCCACAAGAAGGGTAAGTCAATAGCTGAAACTCACTCTTCAGTCTGTTCTGAGTGCTGTACCCAAGCATATTAATGGAAAGTTAAGTGGAAGAAAAACATTGATACAGAAGTTAGCACAAACAACAGCAATAAACACAGCCTAGTATCAAGGTGCTTGACTGGCCAGACCTAAACCCCATAGAAAATCTATGGGATGTTGTCACGAGGAAGATGGAAGACACCAGAGCCAATGATGCAGATTAGATGAAGAGCAATGTTAAAGTACTGGAGTGAGTGCATAGATCATACAGTACATTACCATTTTTTTCAGTAGCTCATCTCTGTGCTAAAATGAATTTCTTTATTGATCTGATGTGGTGTTCTAAGAAAGTTAATTTTGGGTTTTAATTAGCCCATCTGTGTGCAATGGACCTACATAATAGATGAGTTTCACTTTTTGAATTTAATTACTGAAATAAATGACATTTTTGATGATATCTCTATTTATGAAGATGCAGCAGTACATTTAATAAAACCTATTACAGATTTGTTCAAGCAGCTTGAGAAACACACAATTGTTTGCACTTTACCGCACTCTGGTGATGTGTAACAGATGTGTGGGTGGGGAGACATCTGTCTTATGATGGAAAACAGAATTGAAAGCAGGTTAAATATTAGCTGAGTTATCTGTGTGATTAAATTAACAATGCAGTTTCACCTACTGCAGAAATAAACTCCCTGGCTCTTGTAGCATCTTTTGACTCAACTTTTTGTTTTATGAATGCTGGTGTTGAATTTTGCCTCTCGCACGCTCCACGTGGGCAGGATTTATTCAAACAATATTATAAATCAATGAATGTTATGTCAAGCTTCCAAGAGGTATTTAAAAAGTACCAATGTACTGCATTTTCAATAAAATTACGCTGTAACTGTATGCAAATGTATGACAATAATGCAAGATTGAAGAGCAGTAATCTATATTGTCTCGCTTTATAGAGTTTAAACACTCAAATGAAATGATACTTATCCTTTCAGGTTTTTGTGGCAAAACTGAAAACTTTTCCAAACTCAATTTCAAGACTTTATTTGATTTTTAACATTGAGAGGGAAACAATTTACAATAGTTAGCCTTAACTATCCTAGGGTTCCGAACTACATGAAATACTGATGTCTTCACCAAAAAATTAACTGCACAAAACAGGATTTAAAAACAAAAAAATCCTTATCAATGTTACTTATGTTTTAATGGTTTAAATCTCGTTCAGCTCTTTTTTTAGTACGACACTATGTGTTTTGTATATATTGTATTTCCTTTTTTTTTATGCTTATCTGGACGTAGAAATGTTATATGCTGAAATATCTATATTTTTAAATACTTTAGAAAATCCTGGTTTCTTAATTATGATGAGCAGTCTTAGCTAAATCCTCCAGTTTGCATCAATGTCATATAAGGGAAATATACCCTCCTTAGTTGAGAAAATGTGAGAAAGTGCATCAAAATATTTCTTAATTTTAAGAATCTGCATGGATATTTACAAATTAAACTGATAATGGGGGTTAAAGTCAACAATTTAGATCATATTACTGTCCTGGTTTTGTTAGCTATTTCCCATTTTATATTGAATAGCCTCTTCCTGTTCGCTTGTATTAGTCTGACATTAAGCTGCAGTTTCAGGTTATTCGTTATCTACTTAAAATAATTTCTGCTACTTACTTCCCCATTTTTAACATGAATCGTCAAACTTTTAAAACCAGACATTCAAGCCTGTTTTAGTTTGTTAGTGGTTGCTGTCTTTGTCTCGCTACTGTTGTGTTTATAAGGCACAATAGAAGGTTCCAACCTTCCTGCTGATGATAGGAGTTTTCCTTATGTTTTAACAAGACCGAATGAGAACTTAAGTTATTGATTGTAGAACAACAGAACCAGTAACAGCTGGGAGCTTCATTGCAACACCCAGTCTGGTCTTTTGCTTTGTAGACCCTGTTACTGATAACAATAAATAAAAAATATAACTGAAGTTGGACCTGGACAGTTTTTGGTGAGGAAGCCGAGCCATGATGGAGTGAGAACAGGTTGCACCAACTATCAGCTATGTTTCTCAAGAAAAAACAATGAACCTGGTTTCCCTTCACTAAGTGAAAATAACATGATGTAATGATGGTAAAGAATAAATGTATGCATTTGCAGAGCTCAGTATCAGTGGAAATACACTAAAGATTTTAACTTAAGAAGAGCTCCACCGTCACAAAAACACACTGACAGCTCTCCGGCATACACCAGCTGCTGCTGTATTACATGCAAAAAGCTATGTAATTATGTTACAAGCTGCTGTAGAAGTAAAAGATACTAGATGGTAAGGTAGCAAATACCCTAATTGTCTCATTCTTGTGTATATCGGCAACTCCCATATTTGAAGGCTCAGACAAAAAACTGCTGATTAGTTCACCAAAGGTTTACAACAGAACAATTAAGCTGTAACTGCTCTTTGTAACATATGGGTTGCAATAAGCACAAGCATGTTGAGAAAGTGCTGTCTATTCAGGGTCAGGCTGGTGTAAAATATAGGATGTATGCAAACTTTGTATGACAAAAACATTTGTGTGATTATCTTTATAAAAAAACATTTCCCACCATTTTTTTAGTCACTAATTTAGCTGCTTCGGTTAACCACACGATTTAGCCTCGAAGATGAGTTAGTGGAGGATTATGATGTTGGGTAGAAGCAGAACTCACCTTTGGAAGTGGGCAACAGCCCCACTTTTTAAATGAAGCCATAAAGCAGCAAGTGGTGTCTGGAGGGCAGCTAGTGTGCTCGTCACACTGATTCCTGTCCTTCTCATCCTCCTCTTCATCTGTTTCTTGTGGGGGAAGCTTTTCCTCTCCATTTGTCTCAGTTGTGCTTGTTACAAAGCTTTGGGCTGTTATTTTTAGTGTAGTCGGTGCTGCAGTGGTAAACACCGGGATCTTTTGCATGGCGGGCGTTGAGCCTGAAGCATTTAAACACTGTGTGTAGGTTGGGTCACATGTGGTGCCTTCAGGGCAGCAGTGCTCGTGGTCATCACAGCAGACCGCCTACGACACAAAGTGTCAGCAACATGTTTAATGTCAATCGCCAAGGGAGATAGAATGTTTCACTGTCTGGCTAAACATCAAGGCAAATTACTAAGTACACCCAATCACCCAAGCTTCAGAACTACCTTTAGTAGCAACAACTTGACATGGTGGTTTTATTTATGTTAGTTCATTGAGGTTTGCAGAAACTTCCTTTTGCTCAGCTACCTTAAGGTCCCACCAGAGCATTTCAATTAGGTTGAGATCTAGACTTTCCCTGAGCCATTGGAACACATTTATTCTTTTCTTTTTAGTCATTACTTGTAGATGTGCTGCTGTGCTGTGTTTTAGATCACTGTCCCTTTAGGAACTTGGTTTAGTCCAAGCTTCAGCTGTCAGACAGATGGCTTCACATTTCACTCTAGAGTACTTTGGTACATGGAGGAGTTTATGGGGACTCAATAGTCCAGTAGACAAGGCCATGTCTAAGGTGCCACGGATCAAAGTAGCTATGTCTCAAACATCTCTGAGTTTAAAAAAAGATCAAGAATACAGAACTAATCGAGGCACTGAGTCAAACCCATAGGGGAACACAAAACATTTCTTAGACATCTGCCATTCTAAAGCATTAAACGCATTGAAGTGGTGAATGATGCTTTATTAATGTTGTTCTATATTCAGTCGTCAGCACTTCTGAAGGAACTACCCATGGCTTAGGCCGAGTGATCTGTTCTGTCTCTGCACACTTTTCTGCAATACCTCTGCTGTGAGTTAATGGCAAGAAATGATGTGCGTAGCAGTGGATAGCAGTGGTCTGTTGATCAACTGGTCGCACAGACCCTCTGGCATTGCCACATCACACCCCCTAGCCACAAAGCTACCTAACCCTGACACAAGTCGGCTACTATGGCTGAATTATTACAACCTGACTTGACTCAGGTGCATAACAATTGTTGACCCTGCCTCAGTCCGTTCACAAAACACAGAGATGGTAAAAGAGCTATTTTACGTGACTTGTTAAAAAGGGTATTGACTGAAGGTGCCCAGCTCCAGTGGCTACAAAACAAGTCTAAATCATTGGTACTCAAGTTATTTGGAAATGACCTCACAATGATTCCCAGACTGATGGTCAGCAAAAGTTGCTTGACTAAGGTTGCTGCTGACGTCCTTGCACTTTGGTTTTGTGTTATCAAACACCTGTATGCTTCAGATCAGCAACCAGAAAACTTTTGCATTTATAGGGGTGTCAAACTTGCTAATCATCAGTTAATCAATTATATTTAATAAGCTGCATCTGGCCAGTTCTTTTCTTCTCACATCCAATGGAAGCAATAGTAGTGTACTTAGTTTTTTCCTTGAGTATACCTACCAATGCTACTATCTTCCAGTTAAATCCCTAAAGCATGACTCTAGGAAATGTAGTCTACATATTGGCTGCAGATGAACTGTAGTATGTGATGGTGTGTTAACCTTAGGTAGAGGACAGCAGGCCCAGCCACCTTCTTTGGTCTTACAGCAGGTGTTGCCATCAGGACAAGCGGTGGTGTCGTCACATGGGACATTCTTCACCTGTACCTGCTCTCCCAGTCTGGAGATTGCAGGTATCTTCTCCAGCCAGGGAACAGAGCATGTAGCATCTTCACAGGTCTGTTCTGCCATATTGCATTTTTTCCCTTTCGGACAGCAATGTATAAAATCTTCACAACAAACAGCCTGAGGACAACAGGTTTGGACAAACAGAAACCCGTCAATACACCAAACAGCACAACTTTGGAATAAATCTTTACTTTTTTTTAAGGAAAAAAAACTCTAGGGAGAGAAATTTCCACAACATTACCTCTGGTAAAGGACAACAAGCCCAGCCACCCTCTTTGGTTTTACAGCAGGTTTTGCCATCAGGACAAGCGGTGGTGTCGTCACATGGGACATTCTTCACCTGTACCTGCTCTCCCAGTCTGGAGATTGCAGGTATCTTCTCCAGCCAGGGAACAGAGCATGTAGCATCTTCACAGGTCTGTTCTGCCATATTGCATTTTTTCCCTTTCGGACAGCAATGTATAAAATCTTCACAACAAACAGCCTGAGGACAACAGGTTTGGACAAACAGAAACCCGTCAATACACCAAACAGCACAACTTTGGAATAAATCTTTACTTTTTTTTAAGGAAAAAAAACTCTAGGGAGAGAAATTTCCACAACATTACCTCTGGTAAAGGACAACAAGCCCAGCCACCCTCTTTGGTTTTACAGCAGGTTTTGCCATCAGGACAAGCGGTGGTGTCGTCACATGGGACATTCTTCACCTGTACCTGCTCTCCCAGTCTGGAGATTGCAGGTATCTTCTCCAGCCAGGGAACAGAGCATGTAGCATCTTCACAGGTCTGTTCTGCCATATTGCATTTTTTCCCTTTCGGACAGCAATGTATAAAATCTTCACAACAAACAGCCTGAGGACAACAGGTTTGGACAAACAGAAACCCGTCAATACACCAAACAGCACAACTTTGGAATAAATCTTTACTTTTTTTTAAGGAAAAAAAACTCTAGGGAGAGAAATTTCCACAACATTACCTCTGGTAAAGGACAACAAGCCCAGCCACCCTCTTTGGTTTTACAGCAGGTTTTGCCGTCATGACAAGATGCTGTTTCATTACAAGGCACGTTGTTTACTGAAGAAGAAGAAAACATCTATGTCAAGAAAACTACTTTAATTTGATTTCAACTCTCTTGCTGGGAAAAATGTGTTTTCACAGTTTTTAACAGTTCTGACCGAAAGTTAAAAATTTGAACTACCACTTTGTGTAATTATTCTTAAAGTTGACCTTTGCCATTGATTATTAACAGGAGCTCTGCAATCGTTATTTTATTTTAATAAGTTATTTTATTAATTTTATCTTGTCTTGTTATATCCCTATCATAAGCAAACAATTTGTTGTAAAACGTGAATCGACTTGACTTATGTATTGCAGGAACCTTGATATGGTCCATGGTCCAGTTACTGCTAATGAGTCCCCGGTTTTATGAAACAAAATTAAACATCTCTATTCTCAAGAAACACATTTCATTCCAGAATGACTGAGTTGTGAAATATCAAGGAAAGATCTCAGCCTAGTGAGACATAGGTTGAAAATATTAGGCCTTGCGCCAACATGTGTGCAATAGCCAACAAAAGAATAAAGGATGAGTGTATTGAAAATTACTTCATGCTCATTGAAATGTGTGGTGGAGGATGTGTGATGCTGTGGTCCTGTAAACGTTTTTAAATTCCAGGACATGTTGAAATAAAAATCTGGTGGTTTCTGCCAGAAAACTGAAAAGGGGTCATCAGACACAAAATCATCTGCTTCCATGACCTTCTTGGCATCCACACCTAAATCCTACAAAAAATCTGTGAGCTGCAGAGACGAGAGCATAAAACACCTGGGACACTGTACGATCTAAAGAGATTGTGCAAAGAAAAAGAGTCAAAGATCCTTCTCTCTCTGCATGATCCAATCTTATGAAATGTAGGAAAATCATTAAAAGACTCCTTTTGCAGTTTAACAGAATATTAACAGCAGTGGAAAATTTGTGCAGGTTTCTGAGAGCCAACATCTTACCATAAAATGTTTTGTCAGTCCTTTGTATATTACATAGACAATCCTGTCAGAGTGAATGTTATTTATTCTAAAACTGACAAATAATTTCTGGTAAAGCTTTCCAGAAACATGAAGTGAAATATCACCTGCATCTGCCTTGGCAACAGTTGACACAGTCACTTCCTCCTCCGGGTAAGGAACTGGATTGGTTGTGGTAACTGCAGTGGATTTTTCTGTTTTGCCCCCATCAGCTGCCTTGGCTGTAATTTCCTCATCTTCTAGAAAAACAGACACACCCAGATTTCTTCAGTACGGGGAAGTACAGAAAACTGGATGTTCGGTGTAACACACAAACCTAAGGCTGACCTTTTTGGTTCTCCCAGTCTGCTCTCAGTCTGGCAGGGAACTTGGCCCACATTGGCAGCTCCTTTTTGGTAGATGTGGAAATGCATTTCATCTGTTTAGTGTCGCATGTTGTTCCATCTGGGCAGCAGTGTGTCTTATCATCGCAGCACACAGCCTGTGAGGACAATAAAGTCACAGGTAATATCAGGATAAGACACAATAAAGACATGATTACTCGGATGTATGTTAACGTGGGACATGCAAATCCATCATTTGACTTTCCCCTCCTTTATTATCTTATAGTGTGAAGTTCTACTAACATGAAACTGCTTGTGTTAAAGGTGATTACTGCATACCTTTGGCATTGGACAGCATCCCCACTTGCCCTCTGGAGTATCACAGCAGGTTGTGTCATCCGGGCACTCCGACACCCCGTCGTTACACAGAACTGCTGTCACAAGTTCTTTCACACAAAGCAAAACACAACCATTAAATTTCTAAAAACTAAAATAATAAAAGATGAGGAAGAGAAAAAATCAAATACTTCTTTGAATTTAACCTTTTTTGATGCAAGAGCGGCTGTCAATGCTGCACCGGTGGCCCTCCGGACAGCAGTGTTTCCCATCAGAACAGGAGATTCCCTGTTGGAAGGCATCAAGTTAGCATACAATAAACCTATGAACCGTTTCAGCCACCCTTATGACCCTCATAACATCTGCCATCCGGTGTTTTCAGTAACTCGCGAGAAGTCAGTTAACATCACTCTGGGCGAATTTTTGCACACTTCTGTTTGCGAAATAGTTTTCATTCCTTCACATTGGAGGGTTTAAGGACACGAGCAGCCTGTTTAAGGTCACGCCACAGCATTTTAATTATATTTAAGTCCAAACTTTGATTAGGCCACTCCAATACCTTCTCTTTTGAAGCATTCAGAGGTGGACATGCTGGTGTGCTCAAGATCACTGTCCCGACTGCATGGTTGGAGTGACCTTGAAGTAACCAAGCAGCCCCAGAACATCATACTACCACCACCATGTTTTGACTGTAGACAACGTGTTCTTTTTCCCCAAATTTCATAGGAGGGACATCTTCAAAAAGGTCCGCTTTTGTCTCGTCAGTGCACAGAGTATGTCCCCCTGTTTAATGTGGATCATCAAGATGTTTCTTTATTGGGTTTGTTTTGGCTAGCAGTAGTTTTGTCCTCAAAAAATATCAAATCTTTTAGCCTACTTCATGTTGCTATGCAGCTATTATTTAATGGATTTCATGATTCTGTAGGTCTTACTTCACAAAATCTGAACGAAATCCTGCAGTATCTTGATTTACAACTAAAATGGTACTTCATCAACAAATAAACAGAATTCTGAACAGAAATTAGCTGCATAAAAAAATATTATTTTTAAAGAGCAACAAGAAAAAAATCTTTCCCTAGAAAATACTACTGATATTCATTACTAGCATGTGAATCCGTCAGAGGTTTTGTGTGTTATCAGTGCTTGTTTGATTACCTTTGCTAAAGGGCAGCATCCAAACTTTGTCAAAGCCTTAAGGCAGGAAAACTCAGCAGGACATCGTGACTGATCGGGACAGATGTTATCGTCTTCCTCACCCATGTACGTCTTGATCATCCTGAAGGACTGCAGGGATAATAAAAGAGGGACACCACTCAGAATCCAAAAAACTGGGTTTTGTGAAGGGAAACAAGGGGATATCATTGTCATTATTACTTTGGAAACTGTGGGTTGAAGAGCAAAGGTCCTTTCCAACCATGGGATGGACACAGTGGCGTTCACACAGCTGGACGTGTCTGGGTTGCAGATTGTGTCTCCTGGACAGCAGTGGATGTGATCCTCGCAGCATTCAGCCTGTCCAGACGGGAGTAGTGGGAACACTTTGACTACCAAAGTTCGTACGGCTATCTCACACTCTGAATGAGGCCAGCTCTTTTATCTGGTTTGTACAGTAGTAAAATGCCTTCAGAGATGAATAGCACTATTATAGAATAACTAGAGTACAAGAGCAACATTATCCTTTATGTCAATTTAAGTGTGATATGGAGCTCATGAGGATAAAACAATGCATCCTAGCTGGATGTGTCAGATGATGATGTACGTAAGCCTTTTATAGTAAAAATACTTTGATAATAATATGTATAATAATTGGTTGAGCAAAACTATTTACATTTGAGCAACTGAGGATTAAATTGTGGCGATATTAATTGGCCATAAAGAGAAATCTATAAAAATGCAAGCGTTTGTTAGCTCAGCCAATCCTAGCTAGAGTTAAGAAATTCTTATTTATTTTTACTTTATTCCTAGTTTTTGCAACATATTAAAAAAAAACATTTAACAAGATCATACTAAAAAGCTAGGTGGAAGAATTTGGTAACTTTATTTTGGATGCTGTTGGTTGTTAGCATATTTAAGAAATTTTGTTCAAATATTTATTTTATTTTTTTAAACATACATGAAATCAAATATGTTTATGAAGAAAATACTTCTTATTCAAAAGTTGTGTTGGAAGATGTAAGAATTTTCCAGTTTGAATTGTCATTTGTTCAAGCTGTTGCTGCGTTTACTAAATTTTTTGCGAACATTGGTTTTGTAGTGCATTTTTAACTGTTGTTGAAATACTAACAGAAAATAGGAATTTCTTTGGCAGTAAACACCCTTCCAAATTAGTTGTTTCTGGTTTGTTTTGCTAGTTACCCTGATGCCTAATCAGAACATTGAGTCAATCCTGGAAATTATTCCTTATTTCTGTACCTTTACATCCTTCATTGATTGTACAAATAGAGATGAAATAAAACTGGGAAAAACTAATCTCAAAGTTTGCTTACAACAGATTATTTGTTTATTTGTGCTTTTTTAATTTCATAAACTAATTTCTTTGGGGTTTTTTAAGAGAAGAAACCACTTGTTTTTATATTGTAGTAAGTACATATCATACCATTGTATCCTACCATAAACATTTAATTAATAGACCAGAAAGTGGAAGCTTAGAGAGGTTTGGTGTGCAACCATATCTACCTGATCAAACGGGCAGCATCCATAGCCATTAGTTGGACTGCTGCAGCAGGTTTGACCATCTTCACATCTGCCTCCATCTGGACACTCATCTGCACCAACCAGGGCAAGGAAAGCCCAATAGATCACAAACCAGGTCTGCATCTGCAGGCAGGGAGAACCACTCACAAACAGAAGGTCTAAAAAAGAATGGAAAGTAAAACTTTAAATCCCCTTTTCCACTGGATCTTTAAATAATTATTTGTTGCCTCAAATATCAGCTTATAAACTCTAAATTCTGCTATTGTTGAGCAGTCATGCAGATAACTTTGATATTAGGCATTTTACAGTAATTCTAATAAATAATCTAACTATTTTTTGCCCAGGTGGACAAAAAGAAACATATACTGACTATCTGACCCTCAGTGACTACCCATGTTTATTTCCGACATTAGCACTTCCTTAGTGTTTGCTCACATTTTCCTCGTCTTCCAGCACAAAAACGACACTTTCACTTTCATTTAAATTATAACTTTTTTTCTATGAATAACCAACTTTTGAAACGTCATTTTTAAGCATTTTTCCAGTGGATGGAGGCTAAATGATGAGTTGTAACAGTGCGCTTACCTTTGGTAAAGACAGAAAGGCTGCTGTGACCTGACAGTGGAACTTCTCCGGTGCGTCTCGCCCCAGTTAACCCACACAATGAGTCCTGCAGTCCTGCGTTATCCCGAACACGCCCTCATCAGGTCAAAGGGAGGAGGCTAGAGGTGGATCCCTCAGTCTCTACTGTGCTAAGTCGCTGAATTTAAAATCAAATGTATTTTTTAAATAAAGGTAACTGAATATGTGAACTTTAGTTATTGTCATCACACAACATGGTTTGCCTTTGCAACGGGTGACTAACACACAAGTGAACTTGTTTACTTGAAGCTGATGATGCAGAAAGTGATGTTACTGCCCACTAGAGGGCACCAAAGCGTCGGAAACAGCAAGAGGCGGAGTCAAGTTCCTCCAAACGCTGATCTACAAACCATTCGTTCAGCGCCACTGTCCGTTGCTTTGGTTACGCATATGCTTTTAGAGTCTGCTCTAAGGGTAAGTGAGTGATGTGTAGTGAGGCCAGGCTTTGATAACATTTTGGACTCAGGATGCCCCTGCAATGGAGTACCTGAATAACTTGATTTACCGCAGACTGAGTAACAGACATGGGTGAAGACACCTATGTTTCAGAAAAAGGCTGGCAGCTAAAGTAAGAGGTGGGTAACGTTAGCTCATCATTTATAGTGAAGCATCGGAGCTTATAAAAGCAAGATGGCTACCGAGCTCATCAGCGTTCTGCAGTTAGCCGTTAACAAAACACCCATATGTTAAGAAGTCAGACTCAGTGCAGTTTTTAGATTATTGGATTTGGTCTGAAACTAAGTGTTCGTGCTCACCTCTACTGTGCGTATAGTTTTATTACAATTGATGCTAAAATACCGAAAAAGACACTGAAGTTGGCTTCAGTTTGATTACTGTTTTTAAGGACTTCGTTCTATTTCAAAAAATAAAATACTTTGACTCATCCGTCTTGGACAATGTTATTGGAATGTATCTGGTTTTTCTTTATTACAGTGTTTATGTTTTAGGTTCTGAACTACACCCTAAGGCCAGCTTTCTTAAAACCTGTGAAACTGTCCTTATACGTAATCAACCGGACGCCAACTTCAGCCTCGCGAGCAGGAACATAGTGTTCAGCTGCTGAATTTCATGCACGAAAAATACTGAAGCTTTAATCCAATCTATGATGAAGTCAGGCTGTGGATTTATATAACAAACGTGCATCCGGTCGACGTAAGGCTAGAGTTTATTTGGTCGTGGATCGTAGGAGACTTCCGTGCAGTTTATGCAGCTTTTAACGTAAAAACACGCTGAACCCTGTGTCACTGTTAAAGGAATTTGTCTCATTTGGTCAAACACTATGCCCCATGTGGCTGTAATGGCCACATTTCGGTATATTAGACTCCAGGAAGTGGACAGGCCAACGGAAACGCAGAACACCCTCCTCCACCCCTTTGGGGAAACCGGTTTGAGACGGTTGTCTCTAGTTGTGGCTCAGGGTGAGATTGGAAGCAGCATGCAAGTTAAAGATAAGCTATCAAAATGCTTCAAGGACCTTGTCTGGACAACTCCACCTAGACATACCCTGCTCAGTAAAAAAAAAAAAAAGCACGTCTGGCTTCAATGCACGGTAATTATGATCAGTTAGTGCTGTTTGTTTAAAGCTTTCTTCTCAGCTTTGTTTGGCTGTCATGGACACATTTTGGACATTTTAGGAGTAGGTATCTCTTGTCTTTTAGATGTCCATTCACAAACTCTGCTTTAGATTGCAGATCTGTTTACTCCTCCTGCATTGCACAGCATTTCGTTGCACCAATTGATGGTGACAGTGCATGATTTTTACGGCTGTGACCTGCTATTTCGTATGTTTGTATGTTTGGTCTGACACAGGTGGGCAGGATGGGGGAGCGGACCGTTGGCGGCCCTGTGGCTGCGATCTCTCCAGTGCAGCAGATGCTGGCCTCTGGCACTGGAGCCCTCCTCACATCTCTATTTGGTTAGATTATAGAAACAAAGAGAACAAGAGCCGTAGAGTTTTGCACTTTGTTTGTTGTTTTTTTTTTGTTTTTTTCATTTGCATTAGTTCTGCTGCTTCTGTCTTGTTGTGATTGAATGAGTGGCTTTGTTTACAGTCACACCGCTGGATGTTGTGAAGATAAGGCTGCAGGCTCAGCAGGCACCCTTCCACCAAGGTAGAGAAAACTGTTATTGTGTGGCTTTGTATCACATTAGGATGACTTGTATCTAACTGCTTTTGCACTTTAAACTAACCCCTCTATACTGCCTTCCTTCTGCTCCACATCGGCTTTGGTCTCTAGCTTTAGGCAGTGAATCTGCTCCATGGGTTGGCGTCCGCCGCTCTTCCAAATGTGAGTATTGACCTGCAGCAGCAGCACACTGGAGCCTATTTGAAAAATGTATTTCTGTTCAGCCACATGCTAGATAAACACTTTCTGCTTGTGAAGCTAAAATAACCTCTTATGGTTTAGGTGCTTAGTGGTCACTAATCAACCCAAAATAAACTGTACAAGGACATCCCTGATGTTATCTTCTGAGTGTCATTGCCATTGCCCCGTGTTTGTTGTTTCAACTTTAATATTGTGAGATACAAAATCGGAAAAAAATAAACATGGAGGTTAATGAGTAATTATAGGTGGTCATTGGGGTCATGGATGAGCGTGCTCTTCTTTCTCTTTTTTGACTGCTGCTTGTTCTCTGCAGGGAAGTGCTTTCTGTACTGCAATGGATTGATGGATCACATCTACGTCTGTCAGAATGGAACAAGTTGCTCCAACTGGTACAGAAAACCAACACATTTCAGTGGCACTCTGGTGAGTAGCATCACATTTGCAACATTTGTTTTTCTCATCATTTGTAATATCTGCATAATTGATTGAGATGTTTTTGTTTTTTGACACAGGATGCCTTTGTGAAAATCACCCGCCATGAAGGACTCTGGTCTCTGTGGAGTGGGCTGCCTCCAACACTGTGAGTGTGTCTTAAAAGCTGAAGCTAAGCAGGAGTTTTTGAAAACCTGTTAAATCTGCCCCTCTGATTTTGAATTAAGCTCTGAGTCTATTTCTATTACTTCCGTTTATAATTCCTTGTTCATCACTGTCTTCTCCATATTTATGCACAAGATAATATTTTATATCTATTTTTGAATCAGTTGCTGCTTCTCCACGTCACTGTTTTATTTAAGTGCAATACAGCTCTTTTTTGTTTGCATGTTTCATTTTTATACATATTTCAAAGGTCCAGATTCTATTTTTCCTGATTATTGGGAAACATTCCAGGGATTGACAAGAAAACAAGGCGAAGGGGAGGGCTGGGCTGGCTGAAATGTTTGTCCAATCAGCAGGTTCGTCCTCGGAGCAAACGTTCTCAGACAAGTGTCGGATTTAATGAGACAGATAAATGCTTATGACTGTGCAGCGATGCCATTTAGGTAAAGATTTTTTTATAATTTGGGTTCTTGTAATCATGAACATCTTGGTCTGTTCCTAAATGGTTTTAATTCTTAGTGTGGTTTCTTTATGAGATCTTATTTCCAGGAATAAGTGGTACGTTTGTAGACTATCCCACTACGTGTTAGCGGATAATAAATTGTATTTTGGGGATTGCACAAACATGATATACTGCATCAAAGCTTGGAGCAGAGGATTCTCTGCATAAGGATAACATCCTAGTCTCTAAACGGGAAAAAAACCTAATGATACTGCTATCCTCTCAGTCAGAGCATCTTATACACCAACCCCCAGGTGCCTGTACGTACTGGTTGTCTTCTTTAGTCAGATTAAGCCAGAAGAAAACTCAAAAGATCTCATTTCCATGACGTTCTATTTATTGGTGAACTTCTGGTTTTGAACATCTAGGTTTAAGTATTGAGGCTCATACAATATTTATTTCTAATATTGGAAACCTGTTTGTTCCTGCAGACTGTTATATCTGTTTGACACTGTTGACAAATGTACGTTTTATATCTAAAAATATTTTACCGACATGATGCACAGGACTGCTTATTTTTATGTTTGTTTATGTGTCTGAAGGGTCATGGCAGTTCCAGCCACAGTCATCTACTTCACCTGCTACGACCAGCTGAGGGACTTCCTGTGGTTCGGTCTGGGTCTTCAGGGCAGCCATGTTCCTCTTCTTGCTGGAGGTCTTGCCAGATGTAAGAGGAAGAAAAAACCTGGAGCAACTCTCCTTGGTGTTTCCTGTTGTCTTTAACTGCAACATTTGTGTTATAGTGGGAGCTGTGACGGTAATCAGCCCTCTGGAGCTGGTCAGGACCAAAATGCAGTCCAGAAAGCTGACCTACAGCGAGCTGCAGGTGTGCATCCGCTCGGCTGTGGCCCAGGGCGGCCTGCTGTCAATGTGGAGGGGCTGGGGACCCACCGTTCTCAGAGATGTGCCTTTTTCTGGTGAGATACATTGGCATCTTTAATTGCATTAATAGCCACCTAAAGAGTAAAATGTAATTAAGAAAAGAGGGTTGTTCTTTTCATCTTTAGAGGATTTCTTCAACATAATTCCTTTTGAACTCGTTAAAATTAGTTTGCAGTTGTGGATAAATTAGTGTAACTAACTTCAGACGTTTAGTGCAGCATTCTCTGCCAATATTTTGTAGTAACGCCGTTTGTCTTGTTCTTCCAGCTTTGTACTGGTTTAACTACGAACTGGTGAAGGCCCAGCTGTGTGAACAATACGCAACGCCAAAGGCCAACTTTTCTATCAGCTTTACTGCAGGAGCTGTTTCTGGAGCCGTGAGTAGTCACCAGTAGTGTTAACACACATCCCAGTTAGGCTCCGTTGCACCACTTTAAATTACTCCTAAATGGTAGCAAGGTTCCTACACAGGCTGGGAAAGTATAGAATTTGGTTTGATTTCCAGGTCTGAAATAATGAGGAAAAAGAAACTTGAGTTTGATCAAATATCTGTACTTCCAGACTTTGTTCCCGCCATCACATTTCCCAAAAGTTCTGTCCATCTTGCCGGATTATTCTTCAGAGTCTGTGTGTGTGTCTGTGTTCAGATTGCTGCTATCCTGACGCTCCCATTTGACGTTGTGAAGACTCGAAGGCAGATTCGGCTGGGAGAGATGGAGTCTCTGGGAGGTCTGTGTTTATACATGCTAATCTCACAAATATGTCTGGCGATTTTTTTTGTTATTTTGTTCTAAAATAAATCTGATGTTACTTGTTTACAGTTTCCAAAAAGGGAACCATTTCCACATGGCACATGATGAAGGAAATCTGGTGTGAGTTGGGTTACAGAGGTCTCTTTGCAGGTACGCGAAGTGTCATATGTTAAATAAAATTATCTTGTTTGCTTTGCCAGAGGGTGAAAATATATATATTTTGTCTCTAGGTTTCATGCCCAGAGTGATCAAAGTCGCCCCAGCCTGTGCTGTAATGATCAGCAGCTATGAGTTCGGGAAGGCCTTCTTCCAAAAGGCGAACCTTGATCGACAGCGGCTGGAAGTATGAACTCTGCCAGCAGGGGGCGTTTTATGTGGAAAACATGCTTTCCCTTCAGACAAAACAAGAACAGGCTGGCCTGGATCTAGTTTTTCTTTCATAAGACATTAAACATGAGGATTTCTGGTCTATGGAAGGATGTGCAGACTGGTTCTCCAAAAAATAATTGACACGCCTGAAACCTTCACTGCAATGAGTCGTCTTACTGAGCCTGGATCCTGAAAGACTTCATTTTATGCCACTTTGAGAACATTTATTAAACGTTGGAAGACAAGTTTCAATGCATAAATGCAGAGATTTGGGCTGAATGTGTTGAGGCATCTTTAAACCTGAGACCGTTACCGAGTGTGGATGTCAGGAGTACAAATGAATAAAGACTGCAACTTGATATGTACTGTAGCATGAACCAGATAAACTGAAGTCGGTTTCTTTTCAGTGCAGAGTCCAGATAAGATCCTTCACCCCTCACTCACATTACTACGTGAACCGTTGTCCTGTTGCAGTAAAACATGAACATTTTTTAGCAACCATCTGCTGTGTAGATGACATAAAAATATTTTGAATGCCTGTTTAATTATTTTTCATATGCAACAAAAAACCTTTGAGAAAAAATAGAGGCAGAACATTACATTCATATGTATATTGGAAACATGTCACAGTTTATGACATGCAACACCTTAATTTATGAAGATACACACACCTCCCAAAGCAACCTTTCAAGCTAGCCGAAGAGGACTTCACAGTAGGGTTTAATTCGTTCAGGAAAGAGCAATAGGGCAACTGTTGCATGAATTTATATGAATTATTTGGATTCATTGAGACCTCAGGAAATGGATGATTCACATAATGTGGTGTTCTGGTGAGTGAATATTTTAGCAACTGAACCTTAACGCAAGGAAATGTCAGCCTTTAATTGAAGGATGTAAATATTCCTGTTTTATAAGATTGAAATAGTATTAAAACGTTACAACCTGATTTTTTGTGCAAGGAGTGACTTTTTTCCAGTTTTATGTGCTAAACAGTTATATATATATATTTTGTAGGAGGTACATATAAGATTATATGCACTGTAGGGCAACATATGTTGAAAAAAATCATCTTAGGATATCATGGGGAAGTGAGGAAATGTGGATTCATAGCAACTTTAAAAAAATTTTTTTTATCATGCATTCATGAAATTGTATTGAATCCACCTTCTCATCCATTCTAACCAACGTCCCTGTTTCTCCTGAAGAAAAGCATCCCCAAATCATGATGCTGCCACCACCATGATTCGATGTGGGGATAGTATGCAAGGTTTTTGCTCTCATCTGATCCCCCATTCGCCGTCAGAAGTTCCACCTGAACCGTGAATCTTTATTTCTGACCTGACAGTGTCTTCCTTGGTCTTCATGATGCTGTTTGTTCCCTAATATTTTGTCACAAACCTCAGAGGCCTTCACAGAACAGCTGTATTTATAATAATAGTTTATTACACACAGATGGACTCTTACTACTAAGGTGACTTCTGAAGACAATCGGTGGCACTAGATTTGATTTAGGGGTATCTGATTAAAGGGTGTTGGATACATATGCAGACGAAACGTCAGGTTTTGTTTTAAAAAATTAAAGCCATGTATAAATTTATATTTAAATACCATCATGTACTATCAAGCCCTAACAACTCACAATACATTGACGTTTGCTGTGTCAAAATGTGAAAATAGGGTGTGAATAAACCTAGCTTCAAATGTTGGAAACTGTTTTTGCTTTAATTGATGTTTATTCTTTAGAAAAGTAACAGCAAATAAAGGCGCCGCTACGATACTAACATTTATTTAAAATAAATCGTTTCATTAATAATTGAGAACTTATATTTAGCTGGTATTTGTGTAATTATTGTCTAACTGAACAGCGACACAAAGTGGCTAAACGTCGAGTGTTTTAAGGAGGCGGGACTGTTTAGAACATAATCACGCAGATTCACGCGATAGTTCCTGCGCTATATATTGGTAGTTGGCCAAACTACAGGTCTCTTTCAATCGGACGGGAGACGAAATGGTGAGATGTCTTCTGCTTGTCGTGTAACCATTAATCCATTGTTAATCTTACCCATCGGTCATCGTTCTTCACATAGGAGACTCTAGATCGTCTTTGTTTATGTTTTTCAATACATTTCTAAGGATATTTCTTGTCATTTGATTGTACATGTTCAACATTTCGAGGTGCATGTGCCGACAGCCCAGCGACTGTGGACCCAAGATGGCTGCTTAAACCAGGCCTGAAAGACACGTTTAGAGTAGATAATAAAAAACTTGATAAATATTGAGCTTGATCTAATGTACAGATATAAGTAAACATGTAAGAGGTTTGTGTATTAAGAGTTATAAGGAATAAAGTTAAGTGGGACTAACAGCATGGGAGACGCCAGTATCCCGAATCAAATCAGTTTATTAAATTTAGGTTCAAAATGTGGATCTATTCGGAAGCTAACTTATCCGAATTTTACTTTACAGTCCCACCGTAAGTTTTCTGCTCCGCGACACGGATCACTGGGCTTCCTGCCCCGCAAAAGGAGCCGCCGTCACCGCGGTAAGGCTAAAAGCTTCCCCAAGGATGACCCCAGCAAGCCCGTGCACCTGACCGCCTTCCTGGGCTACAAGGCCGGCATGACTCACATTGTTCGAGAGGTGGACCGACCCGGCTCAAGTAAGCCTTGTTCTTTCCAGGAGTCCAAAATAATGAAAACTGCTTAATTGAGATGCTTCAAATGTCCAGAACTGGAGGTGGCATCCAGCTGGATATTACAGTAAAGGGCCATTTCTCTGCTTTTATAGCAGATTCTTCTGAAATATTTTAATAAAGCGCTAAATTATACAGAACTGACCAGAGGTTCCCTTTGCTGGTTTTAGCTTTTTGAATGATTGTCTTGTGAACAAATCTGTAGTTAAAATAGCATGAGTTTATTTTAAAAAACATTTCCAAGTAATTTGTCACAATGGATTACTTCATTTTTAGAAATGGTATAACTTCTAGATGCCACCAAATCTGCAGTGATTTTTTTAAAGCTGAAATTCAGAGAATGTTTATCTTTTAAAATAACAAGTTTTATTTAAATAAGTTTTTCCTGTTGTCACGTTTAAGTGTTTCAGCCTAATAAGTGGTTAGAGTAAAAGTGGGGTAACTGACTTGTGAAAGTTATAAGTCACGTTTCTTCTTGTAAAATATTTTTAGACTTTCAGGTATCTGAATATTGTTTGATCAGCCATTGCTTTTAGCAGCAATGGGGGTGTAAATGGAGTGATTCTATGCATGCTTGCATTGGGAAATTGTGACCAACCTTGTTCACCAATCAAGACACTGCAGGGGCAAATTGCAGCTGCAGACATGTGGATGGAAATATGCTTGCATGTAAATGGCAGTTCCAGTCTTGAACACATAACTTGAACTTCCTCTCTTGCTGCATAAAATTAGTTGTATAATATTGTATTTGCTGTGCCCTCAGTAATGCTCTTGCCTTTTTAATTAGAATTACATATTTGAGCAAAAATCTGAGGTGGCAGTGTAGTCTCTTTTGGGATGAAGTTAATACTTAAATCAATCTGCATCAGTGTTAAAGTTTTGCTGTAGGTACTTAAATTAAACTGGTCCAATTCTGTTATAACATTATGTTTTAATCTCCCACCCCAGGATTAATGGCCCCATGTAATCCTGCATGTAGACTCCTACTTTGGTTTTGAGCCACAATTGATCAGAGGCAGTTCAGGGTTCTAAATGCAGTGAAATGGCTCTTTATGAAAGCATTTGATGCTGCAGACGTCTGCCTGTGATGAGACCTTCGACGGGCGGACATAATGGGTTTATACCCCCTTGCTGAATGTCGAGTCCTGAGTGCAGCCTATGCAGTCAGTGCAGTAAAATATGGAAATCTGTGTTTTAAGATGAGATTGATGTTTTTATTTCAACGCAGAGGTTAACAAGAAAGAAGTGGTTGAGGCCGTGACCATTGTGGAGACTCCTCCCATGATGGTGGTCGGAGTTGTGGGCTACGTCAACACCCCACACGGCCTGCGGTCCTTTAAAACCATCTTTGCTGAACACATGAGTGATGAGTGCAAGCGTCGCTTCTACAAGAACTGGTGAGTATGAGCCAGAACTGTACAGGTTGCGTTTCTGAAGCAGATGTTAGTTGCCAGTGGAAATGAACCAGAACCAATGTTTTCACTGAGCGAGTCTAACATGAACGGTGGCCCCCTGTGGCAGCTCCGCTCAGGTGATGTCTGCCCTGATGAGCTCCGGGCTCCTCTGGCCAGTGGAAAGTGCTTCTTAGAAACTGAGCCATGAGCCAAAATGCTTTTAAAGCTGATCCAGCCCCTCGTCATAGATGGGAGGGCTTGCAGCTATGCACAGTGTTCCTCCGCTGGCCCCATTTGGGGGGTTATGAGGGACCTGTGCCAACCTTTGCTTTGCTTGCTGGTCTCAGGTACAAATCCAAGAAGAAGGCCTTCACCAAGTACTGCAAGAAATGGCAGGATGAGGAGGGCAAGAAGCAGCTGGAGAAAGACTTTGCTGCCATGAAGAAATACTGCCAGGTCATCAGAGTCATCGCCCACACACAGGTTGGTATTTTCCTTTGAAAGGAAGTCCTGTGTTTGTCAGTGATGAGACCACGGAACTTGCGTCAGGCATGGCGCCCGATATTCATGAGGATGTCTTCCATGCTGCCTTCCTTCTGAGACTACACGGCTGTAAACTGAGTTTTTACTGGAACAATAAATTAGTGCATCTTTTGTACTAACAACTTTGTTACTTTGCAGATGCGCCTGTTGCCTCTGAGGCAGAAGAAGTCTCACCTGATGGAGGTGCAGTTGAATGGAGGCACCATCTCTGACAAGGTGGACTGGGCCCGTGAGAAGCTCGAGCAGGCAGTACCTGTCAACAATGTCTTCACCCAGGACGAGATGATTGATGTGATTGGTGTTACAAAGGGTCATGGCTACAAGGGTAAGCTATTTGATAAAGACTCGAATCGTCTTCAGAGAGACCTCGGAGGGTAAATCTTTGTTCTTTTTTTAGGTGTTACCAGCCGCTGGCACACAAAGAAGCTTCCCCGCAAAACCCATCGTGGTCTACGTAAGGTTGCCTGCATCGGCGCCTGGCATCCGGCCCGCGTGGCTTTCTCTGTAGCCCGTGCCGGTCAGAAGGGCTACCACCACCGCACAGAGATCAACAAGAAGATCTACAAGATCGGCCTGGGCTACCACACCAAAGACGGAAAACTGGTGAAGAACAACGCCTCCACGGAGTACGATCTGACCAACAAGAGCATCAATCCCCTGGTAAGGGACCCCTCATATACACCTATGATTTTAATACTATTTAACAATCAAGGTGAACTTTGTCATTCAGTTGTCTTCGGTTCACAGGGTGGATTTGTTCACTATGGAGAGGTGACCAACGACTTTGTCATGGTGAAGGGCTGTGTGGTGGGAACCAAGAAGAGGGTGCTGACTCTGCGCAAGGTGAGGGGGAAGCATCCTTTTAAGAAATCATGACTGCACAGATGAAACTGAGAAATTTGAACTTAAAATATTTCTTCTTTAGTCCCTGCTGGTGCAGACCAGCCGCCGTGCTCTGGAGAAGATCGACCTCAAGTTCATCGACACCACCTCCAAGTTTGGTCATGGCCGCTTCCAGACCGTGGAGGAGAAGAAGGTCTTCATGGTAAGATTTTAATTTTTCTTCTTGGTAAACTCTTTGTAAGCTTCAGACTAAAACACACAAATTTGCCCATGTTTGAGAACATGGTGCCAATAGTTGCTCTGCACTGTTCGTAACCTGGTTCAGCCTTCAGTGTGAACTCTGGGTTCCATTCCAGTGCCACAGTGATCTCCAGTGAGGCAGGGGAGCAGTGCCTGTTTGTGCTGGCTCCCTGTTCACTCTCTGGAAACACCGGCTGCTCTGAGCCCAAAGCAGATTCTGTCATACAGAGGCATGACTGACTGGTCCAGTTTTCTGTCTTCCACAGGGTCCCCTCAAGAAGGACCGCATTGCCAAGGAGGAGACTGTTTGAAGACTCTGACTGCAAGCGAAGTCTCTGCTGTGTCGACTGTAAACATCTCTACTATTCTGCAGAGTTTAATAAAAACTGGAAAAATAAAACAAGTTCTTTTTTTTTTTTAGTTGAACTGATAAACCCTGGATCTGAGGTTCTGTTTCAACCTATAAGTGTCATTATAAATGCTGTGGAGATGATAGTTCTGTTGCCTTTACCAAAACTGGGTGCTTGTCTGTATGTAGGGAGGGGTCTGCTGCAAGCTTGTCAATGTTTTGGTGGTGAAACATTAACAAACCTATTATTAATAGAAGAAAACAAGAATAATCCTAGGTTTCTCTTTAGTACAGTTGCTAAACTTACACAGAGTCATAGCTCTGTTGAGCCATCCATTCTCTCAGCAGTCATGACTTTATGGGATTCTTCTTAAATAAAATTGATTCTATTAAAAATTAAATCTTTGACATACTCCTGAAGATGATTACTTCATCCTCAGCAAGTGAGACAACATTGGAAATAACTGTAGAACCTGATCTGTGTTTGAACTGTTTTGATCCTGTGGAGCTTCCTGAGTTATCAGAAATATTAGCTTCATCTAAACCTTCAACTTGTCTGTTAGACCCAATCCCAACCAAATTATTTAAGGAAGTGTTCCCTCTGATTACCAGCCCCATTTTAGATATGATTAATCTATCTTTAGTAATTGGATATGTACCACAGGCTTTTAAGGTAGCTGTAAATAAACCTTTACTTAAACCTTCGCTTGATCGAGATGACTTGAAAAATAACAGACCTATATCCAATCTTCCATTCTTATTTAAAATTCTTGAGAAAATAGTTGCTAATCAAATGTGTGAACATTTATACAGCAATGACCAGTTTGAAGAGTTTCAATCAGGCTTCAGAGCTCATCGTAGCACAGAAACAGCTCTGCTGAAAGTCACTAATGATATTCTTATGGCCTCAGATAATGGACTTGTGTCTGTTCTGGTTCTGTTAGATCTCAGTGCTGCATTTGATCCAGTCGACCATAATATTCTCTTAAAAAGGCTGAAATATGCTGTAGGGATCAGGGAAACAGCGCTAGGCTGGTTTAAATCTTATCTGTCTGACAGATTCCAGTTTGTTCATGTAAATGATAAATCATCTCTAAACTCCAGGGTTAATTGTGGAGTACCACAGGGTTCAGTACTTGGGCATATTCTCTTTACTATATACAGGTCCTTCTCAAAATATTAGCATATTGTAATAAAGTTAATTATTTTCCATGATGAAAATTTAACACTCATATATTTTAGATTCATTGCCAAAGGATTCCCGACCAAGTATTGAGTGCATAACTACATGATTGTTTGAAGGATGACGTGTTTTGTATTAAAAACACTTTTCTTTTATTGGTCGTATGAAATATGCTAATTTTGTGAGATAGGAATTTTGGGTTTTCATGAGCTGTATGGCACAATCATCCGTATTAAGACAATAAAAGACCTGAAATATTTCAGTTAGTGTGCAATGAATCTAAAATATATGAATGTTAAATTTTCATCATGACATTATGGAAAATAATGAACTTTATCACAATATGCTAATATTTTGAGAAGGACCTGTAAATCCCTTAATGATTTAGCTCCATCATACATCAGAGATCTGATTGGTCCATATGTTCCTAACAGAGCACTTCGTTCTCAGACTGCAGGTTTACTGGTGGTTCCTAGAGTCTCTAGAAGTAGAATGGGAGGCAGATCCTTTAGTTATCAGGCTCCTCTCCTGTGGAACCAGCTCCCAGTTTTAGTTCGTGAGGCAGACACCCTGTCTACTTTTAAGGCTAGGCTTAAAACTTTCCTTTTTAATAAAGCTTATAGTTAGAGTGGCTTAGGTTATCCTGAGTTATCTCTGTAGTTATGCTGCTATAGGCTTAGACTGCTGGAGGACATAATGACCACTTTCAGTCTCTTCGCTACATTCTCACACTACTCTCCAATTTTGCATTATTTGCTGTTATTTCACCTTTTAACTTTATGTTCTCTCTCTTTTCTCTTCCTAGAAGCTACACCTGGCCTGACTCTGTGTCTACCTGTGACCCCTTTCTGGAGAGGGGCATTGTCCAAGCTTCTGCTGGCAACAACTTAATGCTCACCCTCTACCGATGATCCACATGGCCCTGTCTTTTAGTGTTTAACCCTTTCTCTCTCCTAGACATGGCGATTGACTGAGCTTTTACTGTAACTAATTATATGTGCTCTCTTTCAGACTCTAACCTTGAAAACTGGCTCAGAGTTGATCTGTTCTTTCTTTCAAGGTGAAACAACTAAAGGAGCTACATCCATTAACATTTACTTTTCCTTCCCATAGAAAGTACTCCTGGATCAGTGCTTCTTTGTTCTCTTTGTGTCTCTGCTCTGTTCTCTCAAACCCCCAGTCGGTCGTGGCAGATGGCCGCTCACACTGAGCCTGGTTCTGCTGGAGGGTTCTTCCTGTTAAAAGAGAGTTTTTCCTCTCCACTGTCGCTACATGCATGCTCAGTATGAGGGATTGCTGCAAAGTCAACGCCAGTGACTGTCCACTGTCTCTACATGCTCATCCAGGAGGAGGGAATGCTGCAAGTCACTGACTGGATGCAATCTGCTGGGTTTCCTTAGACAGAAAAACTTTTTATCCAATTTGAATAAATAACTGAATCTGACTGCACTGTTCAATGGTTAGTATGAAGTTGCAACTCTGAAAGCAACGGTAGACATAAGATCTTCAAAAACCAAGAATTTCAATAATTTGAAGTGGACTATGGTTTTCACTTGTGTAGGTTTATACTGACTGGCTAAATCCTGGCCTGCTGATCAGATTTTGTCTTTTTCTGCAGTAGCTTCCTTGACATGAGGTAGAAGATTAACTTGAACAGGGGAAGCAGAAGGTTCTCAGTTCATTTGTTAAGACATGTCTGTCAAAATTGATTAATGGGATATTTGATTCTCACTGGAGACATTTATTGGTGCCAAGCTAGTTTTATCCAAACAGTTTTCTATAATTTTATAGGCCCCTGAAACCTGGGTCTCAGTTTCTTAACCCTGTATTCTAAGTTAACTGAACTCTTCCAGAAAGTGGAAAGCTTTGCCCCAGTTGTTTATCTGCATCACATTCAGATATGTTTTAATGTCTGACATAAACCTGTCAGATTTTAAGTAACACTTTGAACGAGATATTGGCATCTTTGTGCTGTCAGGCTATTTTGAGGTCATGGGAAGCTTTGTGGGGATCAGAGCCGAAAAAACTGGTTAGAATGCAGAAAAGACATGCATATTGTATATTTAATAGTAAAAACAGTTTCAGAGAATATTTCTTGCTGAAGAAGCTGTGTAGACCAGAGTCCCACTCAGTTTCCATTTTCTAATTAATCTGACGTCTTTTAATCCAGCTTTGAAAAGAGAGCTGCTATTTAGATAAATGGGATGAATTAAGCGTACGGCTCACTTTTAACTTCTGGATGTGTGAAACAATGCCCTCTGCTGGGGAGACGGGAGCGGTGCAGGGATGCGGCCACTGTCTCCCGTCTGTTCCTGGAACGTCTGAACGGGCCTGGAATACTGATGCAGCGCTGCAGTGCTCCAAAGAACAGCATGGCTTCATCTGCAGTAGAGAACATCTGATTTACCTGTGGAGCTAAAGTGTTTTGGCACCTGCTGGGGCAACCCCCTCACCATATTCAAGTATCAGCTGACAGAAAAGATCTATGTGCAGGAGCACCCTTAGAGACGTTTTGCATTTAAAGGCATCTGAAACCTGTACATCCAGGAAACATTGCTGTTTAATGCTGCTTTAAGGAATTTTATTTCAGCACATTGCAATTTCTTTGCTATTGCAACTGACTAAAACTAGTTTCTCATCACTGAAGTGTTCCAAACATTTCAAATTGTTGTACAAATTACATAAACAGACAACGTATTTGTGCAGTTAAAGTAAAGCTCATAACCTATAGCCCAGAGGCATATTTATCTTCCTTACAGTCATCAACCCATGCTCTCTGCTGGAGTAGTAGTTGCCTGTGGCCTGCATCGTGTGTAATAATGATCCTGAGTCTGTGGTCATCCCCTCCAGAGTCTGTCCTCCTGTCAGACTCCACAGCAGCTCACCGTCCAGCCACTTCCCTCACTCTGCAGGGTGGCCCTCTGCTGACTTGGTGCCAGCGGACGTCCATGATGCCAGAAAGCACACCAACATGCATGTGTGCAGGCAAGCGCACACTTACACCCAGATCCACATGAATCAAACTCTTGGCCCTCCTCTCTGCTATCCCAGTGTGCTCCCTAGTTACCTGGCTGCTGTCCCACTAACAACAGCTGCTACCACAGCACTGGACTAGAGGTCCTTCTGCAGGATAGCACACACGTACACACAACTTGTATTTCTAACAGTATTAGGACATTTCAACTAATATTATTACTAAATCCGTCAGTGTCTAGCCTAGGCAATTAGCCTAAACCTAACCATTACCCAAACATTTCTAATGTAATCTAAATGTAATTCACACCTTAGTCATAACACTCCCCTGTTGATTTGGATGTATGCTGTGGGGTGTTGTACTGAAGGATCGAGGTCCTCTTTATGGGAAGAAACTTGTGCCATCAGAAACTGAATTTGTATTTGTGTAATTTGAAATTAAATGTATTGGTTTGAAAATAAATTTGACTAAAGTGAAACTGAATTCATTTGCTTTTAAAATGTATTTCGTTGTATTAAAAATTCAGTTTGACTACGTTTACTTTCAGGTCTGTAATTCAATTTCAGTTCCAAAATTCAGTTTTTTTTGTGTCACACATCCGGGTCCTTGAGGATAGCCACAGATTAATCAAACACAGATTCATCGATTTACGTTTCGCATGAGGTTAAACTTCCTTTACGGCATGTTGAGCTGCAGCAGTGCAACATACATGAGCTTAGCGGATGTCAATCATCTAGTCAAATGAGCAGCGTCATGTAAACAAATGATGGTCAAACAGTAACACTTATGCTACCTGTAGCTATCAGCGAAACATGCCAGATTAGCATAGTGTGCCGCCGGTGTTACGTCGGTCTGAGTTTCTCTTGCCCTTACCTCAATGTAACTTCTGTTGCCTAGCAACTGTGTTAGCGTGAAGCGCAGAGCTGTGAAGCCGAACAAATGGAGCCTGAAGGTTAAAACCGTTGTCTCTACTGTAAATAACTAAATGGTTTTTATTTACCCTTTTACATATTGCTGATGGCTTATAATGCTGTTTTGTTTTTAAATGTTATTGTTTTATGATCTTGTTCATTATTCAGCCATTTAAAATGTTGAAAATATTGTTGTTCATAGATATAAAAATCCAACATTAGATAAAATAAAATACATTGATGACAAATACCATTTTTAAAATTTATTTGTAAAGTTTCAACAATTTAAACACTAACATATTAACTTTAGAAACAAAGTTTAAATCCGTTTTTTGCAGAGCATAATAATAATAATAATTACTATTATTATAATAAATAAGCCAAACATTAATATTAGATTTCATCTGACTGAATTATATCTGTTTAACTTCCACTTATTGGGGAAACTCAGCGGGATTTTGAAAACAATGTGCCGGGAGTCAGCTGTTCTCTCGGGGTTTAGCGCAGCTCAACCACCCGGTCAGCTGACAGCTGGAGAGGATGAACACATCGGCGCATTTGTGCAATTAATCGATATCTTGATAAAGTGAACAGATATTTTAGGTTTACACAACTACATTCTCGTCTAAAAAGATTGTAAAAGTTCAGTTGTTTTGCATTCCCATGCTATACTTTTTGCGTTCTCACGCAATAGTGTTTGCGTTTTCTCGCAATACTTTGCGGGAGAGGCTGCACGGTGGCGCAGTTGGTAGCACTGTTGCCTGTGCATGCGTGGGTTCTCACCGGGTACTCTGGCTTCCTCCCACAGTCCAAAGACATGCCTGTTAGGTTAATTGGTCTCTCTAAATTGCCCTTAGGTGTATGAATGAGTGTGTGCGTGGTTGTTTGTGTGTTGCCCTGCGATGGACTGGCGACCTGTCCAGGGTGGACCCCGCCTCTCGCCCATAGACTGCTGGAGATAGGCACCAGCTCCCCCGCGACCCACTATGGAATAAGCGGTAGAAAATGACTGACTGACTTTGTGGGAGACCCTTTTTTGAGATTTATTGAGTTTTATTTTGAAATCGGCCTTAAATAAAATGATTTTCAATCAGACTTAAAGACAGTTATTATCATACGGAGCCCGCGAGGGGACATGGGGGGATTTTTGTCTTTTGCGTTCCCACGCAATACTTTTGCGTTCGCTCGCAAAAGTTCACCTTGACCAATCTGCATTGTTGGACAACAGACAGCTACGGCGCGGCCTCCGTAGACAGCAGCACTCCTGACATGACTGCTCACGAAACAAACCGGTAAATGTTCATGTTAACACAAATACCGAATGTTTTCCAGTATTTATATCGTTACTTTATAGTTGTATTTATGACAACGACATACATCTTTCAAATAATACGTTCCGGTGGAGGAACACGTAGTTCAGACACGCACACACACATGCTTCGCCCCCTTGCTGAAAGAAAAGTGGGTGTGTATGCGCAATCCATCATTTGGAAAGAGGAAGTGTATATAAGTTGCAGAAAGAGTAGATGGTGTAGCTGTCGGGGGCTTGCGGGTATATATAGCCAGGTTATGCAGATTCAAACACTTAAAGTGCACCTGCAGAATAATCCTCCACTGTTTCATGCCTACAGCTTGCCAATAACTCATCATAACTAAGAAATGTCACGTTTTATTTTTTTAATGGCATGTGTAAGATGTATATTTCAATAGGAAGAACTGGTCACAGCTTTATTGAAAACATAATACGTGAATGTTCGTCTTCAGCAGAACGCAGTGACAGTATCCTGACAGATAGGGATGAAAAAATGCACCACCGATTGTTTTTATGTGATTTTGAATTTCTGTGAATATATATCATATATATGTTAATGGCGTATTATTGTAAAAAAAATATAAAATAATTTAAATGTTTTATCTTAAACCCTTGGGTTAATTATTAGGCCTACATAAACACCAGAGAATGAGTTGTATTAAAAATGATTAAAAATGACATGATTGAATTAAATTAAAAGCTCAATTAAAATGACTAAACTACAATATATGAAAACAAACACACCTTCAAATGTTAACCGCATATAATTTTTGTTTTATAAAATACAGAATATAATTATTATGACTGTTCACCAAAGGTTTTTTGATGTGAAAGCTAGTTTTATCATTTTTGTACAGTATGCCATTAATTGAAAGCTTTCTCTGCTAATACAAATTCTATATGTGGAATTGGTCTAAATTATCCAAATTATTGTATTCAGACATGGAGGAGGACCTTAAAACTTTTCTTCAGTCAAGGCATGTTCCAGAAGAGGACATTAAACAAATGAAAGTGGATAAGGTAATGACATATTCAGGTTTTAGTACATTCTTTCCAATACGTAAAGACTTAACCATATTTAATCGTAAATGTATTCATTTTTCAACCTTAATTTTGTCTGGTCATTGTTTGTATTGTTGGTATTTACAGTAAACTGACACTTTTTATTTCTAATTGCAGATTGACAGAAGGGTCATTTGTTTTATGACAGATGAAGAAAGGGCAAAGTATATCCCTTCATATGGTGACCGCTTGGCTGTTGTCTCATTTTGTAGACAGAGGGAAGCAAATTTCAACAAGGAAGGAGTTTTAAATAGAGTTCGACAAAAGATTGAGGCAAGACGGACAAAAAGGAAAACACCTCCTGGGGAACGACAGCAAACATCTGTGGAAAGTTCTGGTCTAATGGCAAGACATAAAAACACAAATGCAGTAAAATCCAAGCGAAGAATTGAAGTGGGGTGGCTGCACTTTCAATATGATGATTTTTATCAAGTAAGGTCAAAAATGGAGGCGGGACCAGGCATCTGACACTAAAAAAATACACCAGTGTTCCAGAGATTAGGCAAATTGCAAAGAATTAGGTTTTTCCTGATGGCTTGTCACCAGAGGGACCCATTACAGACTTCACATGTGCGACTTCAAAAAACAAACTGTACCTCTGGAATCTACACTTGTGGAATTGTATGAACAATGTAAACTTAAAATGTTGAGGCTTTACCTTTGCACCAAAGATTCTGTGCCTTCTTCAGATTCATCAGGGGACCAAGAGCTGTTTGAACAGGTAATTTATTTTTAAACAAAACAGTTGTGTCTGCCTTTTAAAATTGGATTATTTGATGGGTATTTCATTTACATGAAAATGTATGTCTTTTGGCAAAATATTTTTTATCTTAAATAGTTTGAACCCTAGAAATGGTGAAAGATTGGTCATTTTATAAAATACAACATTCTAAAAGACTTCAGACTAACGGAAATACACAACTCTTTGAATCTATGCATGTTTATTTGTGCATGACAATTAATAATAGACCCATAACATAAATCCATAATATATTGCAATCACTGCAACTTTTGCTTCTTTCTAAATTCAGTCAAATTTAAGATTTGTGGTCATAATTGTGCCAATTAAAGTAAAAAAAAAGCTTTTGTAAATAATATTTTCTTAAATGTACACCTTGAGTAAATGTGCAAAGATTTTGGGGTTTCAAAGAAGGTACAGTACATATTTGTCTAAAATTATTTATGATTTCACAATCTCATCATATCTATCTGTTTTTTTTAAAGTCTCATAACAAAGACAGAACATCTACTCAACAGAACAGACTTTCTGTCCCTTTTGCTGAGACCTCAGCTTCAAAATACACTTTCAAGGCCCTACACCCGGAGAAGCAAGGCACTCAAGCACATTGCAGCACCTTTTGAGAGATGATAAAGCATCCCAGAGTCCACAACACCAAGCTTCACAAGATGTTATAGAACATCAGGGTCCAGTATATGCCCTTGATGAAGAGGTTGAATTTTTGCATCCAGGCTTACATTCAACACCTGATGCATCAAACCAGGGAACAATAGAGTATTTCTATATAGTTGACAACACTGAAAACCCAGATGCAATTCAAGATACCCAAACAATAATGTCCAACTTCAACAGCATTGATAATCTGGATGACACCGAGGATTCCGGAGTGGTCCAAATAGGGCCGAGGTCAGATCATTATGATGGCGATCTTGCATCTACTCTTCCATTGATGAACAGTCAGTCTGAGACAGATGATGAATGCTTTTCAGAAGTAAGTTTCTTTTTTGCAAAGTTCAAATTAATATATAGCCTCTGCAGAGGTTTCATTTGCATTTTTTACATGTATATATTACACTACTGAAAAGTCAAAAAGTTACTATTTGAGTAACTAAAAAGTTACTCAATCCATGTTTTGATGTTCTTTCATAAACTTGAAATATCTTTGTATGCAGAGGCCCACATGGCCACACTGAAACAGTTTACTTTATATTAACATAATGTAAAAGCTATGCACACACTGAAGCACCCTTTTAAAAATACTTTAGGATGCCTTATCTTTAAGCCAGTACTTTTATTAATTTTAAAAAACAGAATTATATTAAAAAGAAAATATGAAAACTAAGATGTGCAGTTGTACTTTATGTTCCAGGCTCCAAAAGAAGATTTACTGCAAGACATGGTCTCTTCATCCGTGGAAAACCTAGCATTACCTCAATCTTCAACTGGAGGTGTGGAAAATCCCAAAGGGACAAGGTATGCACATATCCGGCATGCCATGATTCTAGATGACCTTCTCAATGTTTTCATGGACAAAAGTGCAATGGATTTTAAATTAAAATGGAATTTAATGATGAGATGGTTGTTGACAACAGTTGAGTATCCAGGGAAGTCTATACTGCTTTCTGGGAGCAGTTCTTGGAGCTTTGTGAAGGGGAGGAGGAGAGAGTTCCAAAACTAAGACCAGACTTTTCAGAGGATAGGTGGCATGCACTAGGAAGAATTTGGGCAAAAGACTGATTGACCATGGCATAATTCCAGTCAGGTTGTCCAAGGCATTCATTGTTGCTTCTCTACTTGGTCTTCCCTCTGTTGAAGAAGAAGTTTTGATGTCATCATTTGCAAGGTATTTGTCTAACAGTGAGCGAATTACTATCGAGAAGGCCCTTGATGGTGTACTGGAGGAGGATGAGGAGGAAAATTTGTTGGATTTGTTTTCACGGATGGGTGCTCACAGCATTCCATCTCAGGAAAATATCAGGCCAGCAATCCAAATCATGGCTCATAAAGCCATATTACAAGAACCAAAGTACATAATCGACTGCTTTTCCAAAACTCGGAAAGATGTGGCATTAAATCTTCCAGATACAGCAGATGTCCTGAGTCCAAAAAAGCAACAAACAAAAGCGTTGCTGACATGCTGCAAACAGATGCTCTGTACCTGTCACAGTAAGAGCAGACAACATTTAACTGCTTGCAGAGATACATGAAGAATGCAGATCAGCACAAGCTGGAAAAATTCTTGCGATTTTGCTCAGGGTCTTTTGTTTTGTGCACAGAACAAATTAAAGTAACCTTTAATGCTGAAACAGGTTTTGGTAGAAGACCTGTTGCACACACATGTGGAGCAATCATTGATGTGCCTTAAACATACAGCTTCTACCCTGAATTTAGAGCAGAATTTGACAGTAACTTAGCTAGCAACTTTCTGTTAATGGACATTATTTAGGCTTTTACATATAAAAGCTAGTTTGACACCTTCGGTAAACTAAACCATTCCTTTCTTGCCTTTAATGTTATCATGTACCATGTTTATAATATGCTGTGTTGGTTAAACAGTTGTATTCCTTTATAAATGTTTCAAAGTTCTATATCAAAAGGTTTATGTGGTGATGAACAAACAATTCAAAGCTTGTTTCTGATTTTGATCATTTTATTTATGGGTTCCTCCTGAGGTTTGATCATTACTGTTAATGATTTCTTGTTTGTTTTTTTAAATCAGGTTGTGAAATTCAGCAGACATTTTATTTAGATAGCCCATGTTCAGTAGTAAACAGGAAAATGTGTACCTCATAAGAGAAAAGGAGTACAAAACAAAATTCATTATGTTCATAACATCCCAGCAAATTGTGGGTTTGGGTGGCCATTTTGGGGTTTTTTTTGGGTGATGGGGGTGCATCGTCACACACAAAATAAAATTTGTCACCTTTGTCTTTTTTTTTACAATGTGTTTGTATTTCATGTTAGTGTTGACAATAAATGTTTAATCAAAATAAGATTTTGTACTTTGTTTTCAATGTTGTGTGTAACTCAATAACAGTAATAGCAACAATGTTTTGAGACAATTTGGTAAATTGGTAAACCTGCATAATGAGCTACAACAACATTTAATTTCCCTTTGGGATTAATAAAGTATTTTTGAATTGAATTGAAATAGAGAGTAATGGAGTGTCATCATTTTACAATTGTGCATGTTGCTTTCTGCAAAAGATATCCAACACATCAGGAATTCTTAAATTGAAGTATATTCCCATAAAAATGTTTACTCTTCTGCTTGAAGTGAATACAACAATGAAGTGTAGAAAGGATACACCTATTCAACAAAGACAGGCACACAATACAATTGCACTTTTTATTAAAAGATCAATTATTTTTGGGTGAAAAACCAAAAGCAGTCTACTCATAGAATATAGATCTATGCAAGCATGAGTAGAAGATTCATATATGGGACCATTCCACACTGGAACCATCCAATTAGGCTTCAGAATAATAAACCATAACCAAAGCAAAGGTGCATGGACTTTTACCATAAAACTAAATAAAATACAACAAAAAAATGTCCCATTAGTTTTTAAGTACATAATACTTACAGTAAAAACGCATGTTAATGTCTGTGCTGTGATTTCTGTCAGTAGCTGACAGATTTTCACTTTTGCCATTTAATGCTGATAACTGAAAGCAAATAGCAATGTTTCCAAGACAAGTGTAACGCTATTAAAATGGCAAGCTCTTTCCTGTGAAAACATGTGGAAAAAATCACAGTAATGCACTAATGGCCTCTCTCAGACGCATATATAAGTTCACAGCTTCATATGGATCTGCTGGTGTTATTAACTGAGACTCTGCCATTAGGATATTACATATGTCATATACATCTGGATCACAGGGTATGGTTAGCCGAAAGACACATTGATTTCTGCACAGCTGAACATGGTCATTTTGAACTGGTGCGAGGAAGTCTCTTGTATTGTAGAGTTCAGGCACTGCATACATCACATTGGGCCAACCGCTGGGAACTTGCATGTTTTTGGATGGCCTGATGAGGTGTGTTCCAAACGGTTGCAGTGTCATCCAGCTCATCCTGTAACAGATACAATCCAAAAAGGGAATAGACTATCATTAACCTAGGCAGTAAATAATGTAATAAACACAGTTTGTTTCCTGAATTCTACTTTGCCAAATTTGTGTGGTTTTTTTATGACTGATAAGGCATACTTTCATTCAATCAATTACCCCTAACCCCTATGATGTACGATAAATCTTTTATTACCTCTGCAGATCCAAGGTGGGTTTTTTCTAGTTTCTTTTACTATTCTTTCTTGCCCAGAGATGTGTGGTGATGTTTTGTGTTTTTCTGGAAGTGGAACTCTTTGCTGTAATGTTTGGTTGTACATTATTATGACAACCAGAAGTTGTATATGTTGCTAGACAACTTGGCAGTTAGTTGAGGGACTACGTGTGTGGACAAGGCCTGGCTGGAAGAATAAAGATTACATTAAATTGTTCCTGCATACAAGTGATGACCTTATTTCCTGCCTTGGAAAACACAACATCTGCTTGAATACCTATTTCAGAGCATATTTATACTCGTACTTGTCGTCTTCCGCTTATCCGGGACCGGGTCACGGGGGCAGCAGGCTCAGCAGAGATACCCAGACGTCCCTCTCCCCAGACACCTCCTCCAGCTCCTCCGGGGGGTCCCCAAGGCGCTCCCAGGCCAGCCGAGAGACATAGTCCCTCCAGCGTGTCCTGGGCCATGCCCTGGGCCTCCACCCGGTGGGACGTGCCTGGAACACCTCCCGAGGAAGGCGTCCAGGAGGCATCCGGTATAGATGCCCGAGCCACCTCAACTGGCTCCTCTCGATGTGGAGGAGCAGCGGCTCTACTCCGAGCCCCTTCCGGATGGCCGAGCTCCTCACCTTATCTCTAAGGGAGTGCCCGGCCACCCTACGGAGGAAGCTCATTTCAGCCGCTAGTATCCGGGATCTCGTTCTTTCGGTCATGACCCAAAGTTCATGGCCATAAGTGAGAGTAGGAACGTAGACTGACCGGTAAATCGAGAGCTTCGCTTTTCGGCTCAGCTCTCTCTTCACCACAACGGACCGGCACAGCGCCCCCATTACTGCGGCAGCTGCACCGATCCGTCTGTCGATCTCCCGCTCCATTCTTCCCTCACTCGTGAACAAGACCCCGAGATACTTAAACTCCTCTTCTTGGGGCGGGAACTTCCCCTCCAACCTGAAGAGGACAAGCCACCATTTTCCGGTCGAGAACCATGGCCTCGGACTTGGAGGAGCTGATCCTCATCCCAGCTGCTTCACACTAAGCTGAGAACCGCCCCAGTGCATGCTGTAGGTCTTGGCTAGAGGGGGCCAGCAGGACCACGTCATCTGCAAAAAGAAGAGACGAAATCCTCTGGTCCCCAAACCAGACCCCCTCCGGCCCTTGGCTGCACCTAAAAATCCTGTCCATAAAAGTTATGAACAGGACCAGTGACAAAGGGCAGCCCTGCCGGAGACCAACATGCACTGGGAACAGCTCCGACTTAGTGCCGGCAATGCGAACCAAACTCCTGCCCCGCTTGTACAGAGATCGGATGGCCGTGTGTGATCCCCCTGTAGTTGGAACACAACCTCTGGTCACCCTTCTTATGAAGGGGGACCACCACCCCAGTCTGCCAGTCCAAAGGCACGGTCCCCGAACGCCACGCAATGTTGAAGAGGCGTGTCAACCATGACAGCCCCACAACATCCAGAGACTTGAGGTACTCAGGGCGGATCTCATCCACCCCCGAAGCCCTACCACCGCGGAGCTTTTTAACCACCTCTGTGACTTCCACCTGGGTGATGAAAGAGTCCAACCCCGAGTCCCCAGCCTCTGTTTCCACCAGGGAATGCGTGATGGCAGGATTGAGGAGATCCTCGAAGTACTCCTTCCACCGCCCGATAATATCCCCAGTGGAGGTGAGCAGCCTCCCAACCCCACTGTAAACAGTGTTGGCGAAGCACTGCTTCCCCCTCCTGAGGTGGCGGACGGTTTGCCAGAATCGCTTCGAGGCCAACCGGTAGTCCTTCTCCATGGCCTCACTGAACTGCTCCCAGGCCCGAGTTTTTGCCTCTGCCACAGTCCGGGGCGCGGCACGCTTGGCCTCACGGTACCCGTCAGCCGCCTCAGGAGTCCCACAAGCCAGTCACAGCCAATAGGACTCCTTCTTCAGCTTGACAGCGTCCCTTACTGCCGGTGTCCACCACCGGGTTCGGGGATTGCTGCCGCGACAGGCACCGCAGACCTTACGGCCGCAGCAACGGGCAGCACCGTTGACAATAGATGCGGAAAACATGGTCTACTCGGACTCTATTTCTCCAACATCCCCCTGAATCTGGTCAAAGCTCTCCCGGTGGTGGGAGTTGAATACATCCCTGGCCAAGGGGTCCGCCAGACGGTCCCAGGAGACCCTCACTATGCGCTTGGGCCTGCCAAGTCTGTCCGGCTTTCTCCTCCTCCAGCGGATCAAACTCACCACCAGGTGGTGATCAGTGAACAGCTCAGCCCCTTTCTTCACCCGAGTGTACAAAACATGCGGCCGAAGGTCTGATGATACGACAACAAAGTCGATCATTGACCTCCTGCCTAGGGTGTCCTGGTGCCAAGTGCACTGATGAACACCCTTATGTTTGAACATGGTGTTCATTATGGACAATCCGTGTCTAGCACAGAAGTCCAGTAACAAAACACCACTCGGATTCAGATCGGGGAGGCCATTCCTCCCGATCACGCCTCTCCAGGTGTCACTGTCATTTCCCACGTGGGTGTTGAAGTCCCCCAGCAGAATAATGTTGTCCCCGGGAGGGGCACTATCCAGCACACCTGACAGGGATGCCAAGAAGGCTGGGTACTCCGCACTACCGCTCGGCCCGTAGGCTGAAACGACAGTCAGAGACCTCTCCCCAACCCGAAGGCGCAGGGATGCGACCCTCTCATCCACCGGGGTAAACCCCAACATGAGACGGCTGAGCTGGGGGGCAACAAGCAAACCCACCCCAGCCCGCCGCCTCTCCCCGTGGACCACTCCAGAGTAGAAGAGAGTCCAGCCCCTCTCAAGAAGATGGGTTCCAGAGCCCACGCTGTGCGTAGAGGCGAGCCCGACTATTTCTAGTCGATATCTCTTGACCTCCCGCACAAGCTCAGGCTCCTTCCCCCCCCAGCGAGGTGACATTCCACGTCCCTAGAGCCAGCCTAAGCATCTGGGGATCGGGCCGCCGAGGTCTCCACCTTCGTCTGGCGCCCAATCCTCTTTGCATCGGTCCCTCACGGTTCCCCCTGCAGGTGGTGGGCCCACTGGGGGATGGTCTCGCATCTCTCGTTTGGGCTTGGTCCGGCTGGGTCCCGCGAGGAGCAGCCCAGCCACCAGGCGCTCTCCGACGAGTCCCGATCCCAGGCCTGGCTCCAGGGTGGGACCTCGGCTCCGCCGTACTGGGCAACATCGCGTGCCTCGATTTAATCGTCGTCATGAGGGGTTCTTGAACTGCTATTTGTCTGACCCATCACCTAGAGCCTGCTTGCCAAGGGAGACCCTACCAGGGGCATTTAAGACCCAGACAACATAGCCTCTAGGATCATTCGAGTACTCAAACCCCTCCACCAGGTTAAGGTGGCGGTTCAAGGAGCGGAGCATATTTATATTAGATCTGAAATATCAAATATATGTTAGAACAGAAATCTAGATCTAGACTTGCATGAGCTCCATTGAGTTAGTGCAGTATTATTAATCTGAATGCAAAATAAAACTGATTAAGACAGGGTTTAGAACTACATTTTCTCATGCTGAACTGAAAGTCCAGAGATTTTCACCATGAAGAATTAAAATGACAAAAAAACAAAAAAAACAAAAACATTTACGGCACAGATCAGCGGAATAATGCTATTAATTATTTATTTTTATTTTGGTACTACTAATAGTACTACTAACAACAACAACAACAATACATTCAATTTTTTGAGACAGTCAAATTACTAGTTTAAACTAACCCACCTGTATGAGTCCCACGCAGCAAAACTGCAGGATGCTTTTGTCCGGAAAGCCTCCATCAAAGAATCCGTTGTCTCTTATGTCAGCAAACAAGGACAGCCAGAACTCCATGCACTCTGTACGAAGAAAGCGCCACCAGTATTCTATTCGTTGATTTGCAGTGCTTGCGTCTTCCAGGTAACTGTCCTGAGGATTCTTTTGAGGTGTCGCTCACTGATGTAACACGCGTGCCTTTTGGCAAGCACTGACTGAATATCCTTATATTTAAGGCCAATTTCAAAATAAAACTCAATAAACCTCAAAAACGGGTTTGGTGTTTTTTCCATTGTTATGGAACCCCATTGTACATTGTTGCTGTTGTCTGGTTTGGAAACTATCCCACAAAGTATTGCGTGGGAATGCAAAAGTATTGCGTGGCAACGCAAAAGAAAAATATCCCCCCATGTCCCCTCGCGGGCTCCGTAATGATCCACATGCTGTCAAACTACTGAACTCTGGACAATAATTCTGCACGAAACCACATCTATGAGGCTTTATTTGCTTATTACTGCTGCATGATGTGTACTTTTTTGCACGCCACTTTGTTTTTATAGTGATTTGAAGGGTTCTTCTTATCCTACGCATTTAATCGAATTGTTGACTGCGTGTTAACCTGCATATGACAAATAAACCATATCAATGCCATATCAGTGCTGTTTGTTTTGTGAGCAGTTTGTCATGTGCTGCTGTTCCAAAATGCACAGCTTTCTCAAGGTGATTAACAACTTTTGCGAGCGAAAAGGACCCGGATGTATGACCCAAAAAACTGAATTTTGGAACTGCAGTTTCTGATGGCACTGGTTTCTTCCCAGAAAAAAACAGATTCTGCCGAATCCTGGAGGTTTTTTTTTTTGCCATCATTGACTGGTTCTTGTAGGTGTTTATAATTCACCTTTACTTTCTTTAAGACCCCAGCTTAGTTGAAGAAAAACATCTCCAAAGAGCTATTCACTGTAGGTATGGTGAAGAGTCTAGGCCCAAACCTACAATTTGGAGTTATGGCTGAAAAGTTTAACTTTCCTTAGACCACAACACTTTTCCCCCCACTTAATTTTCTGAGACTTCAAATGTGCTCATGTGGATGTTTTTCTTCTGAGAAACGGCTTGTACCACCCTATCTCCTCGTCCAGCCATGAGAAGGATACTGTGGAATCTCTTCTCATATTTTCATAATTTTGAAGATACATCCAGTTCTTAGTAATGTTAAGATGTTTTTTTCATCTGATGACTGTCTTCCTTGTGTGTCGTATGTCTAGAGCTGATACCTTTGATCAAAGTTGCCCAAGTCCAGCACTGAAGAGCTACTATCCTGCAGCTTTTAGATGCATCCCTTCTCCTACACACCTGAACAAAATGGCTGAATTCCCTCATCAGTATGTCATTCAGCTATGTGGAGGCCTGTCAATGAGCCGTTCATTTGATAGCTCTGGAAGACTAGACTCAACACTGATGATTAGGAAGCTAACAAATAGATACAGAGAAAGCTTACAGAAAGAGTTTACAAGATGATGTAAAAAAAACACTGAAACCAAAACAGAACAATTATGACTATTGACAAACTAAAAACAGTGGTTCAAATTAACAGATTCATTCAAAATGACTGCACTCTGGGACAAAATACCTCCGGAGACACAAAAATCCCCTACCAATAAACAAAAACAAAGAAATAAGAACCGGAAAAATGCATGTTAAAAACATGATTAACATGCTTTAAGAGACAAAGAGAACGAAAAAACCCAGATTGGGCAGGGTCAGACAGAGATCACCTGCCAGAACATCTGACCCCACCTGAGCAGGACTGAGGAGCAGTAATGGCCTGGGCCATCACATTCAGCAGGGCATGATGGGGTGGGGTGGTTGTTATATAAAGTTGCAGCAGGGCAGAGGTCAGTCTCTAGAGATGGTTATGTAACAAGAGGGTTCATCTCCATGACTCTCCTCCAGCCTTCATCCTGCTGCTGCTATTTGCACTCTGGGTTCTCACTTTTATCACCACTGTACTTCAGAAAAGACTTTTTTTTGTTAAACTGCTTTGTTAGAGAAAACGTCAGTCTTAAAGTGCTGCTCCACAAAGAACCAACGCCCTTCAGCTCCCTCTGCTGTAGCTGAGATGAGTGGGACCTTGAAAATCCTCCCAGTAAATCCGGATTTCTGCAAAGAGCGCTGAATATTATGCAGAGAGGTCCCCGAGAGATGTTTCAGCTGGACACCTAACTGGCCTGCAGAGCCCTCTCAGGGTCCTCCTCATTACCTGCTGACGTGGTGGCTTTAGTTTTGGTGGTGATGTGTCAGAACAGATGATGTTGGGGCTTAATTACTGACCTGCGACTGTGTGAGCTCCGCCGTCAGTAAGCCTTACATCAAGGACATATGGCCAGTTAAAAAAAACAAAACATGCATGGTTTGCTAAACTTGCTGTCCATTGGTTCTGCATAGGTGGTTGCTTCCATCACAGCTGACCGTAATCTTTTCAGCTGCAATACACAAGGGAGAAACCCTAAACACAAGCAGAGGAACAACTAAACACGTCACTTTTCCAACTTTACCTGAACCTTTCGACAACAATCTTATGGTTAGTTATTTTGAAAGTGGTTAGAGGGCTCAAGTTTTGTTCAGGACTTAATCCTCTAAACAAGCTGGTTTTTCAGTGAAAGCAAGTTTTGGATGTTTGTTGCTCTGGAGCACACGTTTGCCAACGCAATGCCAAAGCAGACAGACAGAGAAGCAAGTGTTGCTGACCATAGGTTAAAAGACCAGGTCCAAGAACTACTTGAAGTCCATCATTCTACAGAGAGATTATTTACTCTCGGAAAAATTTAAGACAACTGTCAATCTTGCCAGGAGTGAACATCTTAACAAATTCAACCAAAGAAGACAGAGAAATTGCTAAAACCCCTCAAAGAGCGTCAGTTCAGACTCTACAAACCTCACGTATTATGTTAAATGTTAAAAATTCAAACATGATCACATGATATTTTACAGCATTAGCAGAAATAAAAACACTTAGACATGTTTGTTGTTTTTATTAATTCTTCACAACAGCGAAAGTGACAGTTATTGAATTTTGGAAAAATTTGTGAGCCAAAAAAAATCCAATCTTTTCGCATCAGAAGGACAATAATTACACAGAGTGCACGCCAGTCAAACAGAGCAGTTTGCTGAGGAAGGCCTTTATAGTAGTAGTCCCCAAGCCGGTTCTACAGGGGCCACTGTCCTACAGGTTTCATGATGTGTCCCTGCAGCACAACTGATTTAAATGGTGGCCTTACCACGTTGAACCATTAAGTGCTGCAAAAACCTGTTTACCAGCCATTTATTTAAGTGCTTTGGGGTCATTTAAGGTGTGCAGCTGCAGGGAAGCACATAAAGCATGTAGGACAGTGGGCCCTGAGGTACAGGGTACTGATCCAAACTGCCCCTTTAGCTTTTAGCGTAAATGTTTCCTTTACACTTTCCCAAAGGGTGAACAGAAAGAAGACCAGCACAAAGAGGCACTGCTCCGCTACCTCAGAAAAAGTCCTACTGGTACTGGAATAAAATCTAGTGTTCATGACATCCACTGAACAACTAAGAAAACAGATCAGTTATGGATGCACAATTTTAATACCAGAAACCAATTTTCCACCCAGTATTAAAACCTCTTTTAAAAGAAATTAAATCCCTGAATACTTTGGGGTGTCCCATTCGGTTAATTAAATTTTTTTGTCTAAACTTCACAAAGTTTTCTAAACACAAGCTTTTTCTGAGATGTGAACCTTAAACTAACACTGCAGTCAGTCAGACCTTTGCAAACATGTTTAACTGTTAGTTAAATCAGTCTTAGGATCTTGGACAATGTGTTGATGAATTTGATGATGTTCTCCAGGGCACGGTGGCTGATTTGAAGCCTAAGAGACACTCAGGAGACCTGGCAGTATTTCTTCATGGCAGCAAAGTCTTCCTCCAGCTGCTTGCCGTCCTCATCCTACCATTTATGCATTATTTGGTGAAGGCCTTCTTGGATTTGTTCCTGAGAGAGGCAAGCATAGCAAAGGTTGGCACAGGTCCCTCTTAACCCCCCAAAAGGGCCAGCGGTAGAGCTGCAATCCTTCCATCAATAATAAGGGGGGGTGGATCAGATTATAAGCATTTCAGCAAATGTCTCAATCATCATAATGCAGGGCCACTGACAGGAGCTGCCACAGAGTCCACCTGATGTATTAGGGTCCTTCCTTTCCGTTTCTACTGACAACGTCTACATAAGAATTTAATTTATGGTCCAAACTGACCAGTTCTTGTAGAAGCGACGCCTGCACTTGTCACTGATGTGCTCAGCGAAGATGGTCTTGAAGCAACTGAGGCCACAGGGGAATGCTGATCCAGCCCACAACTCTGACCCCAACAATGGGTGGAGTCTCCACAATGGTCACAGTCTCGGCAACTTCTCTCCGTTTCAGCACTGCAAGAAAAAAAAAAAAATTGTGTAAATCGTCCTGTCTGCCTGCCAAGATTGCCATTGCTGGCAGAACACCATTGGTGCTCGTGGCATTCTTTTAATCCAAGATTTACAAACATTGCTCAGCTATACTAAATGTTTCTGTCATGGTGGATAACCAAGTCCCTCTAGAGCTGGCAACAATTACGAAGGCAGAGTCCAGGTTTAACAGGTTTATTGAAAAACAGGAGAAAAGAGCAGGCTCGTCAAGGGGTCCAGTTTCTGATGGTCGGTTCACTAAAGGAGGGAGTGAAGTTACTGTAGCTGGCAGGAGATGTACAATTATGAACGGAAGGATGATTCTTCTTCCTTTTAAGTGGAGATGCTGTTTCCATGGGGAGAGGTGAGTCATGCCACGGAGGCTGAGATTGACAGGAGGTTCTCTTCTGTCTTTGTCCAGGTGACGGGGTTCGGAGTTGGAGGGTGGACAAGCAGGAGGTAACCAGGCTGGTTCACAGGAGAAGTATTAAGTAATTTCCTTGGCACGCAGGTTCCAGGATGCTGAAGGAGGGTCTTTGTCATGTAAGCACAGTAAAGTACTTCCATTCTAAACACGAACTTGGATTCTAAGCTGGGGAAAAGGCAGGTCTGGGTCTCCAGTGTAATCCACTCTGGGAGAGAGGAGCACAAAAACTCACGCAAAAGACACGATTCCTTGATTAGCCCAGATGATCCTCAACTGTGTGATTGCACCTGCCTGTCCTACCCTGCGGGAAGAGGTGAGAGAGAGGAAATGCACACGTGCTCAGCATGACAGTTTCATTTAAATTTCATATTTTAAATGAGGATGAAGATGGTGTCCTTCAATAAATTGACCATTTTGCTTCTTTTAGGACATCTGGATTAGCTTTATCAGATGTAGCTCAACAACTAAAATACTAAAGACAGATTAATTAACAATAACAAACCAAGAAGGCTTAATTTGCATTTATTCTGTCTTAGTTGGAGTCAACCAGGTGAAGCCAGTTTAATTTTATGGGTGTTGATTGTAATCGTGGCTTCGATGACCAAATAAGGGCAAATAAATTTGATCCAAGATGGCGCCGCTGATTGCAGCCTCAGAGCTTTTTGTGATTTGTGGTGCTTTTTGCCACCATTCGGTGGTCTCTTTCAGCAAAGAGGAACTTCTAAACATCAGATAGGTCTCTTTTGGCATTTTTTCACCATCATTCATTGACAAAAGCTTCACTGAGATCCTAGCCAGAAGAACAGTTCAGAGCAGACCGCAATGTGGACTTATTGGGGAAAAAGCAAGGAGGCAGAATCTGCTTTTATATAAATGACGGTTGGTGCAGAGATATCAAAGTGTTGAAGAAGACATGTAGTTCTGACCTGCAGTCATTTCTCATAAACTGTAAACCGTTCACAGAGGGAGTTCCCCTTGTCTGTACTGGTTGGCGCTTCCATACCACCTCAAGGCTCCACTTCAGATATTGAAAAACAACTGGCTGAGCTGATAACAGACGTGGAGAAAAAACATCCAGAATCTCTCATCATTGTTCTTGGGGATTTTAACAGTGCATACCTCTCCGATGAACTTCCCAAATACGGAGAGCACCTTCAGTGTCCCACCAGGGACAGTTGTGGCTCAAGTGGTAGGAGTTCGTCCGGATGCCAGTTCGAACGCCCGTTCTGTCCGTCTCAGTTGTTGTGACCTTGGGCAAGACACTTCACCCGACTTGCCTGCTGATGGTGGTCAGAGGGCTCGGTGGCACCTGTGCATGGCAGCCTCACTTCTGTCAGTGCACCTGAGGGCAGCTGTGGATCCATTGTAGCTCACCACTGTCAGTGTGTGAATGGAAAGATGACTGATTTAAGTGTAAGTGCTTTGGGGTCTCTAGGGACTTAAAACAAGTTCAGGCCATTTACCATTTTTATTTATTTACCTGTCACAAAATGTGCACTGCACACTTGGATGTGAGTGAGGTTCAAGCTGTCCAAATCCGCCCTGGATATTCAGGCACAGTAGTTGACATTGTGTACTCCGTATTTTTGTTTTCTCACACTGATTTTCTACCCAGCTGGCAGACGATAGACTTTTTCAACTAACTATGAACACACTCCTAAACCTTGTGCAAGATGTTTACAGAACAGTTAAAGTTGCTATTGTTGGCAATGGTGGGTCCATCAACAAATTGGACCTTATAGATTAAGAATAGGATGTCATCAAAGTTCATATTCATGTAGAAGTAGACAAAAGTATGTTACTTTTGGCAGCCCAATTATCTTGCTTTGTTTAAAATAATAAATATGGAAAAAACTTAAATAAATGCCAATCTGTCACCCTATTTGGACCTCTTGTTTCTTTGCTCTTTCATTTAGAGATGTTTTATTTTTCAAACTGTCCCCTCACAGAACTCACACCCAACTTACTGAAGAGACGCCCATCACCAACCAGTCTAAACACCTCAAACCCCATTCAAAAAGCACTTAAAATCAAGACTTACAACATTTTTATATGTCTCTGTATTTTATGACAGACCAGGCTGTTATGCACATGACTCATCAATGGAGGCAGTGACAGCTCTGTAACAGCTGACCTTTTAAGGATAAACCAATGTTGTGATGATAACAGATGCTCCCTGTGGCCATCTCACTAAGGATTTACCATGAAAACTCATAGATAGCGCTTATTTCAGCGCTTATTTGATGTACGTCATTTCACATCAGAGAAATCGCACTGAAGTACCTAAAGACGGAACAGATCGCTGGATTGCAGCCAAGGGTAGTACCTTCAGTAGAGGTGATATCTGCAAATAAAACCAAAATGGCATCATACAGCAGTGGCGTCTTTAACACATTACGTAGAAAGGGACATGATTATGTTTAACCCTCTAAATGGACCTCACCCATTTCCACTGCATATATCTTTTTGTTCTGCGGTGCTGGTTTCAGTTTTGAAAGCTCTCATGAGTGCGGGATATTGCCCGTTTAAGTTGTGATTTATGAATGACCAAATTGAGGAAACTCAGGGAGGGGCTTGTCTTTGTGCTTTTCATCTGCTTTGTCTGCAGTAATGTGGGAGCTGTTAAGGTCTGTTGTGGTGAAGAAAGAGCTAAGTCAAAAGGCAAGCTTTCGATTTACCAGTTCATTTATGCTCTGACCCTCACCTATGGTCATAAAATATAGACCATGAATAAGATCCTGAATACAAGCGGCCAAAATTAGCTTCTTTCAAAGGGTGGCTGAAGTCAGCCACCCTTTTTTTTTTTTGGCGTTGGTCAGCAGTAAACAAAAAGTATTCTTTAATTTCTGAAATTTATTTGATTCCATCATGTTCTAAAATTTTAAAAAAAGTGGAAAATTCAGAACTGAGAGGAGATTTGGTTGAATTTAGGAGTAACTCAATTTTGTTCATTCCAGTATCCCCAAAATTTTCCCGGTTGAAGTAGTATAAGCAGACATAGCCACTGCCTGCCTGCTTGCCTGGATGGATGGATGGACGGACGGACGGACGGACGGACGGACGAATTATAGAACAGTACAGCCACTTTAGAATGGAAATCTATCTCCCAAAAACGTAACTTGAAAACCCCTGCATGGATTTTAGGAAAAGTTGGCAATAGTAAAACACATGGCAGCTATTAATTACTTAATGGCTTCAGGATTATTTTAAGTCAAGTTGTTATAATTAACCAGACGAACTAATCAACGTATTTTGTTAGGATGATTTAGAACGACCAAAAAGAGTTTTCCTACATTTTGCTACAGAACTGCTGCATCACCTGCTGCCTCGTACATTCGTTAGTGGAAAAATACGCCTTAACAACACTGGAGGAAGTGCTTTGGTCTGACATATAAACCTTGCTGCTAACAAATCAAAGACACAAACTGAACAAAAAGTCCACTTTCAGCCATAAATTAGACATCAGATGAAACTTCAATTTTCTTTTCTTTTAGAATATATATAAAAAAGAAATGTTATTGACCAGGTTTAGAAAAACATTTTGCAGCCTTTTTAAAGAGCTGTTTTCTGAACTGAAGTGATCCCAAACATAAAAAATCAATTCAGGAACCCAAACCTAAGACAATATAGCTCCTCTTCATAACTAACCTAACCAATGAAAGGCTCAGATTTAGATTTACTCTACATTTTGTCTCCAGACTGAAAGAGGCCAGCAGCTTAGGTAACTTTCTGTTTAAAGAATGCCAACTATGACTATTTTCTGAAATGTCCCACCTCCTCATTGGTTTACCTTTAATCCACTTGGTGTGGCTGTAAACTTAGTGGCATTCCAACTTAAAACAGATCTGAAAACGTATTAGTTTTTCCTTCAGTTTTCCTTCAGTTTCCAACATTTAAAGCTACATTTGTGCACATATTTATTTGTTTTTTGGTCAGTCTTTATTTACATTTCTTGGTCATAACTATGGTATGAGTTAACTGTTATATTGGTTATTTTCAGCAAACAATTGGACGTCACTAATTGTAGCACTTTATCACATTTTGAATCTTATAAAACAAAGAAACATGTACATTTCTTAAATAAACGCTGACTCTTTTGAGTTATTTAGTATTTTTAAGATTTAAACCACTACACGTTGTAGTGTTTAACCTTCTAAACACTTTGTTTCACAGATTAAAGGAGGTGTTGGAAACATTCTTCAGAGATTTTGGTTCATATTGACATGATAGCATCATACAGTTGCAGTAGCATCATCTGGGTGGATGCTCTACCGTTACACCACATCCTAAGGATTGAGATCTGGTGACTGTGGAAGCCAGTGGCCAAACAGTGAACTCAGTGTCATGTTCAAAGACACAGTCAAATATGGCATCAAGAGCCAAAAGAAAATGGTACAGTGTGGTCATAAAGGAATGTACACAGTCAGCAGCAATGCTCAGGTTGGCTCTAAGGGCCCTAGAGCGTGCCATGAAAATATCCCCCCACACCATGACACCACCACCACCATCATGTCTAACATCCTGTCAGCAGCATCTACAGAACACAGTTCACAGACAGTTGCAAAGCTTCAAAATCCTCCTGAAATCTGCAACTTTACAATTTAGATGACATTTCTGAACTAACTAAATGCACAGTTAGACATCTTGGCACATGATGGCCTGACTTCAGATATGCAAAAAGAAAAACAGTGTGAAACGAATAATTTTTTCTCCTCTCTGGCTGGGTGTTCATTATTTAAAAATTGGAAAATAAGTCAGTGTGTGCCATACACTGCAGGTACCAAAGCATGCTGTCCCACAGGTAAGCCAGATGTTCTCTGCAGCAGACTACACTGAATCCAAGCTCTTCTTCGGAGCCTTCCTCATTGCAGCTCCTGCAGCCCTGCATCAGTATTCCAGGCCTGTTCATGGACACTGCGTTCCCTGAGCTGATGGAGACAGCATAGCAGCATCCCTGCACTGCTCCCATCACTCCACCAGGGGGCAGAGGGCTTCGCTGTATCTGCTTCATACATCCAGAAGCACTGTGAGCTGTAGCCTATTTTAATTCCTCCACTTTATCTCTCTCTCTCTCTCTCTCTCTTTTTAAATAGCTATCCTCTTTTCAAAGCTGGATTTAAAGGCTTCAGATTATTCATAAAATAGCAAAAACTCAACTGAGAGGGAGTCTGGTCCACATAGCCTCCTCAGCGATAAATAAATTTTTTTTCTATAGTGTTTGTATTTTGTGTAACCATATTCATTCCAATGAACTTGTTTTCTTTCATCTGTATGTATGTGTTAGTAGCTCAGTGCTGCCACTCAACTTTCTATGACCCCTAAATAACTAAAAGTCAGCAACTGTTCTTTGGTCAGCAGAAAGATCAGGCAGGCAGACACAAACAGGTTTGCACATGCAAACTCACTGTCTGGATGCACAGGGAACATATATTTGTACATAAATTCACGTTTCACACATTTTGAGTTGCATTTTATTTCCAGATCAGTCACACTCAGAAAGCTCCTCAGTGACTTTGGCTTCAGTCTAAGTAGGAACTACATTGGCAATAACAGAAAAATGAAGCTAATCGGTCACTGACGTTCTTTTTTTTATCTCTAATGATTTTGTCACTTTATGAACACAATGTTTTTTAATGGGATTTTATGTGATTGGTCAGCACCATCCATCCATCCATCCATCCATCCATCCATCCATCCATCCATCCATCCATCCATCCATTCATCCATCCATCCATTCATCCATCCATTCATCCATCCATCCATCCATCCATCCATCCATCCATCCATCCATCCATTCATCCATCCATCCATCCATCCATCCATCCATCCATCCATTCATCCATCCATCCATCCATCCATCCATCCATCCATTCATCCATCCATCCATCCATCCATCCATCCATCCATCCATCCATCCATCCATCCATCCATTCATCCATCCATCCATCCATCCATCCATCCATCCATCCACTTTTTACAGTTGCAGTTATGGTGTTTTGGGCTATGTCTCTACCAGCTTTGCAGATCTACAGCAACAGTTGTGAAGCCATTGTTGAAAAACCCTTAACTTGATTCAGCTGTCCTTTTAAATTTGAGGCTCATTTCAAAGCTTCCTTAGTTATCAAACATTTTAGAAAGGATCGTTTTTATTCAGCTGCAGTTCTTTTAAATGCACACAACATTCTTAAAATGTTTCAATCTGCTTTTAAAGCAACCCACAGCACTGAAACTACACTTCTAAAAGTTTTTCATGGTATTTTACTAACTCTCCTGCTTCTAGATCTGACAGCTGCCTTTGATATAGTTGACCACAATATTTTGATCACCCAGCTGGCCCTACAGTGCCTTGCGAAAGTACTCGGACCCCTTGAACTGGTCAACCTCTTGCCACATTTCAGGCTTCAAACATAAAGATATAAAATTCTAATTTTTTGTGAAGAATCAACAACAAGTGGGACACAATCGTGAAGTGGAATGAAATTTATTGGATGTGTCAAACTTTTTTAACAAATAAAAAACTGAAAAGTGGGGCGTGCAATATTATTTGGCCCCTTTACTTTCAGTGCAGCAAACTCTCTCCAGAAGTTCAGTGAGGATCTCTGAATGATCCAATGTTGTCCCAAATGACTGATGATGATAAATAGAATCCACCTGTGTGTAATCAAGTCTCCGTATAAATGCACCTGCTCTGTGATAGTCTCAGGGTTCTGTTCAAAGTGCAGAGAGCAACATGAAGACCAAGGAACACACCAGACAGGTCAGAGATACTGTTGTGGAGAAGTTTAAAGACGGATTTGGATACAAAAAGATTTCCCAAGCTTTAAACATCCCAAGGATCACTGTGCAAGCAATCATATTGAAATGGAAGGAGTATCAGACCACTGCAAATCTACTAAGACCCAAGACCTGAATCCAATCGAGAATCTGTGGAAAGAGCTGAAGACTGCTGTTCACAAACGCTCTCCATCCATCCAACCTCACTGAGCTCCAGCTGTTTTGCAAGGAAGAATGGACAAGAATTTCAGTCTCTCGATGTGCAAAACTGATAGAGACAAACCCCAAGCGATTTGCAGCTGTAATCGCAGCAAATGGTGGCGCTACAAAGTATTAACGCAAAGGGGCCGAATAATATTGCACGCCCCACTTTTCAGTTTTTTATTTGTTAAAAACGTTTGACACATCCAATAAATTTCATTCTTCTTCACGATTGTGTCCCACTTGTTGTTGATTCTTCTCAAAAAATTTGAATTTTATATCTTTATGTTTGAAGCCTGAAATGTGGCAAAAGGTTGACCAGTTCAAGGGGGTCGAGTACTTTTGCAAGGCACTGTACATGGTATCAACAGCTCTGAGTTGGACTGTTTTAAGTCTTATTTGCCTGACAGAAGTTTCTCCTTAACCCTCAGAGAATCTGTTTCCCCCTCAGCTCTCCTCACGTGGAGTTCCCCAAGGATCAATTGTTGGAGCCACTTTATTTTCCATTTAGGCTCCATCTAAATATTTTACATCTCATTTTATTCATATGCAGATGTCACTCAATTCTATTTTTATTTAAAATCACTATAGGCTGTTGAACCGAGGTAAAGGTATGGATGGCCTTAAATTTTCTGAACTTCAATGTCTGATTCCTGTCTGACCTCCTGCCGCCTGACCCCCTGCAGCCTTATGTGCCCTCCACATCTCTGAGATCAAATGTTTATATGGTTGTAGCGGTCTCGAGGTCCAGGCTGGTCCACAGAGGTTATCGGGCCTTTTCAGGTATAGCTCCTAAACTGTGGAACCAGCTTCTCCTTCATATCAGACAGGATTCAACTCTTAAAAACACATTTGTTCTCACTGGCTTTTAATTCAGCATGAATGTTGATTTATGGTTTTATTTTTTCTTGTCATGTTTTTAAATATTGCTGTACTGTACTGTTTTGTGTGCAGCAATTTGGCCAGCAGCAGGTTTATTTTTAAATGTGCTATATAAGTAAATATGATTGTTTTTTGAACGTTGATCAAAATTAGAGATTTTTGCCTATTTCTCTTTCGAAAACAAATAAAGTTCAGTTAGATTGGGTGGAGACCGTCTGTGAAGAGCAACTGAATTTAAATCCGGACTGTGACTGGGCCATTGTAACACCTAAATATGTGGATATTTATATAATCTAAACAATTCTATTCTATTCCTGCTTGTATGTTTAGGGTGGCTGTCCTGCTGGAAGTTGAACCTCCACCCCAGCCTTGAGTCTTTTGCAATCTCTAACAAGTTTTCTTCCAGGATTGCCAGGTATTTTGCTCCATCCATTTTTCCATTAACTCTGACCAGTTTCCCACTAGCTGCTAAAGAAAAGCATCCCCACAGCATGATGCTGCCACCACCATGTGTTAGCAGGGATAATATATTTTGCATCTTGGCCAAAAATGTAACTATGGTCTCATCTGACCCGTGCTGCTACATGGCTTATGGTGAACCACAAATTTGCGTTCTTATTGCTTTCTTCTTGTCACACTTACATCAGCGTTTTGGAGAAAATTACTTCTTCCACTTGATTAATGCTCTCATTGCCTGGTTTGTCTCCTTGTATGTTGTGTTCTTTGGTCTCCATGATGCTGTTCTTTTCTAATGTTCTCCAACAAACATCTGGGTCCTTCACAGAGCAGCTGGATTTATACTAAGATTCAAGATAAACATTAAATACAAATTAGGTGACCTCTGAAGACATCTGCTTGAACTGGATTCTACTAGGGGTATCAAAGTATAAGAGGCTGAAGACAAATGCACGCTAGCATTGTATTATTTTCCTTTCACTTCACAATAAAGCACTACTCTGGGTTGGTCTGCAACATAAGATCCAAATTAAATACAATAAAGTTTTTGGTTCTAATGCCACAAAATATGCAAAGGTTCAAGGGATGTGAATACGTCCAGCATTGTAAATAACTTCACAGGGGGCCTGCATCTCTGTCTGAGCGATTGTCTGGTAAGGTTACACAAAGGGCATTATTAGGTTTGATGTGAGGTTATGTAACCTCACAGCACTGCAAGCAATGAGAAAAACCACAGTGTTTGCTCTTAATGTTCTCAGTGGTGGAAGCCTCATCTCCTCTGGTGACCCTCCCTCCACGCCCATGATCACACAGCACTGCATAGACGCTTTGATTACCACAGTGGGAGCAACAGAAAGGCAGAGAGAGGAGGAGAAAACCAAAAAAGCAGGGGTTAAATGCTAAAGGAAAAAGAGCTGGTTATGCAAGCTAATTAGAACTCAAACTCAACAAAATATCAAATTTGAGAACCTTTTACTCTTTTCCTTCATTTGTAAATATTTCAGAAGAAAATTACATTTCAGATTTAAGTCTAATCTACTGTATTTACTAACTGAAATTCAAATCATCACTGGTTTGTTCAGCTGCACTGCAAAAATATTCATACCCCTTGACCTTTCCCACATTTTTTCATGCAAAGTAAATGAGTCCGGTGTAATGTTAATTTGTTGATAGAGTTTTCGTGTGTGTAATTTAATTGCAGTATTACAGCTGTTCTCAGCTGTCCTCAGGTTTTGTCCGGGAAAACATCAGTAAACAATCAGCCTCGAGCCACAAGAAGCCCCGTGGGTTAGGGTCAGGGTTAGACACTGCAATCATGTGGAAGGTGTTCTGTAGCTCAGTACAAGGCAATCCTGGCAGAGAATCTATTAGAGGCTGCAGAAGCCTTGAGACTAAGGAGGAGGTTCACCTTCCAGCAGGACAACAACCCCAAACAACAGCCAGGGTTACAATACTTTCTTGATTATGAAATTACTCACAATGAATAAACAAATAAATAAAGGTGAGCTATTGCTTTGCCAACATTTATGGCTCTCCCTTTAAATGTGCAATTAATTTCCCTGACAAAAGATGCGACATGACACGCAATTGCCTTCAATAACTGTCAGTAGACTAAATGGTGGAGGGAGGGTAAACCCAAGAGAAGCTGTAGAAAAAATTCTAGTCACCCTTATAAACATATTAAAAATTTGTGATCAGTACAGCTGCTATAGAATATCTTAAACATACCATTATGTCATGTGTTTTATTTTAATCCAGGATTATAAATGAATACTTTAAAAGTTCTGAATGATGTAAAAACCCTGTCCATTCAGAATGCTTTGTTTTCCTCATATTATGCTTATCAATTTCCAGTTTTAAGTAATCCGTGTCCTAAAAATGTCCAGATACTGTTAAATATTTCCCACACTGGTTTCCAGAGTCAGAATTACACAAACAGGGTCTAATACTGTATATGTACATCCTATCACCTTTATATTTTAATATGTAGTGCTGGAAGCTTTAAAATTTATTTTCATTTGAGGGAAAAAACCAAGGAACTGAAGACCTAAAGAGTAAAATTGTGAAGTCAAACTTATGAACCCAATTTTTGTTTGATTGAATAATTAAAAGTCCAAACCTCATAAGACATTCATGCCAGTGATGAGTGGATGAAAACCTCTGGGAGGATCTGCATATTTCTCTGGGATGGACTTTCTCAGCTCCAAGCACTGATCTACAAACCCTGAAAAAACAAGCCGATCTTTGGCTGACTTTGAGTATTGGCTTCAGCTGTGTACGGTATCTGAGTGCTTTGTGCACACATGCACACTTAGAACAGGATGTTAACAGGCAAAAGCAATCCTTTTAGTGTGGTGAAGTAGAAAGGTTTTGCAGGGAAACATCCGGTAGGGAAAAAACCCCCACAATGTAGTGTTTCTTTCCTAGGAATGAACATTTTCCAGAACTATAGTGTTACGGTTAAAAAGCTTTGCTGCAGCACGAGGCAAACATTCAGTATAACTTCTGCAGAATCTTTAGTTTCTGTTTAACAGAGGAGGAGATATTCTCACCGTGCAGATGCAGTAAACTCAGATATTTGATAGGTAGAGCTGATATTTTTGGATCACAGTTCCCAGTGGTCGTTTACAATGTGTTATCACCATTTTACAACAGCAGGCTGAAGCCATGATCTCTGCAGAGCACACAAGGCTTTACATCTGTCAACTCAGCTGTTATTTTTATGGGAGAGCTGATGCCAATATTTTTACAGCTAACTTGCTTTTTCTCATTTCTGTTAAAATTCCTTAACTCTGTCCTTTTACGAGATTAAAATCATGGTTTAATGTTCTGCATGTGCACCAAATTAGTTGCAAATCACCAACCATCCCTTTTGGCTGCTTTACTGTTTTTTCATGGTTTAGAACCAAAATCAACAAATGGTTAAAAACAAAATGAAATGTTAGTAAAACCCAGATTATCCAAATCAACAAAAACAAAAGCAACAAAAATAAATGGCAACCAGTATGATAAACAGTAAACATCAATAGGAAACCAACAATAGTAATGTAAAGTATGAAAAAATATTGAAATGTAGTAAAATGAGGTGAGATATTTGTAACATACCTGGAGAAGAAGAAGTAGACATTGACACCAGTCAATCTGGAAATGGTTAAAAAGCCATTTATCCACAAATGGAGAAAACATGGAACCTTCAGTTATGTAGGCCGGCCACCATGGAGTGGAGTCAAGGCTCCAAGAGGGCATGAAAGACAGGACGGAAGGTGTGCATCCCCTTTTATCTAGTATTAAACTAACAGAGCATTCAGGAAAAAAAATATCAAAGCAATAGTCAAACATGGTGGCAGTAGTGTCGTGGTCTGAGGCTGCTTTGCTTCTTCGGCACCTGGGCGGCTTCCTGTAACTGATCAAAGCATGACTTTCACTCTCAAGAAGAAGGAAAAGGATATTTCTGAATTCTTTTGGCACACATGTGCAATATGTTTAAAATTAAAATAACAAAATTTCATGCACTTGATTGACACACAGAGCTTCACCAGCCGAGACCCTAAAAATAATTTGTTTCCCTGAAAGTGATTCCTTTAAATGTCATATTTGATTTGTAAACACTAGATTCTATGATCATGGCTTCTGTTCTATAAAATACAATCATGTTAAGAAGAAAGTACACCCTCTTTTTGTTCTGTGATTTTACATATCATGTCATTTTAAACATTGTGTTTTTACCGGGTTCTAAAATTGTTTACCCCCAACTTTACAAAAACACAGGAGATTCCACACTGTTAGCACTTATTAAACAGAGACAAAGCAAAAATGAAAAAGCTGTGTGAAAAACTAAGTACACCCTTACTGCTTCCACAGGATTTAAGAGAGGAAGTAGCAGGTTTCACTGATTAAATACAGTTTATGAAGGTGTTAGCACCTCTGTAAAAGTGTGTTTGATCATTACCACATTGTCAAGGTGGACAGGCATTAGATATGACCTTAGAGAGGCAAATTTCAAAGTTCATCACTTTACAGTGAGAAATCCTATTCACAAGTGAAGAAATGGAAGACAAATTTACCCCAAAGTCAGGCTATTTATTCCTCAGAGAAAACCCCAAGCCCTTCAATTTAGACTCTGCAGGCCTCAGTTAGCATGTTATATATTAATGTTCATTTCACTATAATCAGATAAAACTCAGCAAGTACTTTTGACAAAGTTGAAGGAGAAGCTTTAAAGAGAAATTTGTAGCCCAGTGTTTCTGCAAGCCAAATGCCTAATATCGCCTGTCAAGCATATTGGTAGAGAGATGATGATTTGGGTTTGCTGCCACAGGACCTGAGCACCTTGCAGACATTGGGTGGACCATGAGCTTTTCTGTACATCAAAATATTCTCTTGAGTTAAATGTGACTCCAGCTGTCTGAAAGTCACAGTATGGCCCAAACTGGGACATGTAACAATAATGTCATGATTCTTAGGTGTTTGGGTTTTGTTTTCCATCATCTCTTGGTTGTTGTTCATTGGGTCTTGCCTACGATTATACTTATGTTTTCCAGGTGGTGCTTTAGTTTCTAACTTGTTCCGTTTATGGTTCATTTAATGTTCTGTTGATTTTCCAGTAAGGGCTGCATGGTGGCGCAGTTGGTAGCACTGTTGCCTTGCAGCAAGAAGGTCCTGGGTTTGATTCCCAGCCTGGGGTCTTTCTGCATGGAGTTTGCATGTTCTCCCCGTGCATGCGTGGGTTCTTACCTGGTACTCCGGCTTCCTCCCACAGTCCAAAGACATGCCTGTTAGGTTAATTGGTAACTCTAAATTTCCCTTAGGTGTATGAATGAGTGTGTGCATGGTTGTTTGTGTGTTGCCCTGCGATGGACTGGCGACCTGTCCAGGGTGTACCCCGCCTCTCGCCCATAGACTGCTGGAGATAGGCGCCAGCTCCCCCGTGACCCACTATGGAATAAGCAGTAGAAAATGACTGACTGACTGATTTTCCTGTGGTTATATTGTGTCATTGGATTTCTGTTTAGTTCCAATCATGTTTGTTTTCACTCTCTGTGATTGTCATCAGCTTCATCCGGTCCACCTGTGTGTTGCCTATCAATCTCATGTTTTTCACCTGTGCCATGTTCTTTATATGCTCTACTTTCTGTCTAGTCCTCCAGGTATCATGTTAAACCTGTCCATGTCTTCATGCCTTGCCTGCTCGTGTTTTTGCCTGAATGTAAGTTTAAAAACATTTTCTGTATTCTGTGGTCCACTCCAAGAGACACTCATCCTTGACAAATGAAGCAATTTTGTAGAGAAGAGTAGGCCGAAATTCTTCCACAACAATATGATAAAGGACTCCTCCAAGATATTGCTGCTAAAGATGGTTTTTCAAGCTGTTTGATCCTGGGGTGTACTTATTTAAGAAACACTGACAATGTAGAATCTGTTGGGTGTTTATCCACATTTCAGATTAACTTTATTTCAGAATCTGGCTGCATGGTGGTGAGGTTGGTAGGACTGCTGCCTAGCTGCCAGAAGGTCCTGGGTTTGAATCCCAGCCTGGGGTCTTGCTGCATGGAGTTTGCATGTTCTCTCCGGGTTTTCCAGCTTCTTCCCACAGTTCAAAACATGAGTGTTGGGTTAATTAGTCTCTTTGAGTTACCTTTAGGTGTGTGTGTGTTTGGGTGCATAGTTGTGTGTGTCTCTGTGGATGGACCGGCGACCTGTCCAGGGTGTACCCCACAACCCTGCAAGAACAAACGGATACAGACGATGGAAGGAAAAGAACATACCCCTGTTTATTATGTTTTGATAGATAAAACTATGGATCTGAAAAAGGATTACGGGTGTAGTTTCATTTTACTACCTTTTTACTACTGTTAATTTGTAGCAAGACAACCAAACACTTTTGAGAAGTCAAAGGCCAAGAGAGCAGAAATGGTTTCAAATCTGACTGAAATATGTATGTAAGACAGCCTCGCATACATGAAGACACGGCAGAGACGTAGCAGTTGAACCGGAAAGAAACGAAGGTGTTGTTTGTTGAGGTGTGTTAGAGACACGCAGAGAAACATGATGATTTGTTCCCCCTGGGGTTCGTGTTTTATTCATCAGGACTTGATGCATCCAAGTATAGGATCATTCGGTTTTTGGCACCTTTAGAGATTTCATTTTAAATTTGAACAGCACATTAAAAATGAAAAGAAACAAAGAAATGACTAAGGCTGTGTGAATTTTAAAAACAAAAATAAATACATACATACATTTATTTATATATCTTTAAAGAAACCAACCAAACTGTTTAAAAAAGCAGTTTTGTTCAATGTAAATTGTTTGGTTTTTCTGACAATGTAATGAGATAAAATATGCTAAATAATAGTAATAAAAAAGAAATTATAATAATACCACACATGAAAACATTAATACTTTAAACTCTAGCGCCTTTGCTTTTTTCCCCTTATAATAATTAAACTTTAAAACTTAAGTTTCTCAAGAGCAGGTTTGCTGTAATTTTATAGCATGCATTTAATTTCTGAAATTGTGAGTGTCTTAGCTTTTCTTGTATTTCATATTAAACTTGTCTATGTTTTTGTGTCTGGCGTCCTCTTCTTTTTCTTTCCCTCTGCTCCTTCCTTTTGTTTTGCAGAAGTCATGTTTTGGAGTCTTTGCTGGTCGAGCTTTGACTCCTTTGCTTGGCTCTTTCTGATAGGGGGTGGGGTGGCGGGGTTCAACACTCCCGTTACACCAACCCCCCTGAAAAAGAAAGAGAACAGGGACGGAGAAAAAGACGAGAAGGTTCTATTAAAAGAATAAGAATACTCTACTGCTGAATACCTGCGTCTGCTTCTGGTACCTAAAGGACCTTCTCTTGTTCTTGACCTTCGAATAAAGAGATAGAAAAGTCTTTTTCTCCTGTTATCAACAGCACTTGGTTGAATTTCTTCTCTCTTTGTTTTTTGCTTCGGTAAAGTCTGTTATCTCTCGATAATTAATGTAATAATTTATTTATAAAAGAAAGATATATATATACATATATATATATATATATATATATATATATATATATATATATATATATATATATATATAGATAGATAGTACCTTGGTTAGAGATTACAGATTGGGCTACTTCTTACTGAATCCCAAGCTGTAACAATTCACAGTTTTAATGCAAAACAATTAAGAAATTAGTCAAGAAATAAAAACAGGCGTATATTTCTTAGCAGTAGGCTGGCTGAGGGGGAGCTCGACTTGTCGCTCCAATCGAACTCAAGGGCAATGAAATCATGGAACTGATTATCTCGTAAATGCCCACCCCTCCCACCCTTCATTTGGTGCCCCAAACCTCAAAAAGAAAACCTGTCCAAAAATATGACAGATCTCACTCGGGACCACCTGATCCACTCAATCCTGGAACAAGCACACTTGTTCAAACTCTCTCAACAATGGCTATGGAAAAGTCATGCGTTTGAATAAAAAGAATGAATGTCTATAAACATGGAAATCCAACTTCTCCAAGGGCGGACTGCGCCCACAGGGCTTTCCTGTGTCTCCTGAACTCCACTGAGCTTGCCAGGCCTTTTTTCACTCTCTCATACAGGCGTGGTTCGGCGGTTTGCTGTGTTGGTGTGGCTCGAGTCTTTCAGGTCCTTCTGGATGCAGTTGTGGACTTGAAGGAAGTTGTGGTCCCTCTCAGAGTTGTAGGTGGCCGTGGGCGTACCAGATGACTTGAGGGTGTCCCGGGGGAGTGTGTACATGGAGATCTCTGTGGATGGCAGCGCGCTGAAGCCCTTGAGGCCCACAGGTGAGGCGTCACGGGAATGTGATGGGTCTGTGGATCGGGAAGAGGAGCGCGAACGACGCCTGTAGCGATAACGATAGCTGGGGATCCGCGTTATGGCCGAGCCTTGGAGGTAGTCAGCTGCGCGTGCCCCTATCCGCAGCTGTCGATGGCGGTCGATGAACATGTGCACGGCCAAGACGCCAACCATCTCAGCCATAATAAAGGATAGGGCACCAAAGTAGAAGGACCAGCCGTATGAATAGCTGTTCTTCTTTGAGTCGCTTTTTGAAGGGTCTCCCGCATTGGCTGATATGTACACAATGATCCCGATAATGTTGCTCAGACCTGTTGGATTGGACGTTGTAGAGTGGTCATCAATGAAGATTGGATAGAAGAAAAAAAACAGGAAAATATAAAGAAAAAAGAGAAAAGACAGAGTGTCAGCTGAAAAGAGCTCCTAGTGTTATTATCTGATCAACTGTTCAATGTCATACAAGGAACAGAATATGTGCTTCAACTTGTTAGTCTAGTCATAGAGAATATTTTGACATGGTAAGTGCTGAAAGATGGATAATAGGGAAAGTGTGTCAGGGACAGCATATTTTTAGAGATGAATCCCAAAGGGTGACGTTTAGCCTAGCAACAAGATCAAGAGAAAAGACCAGAATACGAAAGAAGAAATGACTTATAGCTCAGGTACAACAGATGACCAAAAGTCAGACATTTCAGACTGTAAATTATGTTTTATATCTTCTATAAATCAAACTGGAAAAAAAAGAAAAACTTTCTCCTTATGATTTCTTCAGTTTTGGCTTTTTTGTCACACTTAAGTGTTTCAGATTATCAAACAAAAATTATTTTGAGACACAGAAATCCTGAGTAAATAAAAATGTAATTTCTTTTTAGTTAAATAAGGGGAACATTTCCAAACCAACTTGGACCTACATGAAAAGTAAAAACCACCTGAACCTTACAAATGGTTGTGCCACCGTTTGTGGTAACAATTGCAAGCAAGTCTTTTTTGCAGTAAATTGCAATGAGGGCTTTGCATCACTGTAGAGTAATTTTGACCCACTCTTCTTTACAGAATTTTTTTAATTCAGCCACATTGGAGGGTTTTGGAGTGTAAATGCCTGTTTAAGGTTGTGCTACAGCATCTCAATCAGATTTAATTCCTGACTTTGACGAGGCCACTCCAAAACCTTCATTTATTTTTTTGGAGCCATTCAGTGTCGGACTTGCTAGTGTGCTTTGGATCATTGTCCTGCTGTTTAACACAAATGTACTTGAACTTCAGGTCACAAACCGACGACCAGACATTCTCCTACAGGAGTTTCTGGTGGAGAGCAGAATTCATGGTTTATTTGACCACAACAATTCATCCAGGTCCAAAAAGGAACAAAGCAATCCCAAACCATCACACTACCATCACCATGCATAACTACCGGTGTACTTTTCTTTTTCCAAAATGTGTGTTAGCTTTACTCCAGATCAAATTGGACACACACCTTCCACAAAGTTCCACTTTTGTCTCATCAGTCCACAGAATATTTTCCCAAAAGTCTTGGTAAACATCATAATGTTTTTGAGAAATGTGAGAAGTACCTTGTTGTATTATTATTTGTTCATCAATGGTTTTCACCTTGAAACTCTACCACTGATGTCATTTTTGCCCAGTCTCCTTATCACTGTTGAATCATGAACACTGACCTTGGTTCAGCCAAGTAGGGTGTGTTGTGCTTTGGATGTTGTTCTGGGTTCTTTTGTGACCTTCCGGATGAGTCATTGACACAGTCTCGCAATAATTCTGGCCACTCCTGGGAAAGTTCACTGCAGTTCTGGTTTTTGTTTGTAGACCTTTCAAGCCCAATCAAAATTAGTTTCCTGCTGTTTTCTTTAAATTAGGGGCCCAATGTGTTGCTTTTTGATATATTTTAGCCTACTTTATGTTGCCAGACAAGTTCTATTTAAGTGATTTGTTGTTTCTAAAGATCTGTCAGTATTCCGGCCTGGGTGGTGCTAGTGAAATTGAACCAAAAATGTTGCTTAATCCCAGTAATTCATGATTTAACAAGGGAGGTAATTGCTTAGGGCCAGGTTGGTTTAGATAGATTTTTTACCTTTAATAAATGAAATCATAATTTAAAAACTCTTTTTGTATTTACTCTGGTTGTTTTAGCCTTAAAAAATTGTATCATGGTGTGAAGCATTTAGGCATGATAAAAATGCAAAAACAGAATAAATCTGTAAGGAGGAGAAATCATTTACTTAACAGCACTGCTTTATAAAGTGAAATTGTAAGAAAGCTGATATATTACATCCAATACATGTTTGGCTATCAACAAATTAACAAGCCACACAGTCATTTGTTTGTCAAGTTACTTGATAAGAACTGGTCAATTAAACTTGTTTAAGTCACATATTTAGAATTAATGTCCTGCTTCCTGTCTTATTTAGCTGGTGTTTGACTCACCTGCAGACACAAAGAAGATCCCTGCACTGAGGATGATGTTGTGGCGTGACTTGTAGAACTCACTGGCAGCTATACACAGACCTCCCATGAAGAGCAGGATGACACTGAGGATGGGGAAGATGCTGGAAGCTCGCACCGCACCTGGAGGTAAGACGAGGACATGTAAATGCAGGATAGAAAGAACCAGTGTTTGATTCAGAGTTTAGTCAGAAATGATGATAAAAAGAAGGACAAAGAAAACAGGAAAATGTGACGCACTGACAATCAAAGAAAGAGAAGCACATTAGGATCTAATTCAGCACTGGATCCTTGTGGGAAAGCACATCCTAATCAACACCCTATCAGGTCTGTGAAAGACTATCAACACTGTGAAGTGAGTGTGCATCCCTACAGCGAGCCTGTTCCCCTGCCTTATGTAATCCTCCTCTTACACTCTACCTCTCTGTCGTTCAGAACAGTTCTGCAGCACCATCAGAGCTAGCTAGTCGTTTTCAGCACCAATACCACATTCTTTCAAACTGAGTAACATACTGTATATAGAACTACGTTTTAGTGCAACAAATTATTCCAGTTTAAGATAAAATGAGATTGTAGCCTGCAGAACAAACTATTCCAGTGGGTCTGCACATCCTATTGGAGTCTTTTCATCGGGTGGTTAAGATGCTTCTAGTTATCTACGAGACTGCAGTAGGCTAAGGTAGAATGTTTAAAATGTCTTATAGTTTCCCTCCGACTGCCACAACATTGACTACACTTCTTTGATCCAAAAAGCCAAGAATCACCTGCAGCAACACACGCAGGCCCAGGAATCCGGCATAACCTTTGGCTTTCATCATGTTTTTGGCGAAATTGTGTAGCATCACAAGAACATAACTGTTGGGAACCCTTCACATCTGAAGCATGCTATGTAACAAACCTTTGATGGTTTAGCTTGTGTGTGACAAGCAGTAAATTCTTCATCTACCCACTGTTACTTAAACTGATTCAGGCCACTGGGCTAACACTGCTTGCCCAAAGATTAGTGGTGAAGCTAGTGACTGAAACAACTTGCAGCAGAAGGTGGAAATGCCTCTTCACAAAATCTGGGCGAAGCTGTCAGTGACGTGATGGCAGCCAGGGTTACATCGGGTCCAGTACACTGAGAAGACGTCAAAATCTCGTCTTATCAACAACAGGCAACAATGGATCATCAAGGGCAATGTACTAGGTGAACAACTCTGTTATTTCACTGCTAGGGGGTTGTCCCAGAATGTCTTCATCATCTTCTTCAGAGTTTGCTGCAGATTTAGCTACTGTGGTTTCTCACTGCTCCTTTGAACTCAATGTTGTGTTGACTTTTTAGATCTTTTATTAAAATACAAGTGAAAGTGCTTGAATTCGATCATTCTCTTAACTGTTCAGAGAAAAGGTTGCAGTCAGCATTGCTGTTTTCAACTTTGTTCACTAGGAAAGAGCTCCACACAGCAGAGATCACTCCTTCTCTACCATCGAACCCTTAAGTTAGAGAAGAACATCAGGATACATTCAAGTGGTGTCGCCTCTGTTTCATGCTGCATCGCTTACTAGGTTGGAGTATGTGTGTGCAGACTGATGCTGTTTATCGCAGGGAAAATGTAGCTCCTGTCAAACTGGTATCCTGTAGTGTTGGAGCTCTTTAATGAATGCAAGAATGACTACATGTACATGGTATTGGACAAATACCACATGCTGGCATCGGTATCGACCCTTCCCTAGTTTTTGGGACCTTCATGTGAAAAAAGTCCCTAAAAAAGGGCTTTAAGGCTCGGGCATATTTCTGGCCACACTGCAGTGCAGAGGAAGGCTGCTGGTGCCCTTGAAACAAGACAGCATCCTTACAGCCAATTATCAAGAAGCAGAAACTAGAAGTGGAGTATGATGTTACTTTTGAGGTCAGGCAGGGTCATTGGATGGCTGCACAGCATCCTGAGGTGTCAGGTAAAATCAGAGTCATGGCCTGAGTAGCAGACCAGAGTCATTCAGGAGAAACTGTGTGAAAGTGTCCCATACGGTCACCTCCTGTTTAACATGCACACTTAAACTTTTATCAGGGTGGTTAAATTTTCACCACTTCACCTCATCTCCCCATGTACTTGCCTGCCTCAGCACTTCCCCAGTTTCTCCCCCAAAGTGCTGACGCTGGGCTGTGTGGCTCATGCTGAACTTGGCTGCCTGTAACTCCACAGGCACCAGCCGGGGGTCCCGGGGGCCCATCTTCCTGCCTATACCTGCTGACATTCATCACTGCCTTCCTTGCTTTGCTCTTTATCCCACATTCGTTTAGCCCTAGAACCATAAGACTTTGTGGCGGCTGCAAGGCATGGCTGGAAAGTCACCCTGAGCTCACACTTGAGCTGACAGGATACAGTTAACAGCTGCTGCGCCAAGGGGAAGCAACAGCTGGCTGGATGCTCGCACTGTTGGGCTCCCACCTTCAGCACAAAACACAACCAATAAGACCGTGGTTCTTTGGACTGACTGACAAAGCAATCACTTTTTACTGTAGACTACCCAATCTTTGATTTTTTTTTGCTAAAACTTGCCATATTGCAAAGGAGAGACAAATAAGCATCCTTTGACTGCGTTGTGTTAAAGATCATCGAAAGTTGTTGTGATTGGCTTGAAATAGCGATGTGAATATTTCTGCTTTTTACATCATTGATTTTGGATTACAGCAATTACTATGTTCTGGTCTTGTTTTCTCTGAGGATACTAAATTAAAATTAAATGGGAAATATGACTTCCTTTTAACGCATTTTCTTTTTTTTTTTATGAAGGCAGTCATCTGTAGATTCACTTAAATTCCAATATTTACAGAGATATTTACACATCATTTTTTGGAGGTTACAGTTGGCATTATTTTAGGTTAGGAATCCAAACCTGTACTGTTTGTCTTAAATTACCACATAAGTATTCAATAATTATCTTGAAATTTTTTTAACATTAATTACTTTTATTTAAATTAATAGTTATCCATTGATAATTTAACATTTAATTCACCTAGTTTAAAGCAGCTCAGAGAAAAATAATAGAAACATATTTAAATTTGTTAATGGTGAACTTCTGAATCAATCAAACAAAACAATATGACATATTTTTTTTTTTACCTTTGTAATGACTAAATTAAAACCTGTTTTTCAATGTTGTTATATTGTCCACTCCTTCATTATGTATTGCACCAATTAGGGTTTGAAGGTTTTTTTTCTCAGTCTGAGCTGGAGGATTTTAATAATGCTAGGAAACTAATTTCTTAATTAACATTTAAAACCTTTGTTCTCAAGATATTCAAATGTAATGTTAAAATGAGGCACAGGAACTGATCAACCGAAAATTGACCAAGTCCGATTTCAGGTTATTGCATCTCTAAAGTAAAATGTTTGTTTCTGCAGCTATCTCTACATTTTAAATGAGCGGCAACTGTAAGGGATTTTCAGGTAAATGAAAGATTGTTGAACTAGTAAATAAACAGAAGAGGAAGTGGTTTTATTTTGACATTTTCTCCAGAGTCCTTTTATACAGGGTTGATTTGGAAAAACATTCATGTGGTCATTATTATGAAGTTAGAGCTAATATGAACAGCCATTAAAATCCCATAACCCAGGTCACTGGCTAATAATCAAGACCATCCTTTCACAGTAAAACATTCCCAGCAGATGCAGTTTGTTGCTCACATACTGGCTTTTTTACACTCTTCATTACATAAAATGAAAACTGGTACTAAGACTCAAGTCTCAGACCAGGAGTCCAAGTCAAGCCTCAAGTCTTTAGGGCAAAAGTCGAAGTTGAGTCTGAAGGTTTTCATTTTTGTGACTTAAGTGTGACTAGAGTCGGAATAAATATTTGTTTCTGCTGAATTTGCACTCAAATATTATTTCTCAAAGTCCAAAAAAGGCAGCTGCCAAACATCCAAGGTCTATGTGATACAGGATCCCAAATGGGTGGAGTAGAGAGAGATGTCCTTATCCTCCCTACTCTGTTTCTTTTCTGAGCAGAAGGAGGGTCAGATAGATGGAAGTCTGGGGAAAATTATTAAACTAAACCCATTCTTCAATTGGTTTATTTCAGGAACAAGCTCAGCATCTTCATCCCCTTCTGCTTGCCAAACTGACCACAACCCTTCCCTGCTCATGGAGCCTGCTACTGGTCCATCAGTGTCCACCAGCTCTTTTCTTTCTGTGTCTCTAGAGGTCATGGGAAGAGGCAGCTGGGAATACTAAACTGGAACAAGGCTGCAGGTCCAGATAGTGTCAGCCCTTGAGTCTTGAAGGCCAGGGTGGATCAGCCAAGTGGGATTTTGCAGCATCCCTTCAACCTTAGCCTGACCCATGACAAGGGTCCAGCATTGTGGAAGACATCCCACCTTGTTCCAGTACCTAAAGAACCTCATCCATCAGTCAACTATAGACCTGTTGCCCTGACATCCAGCATTATTAAAGTCCTGGAGAGGCTCCAGCTGGCCCACCGGAGGAAGCAAACAAGCACCTTTTAGGACCCTCTGCAGCTTGCTTAGCACCATGGAGTTGAAGATGTCATCAAACACCTGCTTCTGGACAATCAGGCAGCACTGTGAGGACCATGTTCTCCAGAACATTCAACACAATTCAACCTGATTTGCTTTGTCAGAAACTCCAGAAGACTCAGGTGGCGGCCTCAACAATTTCCTGGATCAAAGAGTACCTGACAAACAGACCACAGTTTGTGAGACTGAATGGTTGTGTTGTCAGCAACACAGGAATGTGAACAACACAGAGGAGATCATTGTAGATTTCAGGAGAAACAGGAATTATACATGTCAAACATGGGGTGGTGGAGTATATATATACACCTTGGTGTTTACCTAGGTAACAGGCTAGAGAGGCAACCGGTAAGCTGTCTACAAGAAGGGAAAGAGCAGGCTGTAATTATTCAGGTTACATAGGTCCTTCAGTGTCTGGAGCAAGATGCAGTAGATCTTCTAAATGTCTGTTGGGGGGAGTGCAATCTCTTATGCCATAATTTGTTGAGGTAGCAGGATCGGAGCCAGAGACTTTAAAAAGCTGATGAAGAAGGTTGGTTCTGTTCTGGAACCTCTAGAGATGATTGTGCAAAGAAGGATTCTTCATAAAATGAAGAAAATGACAGAGAACCTGAGGATTCTCTTCATGAGACAGTCATACAACAACAGACTATCAGAGGCTTCTCACTTAATCTGCTGACTCAAATCTGCTGCAACACAGAATGCCACAGGAGATCAATCCACAGCCATCTATCTGTAATAATTCTTTAAAAAGAACATAGTCACTATTTCATCTAATTTACTTTGGACTTAAGGAAGTAGTTTGAATTAAGCTGATTTATATAACTTCAAGCATTTAAATAAAAGAAAATGTGTTTCTACCTGAACATTTTATGTCACTATTAGACATCATGACGTGCTCATGGCTTTCTTTAACCTTGCTTGAAACAGCTTGACCTCTTGGAACCAATCTGTATGATAAAGAAGACTTTAATGGCTCTTTTCATCTTTCCCTTCAGGTTCGTCTTTGCCCATGATCATCTCCCCCAGCAAAGTCCCTCAAAAAGTCTGTTTTCACCTCAGTCTCTTGTGTAATTTGCTGTCAGTCAGAGGATGAGATAGTTTAAAAGATAAAATTTCATCTCGTTCTCCTGCTCTCCTTGTCTCCTTGCTCGTCCATGGGGAATTGTGGGGTTTAGAGTTACCGGTGAGGGCGGCTTGATTAAATATTAAGTTGTCCTAAGAGTTGACCCCGCTCCTGTGTCCCACTCTGAAATCTTTTAAAATTTCCAAACATCTCTGCCTCCATTCCTGAAAGTACTGACATGGTCATTCACAGCACATTACGAGGGAGAAGGCAAGGGGCCTTGCTTTCATCCATCAGTTTCATTTGCCAGGACAAAAGAGGAGAAGAGGGCCAGCTGGATTTATTGATTGCTGACAGTGGGATGGTTAATGGTGCAAGATCTCAAGGTGACACTAAAGTTGAAAAAAAAATTATTTGCAGACAAATGAGAAAAAGGAAAGTTGTTTTTAATTTCTTTCTGGACGTTTTGTTCAGCTGTATGATCGAGCAAATTTAAAATCTTTTTAAACATCTTTTTCCCAATTTTTCACATTTTCTTACAGAAACAAGCAGAAAGTTTTGTGCAATCATTTTTGATATTGGCAAAACAATAAAAAATTCTGCTTCAGATGTAGGAGAATCTAAAAAGCAAAGCAATATTTTAACTTTCTAAGGAAAAAGGGGTCAAGGCTTTGCATGGCTTTGAGCATCAGCTACCCAGAAGTGCTTCTCCAATCCCGAAATTTCCCTACATTCACATTCAATGCTCTGAAAAGTGCAGTGACCTTCAGAGTGACCTCCCAGCCTGCTGGGCGCCTACTGTGGGATCACGCTGCAGTTTGCTGCACCAACATGCCCCTGGGATTGGCTGACCATGCTCTACCTCTGAAGGAAACGCTGAAATCCCTGCAGATTTTTCATGCCAGGATGCATCCAGTTCTCGTGCATAAATACAGAGCATGCGAGTGCTCGCTTGTCATTTGATGAAGCCGTGTTTCAGAGCAGAAGACAGGGTCATAACCGATCCCCCAAGGCAGTATGGAAAGCTGCTTTATTTACAACCAGTCCTTTCTTCCTGTGTTCTTCAGGTTACGCATCTTCACGTTTTATTTTTAAGGATTGGCCCTGTCAGAATGTTGTATTCTGCCTGGGGGGATGTTTAAGTATGGCAGTATCCCTGGGGAAAGCAGGCAGAAAAACTGACAAGCTGACAAAAAAGCAGGGAGCAATTCCTGCTGTAGATGGGGAAAAAACTGTGCAGTCTTGCCCTTCTTTAAATATTACATCATTATATCACATGTTTAGAGAAGATTTTGTACTCAAGATGCCTTTCTTCTTGAAAATTACTACTATATGTTTAACTATGTTGTTTTTGTAACTCGATTGATGATTTTGTAAAACAGGTTTTAGCTACATTTTCTACGTTTATTTCAAAATAGCTATAGTTGTGTCTGTTTGCCTATACATGGATTACAGTTTGAGGTTTTTGGACACTGTCTTTCATGACGGAGGAAGCTCATTTCAGCCGCTTGTATCCGGGATCTCGTTCTTTCGGTCATGACCCAAAGTTCATGGCCATAAGTGAGGGTAGGAACGTAGACCGATTGGTAAATCGAGAGCTTCGCTTCTCGGCTCAGCTTTCTGTTCACCACAACGGACCGGCACAGCGCCCCCATTACTGCGGCAGCCGCACCGATCCGTCTGTCGATCTCCCGCTCCATTCTTCCCTCACTCGTGAACAAGACCCCAAGATACTTAAACTCCTCCACTTGAGGCAGGACCTCCCTTCCAACCTGAAGAGGAAAAGCCACCCTTTTCTCCGTAGGGTGGCCGGGCACTCCCTTAGAGATAGTGTGAGGAGCTTGGCCATCCGGGAGGGGCTCGGAGTAGAACCGCTGCTCCTCCACATCGAGAGGAGCCAGTTGAGGTGGCTCGGGCATCTATACTAGATGCCTCCTGGACGCCTTCCTCGGGAGGTGTTCCAGGCACGTCCCACCGGGAGGAGGCCCAGGACACGCTGGAGGGACTATGTCTCTCGGCTGGCCTGGGAATGCCTCGGGCTCCCCTTGGAGGAGCTGGAGGAGGTGTCTGGAGAGAGGGACGTCTGGGTGTCTCTGCTGAGTCTGCTGCTCCCGCGACCCGGTCCCGGATAAGCGGAAGACGATGAGTACGAGTCTTTCATAACCTCATTCAGAGATACATGCAGCTTCATTTCAATGACCGTCAAAAGTCACGAAAAGTATTTTTTCATGACTTTTTAAATTTTTAACCCCATAATTCCTTTAATCTCAGTATGCTATTTTTAATAAATCTACATTATTTTTTACTTACTGTGTAAATGTTCCCTTACTCCACAGTCTCTTATTCCTATATTTTTGCTTTTGAAATTTTTACCTTTGTGTGTATCTGCATGCTTCCGTTTGCCTTTCACTTGGCTGCTTGTACACCTCAATATTCTATTCTATTCTATTCTATTCTATTCTATTCTATTCTATTCTATTCTATTCTATTCTATTCTACTCTACTCTACTCTACTCTATTCTATTCTATTCTATTCTATTCTATTCTACTCTACTCTACTCTATTCTACTCTATTCTATTCTATTCTATTCTATTCTATTCTATTATATTATATTCTACTCTACTCTATTCTATTCTATTCTATTCTATTCTACTCTACTCTACTCTATCTATTCTATTCTATTCTATTCTAACAGCTTGTAACACATCTTTTAGCAGCATAAACTCAGTAGTCAGTTTCCTTTAAACCCTATAGAGGTGTAAAACATCTTTAGATGCTTCTGTCCATTGAGATTTGCAGAGATTTAGTTCTGTACTTCTACTAAGGTCCCACTACATTGTTTCAGGTATGGACTTTGACTGGGTCATTGCACCTAGTGATGGTGTCAGATGACACAGAAACATCGGCACATGCGCCGAGCAAACAAGACGCCATGCCCCGCGTCGGCGCACGTATCACCTTAAGGAAAACCACGTGACCGATACAGTTCCTGTGTGTTTGGTTGTGAACGCACCAAATTGTATTTATAAGGTAGAAAATGTATCGACACGTTTGTGGGTTTTGTTGGATGGAGATAGTTTGTGTTCTTTGATTGCGCTGGTTTTTGGCTCGTATTTGAAAACCGGCATGGATCATCCAAGAAAGAGAAAGTCTTCTCCCGTGTAGGATCATTTTGATTTAATCACGGAGAATAAGGTAAAGGATTATTTTATTCTCATTTCCACTTTTGATCATTTTTCTTTTGGCGATTGATGAGGCTGTAGTGAATATGATCATTACAGACTGTCAACTGCTTAGCCTTGTGGAGGTGAAGGTACGTGAAACAAAGTGATGAATGGGTGTTATACATGTTAACAAAGTATATGCATGTTATGTGATTTCATTCATTATTCTTCTCCATTTGTGTTATTAATTTTAGGCTATCAAGACCATGATTAGCCAAAGAAAGTCGGAGAAATGATTTGTAAACGGTGCAGTCGCCTCGGCCCAAACTTGTTACCACAGATGATGTTTCTAAATAAAAATGTTAATGAACCTTGTTCAGTCTGTTTCCAGTCTTTATTGAATTTGCCTGCAATGACTTTTTAAATCCAACAGATGTCACTGCAGGTGATACAGCAACACAGTTTCAACACAGTGTCGACACAGTTTGGAAAAGGTGCCATACACCCAATGAGGCCTCATCTGCCCATCACTAATTGCACCATCTTGATCATTTTCTATTTCAGACATTCTGTTGTAGATTTGAAGCTATGTTTAGAATTGTCACCATGGTGATACAACAGTTTAGGCAAATCATCATCCCTCCTCCACCGTGCTTGACTTGTTTTATAGCAGATGATGCTGGATTTGTTTTTTGTTTGTTTAAAGACGGTGCTGTGTCTTATGGGCAACAGTTTCTACTTTGGTCTCATTTGCCCATAAGACGTTGTTTCATAATTTTTGTAGTTTATTCAGATGCAACTATGCAAACCTACATTATGCTGCCATATTATTTTTAAAGTGACAAGAATGTCTCCTGGAAAACCTTGTGAGTAAAACCTTTAGTATTTACCTTATTGTCCGGTTACAAACCTTAACATTTAACATGCTAACTGAAGCCAGTAGTGTTTCATTGTCAAATTTCTCTAAGCATATTGTGTCATTAGGGACAGTGGCCCTGAGTGGATTGTCAACTATCTTCTCTTTGACCCATTTGTGAATAATCTATCTTACTGTAGAATGCTGGACCTCAAACAATTTGAAAAGCCTTGTAATCCTTCCCAAACTGATGGATGGCATCAAGTGTTTTTAAAAGTCATTGCTGATCACTATCCAGCCTGGCGTTGTGTTAACACACCAGAAGAGTCTACAGTAGCAACTTCTGCTTTTTTAGAGGTGCTCACACATACATCTAGTGGAAGCAGCTAGAGTGTACTAAGTTATTCCCTATCTTTGTAGTTGTAACTTGCCAGTAGAGGAGAAAAATATATGCGTTTGAGCACATTTACAACAGGACTGGATTGCCATTAACATCACTTAACCATCTTTTCAGAGCAACTGCGACGCTCATTAGATGTACATCTGTTACAGCTTCACAGTGTACAGAAGAGTCCTGCTGGATGGCGATTATCTCTGCCAGGGTGACATTATTGTGATAGAGGGTGGTTCGGATGGCTGCCGTCTTGGGACATGGTGGTAAAATGCAATGTAAAATGCTGTCATTTTTTTTCAGCACACTTCAAAATGAAAGCTGTGACCTCTGTTCTAACAGCTAATGACAGAGGCGACCGTTGCAGCATTTTGTGTTTCTGAAGGCTTCACCACAGCCCAGAAAGGAGGCTCTCCAGAGTCCTGTGATTAGCAGTGAGGTCGCTGTTTAGATATGGGTTGAGGTCATTTAATTGCAGAACAAACTCTCTTTAATTTCCGCCCAATAACATCCACTGATGTGATACAGACTTGACTTGTATTTCTGAGTCTAACATTATAGTACAAGAGTAAAACAAAATGATATGAAACTGCTCCTTTGTATTTCATAAAGTTACTATAAGTAAAAATACAGTTTCATGAAAAAGTATTTGCCTTTATAAATGTCTTTTTTTTTGCTGAAAATTGGCTTTTAAAATACTTAGGAGAAAGTTTGGCCCACTTTCTTTGCAGAATTGTTTTAATGAGCCATAATAGATGATTTCCAAGCTGGGATGGCCTGGTTAGCAGACTGGTTTGGATATCTTTTTTCCCAAAATAAATAAAGTCACCATTTGAAAACTGCTTCTTGTATTTATTTATCCTTGTTTGAACTGTGGTTGTTGAACAGAAATATTTAAGTCCTTTTTTTCAGATGCATTACATGTTACTCCAACAGAATATAGACTTTTGTTTCCCTTTTCGACTACACCACTGCTTAATACGACCATGGGCTACAATGGTAAAATATGCTAAAGAGGAGTATAACATTACAGTACAGTAATGAGCCATATTGAGTAACGTTGCCTTTAGTGTGCCTTTCCCCTTCTTGCCTGTTGGACCAGTATAGTAATGATGGAAGCTGCCAGCAAGCGTGCCAACAGGCTCGTAGAGTCACAAGGTGCAGGAGCTGATACTGTGTGCACTGTATTGATTGGCACGGCACCGGCTCTGCTTGGTGTCCGAATGCTACTAGTGCTCTGCTGCTGGCTGACAAACTGAGACATAACGCGGCTCGGTTTTGGAGCAACAGTGGATGCCGGCACATGCAGCCTTGGTCCAAATGGTAACGAAATCCCCACCACTGAATGCATCCAAGTGGATTTAGTTTGTGGTCAGAGTTTAAGAGAATTTTCTGATAGACTGCATGCAGAACCAATGACTATAGTGTTTTGTGTTTGAGCTAATTTTACATTAAAGCAAATCGGCATTAAAAATTCCTAATAAGGATTCTTAGATGCTCGTAAATTTCCTTCTGTGCAGCCAGACCTTGTAATTTTTTGATGTGGTCTCTGTCTTTGACTTGTGAGTCATTCGGGTATTAAAAGCTCCTTAACACAAGGGATGAATCAATTTTATGTTGACACACAACTTGCCATTTAGTAAAGAACCAGTTTTAATTTGGATCTTTAGGCACTTTGTTACATCTGTAAAAAAATAGGATATCCTGAAGCCTCGTTCACAAAACTGTTCCGTCATAAAGCCGGAATGACAAACTGCTCTCTAAGCTGCCTCTGACTGTTCATAAATCACCAAGTTAAACCCACCATGTCCCGAAAATCTAAGATTTTCACAATTAAGCAGATGATGTGGAACTAAAGGAGGCATGTAGTGAAACCCAGCAAGGTCGAAAAGAGCGTTACTCATAAAATGTGTCAGAAATTTTTTTAGTCTATTGAGAGCTGAAACAATTAATCACGAGTAATCGATTATTGAAATAATCTTTAACTAATTTAATAATTGAATAATTGTTTACTGGAGTATACTGACATTAAAACCTGCCATTTGCTGGAAGAAAAACCCACTCAGAGCAGTAATTAAGCCAATACTGTACCAAAAATATATAAATTTTGCATTTAAGATTAAAAACCTTCTTTATCAGTTCAGAAACAAGCTCAGCATCCTCCTCTCCTGCTCACAGCCAAACAGACATCCCACCCTCCTTTGACCCACAGGACCCACAGCTGTCCAGTAACACCTCAAATGTTTTATCTGCCACTTCAACCCTAGACCCTTCTGCTTCTACATGTTTGCCTTCAACCATATCAGAAGATACTGATGCTTCCTTTGCTTCCCCCTTCCACCTGTGTGTCTCAAGAAGTCAGGTGAAGATGCAACTGGAGAGACTGAACCGGAATAAGGCTGCAGGTCCAGATCATGTCAGCCCTAGAGTCCTGAAGGCCTGTGCAGAACAGCTCTGTGGGATTCTGCAGCACCTCTTCAACCTTAGCCTGGCCCAGAAGAAGGTTCTGGTGTTGTGGAAGACCTCCTGTCTTGTTCTGGTACCAAAGAAAACTCACCCATCAGTCCTCAATAACTATAGACCTGTTGTCCTGACATCCCACATCATGAAGGTCCTAGAGAGACTCCTGTTGGCCCATCTGAGTAAGCAAACAAACAGACCACAGTTTGTGAGACTGAAGGGTTATGTGTCTAACCAGGTAGTCAGCAGCACAGGAGCACCACAGGGGACTGTACTCTCACCATTCCTTTTCACTCTGTACACCTCAGACTTCCAGTACAAAACAGACTCCTGTCATCTGCAGAAATACTCGGATGATTCTGCAGTCGTGGGGTGGATCAGAGATGGACAAGAAGCTGAGTACAGGAAGGTGGTGGACCGCTTTGTGGCATGGTATGGAGACAATCATCTCATTTTGAACGTGAATAAAACACAGGAGATGATTGTAGATTTTAAGAGAAACAGGAATAAGTCAAAAACTATTTCTATCATGGGAGAAGAAGTGGAGGTGGTGGAGGAGTATAAATACCTCGGTGTTCACCTGGACAACAGACTAGAGTGGAGATGCAACTGTGAAGCCGTCTACAAGAAGGGACAGAGCAGACTGTACTTCTTGAGGAAGCTTAGGTCCTTTGGTGTTTGCAGCAAGATGCTGCATATCTTCTATAAGTCTGTTGTGGAGAGTGTGATCTCTTCTACCATCATCTGCTGGGGAAGCAGCATCAGAACCAGGGACTTAAAAAAGCTCAACAAGCTGATAAAAAAGGCTGGCTCTGTTCTGGGGACTCCTCTGGAACCTCTGGAGATCATTGTGGAAAGAAGGATTCTTCATAAAATGAAGAACATTATGGAGAACCCTGAGCATCCTCTTCATGAGACTGTCCTAAAACAACAGAGTGTCTTCAGTCAGAGGCTTCTTCAGATCTGCTGTAAGACGGAGCGCTACAGGAGATTCTTCCTGCCCACAGCCATCAGCATCTACAGCGGCTCTTTGAAGAAACCTTCATAATGAGCTACAACAATATTTAATTTCCCTTTGGGATTAATAAAGTATTTTTGAGTTGAATTGAATTGAATCTGTTAATAGGCTCTATCCAGAACTCCTCAAGTGACATAGTTTTAGCTTCACCTGCTTCAAATTCAATAAAAAATATCCTATTAAGCACCTTTTGCTATTTGATTAATCGGTTAATTGAAAAAAGAGTCAACAAATTAATCGATAAGGAAAATAATTGTTAGTTGCAGCCCTACTCCTATTCTAAAGGGTTCAAAAAATTGGTTGCATTAGATGCCCTACCGGTTCTCTCCTACATGCCAGCATCACTGCTTCAGCAGTCCAGTGGTACGTGTTGTCTCGGCACATTGCCCTGCAACATGTCTGTTGTGAGGTAATGGCAAAAAAACGTTGCCATGAATCTGGTGTGTTTTTACCTGAAATGCCCAGCTGGTCACACAGGGCTGGTCCCTCCAGCCACAAAGCCGAATAACCTTTACATAAGTCAGCGAATATGGGGCTGTAACTGTCTCCCCCTGTGGCTCAAAGGTTTAATTTTAACCCTTGGTCTTGCAATAAGATTTTGCTGAATTTCCTTTCCTTAAAGACAGGTTTTTCAGATACTGTTCATCTGGTGTAGATGTTTTTAACCACATCATTCCATCCTTTGCGTCCACTTGTCTACTTACATGCTGTTTAATGCACAGACTGCAAAATATAATTTAAAGAACAGGGAATGGACTCAAATGAGTGAAAAAGCAACCATAATCCAAAGAAAATCTTGGACAAACATTCTGAAAGTCTGGAGAACTACTGGCAAATACCACTTTTGGATATCCACAAAGTTTGGGTGCTTTAAAGCAAAATGCAAAAAGTCAAACACAGGCAAACATCAACTTAATACACTTGCAGTATGAAACTGAATCGGAACCTTTAACTTGTGTATGACAGTCTGTATCTTGGTTAAGGTTGTTAATTTGATTTGACATTTTTTGACAGCTGTGCTGCAGAACCACACTCTGTCACCTCCATCTCAATGGCCGAGCCGAACAATCATGACTGAGAATCACTTTCTTTGAGGACCCAGACTGAAGCTGACAAGGCGACAAAAACCCCCAAAAACAACTAGTGAGTAACCATGGCAACCTAGTCTACTGACTCTAGTTGATCGCTCATGAAAATATGATGCAAAATTACAAGAAACAGAAAATAAACACGATTTAGGATCTAGTCAACTGAGCATTGGCGAGATGTTTGTGCTGCTAAGAAACCCGATTTCTAATGACTTGTTTGGCTGAATCTGGGGTACATACTTCCACCATCAGCACTCCTAGCAAGTGTTATCTTGTCTACTGTGTTGCTTTGCTAAATGGTCTCAGAGATGCCTACTACATATTGGTTTTACAAAAATTAAGACAATAAATATCTTGTCATACTGTTGTTGATTATATATATATTTTAATCTTTATTAGAAAGATCCATATGCATTGAAAAAATGCACAATATTGTGACAACCCAAATCAGAACAACTTAGTGAAAATTCACTGGTGAAAAAACAGGCAGAAAGTCCTGTGTCCAGCACCACCTCCCTCTACCGGGTGTTGTCTCCCTCTTACTCCCCCACCAACCCCTTCATCTCCCCTCTTTCACTGACAGGGTCGAGAGGAAATTAGCATTGGCTCCTAATCAGCCTCCCCCAGCCCTGAATGTGCTGATCTGCAGGACAGGGTCATGCTAATCAGGTGCCTCAGCTCGCAGGCACATTGATTTAATACAACAAGCGCTTATTAATCCCCTCCACATCTCCTCCTCCTCAACACGGAGCCCTTGCACCGTCTTCTTCCCTGCCAATATGCTTGTTGCCCCCTTCAACCCTTCCCATCAACCTGATGTTGAATAAAACACATTGTAAGTTGTCAAACACACACTGAGAAATAATAATGTTGGCTAACAATTTTTTTCACATTTAATAGAAATGTTTTGACAGTTTTCAGACTAAATTTAGATTACAGTGTGTTCTAACAACACACCTCAAAGGCAAAGCAGATTTTGACGGAAACTGATGTCAGTGGAGATATTTCTGACGTAGCAGCCCAGATGTTCAGACACATAGGACACCTCCAGTCATTTTATTAAGAATTATTTTGCGTCCTGTGCTGTTTTGTTTGAAAGTGTAATACTTTATTTTTTAATTTTTCATTCTCAGAAACTTTTACAACTTGGTTGAGACAGGGATGCATCTAAAACATGCAGGACACACGTGCCCATCTCTGCTTAAGTATGCTTCGTACATGCTTAGGCAAAGCAAATATGAAATCTATACGTCTGCCAATTTTACATTTTTATTATGTATAACTTAAACTGGGGCTCCCATGAACCGGAACACCTTGTATGATAAAAAATCCTCCAGATCATGGAAAGTCTTGCAGGGTCTTGTTTAGGTCTTGTGAGGACGAAAAATGCAGAGATCTTCCTATCATTTGTGGTACACGATGGTTTTTAGCAAAACTGTAATAACAAAACCTCCTGCAGAAACAGACATTGCTGTATTTTTAAGAATAGCCTCTTACTAGTATAGTTAGAAAAATCACTTGAATATCAGTGATGCATGATGTCCACTTTGATGGACAGATAATTATTTGCATTGTTTCCCATCACAGAAAGAATAAGTCAAAGTTTTGAGAATTATGTTTTTCATTCAGCAGCACTGTTCTCCAGACCTGGAATCCTTCATCATAAACTGTAAGCCTTTCTATTCCCCCCGTGAGTTCGTTTCGTTCATCCTGGTCGGTGTTTACATCCCCCCGCAAGCTAACGTGCAGGTCGCACAGCGCATGCTCGCCGACCAGATACTGAGTGTGGAGCGGACCAACCCGGACTCCTTAGTAATCGTCGTTGGCGACTTTAACAAAGGTAATCTGACCCACGAACTCCCCAAATATAGACAGTTTATAAAATGTCCGACCAGAGAGGACAACATTCTGGATCACGGTTACACCACCATCAGAGACGCTTATCACGCCGTCCCACGTGCTGCACTTGGCCAATCCGACCACATCATGGTCCACCTGATTCCTGCATACAGGCAGAAAGTAAAGCTCTGCAAACCTGTTGTGAGGACGACAAGGAAGTGGAGCAGTGAGGCTGTGGAGAATCTCCAGGCGTGTTTAGGCTGTACAGACTGGGATGTGTTCAGGACTACTACCAACAGTCTGGACGAGTACACAGAGGCTGTGACTTCCTACATCAGCTTCTGTGAGGACAGCTGTGTACCATCATGCACCAGGGTGAGTTACAACAACGACAAACCCTGGTTCAAAGCTAAACTCAGAAGGTTAAGACTGGATAAGGAAGAGGCCTTCAGGAGTGGGGACAAAGACATATACAGAGAGGCAAAGTACAAGTTTGGCAAGGCAGTGAAAGAGGCCAAACGACTGTACTCTGAGAAGCTCCAAAACCAGTTCTCAGCCAACGACTCTGCGTCTGTCTGGAAAGGGCTCAAGCAAATCACCAACTACAAGCCGAAAGCCCCCCACTCCATCAACGACCGACGCCTCGCCAACGACCTGAACGAGTTCTACTGCCGCTTTGAAAGACAAAGGGACAGTCCTGCAACCATCCCCCACGACGCCCCCCAACAGCTGCAGCCACAATCCACCACCCCCACCTCAAGAGGGGCCTTGGCACCTCCAACCCCCACCCTGAAGTTCCCCCCCACCAGCCCCCTACCCACGCCGAGGACGGCTCTTTCCATCCAGGAGAGGGACGTCCCTTCAGGAGACAGAACCCCCGGAAAGCTGCTGGTCCGGATTCTGTCTCACCAGCCAGCCTGAAGCACTGCGCTGATCAGTTGTCTCCAGTCTTCACAGACATATTTAACACCTCACTGGAGACATGTCATGTGCCAGCCTGCAGTTTGCCTACAGAGCCAACAGGTCTGTAGATGATGCAGTCAACCTAGCCCTTCACTTCATCCTCCGGCACCTGGACTCCACAGGAACCTATGCCAGGATCCTGTTTGTGGATTTCAGCTCTGCCTTCAACACCATCGTCCCAGTTCTGCTCCAGGAGAAACTCTCCCAGCTGAGTGTGCCCGACTCCACCTGTAGGTGGATAACTGACTTCCTGTCTGACAGGAAGCAGCGCGTGAGGCTGGGGAAGCACGTCTTTGACTCCCTGACCATCAGCACCGGTTCCCCCCAAGGCTGTGTTCTCTCTCCTCTGTTCTTCTCCCTGTACACCAACAGCTGCACCTCCAGTCACCAGTCTGTCAAGCTTCTGAAGTTTGCGGACGACACCACCCTGATTGGACTCATCTCTGATGGTGACGAGTCTGCGTACAGATGGGAGGTGGACCATCTGTTGGACTGGTGCAGCCAGAACAACCTTGAGCTCAACGCTCTAAAGACAGTGGAGATGGTTGTGAACTTCAGGCAGAACCCAGCCCCACCTGCCCCCATCACCCTCTGTGATTCCACAATTGACACTGTAGAATCTTTCCGCTTCCTGGGAACCATCATCTCCCAGGATCTCAAGTGGGAGCCAAACATCAGCTCCCTCATCAAGAAAGCCCAGCAGAGGATGTTCTTCCTGTGGCAGCTGAAGAAATTCAACCTGCCAAAGACTATGATGGTGCACTTCTACACAGCCATCATTGAGTCCATCCTCACCTCCTCCATCACCATCTGGTACGCCGCTGCTACAGCCAAGGATAAGGGCAGGCTGCAGCGTGTCATTCGGTCTGTTGAGAAGGTGATTGGCTGCAGTCTACTGTCGCTCCAGGAACTGTACACCTCCAGGACCCTGAAGCGGGCAGGGAAGATTCTGGCTGATCCCTCCCACCCCGGTCACAGACTCTTTGAGACTCTCCCCTCTGGCAGGAGGCTGTGGTCCATCCGGACCAAAACCTCACGCCACAAGAACAGTTTTTTCCCATCTGCCACCAGCCTGGTTAACAAAGCCCGGAAACCACACTGACACTCTCCCTTCCCCCCCCCCCCCCTTTTTTTGCTGACAGGACACTTGTAACCTGTAACTCTATGCGTTACATTAACGCTCAGCATGGACTCCTGCTTTACTTGCACTGCCATACTTGCACAATGATCACCTGCACTGTTGTATTGCTCTTGCATCTTATACTGCTCTATATTTACTCTCACTCACTTAAAACTGTGCACATATATTTATATTATATTGTAGATATGTTTATACTGTTTAATTTGTATTGTATTGCACCGACTACGCCAAAACAAATTCCTTGTATGTCCAAAAATGTACTTGGCAATAAAGCTTTTCTGATTCTGATTCTGATTCTGAGAACTACTCAAAGCACTTTTACACAACAACTAGGTTCTCATACGGATACATATTCATATGCCAATAAGCAGATCGTCAGGCAACTTGGGGTTAAATGTCTTGCCCAAGGGCACATCAACAGCTGGTGGAGGAGGAAGCTGAAATTATGCCCACAACTTTCCAATTGCAAGACAACCACTCATCCCAGTGAGCCACAGCCGCCTCATCAGAAGCCTGATATTTCCTTTATTATATAGTTCCAGCTGTCTAGTATTATTCCTGTTACAGTTGGGAGGAATTTTTCAAAGAAAATACAAACTTAAATCCTCCTAACAGGCTTGCAGTGTTTAAGGAGCATAATGGTTTGGGACATAAAAAATGATGAAAAGCTGGGCAGCAGGCGATATATCATTACACCTGTTTCCGCTGCTAATACCCACACATCATTGAGCTGAATGGATTGTGTGGGTTATGGTGGTAGACTGGTGGCTGCATCAGAAACAAATGACTCTTTATTAACAGCTTTCCTGAGGCGAAGAGAGAACACATTTTCTGCAGAGTCCTTGTACCTGCTACAAACCTAGAAAGCTCCAGGAGACTATAAAAAGCTAGATCCCACTGGCTTTCTGCATTCAAGCAATTTGCAACCCCAAATCAGACAAACTTAAGTTAAATGGTTCTAAAATTTTGCTAGATTTATATTTAAGTGCAGACATTAATAACTAATGTTATTTCAAGTTTTAGGTTTCAGATAGAAATCTATTTGTTCACTCTTGAGTTTCACATTCCAAAGAAATTAGGGATGTGGTCAGCAGACCAAATTTACCGGGGGGGGGGCAGGGTTGGGTCAGTATTTTTCCCAGAGGGCACAGAACAAAAAAAACAACAACACCATTTTAGACCCCTGATCTAGCAGATGAAAAAAATGTAGATAAGTTTACACCCAACGAATGAAGCTAAAATCAGAATCAGAATCAGCTTTATTGCCAAGTTCGTACATACAAACAAGGAATTTGCCTCCGGTACACTTTGCTCTTTTGTTCTGTTTTTGCATTACAGAATATACAAATTTACAATTTACAATTTACAATGTACAATATACACATATTAATAAAAAAGGTGCATTTGCAACATCTGTATGCTGTTGTTCTTGTACTTTATTGAATGTTCAACAGAGAAACAGCCTGGGGGAAGAAACTGTCTCTGTGGCGGCTGGTTTTAGTGAACAGTGCTCTGTAGCGCCACCTGAAGGTAAAACTCTGAACAGTTTATGTGCAGGGTGTGTGGGGTCTGCAGAGATTTTAGTAGCTCTTTTCTTGACCCTTGACCTGTATAAGTCCTGGATGGAGGGAAGTTCAGCCCTGATTATTCTCTCTGCAGTCCTGATTATTCGTTGCAGTCTGGACCTGTCCTGTTTTGTGGATGAGCCAAACCACACTGAGATGGATGAAGACAGGACAGATTGAATGATGGCAGTGTAGAAGATGACCAACAGCTCCTGTGGAAGGTTGAACTTCTTGAGTTGCCTCAGGAAGTACAGTCTCTGCTGGGCCTTCTTTCGAACAGTATCTATGTGTGAAGACCATCTCAGGTCCTCAGAGATGGTGGTTCCTAAGAACCTGAAGTGGTCCACGGCCGATACAGTGTTGTTGAGGATGGTGAGGGGGGTGTATGGGGGTGGTGTTCTCCGAAAGTCCACCACCATTTCCACAGTCTTGAGTGGGTTCAGTTCAAGGTAGTTCTGACAACACCAGTGTACCAGCCGATCCACCTGCTGTCTGTATGCAGACTCATCACCGTCCTGGATCAGTCCAATAACAGTGGTGTCATCTGCAAACTTAAGGAGTTTCACGGACGAGTCCGATGAGGTGCAGTCATTTGTGTACAGAGAGAAGAGGAGTGGGGATAGAACACACCCCTGGGGGGCACCAGTACTTATTGATCTGGATCGGGAGAAGATGCTCCCCAGTCTCACCTGCTGCTGTCGGTCTGTCAGGAAGCTGTTGATCCACTGACAGGTGCAACACCTCAATTTTTTAATTATTGTTAAAGTGAAACTGTAAACGTAAAAAATGAAATTGGTCCAGGGGACCAATCAGCTTTAGTTTCTGTGCCAGCGTATATCATCACAAGAAACCTATTCAGCATTAGGTTTTCAGTACAGGGGCCAGGACCAGTTCTACAGGGGTACTGTTGGCCCCTGTTTAGAACCGCCCATGGATGTGGACTTGAATGCATTTGCAAAATGTAATCTGCCTTTTTATGTTGCTTCTTCCTTTCTGAGTGGCCTTTCAACCCGTGTCAGTACAGAACTAGTTTCACGGTGCATAATAACACTATCTTACCAACTCTAGTCAACATCTTCACAAGGTATTTTGTTTTTCTTTTATCTGGAATCGATTCACACATTTCACTCTAAAACACCTTCATCTCTGGGACCCATAACCCGTCTCCTTACTGGATGATGGCAGGACATTTATTTGTCTATACTGCATTTAATTGTTTGAACAGAAGACAGTGGCACCTTCAGGCATCTTGAAATTGTTCCCAAGGATGAATCAAGTGTCTGGCAGTATACGTTGCACAAGAATATCTGCTAGAACTTTCTATATTATTGTTACATCACAGAAGTGAAACTGAAAGCCTCTGAGGGGGACCCCAGGGCAGACCTAGAACTCTGGAGGGACTATTTTCCCTTTTGGCTGAGAAAGACTTGAGGTACCACAGAATGAGGTGAAGAGTGTTACCAGGAAGAGGGATATGTCTAGGTTTTCCTCGTGGTCTTGTTAGCTTAGATAAGCAAAAGATAATGGACAGATGGTTAGATTGATTGATTCTTTTGCTCACAACAAACAGCTCATCACCACAGGTCAGGGTGTGTGTGATAGTCAATCCCAGATGCCTCTGAGCCCAGAAAGTTTATGCTGCTTCTGAACAAGGTTAGTGTAAGGTTTAAATTTAGCACGGTAGTTTTAAGTTTATCAGTTGTCTGATAGCATGTTCAATAAAGTTTTGTGAATTTGCTATTTTTTATACTTTAGCTCCCAGGACACCATTTCCAATTCTGAAGCAACTCTGAATCACCCGAACACACATAGACGTCTATGCAAAATGGGTGGCGAGTGTACTGTAAAATCACAAAGGCCTGCTTCAAAGCTCTGAATTATATTAAAAGTGACATGACAAGGCTTTAGAGGTAGTGGTGTTGTCCTGAAACCACAGATAGCTGAGTGAAAGCATAGTAATTATCTTCTATGATGCATTCAAACTGGAGTAAATGAAAAGACAATACGTCCCTCTGTAACCCTGAAAGCACGTTTCAGTTACTTAATTTATTGTGAATTCATTCTTTGAGCTGTGCATTGTGTACACCGAATGTATTTTCTTCAAACGATGCAGATTCTTTTGCTTTGGGCTGTATATGGATCTGCTTTCCCTCTGTCTTAAACAATTTTCATTTTGATTGTTCTTTCCAAAAAAAAACACAAATTGTCAAACTGAATCATACATGGAGATGAAAAGGACATGCCTGCTGCGCCTGTAAAGTTACTTAGATGAGCCCAATGGCACAACAGTCTAATGCAGCTTATTTTGTACAATCTAATCTCTGTATATTATGGGGACGGACTCCATCAGCTCTGTATTTTACAAGCTGAGCTGCCTACTTATTCCCCTTTAATAATGCATAAAGTCAGAGGACTGCTGTTCCCTCGGTCAATCAAGACAAAAATGATTGGCCTTTACTTTACTAGCCCATTGTCTGTATTGTGTGTGTTTTATGTATCAGTCAATGAGTTCCTTGTTTGTTGATACCGACACTACTGAAAATAGTAGAACACACATTGTCACTGTGCATGCACGGGATGTCTAATGAACTGAGGGCTAGTGAACTCTTCTGCTGAGAATTAACACATCATATTGTCATCTGACATCCTAACTGTGCTACTCTGTAAGCTGATATCAGCCCCTGCCTGTGCCCTACAAGCCCTCGCCCCAGACCCATTGATTTTATCGGGCGACACCAAAGCCAGCTCAGGCCAGCGTCCAGTCCCCCCCGAGGCCGAGGGGTGACAAGGGCCTCATCGATATCAGAGAACACTCTCAGATAAGCTCATGCAAACAGCATGAAATGGAGACGGATGTGGAAAAGAAAGAGCCGGAAAAGTTTGTCGGACAGTTAACCGAGTGCATGGAAATGTTCTGTGTCAGTTATTCAAAAACATGAGTTCGTGTTCATGGACTACATAGCTGCACTTATCTTTTTTTTTTTTTTATTATCTGTTTTGTTTCTTTTGGAGTAATGGCTTCTTTTTCTCTGAGTGGCCTTTAACCCCTTGTTGTCCTTGTACAGGACTCATTTCATTGTATATTGGGACACTCTTTTCACACCAAGACTGGTCCACATTCCATGGGCGAGATAAAAGCCATGCAGATCGTCTGATGTTTGAGGTTGAATAAATGGTGGGAGCGCCCTTTCCAACAGCAACATCTAGGTCTTAACTCTACAGGTGATGTCCAGGTCCTTCATTTGTCATGGAAGAAGAGTGTCAATAATTTATGTTTCTCTATACTAAATACATTTATTTATATGTCACAGCTTCATTTCTGTTGTGAAATATTAGAACCCAAAAACATAGATCAGGAATTACTGTCGTATGCCTTTATTTAAAAGAACTTCAATCCAATTTCAATGAATTAATGACAAATTGTTGGATTTATTGGATTCTGGCACTTCTGGATTTCATCATGCAGTTATTTTTTCAAATTCCGGTAAAGGGATCAATAAAATACAATTCAATCTCAAATTTAAGAAAATCAGACCTCCTTGGCCTCACCTGGCCTCTGTTATTCAGTTATAGCATTAGCGGATTGCATAACTGGGCGTTTTCTTCCCATCTTTCATGTTCTCTCAGCTGCTTAGCGCCCAGTAGAGCAGTGGATGATGGAAGCTCCAACACGGCATGATTTAAAAACCCACTGGCGTTTCAGTGTGCCTCAGCTGGCTTATATAACCCAGCGTGGATATGCAAACTGCCTAGCTGCTGGGGGAGCAGAACGCACATACCACACACAGCAGCTACTGCTCTGTGTGTTGTATGCATTTGTCCGTGTGTGGATGTTGGCATGAGAACGGCACATCAGTGTTTGCATGTGTAGCAAAATTAAGTCAGGATTTGTGTGTTTTTTTGCTCAACAACCGCATCATCAAAAATCTCTCTCCTCCTTGCCACGCTTCATGATGGTGTCAGCAGCATGGCCGCACGATTTTGTGTCAGAGAGCTCCTCTGTGATGTCATTTCCGGCGGGTCTTCACCTGAAGTGACATTTTTATGTTGTGTAACTCAACCACTTTTGCCTGCATGTTAGAACGGATTTTCTTTGTCCACCCAGAGGCAGCGTGTTTCTCCTCATTATAGAAACACCAGGTGGGTCCGTGAGAAGGAAATTTGCAGATGTGACCAAGCAAGATGCTGTGTCCTCCTGTGACCTCATTGTGTACCCAAGGAACACAAAAAATCCTCAGAAGTGTAATACAGTGAATCATCATGGCTGCAATGACTGTAAGTGCTGTACCACTCCTGACATGCAATAGTACGGGTGTGAGGGTGAAGCGATGCAGAGAAAGACAGCGATCAAGTGAGGCCTGACCTATATAAGAACGAGGCTGAAATATTTATGGATGTGAGTGTCCTAATTGGCAAGCCGCTGGGAGGAGTGTGGCCTTCACCAATTGCAGCATACAAAGAGGTTAACATACACTCAAAGAACACGCACACCCAGACGAGCAGTGGGCCTGATCATCCCCGCCCTGACGGATGCCTCATTATGACTCTGATCTTCCATAACCACTGCTCCGGCATAGTTAGAACCATTACCAGAGCTGTTATCATAACCCTTCTCAATTGCACAGACGGACTGGAAAAAGTGCTCTGAGCGCTGAGTCAACGCAGCCTAATTGGCTGGGTTTATCTCTTGCAATGGCACGCACGGCTCAGCCCTCCGAGAGGCATCCATGGCTGTCCCCTGCAGTTGAAGACGATCAGACTGACACGTTCTGATCACTAAACGCTGCAGCAGGGTGGGACAGAAAGAGTCTACAGAGACTTGTGACATTACAGAGTAATATGACAGAGTATTGTCTGAAGCTGAAAGCACACATGGCTCTGGATGTAAAATCATTTGCAGTCTCTCGTGCATGACATTAGATTTATTTTTGTATTTTGTTTTCTGTCAAATATGGTTGAATCAGCATATGTATTTTTCATTATGCTAATGAAGACTTGCAACACAAATGGGCACAAAAGGCTGGAAAGGGAAGAAAGTCCTAAAACATGATTCCAAGACTGTTCTAGAGGTGACAGGAGCAATCAACCTATTTTATTGATCTACACTCTGCTCAGCAACGTAAACATACAATCTTTATGTAGGAACTCCACCACAGCCTGTATGACTGTCAAACTCTTCAAATAAAAACCTGCTGTCCTTATGTTTCGTATCCAAAAAGCACACATTTGACCTTGAATCTTCTGGGAGTGAAGAATAAGGCCACGTTCACACTACAGTTCTTGATCCTCAATTCAGATCTCTTGCTGAAATATGAGTTTTTGTGAGTGGTCGTTCAAACTGCTAATTAAATGTGACCGCCATCAGACTTCTATTTGAATGGTTCACAACCCCAAAACAACCCCCATGCACAGATGGAGGACGTAGATGTAACACACACTGTTACAGAAGTAATGCTGGATGCCGTTGGCTCTGTGTTGTTAAGTTGGGAAAGGTAAGAAAGATGTAGGTAAGTAGGTAAGGTAAGAAGGGTAAGAAAAAGAGAGCTTACCTATCAACAATGGCTTTTTGTGGCTGCCACGTCTGTAGAAAAATCTGTGTGGAGCCGGAGCCAGGATAATGAGGTACAATTCTTATAAAATTTGACATGACCGGATATGTATCCAATTTAGTATGAAACAAGCACAATTCTGATTTTTGGGAGGTAAATATATAGCAATTGGACGGCATACTGACTGCATCACTAAAAAGTCGGATATGGGTCACATATGAGCAAAAAATTCTGATTTGGGACGCATTTGCCATCAGTGTGAACGTAGCCTTAGTCGTTCACCTGCTTTTGAATGTATGCATTTTCATGGCTTTGAGTAAGAACTGTTTTATTAGTGAACTACTCTGGGTGAAACATAGGCAGCAATTTTCACAAACAGAAACCCACAGATTCAGAGACTTGTAGGGTTGTTCACCAAGGTGTTCACATGAGCATGTTAATGAGTGGAGTCAACTTTTTGGAGAACTTTAAACTAAATGATGCTGGATTTGCATGATAAACGTAAACTAAGTGGTGTGAATAAACAATGCTCTATTTCAGAGTGAAAGCATTTCACTCCAAAATAGAGTTTGTAATGTAAAACTTTATGACAAAGCTGACCTTCCTTCTGCATAAATGGGTTGTAACAAGATAATTGCTTGTTGACTGCTGTCTTTGTCTGTGTGCAGGTGTAGTTCAGCCTGTAGTGCACACCCGTATTTGTGGGTTTTGCTATTTATAGTTTATATTCATCTCCCCGTCCTTTTAACTTCGCAATATGAGTTGAAGGCTCAGACCTAAACCCATAAAAGTATAAAACTCAGCTCAGTTTTTTCGTGATCACAATTCTGTTTTTACTGTGCAGAGCCTGCTGCAGGCAAGGAGTTAGTCAACTCAGGGATAAACCTTCAGCTTAATGTATTCTGTCAGTTTTTAGTATAATCGATAAAACTGCCCGGGTATTGTTTTTACATAAGTAGCAAATTTGTAAAAAGAGACACATGGTTTTAACAAAAAGGAACACCTCATTAACTGAGACCTCACTTTCCTCAGTTGAAGTCAGTGTTCAAGATTCAAAAATTAGAGAAAGTGGGAGATTTCCAGGGCAAAAACCTCTGCAAAAAACCCACAAAGGCTCATCTCAGGATTAAAACAATTCTGTGGGCTGAAATTCCTCCTTGGAGATGTAACAGACTCAGTACCAGTTATCACAAATGTTTGATGGCAGTTGTTCCCACCCAGGTTCCCACAACCAATAATTAGCTTTCTTTTGGGCCACGTGGATGTTGAGAGCTTTCCCCCTTAATATATGAGATAGTCATTTGAAAACTGCCTTTTGGATTTACTCAGGTTCTCTTTGACGTTAAAACTTGTGTGATGATTTGTGTAACAAAAAAGCAAAAAGCAGAAAGAGTCTAAAAGGGGGCAAATACTTTTCCACAGCACTGGATAGGTGTCTGAATGATTTGGATCACACAGAATTTACTAAATGGGTCACTTCTGAGCCAGTCAAGCTCTAGGATCTGTGGATCTGTGCAGGACTCTGTCTTCTGTTTTTCACAAATACCCCAAATATTTAAATAGTAATGACAAAGGTTTTATGTTGGAAGTAGTTTAAACCAGTGGCTAATAACTGTCCAAATTCTGAAACACATAGCTTCTTATAATCTATGAGAAGGCATTGAGAACAGAATAAGAACAATTTTACAAGCTGAAAATATGGATTTCAAAAATCCTTTCTATTGCATAGATATTTCCAAGTATGTCCATTAAGAAACCCACTGTACAAAGAAAATTGCCAATTCAATAGAGAAACTGCTTTAAAAGTTAAAAGTAAATTAGATCCCACTATAGTAGCTGTAGTACTTCATGAGCTGAAAGTAACTGCTGTGATTTTTAGGACATGTAAGCAAATGACTCTGACAAGCATCTCTTTCTTGCTTGCACAAAGGAACCGAGAGCAGAAATCGATGGGCTGTGTTTACAGGGTACACAGCTGACTGTAACACTGCACGTTATGTTACACACAGCCGAGCAGTAAAAACAGATGAGCTGCTTGGCAAGGCTCCGTCTGGCCGGCACCGCACTAAAAGCAGGCAGAGACAGAACTGACGCATGGGCCAAGAGCTGCAGCTACACTGGCAACAAGCGCCTGTCTGAGCAAAAACAAACAAACAAAAAAAAAACATTGAGGAGGATAAAGATGGAGAAATGTCTGATACTCACGTAAGAAGTACTCGGATGGGTCTGCTTCGTAATCTGTTTCCTCAGGAAAGTGGTCTATCTGTTTACACATTCCTTTGAAGTTTCCTAGTGGAGAAAAACAGAAAGTTCAACAGAGTTAACACACCTGCAAGGAAAACAGTCAATTTTCTTTTTAATAGCTGGAACAAGAATGCTGATTGCAGAGGCTGACTGGTTTATTAAAAAGGCAGATATTCACCTGAAAAAACTTCCAAAAGAGGAATTCATTTGGATATGATTAGCAGTTTTCCACAATATTCAGTTCTTTTAACTGTAAAGAGATTATTGTGGATTCTACTTGTTTCCTCCCTGCCTTTAGGAAGACTGTCTGATCATCTGAGTAATATTTTGAAATGAATACAATAGCCAGCACAGATAGTATCAAAGCAGCTAATATCAGAGACACTGTGTTCTGGATGAAGCAGTTGGCGGCTTGTAAATAAGAGCGGAGCAGCTGGTGCAACCTGGAGCCGCTCCAGCTGCTGTGCACAGGGAACCTCATCTCTTAACGCTCACTCATTTTGCCTGACACCTCTCTGTCCAAACACTCCCCCAGTGTTTCCTCTCTCCTTTGAGGAGGTTTGACGCTGATGAGGCCACTCAAGGTGACGTCGGCAGGGGGAGGTGTCCATAGGGTGGCCATTATGGCAACCTGGCGCTTCAGCGGGGCGTTTGATTGGACCAGATTAGTGTTTCATTAGCTTTTTCATCTCCTCTCCCACTGGTGTCCCTCTAATTAGGGAGACAGGTGTTTGTTACCATGGCGCCAGGTGTTGCAAGGAAGGTTTTGGCAGCGGGGCATGATGGGCACAGCAGGGTGCACTTTTTACTTTGTGTACAATCCACACGCAGAGAAGAGGGGGGTCCTAGCGGTGAAGATCTCTCAGAATTAAGAGAGTGTGAAACCTGAAACTATCAGAACCATCAACATGTCCTGCATCAGCTTTTCCACCATGTATAGTTAAGTCCAAATACATATTTATACCTCTGGCAGATTTGATGGAAAGTTTTTAATTTTTCCAACATGTTTCTTCTGTCTGGAAGTAATTCTAATGCTTTGGAACGACCCAGTTGACATGAATGTGACAGAATTTGTGGAGGAAAATAAAGATTAGGGTGATGGTTAGGCCTTCCACTCTCAAAGACTAGGAGATTATCAACAAAGATATCTTGCAAAAATACCAATGGAAACATGCAAAAAGCTGCTCAGCAATTACAAGAAAGGTTTGATTGCTGTCATGACAATGAGATAAGTAAAGAAATAAAGACTTTTTAGTGATTATTGAGAATGGAATAAAATATTTTCATTATTCAATTTATGAAAAAAGATTGAATAAAAATCACCCATCCATTTTCTATACCCGCTTCTTCCGTAAAGGGTTGCGGGGGAAGATGTCGCCTATCTCCATGAGTCTAGGGGCAAGAGGAGGGTACACCATGGACAGGTCGCCAGTCCATCACAGAAGCACACAGGACAAACAACCATCCACACCCAAGGACAACTGAGAGAGGCCAATTAACTTAACAGTCACTCATGCACAGGGAGAATATGCAAACTCCATGCAGAAAAACCACTGGCCAGGAGTTGAACCGAGGACCTTTCCGCTGCAAGGCAACAGTGCTACCAACGGCACCACTCAATTATTTCATTACCCTTTCAGGGATGCCCGTATAATTTCGTGTCAGAAACAAACTTCTTCGTTTTGTATGAATAATTTTAGGTTGAACTGTACGGGGTTTCTTTCCTTGCTCCTGTCATCCCTTTCAATGATGGGGCATTTCTTTGCTTTAATTTTTTTAATCAAAAACAGCAGAAATTAATATTTCTATCTAGTGCAGTTTTCAGGGGCCAGATTTAGTATGGAGTAAAAACCTTTGTCTTTTTTTGATTTTATGTTAGCTGCACTTTTTTCCAAGATAAGTCTCTCATGTAAGATTACGGTTGGTCCAGGTGCATATAGCTTTCCTTTAAAATGCTGAAATGTTCAATCAAGTAAAAATAATGCTTGAAATTGTAGTTGAACTAGTTTTTTTTAAACTCTTTAATAACTATTCACTTTCTCCGCCAGGCACATATTTTAGCTTTAAAATCGACTGGTTCACTTTGTCCCTCTACAACTTGTGTGAAGCAGGCAAAATGTTGCTGACATTCCTACAGATGAGCAGTACTTTCACACATACAGAGTAAAATGAGCCAAATGACACCAACTGATATTTCTACTTTACAAGAAGCAATCAGAGTTGACCTTTTTATTTGGTGCAGAGAGAATCCACAGAACCACAGGAGTGTGAAACAGGAAACCTTTCTGGGCAAATTCAGCAAAAAAATCTCACGGCATAATGTTGCTGAAAAGACAAGAAAAGAAGTCTGTGCTTTCTGTGTAAGAAATTGTTGAAAAGTGAAGGTTGTCCATGTGAAAAGATTTATTTATCATCTATTAATGAGTGCTTATGCGTTTACCAGGGCTGCACGGTGGCACAGTTGGTAGTACTGTTGCCTTGCAGCAAGAAGGTCCTGGGTTTGACTCCCAACCGGGGGTCTTTCTGCATGGAGTTTTCATGTTCTCCCTGTGCATGCATGGGTTCTCTCTGGGTACTCCAGCTTCCTCCCACAATCCAAAAACATGACTGTTGGGTGTTAATGAGTGTGTGCATGGTTGTTTGACTTGTATGTCTCTGTGTTGCCCTGCGATGGATTGGCAACCTGTCCAGGGCATACCCTGTCTCTTGCCTGTAGACTGCTGGAGATAGGCACCAGCTCCCCTGTGACCCACTATGGAATTAGCGGTATAGAAGATGAATCAATGCATTTAACTGACTTTGCCCTATGGTTTAATAGAAAGCCAACAATGAATTTCACAATTCAGAGCCAGTTTTGCCTCTAAAACCTTTGTATTCTGTGCGCTACTGTCCAAAAATCTCACACAAGGAAGTCTGAGCTGCTGTGAAAAGGTCTTAAGATTTGTGTCTTATTTCTTTAGTTCAAAAATAAAATAGCAACAAAAAAGAAATCAAAAAGTTTGGTGAAGTTTACACCTTACATAATATCTCCAGATTTAATCAGATTTGTGACTGACTGGCTTCCAGTAAATTATGAAACTTTTTTCCAAACAAGCGTGGGAACCTCTGCACCAATATTCCCTCTAATCCCACTAAGACAAAATCCATTGTACTGTACCACTTATGTTTCCTACTGACTCAGCTTTGGCACATAATCAAAAAACATTGATTTCCTTCAATAGTTTTTGTGGCAATTAGAACAAGCGTTATGGTTAAAAAAGGGGAGAATTTCAGGGAGTATGGAAGGGAGAGATTATTGTAGGAGGAGCAGGTAACTGAAAGCTTTGAAGGACAGCGAGCAGAAAGACAGGCGGGCGGTTGAATACATCAGTTTTAAGTGGTACAGTAACTGCTGAGCCGTGAAAAAGCCCTCCAGACTTTAACAGAGCTGCACACTGTTTAAACTCAATGCTCTGATAGAACTTCTTCTTTCAGACTGGAGTTTAGAGATGGGTTCTCCATAATCAGCTGAAAGGTGAACGCTGAATCTTACTAAAAATAAAGGCACATAATCCCCTAAAGGTTTGTTCGCAAACCGTTGCATACCGTCTTTTAGAAGTGAGCTGGTGCACACTGAAGGTGTAAGCCAGCCGTCTACAGCAACATCTACCCGACGCTGCTGCTGAAGTCCTCTCAGAGCATATTTCTCAGGAAGATGACTTGTGTTTACATACGACTGCATTACGCAGTCCCAGTGGAGCTGTCTGGGCAAACTAGCAGCGGCAGCAGCAACAGAGGCACCGTGTGTGTCCTAATAATGTTATCAAGTGGGTGTAAAATTTGGTTTGCAGCTGGCCGACCCATCAGCGGTTTTGCAGTGTGTAAAAGCAGCTGTGGAGAGAGGGTCCTCATCAATTAATCAAAAGATTTTTGACATCTAACTACCATAAATGCTATGTGTCTTGTAATACATGTAAACTCAGCAGCCTTCTAAATGTATCATAAATGCACTTTCATCTTAGACGACTCACAACATGAATGTCTATGCAGGGGTTTGACATGGAAACATCCGTTTGGTTAATAAAAGCTCTGGCATGAAAACTGTTGCAAACTGCAAAGGTGATGCCCAAGGCTTAGGTTTGCAGGTCAAATCACTTGTTATTTTAGAAGAAACCCCTCTAGCAGATATTTCAATTAACCAAATCACTTAAAAATGAATGTTTGGAGATTAAATTGAGGGAGTGAAAAAGTTTAGTCAAGTTTTAAACCATGCTAACCAAATAAAGTTGCAGATTGTTCTCATCAAAGAATGTGGAGCTAGTGTAATGAGGCTATGAAATAAATAAGAAACTAGGCCAGAAATTACAGGTCTTTGTTCAAAATGAGAACTCATGTCTGGGTGGGATTCACCTGTTTAGATAAAATGTTATGAGTGAAAGTATATCGGAAAGTCGTACTTTGAAGTTGCAACATCTAATCTCAAAATCCCGAGAATGTCGCCCTTCTATAATCTAAAGACAGAGGGAGCAGCAACCTCCACAGCAGTTTAACTGTGGTCTTTTCCTTTCTATTTATGGGAGACATTTCATGTTAAGAGTAGCTTTATATGCCAGGAATAAAAAAAATAAATATGGACATTCATTTAAAAAATCTTCTTAGAGCTCTTTTAGGTCATTTTATCCATCCATTGTCTTCCATTTTTCTGTAGTCTGGTCCAGAAGGGAAACATGAGCATCCGTCTCCCCAGCCACATGCTTCAATTCCTCATGACGGACCCACAGGCATTCCCAGGTAAAAAGGATTACCGTATCCTGAGCAAGTTCTGGATCTGCCCGGTGGTCATCTACCAGTGAAATGGACCCAGAAAACCTCCTCAGAGAGGCATCCAGGAACAGTCCTGATCAGATGCTTCACCTCTATTAAACTGTTGTTGCCTCAAGCTGTTGCTGGGTTTAACACAGCCGAGATGCCTGTTGATGCATAATCTACACATACCAAGGAGTGTATTATGTGCATTTCGCCATCATCTAGTGGTCAGAGTGTGAATGACAACCAGTTTGGATTTTAGAGTATAACGTAAGCTGTATTTGAAACACTTTGATGGTGAACCAACTTGAGTTGTACAGAAAATTACGTTAAATTTTATTTTATTAATGATTAGCACCATTAATAAAATAATCTACATACTAGACTAGGAAATTTCTGTTATTCCCAACTATGTTAATTTGCATGAAACCTACACCTATATCTGTTGTTCTCTTAGTCTTAATGACTAAGCGATGCTTTTAAGCTTTTCTCCCCCATAACAGACCAGAGCAAAGCCCCTATTACTGCAGGCAGAGCCACAGTCTTTCCATCCATCTTCTTCATCTACTTCACCCAAACATCTCTCCTGAAGAAGACACTTAGATACAGGAACTCCTCCACTAGTAGCAGAGTCTCACCCCTACCTTTTTCTGAACTTGAGCTGCTGCTCTTTCAAATGGAAAGGAGTCGGCTGAGGCAATTTTAGGCATTTAATCTGTGTGGATTGATATGATGGGTGTCCAGCTTACAATTGGTAATTTAAAGCACTGAAATTCCTCAAGAGAATTACCTCAGACTCAGAGGATCTGCCTCTCCTGTCGGCTAGTTGATGCCACAGTTAGATAATCTAAAACAACAGCCCTAGAAGAAAAAAATATTTTTATGCAACTAAAAAGTCAAAAAGAATTTCATGCTAAACTTTGATTCTTGCTGCAAACAAGACTCATGTTGATATGTTGGTTTAGCAAAGACCTCCTGCTGGCACAGAACCACAGCAAAACCCTCAGACATATAGCTGGAAACCGGTTGTGTGTTTGGGGTGGCTTTCTCCAGACCTGCTCAGTCAGCCCAGTCACCACAGGCCGATGTGACCCCTGTAGTTATAGCGAACTACATGCTAGCCTCCTGCATCTCCTTTCGCCCTCTGCAGCCATAAAGCACTTCATTACCACAGGGTCTGCAGAGACAGAGGGGCACTCAAGAGTGAAGTGCAGCAAAGAGGAGGCTTGTTGTGGCAAGGAGAAAGAGGGCGTGTGTGTTGAGGAGTTATAATTGGACAACACGGCAAGGCTCTGCATCCAGTCCTTAGGGATCAGAGTTTATCCGGTTAGCTCGTTTTCATGCCCCTGTGGCACAAACAAAAACCATGAGGAACGACTATTCATGGCTCGGTGACGTAGCTGTGATGCTCTTTATTCATGTTGCTGAGAAGCAGGACATTTTCCCCAGGCTATGTTCACATGGAGGTGCAGATTTTTGGTCCAGCTCCAGCTCAGACAAAGCTTTCTGCTTAACTTGGAAACGCTCTGAGCTTAAGGTGTTGTCTTGTTAAAAGAGATGTACAATGCAGTTGATGCAACAATACTATAGACATGGCCTCTGGCTTCTAGACATTAAACAAGAGCAGGAACAGCAAACCATCAATGCCTCTCCTCCAATCTTTCTGTGGGAAAGAAAGATTTTCTGGCCTGTTGCTTGTGTGTTTCTGTCTCTTTTAAGGCAGCAATACTTCTACCTACCGTTATGATGGATGAACTAGATTTGTACCATGTTTATTGTAGTTTAAAGTATATTTTTTACTAAACAACTTTATAGCTCATCTCAAATGACAGGACTGAGTTATGCAACATTTCATTTGTACTCAGAAGTCAGAATTTCTTTGTTGAAAATCAGCTCTACTGGTCCTCTTAAAGTGGAATTAGGAATTGGAAAGGACGTTCTCACTAACAAACTAACTAATTAAAATGTGTCAGATCATCAAACACATGTTAATGTGGGATAAAAATAAACTAAATCCAAAAGCAGTTTTCAAATGATGATTTCATTCATTAAGAAAAAAGGCTACCCAAACTGTAATTAAACAAATTTTTTTTTTTTTAGAAAACTGAGCTCAATTTCTCAAGCTAAACCAGGGCCTCATTATTACCTGACCTGCAAATATAACAAGGAATTTAAACAGAACCTCTCTGACAGCTGAAAGATCTCAAAAAGCAAAGTGTAATCTTGAAAAAAATGAAAAACAGTAGAAAAACAAAGTCCTTGTAATCTATCAGTCTGAAAAGGCTTACAATGCCATTATTAAGACTTTGGGATGCCTGTGAACCAAAGAGAGAGCCATAATCCTCAACTGGAGAAAACACGCAGTGGTGGGGACCCTTCCCAAATTACTCCAAGAGCACATCCACGATTCAGCCAGGAGATCACAAAAAAACCAAGAGCACCATCTAAAGCTCTGCAGACCTCACTTGCTTCATTTATTGTCAGAGTGTATGATCAAACAATAAGAAAGTGAGACTTGGCAAAATGCCTCCATGGGAGAGTTCCAAGGACAAAAGCACTGCTGACCCCAAATAACACAAGCCCCGTCTCACATTTACTAAAAAACATCTTGATGATCCCCAAGTCTTATTCTGTGGATTGACAAGACAAAGCTGGAACGTTTTGGAAGGTGTGTGTCATTTTCCAGCTAACCTAAAACTAACACAGTGTTTCAGAAACAGACCATCTTACTCACAGTTGAAGATGAGGATGGTAGCTTGAGGGTCTGGGGCTGCTTTGTTTCCTAAGGGCCTGAAAGACTTTCCATAATAGATGGAATCATGAACCCTGCAGAATTCTACAGTACTATAGCACAGTACTGCAGATATTGTAGTACAACATTAAGCAAGCTGTTCATACTAAAAAAACCCTCCATCATGGCTTAATTAAAAAATCTCTGCAAGGAGAGGGTCAAACTTCTTCAGTGGCGACTCATTGTCACAAACTCTTGATGTCAGTTGTTGCTGCCTTTTGTACTTACCGATATTATCTTTATCCAGTACTATTTTTTAATGATCTGAAACATTAAGAGTGACAAAAAAGAAAATCAGGAAGAAATCTGTAAGGGGGTAAAAACGTTTTTCGCAGCACAAAACGAACACAAAGGCACATCCTAAAACAATCACATCATTAAATCTCAGAGTCTTTTGGGAAAATACTTTGTTTACTGACCAGGGAAAGTTGAACATTTTGGAAGATCTGAGTCCTGTGGCATTCAATGAAGACAACATTTCAGAAAGAAACATCATACTGGCAGTCAAACATGGTGGCTGTAGTGTGATGCTTAAACTCAAGCACACTTGGGTTGTGTTGAAGGACAATGATCCAAAATACGACAGCACGTCCACCTCTGGATGGATAAAAAAAAACAAAGTTTTTGGAGTGGCATAGTCAAAGTCCAGGGTTAAATCTGATTGAGATGCTGCTTAATTAGGCCATGTATGTTTGAAAATCTTCAAGTGTGACCAAACTGAAACAATTCTGCAAAGAAGAATTGGCCAAAAGTTCTCAACAGTGACATAAAATGCCAATTGTCAGTTATGGCAAATGGTTGATAGAAGTTGTCGCAACCATGGAACACAAAGACCCGTCTCAAAACTGGAATAAAACTAACAGCAACTGTTAGGGTCTGGGTTGTGTGTATATTGTGCTTGCAACATTGTTTCAGTTTTCTCAGGTGGTGCTGGAGTTTTCAGGTGCGCTGGGGGATAGGTGTGACTCATCTGCTGATTGCATGGAGGAGTACTTAAGCTTGAGGCGGCCAGCACTTCGACGTCAGAGTGTTTTGCCTTCAGTGGTAACAAGCTCAGCCACCTCTAGTATAGGCTTCGTTTTTTGCTCCAAGTAACTTTGTTTATGCTCCTTCGCAGGCTGAACCCTGAATCTTGAATTTACCTCGCTGAACACAGACTTCGGTCATGGAAGTTCTGGTCGATCAAGATTTTCTACATTTTGAGGACTTCGTTTCCTAACCCCTGACTTCATCTGGACTCAGCTCAAGCTGGCAGCTTCCTGCTTCTTCCGTCTTCTGGATCAAGGCATAAGCGTACCCTGTCCAACCTCCAACGCAAGTATCTGCACTTTGGATTTACTCCTGGTCTCTCCGAGCTCCCTCAAACAGCACCAGAGAAATCATCTGAACGAACTCTGCTCCGTAAACCCAGACCCTGAATCCCTATACCCCTGGCGATCTGACTGCACCTACTTAGTAAGCCATTTTCCTGATTATCATAGTTATTTTTCGTTAGCTCTTCGTTAGTTCTTTGTTTCACCAGTTCTCTTCCCCTTCTTTCCATACAGTTGGCGATTCATCCGTTCATGTTCCTGATTATTTGTTGCACAATAAAACATCATTTTACTGATTCAGTTCTTCAGAGTGTACTTCTGTATGTGGGTCAGATCTATTCCGAAAACAAAGACAGCAACTCGGGAAAACATTATGCGGACATTCAAACATGGTAGTGGTATGACCTTGAACAGGCTGTTCATGGTAGAAAACCCTCCAATGTGATTTAATTAAAACAGTTCTACCAAGAAAGGTGGGCCAAAATCCACACAGATACAAAAGACTCATTGCCAGTTACCACAAGCGCTTGATGAAACTTTTTTCCCCCATGGGTGGCACAAACAGTTATTGATGATGTATGAGGCAACTAATTTTACACACAGGACCACATTGGTTTGGATAGTCTTTTTTTTCCTCCTTCAAAATATGATTTGAAAACTGCATTTTGTATTTACTCAAGTTTTCTATTAAAGCATTTAATAGAACATGTGGGGAATTCACTAACACTAACCCTAAAATGAATATGGTAGCATGACTTACATATGCGAAGATGCATCAAAATGAACCACCAGACTCTTTGGGCAGATAAAACTACAGCAGAGATGTGTGTCATTATGCATGGCACCATGTTTGGTGAAAACCAAACACATCATATCAGCACAGCACAAACACCTCATACCAACTGTTAAGCATGGTGGTGGAAGAGTGATGATTGTGTCCCGTTTGGCAGGCACAGTATTTCATAGTTGTTGAGTCACCATGAACTCCTCTGTAAACCAAAGTATTCTACAGTCAAATTAAATCTGGTCAACAGATTAAGTTTCAGCAACATTACAATGATCCCAAACACCGCAACAAATCTACAACAGAGCTACTAAATAGACAATGTTATATAGAGGTTTTGCAATGGCCTAGTTAAAGTCCAGACCTCAGTCTAAAAAAATTTAAATGCTTTGGTGGAACCTTAAGAGAGTTGTGCAGAAAGGAAAGTCTGCAAAGCTCAATGATTTGGAGCATTGATATTGATAAAAGATGGCCGATATTCATTTCCAGCAAAAGGAGTGACTGAGAAAGTCAGACAGAAAAAGATTACTGAGAGTTTTTGCTACTAAAGGTGGATCTGCAAGCTACTGAATAATAGGGTGTACTTAATTTACTTGATGGTGCCTTACAATCACTGTGATGTGCAGCACCTCATGTTGGCATAATACATGCCAATTCTGTAACACTGATATTGTGTTCTTACTGACTATCATCATGCTATCAGTGTGCAGGTAGAGAGAAAGCAAGAATTGTCAGCTTCGTCTTGGATGCTAAAGGAGAGAGACATCCGGGTCAGGCCTGCCCACTCATGACACCTTCTAGGAGTGATCAAATGGATTCACAGCTGCCACAGTTCTACAGAGACAAAGGTTTGATGAGATACAAATACGTAGGAGGTGCATGGTGAAAAGGGGAGGGTAAAGCGGTGAGGAGGCTGCAGGGGGTCAGAAGGACTTGACTGAGTAGGAGGTGCTGTTTAAAACAGACAGAGTTCGAAAGAGTTAGAGACGGAGAAGATTCAAACCCACTTTTGATTCGGCAGTGGGTGGCATTCTCGAAAACTTTTCTGTTGGCCACTGAGTGCGTCAGCATCCAGACCCCCCCTCTTCTACCCCTGCCCCCGTGTCCTCCACTTCCTCCCACCTCCATCCTCAGTCCCAACAGCAGCCGTTGCCATGTGGACATCAGAGAGCTTTTTGCTTCAGTTGCCATGGCTATAGCTATCTGGGCCTCTACCACGCAGAGGATGACATGGACAGAGTTGGTGATGTGTCTTTAACAACTGGACATACAGTTTGCTTCATTGAAAAGTATGCACTTTTAGTCAACTGCTGTTATTGTACCAACAAGACGTTCACCAAGCAAAACCCTGTGAATGCTGTCAAGTGTCCTTGTATCTGCTTGGGTCAGGTAATACAACCACAATAGTCCACCAGTGAACGAAAATATATCGCTTGTATGGATAATTTATTGCAAAAACAGATACAAATGTTCACCTCTGGTGTGGAGTTACACTTTGGCCTCTTTCCTGCATGCATGCACAGGTACTGCCTCCCAAGAAGAGGTGACAAAACTCCTAATCACCTTATTCATCTTCGTAATCTCACCTTATTCATCCTTATAATCACGATATTTGTCATAGTAATGAGCCCACGCAGCTACGAAGGACCCTATGCACTTTACCTCCTAGGTTTCACGTGCACTTATTGCAAAATATTGTGAAAAGACAACATTGAAATGATAGTTACAGCGATGCAAGTTTAGGAGTGAAGGTTTAGGAGCCTTGTGTCTCCTGCAGGCTGAGAAGTTGTTAGGTATGTAACATGGCTGCTGTAACTGCAGGTGATGTGAGAGTCAAACTAACCGAGGTGGTGAGGTTCCGTCTGCATTCAGCTCTTTGAAAGATGACTGACAGACCTTAGGTAGTCATTTGACCTCGAGTTTAAATGCTTTCCTGACACTGGAAGGTGGGAAGCATGTAGGACAACACCTGGGAACTTTAACATGAAGAAAACTAACATAAATTCATAATTTATATTTCTCCACTGATATCTAATGGTTTTCTGTGAGACAGTTAATCCAAGCCTTGTGTTTGTTCTATATTAATATGTGTTTGATAGGGAAGCACAAATGAATCTTGAACAGTGCTGATCTGTGATTGGCTGTCCAGAAATTACAAATCTCTGATCAGCGAGTGCAGCATATATGTAAGCGTTAACAGGTCGCACTGGATGCAACACTCTTTAGTGCAGAAGTAGTTTAACTATTTTCAGGGAAGTGTCTAAAAATCAAGTCAGCTTACCCTCCTAGTGGAGTACAAAGCTGCCTCTATGGAGGCATGTTGACTATTTATTCAGGTTTCTACAGCAGGGAGTTAGATGAAATAAACAGCTAATTTCCTGTTTTTAAGCCTCTTTAAGCCTTTTTTAGTTCAATTCAATTCAATTCAATTCAGTTTTATTTATATAGCGCCAATTCACAACACATGTTGTCTCAAGGCACTTCACAAAAGTCAGGTTCATACATTCCAATTAATCCTAACCATTGAACAGTGCAGTCAGATTCAATTATTTATTCAAATTGGATAAAAAGTTTTTCTGTCTAAGGAAACCCAGCAGATTGCATCCAGTCAGTGACTTGCAGCATTCCTTCCTCCTAGATGAGCATGTAGAGACAGTGGACAGTCACTGGCGTTGACTTTGCAGCAATCCCTCATAATGAGCATGCATGTAGCGACAGTGGAGAGGAAAAACTCCCTTTTAACAGAAAGAAACCTCCAGGAGAACCAGGCTCGGTGTGAGCGGCCATCTGCCACGACCGACTGGGGATTTGAGAGAACACAGCAGAGACACAAAAAGAACAAAGAAGCAGTGATCCAGGAGTACTTTCTATTGGAAGGACAAGTAAATGTTAATGGATGTAGCTCCTTTAGTCGTTTCACCTAGAAAGAAAGAACAGATAAACTCTGAGCCAGTTTTCAAGGTTACAGTCTGAAAGAGAGCACATAGAGTTAGTCAGAGTAGAAGCTCAGTCAATCGCCATATCTAGGAGAGAGAAAGGGTTAAACCATGAAAGACAGGGCTATGTGGATCATCGGTAGAGGGTGAGCATTAAGTTGTTGCCAGCAGAAGCTCGGACGATTCCCCTCTCCAGAAAGGTGTCACAGGTAGACACAGAGCCAAGCGAGGTGTAGCTTCTAGGAAGAGAAAAGTGAGAACAAAGTTAAAAGCTGAAATAACAGCAAATAATGCAAAATTGGAGAGTAGTGTGAGAATGTAGCGAAGAGGGTGAAAGTGGTCATTATGTCCTCCAGCAGCCTAAGCCTATAGCAGCATAGCAACTACAGAGGTGACTGTGGCTCAGTAGGAAGAGTAGTTGTCTTGCAATCAGAAGGTTGTGGGTTTGATTCCAGCTTCCTCCTGCCATATGTCAATGTGCCCCTGGGCAAGGCACTTAACCTCAAGTTGCCTACCGATCTGCGTATCGGTGTATGAATGTGTTAGTGAGTGCAATTGGGTGAATGTGGCTCTAGTGTAAAGCGCTTTGAGCGGTCTGTATGACTGGAAAAGCGCTATATAAGTTCAGTCCATTTACCATTTAGATAATTTCAGTTCAGATTATTTAGTTAAATGGCGCTTATTTACAACAATGTCGTCTGAAGGAACCCCACTGATGGTCATTGTTATACTAAAAACCACAAGGATCGGGATACCTCTCTCTGTCAGACTGCTTATAACCATTGGAAAAGAGAAGGGGTCATACAGGTAGCAGAAGTGGTGTGTGTGTTCGCACCTCAACCATAACTGAGCCGGTTTAGGCATGTTAAGGTTCCAAGAAACCTTAACATGAGCAGGACCATCTACTCTGCAGCTGTGTGGGAACTGGTCAAAACCATGTACCTGTACACTGATTAATTAAAATGAAATAGTTGAAAAACAATTAAACCGTTAATGACCAACATAACAAACTTGTAACCTCTTGTAGGACGTTTCTAATGTTTTGTTCTTTCCCACTATTAAAAAAACTCCAAACTACCTCCAAAGGTCAGGAAGCTAACAATGGTTTTGCTTTCTATGTGCATTTTAATTACGATAACATTATGGCTTATTTAACAGCAGGGCTCTGACATAGCTCACTTCCTGTGCTGTATGAGCAGAGCATTCCCTTCATCAGCTGGGGATGCATCACAGGGAGTTGAAGGGATTTCTCCTGCCTAGATCCATCTGTGCGACTCAGTGAAGTTGTGTGGAAACACCAGCCCATGTGAGGACCCGCAGACATACAGGGATCACAGGGAAGGGTAGGATGAGATTTCCCAGTGTCAGGAACAGACATACAACTGAGTCACGGGTGTCGCAGCAGTGGATCATGGCCTTCTGGTCAGGGAGGCACTGGGGGGGACTGTCAGTTTCTCAACCACAGAGAAAGGCTTTCCCAGATTGAAACCACACACTGAAAAATAACAGCAACACTTCACCTACACTCAACACAATCATATAATCAGCTCCACATGGGGGATGCATTGAGGAATTCCTATAAACATAGATGCTGGTAAACTGCTGCAAACCCACATAAACAGACAGAGGGACATTCTCCTATGTTCTTATTCAGTCCCAGTCTACATAATAACCTGGTATTAAATAAGAAATTCACCTCAGAACAGAATAAAGATGCTCAGTCTGAGCTAGCTTTTGCTGACTCATTCTTGGACTGCATGTCAAGCAAATTCACTAGTTATTATTCAGCCACAAAAACAGTCAGTAATTTTTTATTTTAACATATTCTGTCTGGCAGAGTAGAACTCAGAGTTACTGTCTGAGCGCCAAGAAGAAGCCCAACAGATTTACCTTCACAAGTGGAACATTATGGCTCTCGCTACAATGCTCAGGTTGATATATATATTAAAAAACTTTAAAGGTAATAGCTTTAGGATTATTTCAAATGCAATGAACACAGAGATGGAACGAAAGGGAAAAAAGAGGAAAGAAAAGGTGAGAGGTGGGGCAAAACGTTTAAAGGGAGAGAAGGAGATAAGCGTAAAGAGAAAGAAGGATAAAGATAATGCAAGATAACACCCTGGATGTGGACTCCCCGTGCCTCTCTTTGTTCTAGAAAAGGCGAGAATCTGCCCCGGTAAATAGTGACCAGCATTTTCTGAGTCTTTGATTCCACATTTCTACTCATTTAACTAAAGGAAGGTAATGTTTGTTGACATTTTGGGCAGTTGTTGCATTGGCATGGTTTAAAATTTATTCCGGAATTTTCTAATATTTATTTACTGACCTTTTTTAAAGCTTTGAACTATTGAGGTTTTTGTGAAATGAGGCAGATTGTAAAAACACATTTAAGTTAAGCGAACTTTATGACATGTGATAAGAATTGGCATTTCAAAGCAAAGAAAAAGAAACAGCCAAAAACAACCAGTTTCCATCAGATTTTCTAACCCACTGAGCTACTGTTAAAAGTAAGATTTCAAAAATAATGTTATGAAGCTGGATTTCTTCTACTCCCCATGCATATCTAAACCATTCAGAGACGTGATAAATGTATGCTCTCCAGTACCAAACATTTCACATTTTTCATAATTTGCCTATTTATTCATAGAATACATTCAGATTAGACAAAAAAATAATGTTCCCACCAATTTGGCCATTCAGATTCTGCAAAACAGTTGCTATGCTGGATTTAAAATATAGTATAATTAAAATAGAAAGAGTGACAATTAGTTTCAGACTATGAGACAAGCTTAAGTTTAAGGTATGTGTTGCGTATGAGGTGTAAATCTTCATAATAGCAGGAGAATGGAAAGCGGTAACAATGTCATTATTACACATTCCTTGAAAAGCTCCTCCAGGGGTTAATAAACATCATCTATTAGAAGGAGAGTCAAATCAGCCTATATCCTCTAAAATAAAAAGTTGTGGAACTAACTCTACAACTACAAGGCATCTTTCTCAGCAATAAGACAGCTGTATGAAGCCTTTAAAAATCAACTGGATCACAGGCTTATTCCTGTGAATGAATTAAAATGACCTAGGGATACACAAGACTCTTCCATGTGGAAGTTGTCACTATGGGAAGAAAACTCAAAGTTAGGCATTTGGCATTTAGCAGTTTTGGAAGGTGTTTTTGTCAACTTTCTGGGTACGAGAAGGATCCTTCTGCTCTAGGATGTCAATACGTTCCTGTGTTTGAGACATTTTGTTGAATTGGTGAAGGCCAAATATCCCAGAGCTCAGGAAAGCTGGAGATATCACAGCAAGTTGCTCTTTTGTATCCTATTGATCTTTGATCCTTTTGATCTTTTCAACTTCTCTGAGTTAAAAGTTTCAGCATTCCATACAATATACACTAAAAATGATATTTACAGTTTCTAATTCTAACCTAGCTTATCTTGATCATTGTAAATATAAGATGCTAAAGACATTTTGAAATGTCAACTCTAAATCAGTTTTTCTGTGTTTTAAATGAGTTTTAAATTATAGTGATTGTTCTCACACAGAAAGGGGGATGTCGTATGTCCTTCTAATATAAAGAATTAAGGCCACTGAAAGCATGAAGTATAGAAAGCAATACAGCATTTTGGATCCTATTAAATTGGAATCTGCTCAAATCAATATCAGGATGGATGGATGAATGGATGGATGGACGGACGGACGCACGGACGGACGGAGTAGTAATTAAACCTAAGTATGACAAGAGATAAACGTAGTTTAATGGATATTGAGGCTGTTTTTGTTGACATTATGCACTTGTACTACTGGGTCATTTTGATTACTTGTATACTTCAGTAGCAATACTTGAGGTTGAAAGTCTGCTACAGTTATTTAGTAATTTAGAAGCTGGAAAGTTTAACAACTCCTGCTTTATATAAATCCTAAAACAACAATCTGGCATTTCATTTGATGCTCGATGTGCCATAGCTGTAAAAATGGATGTTTTCGTATACACATACAAACACCTCTGCTTGAACAGTAGTTCATTATAAAGTAAGAAAGATCTTTGTCCAGGTTTAATGATTCTGAGCCACACTGCAAGAAGGAGGAAAGTACACTCAGAAGCGACTCTTTGAGAGTCCTTGACTAACTCAGTGGAAAAGTGCACTGAAGCGTTTGTTTGGGTAAGACGCTGAGCTGTAAGAAAGAGCTAAACGAACCATTAGGTGTGCTCGTCACACCGCTGTAGGACCTAAAACATCTTCCCTGCAGGACTGATCTGAGTCCTGTCTGCAGCACAGCACTGCACCACAGCACGCTGCCACCTAATCCCACAGAACTGAATTAATGTGGCCTGGCTCAAGCTTTAAGGCTTTGTCCAGTAAAGTCCACTGCACCATATTAACAGCTGAAAAATACAATGTATTTAATGAAACATATTTATTATAATATATATGCATATTCACTCTTTGCAAATATGTAACTTTTGTTGCAACACTTAAATATACATTTGAATTGGATGAAATGAAGTACATGATTAATCTTTTAAAAACTAAATTCTGATCATTTAATTTGCAGACTATTTGGAAAAACCTTGAATGAACATGATTGTTTATTAAAGTTTCAATATTTTCCTTTGAAAACATGTCCATTTAAAAGTTTTTTTTTCTTTGAAGAATATAAGGCATGTGAAGGTGCACATGAACTGGTGTCACCACACTTTTTCCTTCCACTCAATTTCCTATTAATATGCTTGGCTACAGCACCTTTTGTCTAATTACCATCGTGGGGAGGGTGTCCGTGATTGTCTGCTGTATAACTGTCAAATCAGTACTCTCCCCATTATTGTTTAGGCCATAACAAAACAATTCTCCATTAAAAACCCTTTGTTCTTGATTTTATGTAGCATTGTATTGCTTTGAGATACTGAACTTTGGGTTTTTGAAAATCATCAAAATGAACAGAAATCCTCCCATCTATTGTCTATACCTGCTCTGTGTATGACTGGTGTGTGAATGTGAGTGTGTGTGTGTGTAGGCGGGGGAGTGGGTGCAAGTTGTGGGGAACATCCTGGACAGGTCGCCAGTCCGTTACCAGGCACCAGAACCATGCACACACACCCACAGAACTATTATACAGAAATAAACAGGTGAAGTATATCACTCTTGCTTGACTGAATCTACATAATATGAGTAACAGATTTACAGAATAAACTTTTTGATAATATTCTAAATTGATTGAGATTTATCTGTATGCATCTTACATAGACCTCTAGATATTTAGGTCTAAACATGTCAACAATTAGACTGAATATTGAAATTGCATATTTTCACAATAGGATACATATTTCACATATCTAACATTGCATTTTTATTGCAAGTGAGCTCAGAAACCAAAAACCGTGAGCAGGAAGACACATTTTACAGGAGACCATGCGGAAAGATATTTTTTTTATATTCATGTTTAACTTAAAGACTTTAACTGCACAGAAAACTAACTTCAGAGCTGTGTCTTTCCTGGGAAAAAAGCCTCCCCCATCCACAGAAAAAAAAAAGAGAGATTGATCTGTGGTGCTTTTATACTCCAACTGCTTCCATTTTGTTAGCTGCAAGGATGTAAAGCTCTTCCTCTCACAGCAAAGATCCTTTAAATTTCCCAATCTTGCTTTTATATCTAGAGCCTGGAAAACATCACAATCAATTTAGCTGTTTAATAAGTGGGCAGCAGCACTGGGTTGTGCACACGGCAGCTTGTTCCCCTCCCTGCACAGCTGATGATGATGATGTAGCTGATGCAATTTGAGCTGTGATGAAATCCTAAATGATTTGACCCCACTGTTGCCCTTTCCCTGTGATTTACAACCCACACTCTGAACGGAGCTCACAGTATCAGAGCAAAATCTGCACACTGAGCACAGCAGGTTGTTTGGTTGTCGTAATAAATTCCCTCTTAAAACAACTGCACAATTATCTCACAAATAGGCCACAATTTCATTTAAATCAGCTGGATTCCTGACCACCAGCAGGACTGCTATAGAAAGATTGACCTGAGGGATTGCTGTTTCTTTTAAGGGTGGACATGGATGAAGAGAAATCATAGGCAGTCGATGCAGCTGTTTTACTGCACTAAATGATTACAGTATGAGCTGTGAGACACACAGAGGGCCTGCTGTGATTATTATGTAGTTTTATTTCTGTAGTGATTTCATACAAAGGAATTAAGTAAATAAATACATAAATTAAACAGAAATATATATACAAAAATAAACAAATACAAAAGTGTGTAAAGACCTGGAAATATGTTCACCTTTTTGACTATAGTATATAGAAACCAGATATTTACATACACTGTAAAAATAAAACACAAAACCTTTTTCCCCCCCGCCTCTCGCCCATAGACTGCTGGAGATAAGCACCAGCTCCCCCACGACCCACTATGGAATAAGTGGTAGAAAATGACTGACTGACCTTTTTTTTCTTACTGTCTGAGTTTAAATCAGACTAAGTTGTCCCTGTCTTAAGTCAGTTAAGAAAATTATTTTCATCTGCGAGACTAATGACAGAGACAGACCATAAAAATGTTTTAATATCCTTTAAATTCAAGAAGTTTACACCATTTTCCTTAGTATTTGGTAGTATCAACATTGAACTGTAGCTTCTCAAAATAGCTTTCTGGAATTTTGGCCCATTCCTCCTGACAGAACCAGTGTAACTGGGTCAGGTTTGTAGGCTGCCTTTCTCACACACACCTTTTCAGATCCACCAACACATTTTCTGTGGGACTAAGAGCACGGCCAGTCCAGAACATTGAATTTGTTGTCCTTCGGTGACTTTGTAACTAATCTGGTGGTATGTTTAGGGTCATTGTAAATTTGGAAGACCTGTGCCCAGGCTTTAACTATCTGGCTGCTGTCTTGCTTGAATATTTCCACTCAATGTTTTTTTCTTAATGATATCTTTTTTGTGAAGTACACCAGTCCCTCCTGCAGCCTGAGCCCGGTAGAGGTTAGAGATTTATCTCTACCTAGCCCAAACTGCGCTTCTGTGGGTAACCTGAAAGTTCTTTCTTTTTTGGTATTTAATTATTTAAAAAATGAAAAGTTCAGAACCATCATCTCTTGTGGTTATGGAAAGAGTGGCTTTATGTGCTGTTTGTGCATCACTCCATGCATCCAGTTTGAATATCAGAGCCATAATCATATTCATTGAGACTAAGACTGAGATATTTTTTTTACATTTGGCTGCATTTAATCTGATTATGACTCACACTATGTTCATATGTCAGTCTTTGCTGTGCAAACAGGGTGTTTCTGTATTCCATCTCCAGCTAAGATCACAGGACATGAAGCCATGAGGATTGTGAAAAGGCTCACTTACACCGTGTCCTCACAGATATGCACTCACTGCCAACTGCTTGTGACATGGATAGAGAGACAGATCACAGCAGTAAGATTGGAGGACGTGTAATCATTTTAAAGATCAAGAAGGAGCACTGACTGATTAAAACAAACAGTGACACTGGCAACGTAATAAATTCAACTACAGTCCACTCTGACTAATATACAGTGCCTTGCAAAAACAGTTTTACATCTTTTTCACATTTTGCCACATTAGAAACCAAAAAATTGGATGTATTGTAGACCGACACAAAGTTGTGCACTATTGGGAAGTGGAAAGATACATGGATTAAAAAATGTTGCTTGTTTTCAGCCCCTTTTACTCTGATTCCCCTAAATAAAATCCACTTCAGCTAATTGCCCTCAGAAGCCTCCTAATTAATAATTAAAGTCCACCTGTGTTTAATTTATTCTCAGGATAAACCAGGCTGTTTTGTAAAGGCCTCACAGGTTTGTTAAAGAACATTATGAAGACAAGGAGGTCAAGGAGAAAAATGTGGAGAAGTTCAAAGCAGGATTAGGTTTTAAAACAATATCATGAGGTTACAACTTCTCCTTGATTTCTGTTTAATCCATCATCTGAAAATGGAAAGAGGATGGCACCACAGCCAACCTACCGAAGCATGGCCGCCTACCTAAACTAACAGAGAGGGCCAGGAGGGCATTAAGTAGAGGAGCACCCAAGAGGCCCAGGATAACTCTGGAGGAGATGCAGAGATCAACAACTCAGGTGGGAGAGTCGGCTGACAGGACAACTAGTCATTGTGTTCTTAACAAATTTGGTCTTAAGGGTGGGAAGAAGAAAGCTATGATTTAAAGGAGTGGAGTTTGGAACAAGCCATGTAGGAAACACAGCAAACATGTGGAAGACGTTGCTCTGGTCAGATGAGACCAAAACTGAATTTCTGGGTGACTTTCTAAGTGTAGAGTGAAACCAATACAGCACATTACACTTAACACACCATCCACATGGTGAGAAATGGTGGTGACAGCACCATGCTGTGAGAATGCTTTTTTCAGCAGGAACAGGGAATCTGGTCGGAGTTGGTGTGAAGAAGAATGAAATGAAATACAGGTTAGTCCTTCCAGTATGGAAGCAAATCGTTACCATATTTCAAATGAAAAAGCATTTCCAGAAATGCTTTTTCATTTTAAGAATGTGGCTGCATTGTTTGACCCATAAATAAAATTAGTAATCAATCATCCTATTTGCATTTTCTTCTTCACGACTGCACATTTTATGCCATAATCAAAAAGAAAACAAAGCAGATATTGCTTTTTCGTTTTCGTGGTCTGCCCGCAAAGTCCTGCCCAGAACTCGAAAACGAAAAAGCATTCCAAACGGCGGGCGCAGCAGAGTGACGTCAGCATCCGCTCTTCCTCAGCTCCCTGCTGACCGAGTTACCCATCTTGTTCGGTAGGGGGCGCTGTGCACGTCTGCATTGCATTACATTGCAAACGTGCTGAGAAATTGATTGAATTGCAGCAGGGCCGAGCTCAATTTGTGGCAGTGGCAGGCAGAACTAGTAGTTCCGGTGGCAGGCTGTGGCATCCACGTGGCAGCCTTATGGCCTGGGACATCCAGCGTGTTTTTAAACATTTATTTATAATTTTCTGTGAGTGACAATTCAGAATAGCCGCTCGTGCTCTATAATAAACCAGCTGTTTGTGCAATAAATCTTCATCATCCTTTCAACACGTCACACATACACATAGTGCTATTTATTTTCCATGTCAAATAAATACAATCACCTTATGTTATGGGTCTAAAGCTGTTTATTAAATAATAATCAATAATGAAATCATAATTTAAAGGTAACAGGCTATAACAACGACATCCCGTTTGCCGATAATCAGCATTAGCTTCCACAAAAACAGCAGCAACCGCATTTATTGCCGGTCTGGCACCTTCTGGCATCCTCGTGGAGTCCCCTGCCACCCTGCAGCAAGCTGTGGCGGAACTGCCACAGCCAATGCAGACATGCACAGCGCCCCCTACCGAACAAGATGGGTAGCTCGGTCAGCAGAGAGCTGAGGAAGAGCGGCTGCTGACGTCACTCTGCTGCGCCCGCCGCTCGGAATGCTTTTTCGTTTTCGAGTTCTGGGCAGGACTTTGCGGGCAAACCACGAAAACGAAAAAGCAATATCTGCTTTGTTTTCTTTTTGATTATGGCATAAAATGTACAGTCATGAAGAAGAAAATGCAAATAGGATGATTGATTACTAATTTCATTTATGGGTCAAATAATGCAGCCACATTTTTAAAATGAAAAAGCATTTTCAGAAATGCTTTTTCATTTTCAAATTTTACATTTCAAATTGAATTTTGGTATCTATTTGCTGGGGTACATTTTGAAAAATAAATCTCAAATGTCTTTTTCTTTTTCATTTTAATTAAGTGAATGCATGAGCAGTCTTGAAGAAGAAAATAAAAATTCAAATAGGATTATTGATTACTAATTTCATTTATGAGTCAAACAATGCAGCCACATTCTTAAAATGAAAAAGCATTTCTGAAAATGCTTTTTCATTTGAAATATGGTAACGATTTGCTTCCATATTCCAGCAGGAGACTGTGTCAGGGTTTGGACTTTTTTGGACTTTTGTTTGTGGTTTTGTGTTTTTGTTTACTTTAGTTAGATGTTCTTGTTTGTGGTTTGTATTCATGTTGTTTATTGCCTTCGTTTTCCTAACAGTTCTGGTTTCCTCTCGCCCTTGTTCCCCTGGTGTTGCTTTACTTAGAATGGTTTCATTATTATTGTTATTGTGATTATTAGTTCTGTATCTTCCTTGGATTCTCTGTTTGTACTTAGGTTGCCAGTTCTTAGGTTGTTGTTGTTCTTCTGTTTCCTCTAGTTTCTCTGTTTCCTTCAGTTCTTGGTTATTCTAGATTTCTTATGCTTCTTTTGGTTATTTTATCTTGCTCTATAGTTTTGCTCAGGTCTGTGTCTCCTTATTGTTAATTAGTCCCTTCGCCCATGTTTTAGTCTATGCATTAGTTTCACCTGTTCCTTCAGCCTCCCTGCCTCCTTGTCACACCTCTTCCCTGTTCCTTTGATTACCTGCCCTTTGTATTCCCTCAGTAAATTAGTTAGTCTGGTTTATGTGTTCAGGGCTGGTTCCTTTGTTCACACTCCGTTCTCTACCCTTGTCTAAGTGCTAAGTATTACCATGTTTCCTGCAGTGTCAACTTATGTAAGTTTTTTGGATTTCGTCTATGTTTTGTACCTGCAGTGCTTTTGCTTCATTTTTTGAAAACATTTGAATAAAGCTGAAGGCTTATTCAACATGCTGCTGCCAAGCTCTTGTCTGCGCTTTGGTCCGACCCAAACTCAGAACGTGACAGAATGACCCTAAACATAAACCCAAAGCTGCAGTGAAACGGTTTCATATTTATGTGTTTGGGAATTGTTTCTCTTCATTTTCCACTTTCCAGGTATGTACTGATTTGTGTTGGTCAGTCACATGAAATCCTAATGAAAAACACTGAAGTCTGTTTGTCTGTGACAAAATGTGAAATGGACCAATGGGTGTGAATACTTATGCTACACACTGAACAGTAGCTGTACCTTCATGACAAGCCTTTGTCACTTTCAGTACTCAGTTTGCATCAGAAGATCACCTTTTTTTGTACTGAAATGTAGAAACATGACAACCTCAAACTGCCACCATGTTCCCTGTGGGGTCACCTGGTGTACCTCTTTATAACATTTTTATCCCCTGTCCCACACATTCAGACAAAATCCTAGATTTTAACTGCCTTTATTTTTCAAAAGTCATCCTTTCAGGTCAATTTCCTAAGATTTAACTTCTATCAAATGTATTTTAGCACTTGGATGTGTTTAATGTCAGTCAAAGCGTGGGTCAAGTACAAATTAACCTGCAAACCATTTTTTCTGCTCAGCTACTTTTGTTGAATTTAGGGAAATAAATGAATGACAGAACATTTTCCAGAATCTGAAAATGAAAGAAAAAGAATAAGAGCATTAAAATTTGCCTTAGAATAAAGCAATCAGCTTATGATCTTTATCTTCAGCAGTCATTGGACGAGACGTGGGGTACACCCTGGACAAGTCGCCAGTCCATCCCAGAGACAAATAGGAAAAAACATCCATGCACACACACACACACATCCGTGTTTTACTATCTTTATGAGGACTTTTCGGTTACTTCCATTGAGTTCCATTCATTTTCCTTGATTTTTAGTGCCTAACCCTAACACTAACCCTAACCCTAACCAGTTAATACTTAACCCTAACCCTAACAATAACTCAATTCATACCCTAGTCCTAAACCTAACCCCTGTCCCAAGAACGGAATTTGAAAAAGTGAGGACCAGGAAAATGTCCTCACTTTGCGATAAAAATACGTAAAATGGTTCTCACTCAGCAACAAGTACAAGAACACACACACACACACACTCACTCTAATTTAGAGAACATGCAAACTCCATGCAGAAAGACTCCAGAAGATGTCACTGCATGTTGAAAGCTTTACTCTAGACTTTATGGAGGTGCAGTAATATGAGTTTCTATTCTCAGTCCTGAATAAACGGGTGAGATTAGAAGTTCATCTCCTGAAAAAAACACAGTACTTTACAGTACTGTACAAGCACAGTAAAATATATTTTGGTTTCTTGTAAGAAATGTGTTGAAGGAATTTCAAAATGATCAGCAACTGCAAAAAAAATTATTTTAAAATATTTTCATGCTGAAATGGTTTAATTACAGATGGTTGTTCTCAAGTGGCTCATGTGTTCATGCAACAGAATGTATGTTTCACATTGACAGAGAGACCAAAGCAATATATTTGCACAATCTCCTCTCTGCTTCTCTTTGTTTATGACGCACTCACTCAGTCAAGCCAGTCATTGCACTTATAATTAACCAGGTCTGACACCAGTGCACTCTTTTAAGGTGTTTCAGCAGTCAACAGGGGTCAGCATGGGCCCTTCCCACACACACCAATGCTGTGTGGGCACAGATCATCCAGTTCTCAGTTCAACAACTATTGCTATGTTAAAAACTGCAGGCTTGGAAAAGATCACACAATTTGCATGTTTGGAAAACTCTGGACCATTCCTTTATTTTTGTATTTTCTGTAAAAAAAGAAGTCACTGTTCGCTTTCTGCGTTTGACAGTAACACACACTTTGCTTGTTGCAAGTGTAAGATAATCACTGATACACACAGCCCATCTGTCAGTGTGTTTCATGTTGTAGCTGATAATTCATGTATTTTGTATAATTCCAGCTGTAAATGAAAGGCAGTTGTGCATGAATGCAGTCATATAAAAGGTAATGGTTCTATGACCGTGGTGGGAAAAACGATTTGAAGCAGTTGTTTATCTCTGACAAACTTTGACCCATTATTCTTTACAACATTGCTTCAGGTAATTTTGTCATCCATATATTTGTTTCTACACAGCTCTCTTGAGGTCCCACCACAGCAGGTCATGTTCAGAAGTCTGGACTTTGCAGGGTCATTGCAACACCTTGATTCTTTTCTTTTCAGATTTGCTGCTGCATTCAAGATCATTGTCAAGCTGATGACCCAGTTTGGGTCAAGCTATAGCAGCTGGACATATGGAATACTTATTGTCCAGCTAATTACTGCAATGTCCTCAGGTCCTGTGGCCGAAAAAGAAAGCCCAAACCATCACACCATCACCACCGTGCCTGTCTGTTGATATGTTTGTACTGATGTTCTGTTTGGTTTTCTCCCAACATGGAAATGTACATTATGTATCTTGTGGTTTCTTCAGATGCAACTTTGCAAACCAAGTCATGCTGCCATTTTCTTTTTAGAGACAAGAGGCTTCCTACCAAACAAGCCGTAAATATTCCGTCTTATTCTAATTGTTTTCATTTGAATGAATTTGAACATTCAACATAGTATCTGAGACCTGTAGAATTGGAGATGGAGCTCTTGAGTTTTTGCTGTTTCTTTGTGCATTGGATGATCTGTCCTTGGAGTTAAGTTCCTGACTGCCACTCCTGGGAAGATTGGCAGCTGCCTTAAATGTTTTTCGCTTGTAAAAGTTGTCTCATGTAGAAAGACGAATTATTCTGAGGTAATTTCTGATGTCTTTCCTCTTGGGCATTGTGTTAACACACATATGTATACAAGCAGCCAACATTCATGCCTTCATAAAGGAGGTCACACTTGCTGATGATCAATAATTTAGGTATGTATGATTAGCCAGATTTCGCTGCTACTTTCCCTTTCCAATAATTAGCAATATGCAATGATGTTTTAGTTTTTCCCATGGCAGTATTGCCATCTACCAGAATTTGATTTTATTCCATGCCTGCATGTTTTAGTTAGATGATAATTTCTTCATAGATGCATAGAGCAACTTCATCTTCTTCCTTTTCTTGCCTGCCAGGAAAATGATGTACAAGCAGTTACCCTTCGGTTTGAATAATTCCATCCACGTTCTCTTTTTTCTGAAACTGCTTGCCTCAGCAGCACCTTTTAGTTAAGGTTTTAGAGACAAGATCATTTCTCCCTGGAGATAAAAGTGGCAAAAAGGCCAAACCTGGTGCAGTGGACTATCAGATTATGCCAGTTTGTGGGAACATTACCCATTTTAAAAATTCATATGATTCACATGGCTTTGAACAGGCTGATCAATACTTGTGATCATGAACTGCTCCCACTGTGAGCCACAGGGTCTGATGTCATCAGGTTGGATCAGCTCCAGCGACAGCAAATACCACTCTGACTTTGATGCCTCTACCAGAGGATATCTGAGCTTTTCCACTGAAGACAAGCTCCAATTTAAAAGCTAAGATAACAGTCAGGAATCAGAAAATGCATTCTCACACTGTCAAAGTCACCTTCCCCATCTCTCCCAATTACAGTAAGTTCTCCGAGGTGCAATACTGAAGCTCAGCCCAGCATTAAACATCAGCACAAGAGACATATTCCTGCACTGCCAGACAGCTGCTCTCTGACTAGGATTACAAATTGAATTGTCTGACAATATATCTGCGTAATAAAATGCAGTGTTTCACTTTTGTCTTATAAAGTTTCAAGCTTCATTTTAAAATATATCAACTGTGTGTTGTAAAACAGAGCTTTGCAAGAAACCAAAATAAATGAACTGCAATGCACTGAGCTTGACACAGCTGTCCTTCCTTCCTTCCTTCCTTTCTTTCTTTCTTCCTTCCTTCCTTCCTTCCTTCCTTCCTTCCTTCCTTCCAACCATTGTTGTCTCTGGGTGATCATTTTATCCTAAACTCGTTCATCAGCCCATTAAAAGCCAACACAGAGAAAGGTCCGATAAGAATCGATGCTAAGCGTCAATTTTTAGTCAAGAGCTACTTCAGCCTGCGCTTCAGGCTGGCAGATTCATGCCTTTTTAGACCTAAAATGGCAATAACTGCTGCTCAGCGGAGGAGCTTGTAGTCCACAACAGAGTTTTGTAGAGTACAGTACAAAGTAGGCAGAGTTTCAAAAGAATGAGTGGATAATGGCTATATTTGAAGAGTGGAAAGCTGCAGGGCTGTCAACTATGACGCACCTATCTCCTGTTAAAACCAACACTAGCACCAGTACCACTAAGAAACAGGAAAAAGCAACACAAAGGGAGAGAAAGTTGTCTACCAAGCTTGTTCAGGAGTTCTGTTTCCACATCGACGCACTACTTTTAGCTCTGTCAGGTTGGGTTTGACAGATGTCTTGTGTCTTCTGGATCAGACCAATCTCAAGTTTTCAGGTATCTCTGTACAGCTGTTGCTCAGCACGTCTAAATACAAATTAATGTGTTTCAGTGTCACTACCATAGTGATTTTTGGTTTGAAAGCCCAAACAGTTTCATTTTCATTTAGTTTAATTTTAATGAATCCTCAAATAGTGGATATCCATCTTCATTATGGCTATTTAAGGTTGGCAGGTTCATGTCCTTTGTACCCATACAAATATGCTTTTAGCCCACAGATCTTGTACAAGTTAACCCCAAACACAGAAAGTTAGGCCTGATTAACCCATTTGATTAGGGTGGATATTCATATACCCGTTCAGCTGGGGGTTCAGAGGTTATTTGGGTTCTGTATTTGTATAATGCCTCATGAGACCCAAAAATGGTTCACAGGAAGTAGACCAACCAGCTACTACTTTATGAAAATTTTATGAGCTTTCTTTGAGTTCAGCATTTGGCTGTAGCCTTTTGGCAGCAAGAAGCAAATGCTTGTAAAGTACATGTTAGGGTGGCGATAGAGAGGGATACCTGAAATCTGACTAGATACACATTTCTCCCTTATAAGGCCTACTATCTTTTAGTTATATAATTAATTTTAAAAGGAACTCCAGCACACTGATCACATATTTAGCTTATGAATCCTTAAAAAATGTGAAAGATATACATTTTTTTCTAAGAGTCAATTAGAGCCAAAGTTAGCTCTGCTACTAACACACAGGCCTTAAATGGATTATTATTATTACTTTCAAATCCATTATTTTAAATAAAAATTTTTCCTTAAAAATCACTGAAACAACCTCGTTGAACACAGAAAAATATTATATAATTCTGATATTAATCACACTTCATACAATGTTAATAGTGACTGGGTATGACATGAAAGTCCAAATGTTTAAAGTCCTTTTGATGAGATACCAGAGAATAAACCAAAGTGACCAGAGGCACAGAGTAAAGCTGAACTGCCCCCCCCCCACCTGTTTCTCCATGTTGTTGTTAGCTGAAAAAGGATTTGTACACTTTTACTTTGCTTACAACAAAGAAAAGTTCAGCTGTTTGGACAGGTTTGCAGTTGCAACCAATATGCATATTCATGGTTTCGTAACTAAACGAGCTCCGCCTACAAGGTCTTGAAAAGTCTGGAAAAGCATGGAATGTTGTAGGTGAAGTAACTCTGCGCCCACCACTCTTATTAAGGTAACTGTTTCAAAGCTACAGGAAGGATGTTTGTTGAAACCCTAACAGATAGCCTGACTAACTACCTGCTTGTTATTCTCCCAATATTTTCAGAAAGGGAAATTATGCTTCATTAAATGCACTACTATTAAATATGAATTTTTATTTATGTAAAGGCAGGGTAGAACCAAAACAGTTCATTTTTATTTCTAAATGAGTCACTTTTAAAACGTACAAAGATATATAATGCAAACAGTTAATGAATGCAATTTATATGTAAGTTAATTAGAAATATTAGATTCTCCATCATTACATTTTATGTAAAAGGTTTAGATGTTAAAGAAACATTTATTTATTATTTGGATTTGCACTTATCACTGAACTGAGGCCTATTTTAGTTGACTTCCAGGTCACTCTCACCATATTGTGACTTTCAGAAAATGCCAGAAGTATAACTGAATTATATCGCTGTGTTATGTATCATATTATTATTACATGCAAATCTTGTTAATATTTTTTGTGGTATGCAATTAATCCCAAAAAATATAATAAAATAATAATAATAATAATAACAATGATAATAAAGATAATAGAAATAATAGAGAATGATGTGTTTTAATTAACCGAGTGAATGAAAATTTTGTTGATAGAGTAATTGAAAAAAAAAAACTCTTTAGTGGCAGCCCTCATAATATATTGCCTCAAGGTTTGAAACACCTCACTTTGGAAAAATCTGATATTTGAGAATCCTCTTTAAATCACCTTAAAAAATAAACTCCTAATAACTTTCTTTAGGTCTTTAAATGCATCACTCAACTTTCTGCCCCTCCCACAGCCTCCTCCCATGGTCTGCCCATGGCAGAATGATTAATTTGTAGCTATTGATTTGTCCTCCTGTGCGGGAGACAGAGATCGAGAGGGTGCGGTAGTGTGAGAGAGGGTCAGAGAAGAAAGAAGTGGGAGCAACTTGGAGACGGATGAGCGGTGTAGGTGTGCTGGAGGGGGGGGGCGATGCATCGCGTATTCAGTGTGGCGTGTCTCTGCAGCTCTTTTTTTTCTTTCTAATCTTTAATGTAGAAAAACACGCCAGTGGTTGCAGTCTGATGCGTCAAGCCACCTCCTCTCGGTCTCTCTCTCTCTCTCCCGCTCGGTTCCCAATTGGCAATTCACTGAGCGACCACATGTCATCTCTTGACCTGCCACAGCAAGGCATGCTGGGAGGAGGAAGAGGAGGAAAAGTGGGGAGCAGGCAAGGTAGCTAGGATGAAAGGAAGCAGGCATTTATTATTTTCCTGTTTCATTAAATCTACATAAATGCTGCCAGTTTTCTATGCCCATGTTTGTGCTTGCATCCCACCACCAGACCTCACCTCCCTCCCTCCCTCTCCTCCTCCTCGTCTCACAGTCTGATTTAAAACAAAAATTGTCCTGCCCACCACTTTTTGCCCCTACCAATTCTTCACTGCCTCTTCTGATGCCTCCTCCAATCATTCCATGTGCTTTTCTCTTCGGTTCAATCCTCATGCAGCTGCTGCCAAGGAAATTTAATATAGTGACCTCGGAAAATCAAAGAAAGCGGGTCGGTTTGGAGAAGATGACAGGCTGTCTGATCGGCACTTAATTCTGTTGGGTAATCATTTTAATTAAGCCTGTATGCATTTAGCGTTTGCACTGACAAGCCTGTCTCTCAGCGTAAAACAAGCACATTTCTGAAGGATAACGTTTGGTAAAGGATGTGACCTACATTTGCAGCTTGAGGAGCACACAGCACGCTTGACTCCATATAGTTAATGAGAGCAAGGAAATTTGTACGATTACCAGCAAATGTCCATTTTGGTAAAATGGCGCTTCAAGGACATGTGGATACAGGAGATGAAATCAAAGCAGCGTGAGGCTAAAAACAAGGGCGCAGGTGCTAAAACTGTGGTAAATATTTGCTTTTGCTCCAATTTAGAAGCATCGATTGTTTCATAAATTAAATTAGTGGCCAAGACAATGACAAATTACACCAATATTTAAAACTGAGTTAAGAAATCCAGCAAAAGTATCCAGAAATTAGGGCCCTGCACAAGCCCTGCACAATGCTATATGATGAGAAGTACAAATCGATAAGTGGTGGGTGTTATAAATTTCTGGAAAAGTAAAGAGAAAAAGTGAAGAAGAGACATTGTGTCACAGCAGCAAAAAGATGAACTGTCAACGAGACAATGAATAGTGGCTGCATTAAATTCAAATGAAACTCATCCTGTGTTGCTTGAGTTTCCAACATTTTTGTGTTAACTTTGAATAGAGACATCCTACAGCTACAAAAAAATGCATAAAATTTAGAGTCCAAACTGCTGGTGCACTTCTATTTGTGGAGCAAGTTTGCTGCTTTTTTAACTAGCTGTTGTTTTTGTATTTGCAGATTTTTTTTGTTGCACTGTTTTTCTGTTACATTGGTTTTTTGTGTTTGTGTGTTTTGGACTTTGCATCATTCATGAGCTATCAGCACGTTTAGCCTGCATGTTTGCATCTGTCAGCCTCCATAGAGGGGTCTCTTTAAGTCGCTGTATGTCCTGCATGAAATACTGTAGAGACATACCCATGTATATGTGTTGGTTTCTGCCAATCATGGCTCAGGAATGTTTTCTTACAGTTTTTGCTCAGGGGCTGTCTATGTTGAGGTCTGTCTGTCTGATGAAAAGAGTGGCTCTATGTTCTCTCTTAGGCCACACCCCCTTCGCTGTCCAGAAATAGCAGGAATCACCATAACAACAAGTCACTTAGCATTATCTGAGTCATGTTTTTTCTCAAATACATTTATTATTAAATATGTTCCACATTCTCAGTAGGAACAATAGAAATAAGTTAATATGCATTTGGGAAGTACTTGTATTAGCATCTTTCAAAAGTTCTTCTGGAATTTTGAAGTTTCTGGATAAACTAATGTATTTTATTTGTCACAACTGTCTTACAAGGACTGGCACTATTTCATAACACCAGAAACCTGAAAAATGTAAGACGTCTGCATTATACCTACTCTGAAAATGTACCTTTAACCCAATCAGCAGATAGCCAGTCGAGGTGGGTTTGACTGTTAACTGTGATCAGAGCTCCTCAGTATTAGGAAAATGGGGAATATTACAATATCATTGCTAATTATTTTGATAGTGATATGATTTCTTTATGTCATTGTAATGCTTGCAAGTCCCTTTGTATACTTGTCAGTCTCAGCTTCTGTCATCTACACCCGATGTAGGTTTCTCAGGCATCGAAGGTCCATTTGGTTGGTCAGATATAATATTGGCAAGAAAAGTGTGAACATGTGATAGTAATATATCTTTCAATTTAATAAACTTCAAGTGGCCCTTTGAAATGTTGATACTGCAGTGATGTTTTCAATATGTTGTGCAACCCTTGGTTAAATCTAAAAATACAGCAATTACAAGATAATATTCTTACATCATCATATGTTCAGTGCAAGATGCAAACATAAATTCATTTACATGGATGGGATATTAACAGTAGCATGCTAAGAACTGGAATGTTAATTGAAAATAAAAATTTGAAGTGGAGCAGCATTGGAGAGGAGAGTCCGGCCGATAGTTGAACCTCGGCTTCAGGAGGAGCAGTGTGGTTTTCATACCGGCTGTGGAACACTGGACCAGCTCTATACCCTCTACAGGGTACTTGAGGGTTCATGGGAGTTTGCCCAACCGGTCCACATGTGTTTTATGGAGCTGGAGAAGGCATTCGACTGTGTCCCTCGTGGTGCCCTGCAGGGGGGTGCTCCAGGAGTATGGAATCGGGGGTCATCCAGTCTCTGTATAAGCGGAGCAGGAGTTTGGTCCGCATTGCTGACACTAAGTCGGACCTGTTCCCGGTGCATGTTGGACTCCGGCAGGTCTGCCCTTTGTCACCGGTCCTGTTCATAACTTTTATGGACAGGATTTCTAGGCGCAGCCAAGGGCCGGAGGGAGTCTGGTTTAGGGACCAGTGGATTTCGTCTCTTCTTTTTGCAGATGACGTGGTCCTGCTGACCCCCTCTAGCCAAGACCTACAGCATGCGCTGGGGCAGTTCGCAGCCAAGTGTGACGCGGCTGGAATGAAGATCAGCTCCTCCAAGTCCGAGGCCATGGTTCTCGACCAGAAAATGGGGGCTTGTCCTCTTCAGGTTGGAGGGGAATTCCTGCCTCAAGTGGAGGAGTTCAAGTATCTTGGGGCCTTGTTCACGAGTGAGGGGAGAATGGAGCGGGAGATCGACAGACGGATCGGTGCGGCTGCCGCAGTAATGGGGACGCTGTGCCGGTCTGTTGTGGTGAAGAAAGAGCTAAGCCGAAAAACTTGCCATTTACCAGTTGGTCTACGTTTCTACCCTCACCTATGGCCATGAACTTTGGGTCATATGCGTAAGAACAAAATCCCAAATACAAGCGTCTGAAACGAGCTTCCTCCGCAGAGTGGCCGGGCACTCCCTTAGGGATAGGGTAAGGAGTTCGGTCATCCAGGTTGAGGTCGGAGTAGAGCTGCTGCTTTGAGGTGGCTCAGGCATCTATGTCGGATGTCTCCTGGACGCCTTCCTCGGGAGGTGTTCCAGGCATGTCCCACCGGGAGGAAGCCCAGGGGACGGCCCAGGACACGATGGAGGGACTATGTTTCTCGGCTGGCCTGGGAACACCTTGGGCACTCCCCAGAGGAGCTGGAGGAGGTGCCTGGGGAGAGGGAAGACTGGGTGTCTCTATTGAGTCTGCTACCCCTGCAACTCAGTCCCGGGTGAAACAGAAGACGACGAGTACGAGTATGCGAATTTAAAGCTTCCTGTCTAGTTTAAAGTATTTTTTAATAGCTGATGTGCATTTTTGTGGTCATAAAACCCACCCAAAACAACAGCAGGGGTGTCTCTAGTCCGCCAGGGCCTGCAACTTTTATATGTCTTGCTGGTCCAGCACACCTGGATCAAATGACTTTATCACTACCTCATTATGCAGTCAAGTTCTCCAGAGTCCTGTTAATGACCCAATTATTTGATTCAGGTCTGTTAAAACAGAGACACATCAAAAAATTGCAGGACACCAGCCCTCAACGACTAGAGTTTGACACCAGTAAACTTCAGCACAACTGGCCTCTATTGCCTCAGTTAGGGTCAGAGTTCAAGAATAGGAAACAGAGATTGGGCAATAATGCCATCTATTGGAGAAATCCAAGGCCAGCACCACTACTGATCAAAAATAACACAAAGGCCCTTCTCACATTTGCCAAAAAACATTTGGATGATTCCCAAACCTTTTAGGAAAATATTCTGTAGGGAGGGTGTGGATCCCGTTACATCTGGTGTAACATTAACAAAGTATTTAAGGAGAAGAACATCCCAGTCAAACATGTGGAAGTGTCATGATCTGGGGTATGTTTTGCTGCTTAAAGACCTAGAGGACTTGACGAAGCCATGAATTTAGCTCTCTACCAGAAAATGCTGAAGAACATCGTTTTGTGACCTCAAGACCATGACCCAAAGCACACCATCAGTGCTATCTTGGAATTGATATTGTTATCACATAGGCTTGGTGCCTGTTGGTACTGTCAAAGGTGGCACAATCAGTTTTTAGGTTTAGGGGGTAAATACTTTTCACATAGAGGTTGGTTTAAAAAGCTTTTATCCAGGCTTTCAGATGTGTGGCCTTCAAGTCTACACTGTGTGAAAACTTTGTGGCCCAGCTGCCCCAGCGTGAGTGGTATAAGGAACACTGTGGGTAAATAAAAGATTCATTTTCACAACTTGTCCATGCAGTCATCCAAAGGATCGGCAGGGCATCTCGGTGGTGATGTAACGGCGTGACAAACACACACAAACAATAAAGGGCTGCTCCATCATCTCCAACATGCATTCATTTCCAGGTGAAAGAGTGTTTGCGTGTGACTCTTCTCACCCTGTGCTGGCAGTGTTTCACGCTGCTATGATCATGAGAGGCACGCTGTCCTGGAAAGTGATCTGAGGGAGCAAAGAAGAGCCACGCTGCTTTTCATTAAAAATATATCCCTACCTTTACTGCTCTCCGAGAGACAGAGACATGAAGATCAGCGCTCACGTACATGCAAGCACAAACAGTTACTGAAACAAGGGAGAGAAGAAAGAGAGAGGGAGGGCGGGGGAGGAAGGGAGCAGCTTGCTTCACTGGAAATTACATCATGCCCCTCAGCGGACTCAGCAACACCTTATCCTCGCCTACATCAGGATGTAGAAACGATAACAACTGTAACTTCATTTTGACAAATTCCCTCATTTGCTTAGATCTGCAGATTGGTGAGGCGATGTCTTTCCATTTTTATTTATCCCGTCATCTATCAGCAGAGGCGTCAGCATTTCGGTTGAAGCTTTGTTTAAGAGTCATAGTATGTACCGTCATAGATATGAATAATCGAGTGTCAGCTTTTCCCAGACTCCAAGTTTGAATCATATCTTAAAGGAAAGCCTATTAGATCATCATCCTTCAGGTTCAGCATTCAGTTCCTTCTATCAAATTTCTACGGTTAGACATGAGTAAGGGATCATCTTCAACATTCACAAAACCACACTAAACCAAAATGTCAAAGGGGCTCTGTTTCACTGAGCCAGCCTCTGTCACTTAGCAACCTTTAGCCTCTTTCTCCCTCTCAACCTCGTGTGTTTTGAACTGAAGCAGCTTTCAGCAGCCTCACTGGCAGATACAGTCTCATTACAACAGTTTGTTTTCCCAACAGCACCATTTGCTGTAACAGTGGGGTCTGCCAGCCCCGTCGACTGCAGTAAATACTCACTCTGGAGTGCAGTAAACCCAGCCAACATGAGCTGCGTCACACTGAAAGGCGACTTTGACGTCCTCAGGGGCACAGAGACCTATGTTGGGTCTTGTGGGCTTCACTTCAACATGGCCACAAAAGGACTTGTCCTTCCAAGAGTCCAGCTCTGTTTTGTTTGGTTGCCTCAGTGCCACTTTAAATGACTGGTGTTTGTGAAATGGTTCTGGGACTTTAACTGGAACTGTGTACATGGGATTGGTTTGAAACAAAATTTGAATAAGCGGAAACCACCTCATGAATATTGTCAAGTACGGCAGCGGGGAATAGGAGCTTCTTCTATGGGCATCTCAGTTTCCAGACATAAATTCTGTAGAAAACCTGTGAGTGCAGCTGTAGAGAGGAGAACTTAAGAGAAGACCCTGGACTCAAAATGATTTAGAGAGAATTGGTCAAAAATCTGGCTTGGAGGTAAAATATTTGGTGAGTAATAGCTACATATTCATTTTCAATACCAGCTCATGGGCGGCTGGAGCCTTTTTCAACCATTATTGGATGTGGGGAAATTGCACCCCAGTCAGGTCGCTCCTCTAATGCAAATCAGAGATACAAAATGTCAAAAGCCGAGAACAAACTTGCATTCGCATTTCAAATTGCAACAGCAGATGCGTTCTGGGGCCATCTGGATCAGATCACCTTCATTCTGGTCACAAACATTGCAGCAGAGCTACATCATGTTAAGGGTTATACCTCTCAGTTCTCCATATGTCACTCTAATGCTGCCCCGCTGAATTTACTTCCAGCTGTCCTCCATCCTACACCGAGCCTCGGGCTTTGACCCAAGAACCTCCAGTCCACCGTTCACCTTCGTTCAGGCCTAAGACTTGTTGTGCAGAGCCGTTATTTAGCTTCCAGGATGGTTGCAGAGCTGTCAGCAACTCTCCCACTGAGTGCTAAGAGGGCTTTGCAGAGGTGGGAACATCTCAGTCTCTGATCCTCAGCTACAGTTTATTTACTTATGGAAACTGCCTTTAGGTACAACATCACACCACATCACTTTTTATATAAAATATTTCTATAAATAGTATAGTTTCTAGTATAGTTTTTTTTGTATTTATTTAACTTTCTGCATGGAGTTTGCATGTTCTCCCCGTGCATGCGTGGGTTCTCACCGGGTACTCCGGCTTCCTCCCACAGTCCAAAGACATGTCTGTTAGGTTAATTGGTCACTCTAAATTGCCCTTAGGTGTATGAATGAGTGTGTGCGTGGTTGTTTGTGTGTTGCCCTGCGACGGATTGGCGACATGTCCAGGGTGTACCCTGCCTCTCGCCCATAGACTGCTGGAGATAGGCACCAGCTTCCCCGCGACCCTCTATGGAATAAGCGGTAGAAACTGACTGACTATTTAACTTTCGGGATTTCAACTTTTGTATTTTTAAGTGTTTGTAGTTTAAAAAAAAACTTTTTTTTCCATCCCTAAAACTTTGGAGAGGCAGGTTAAAATGTGAAAGTGGTCAAAATGTAATAATATGAAAAATGCATATAGAAAATGGAAAAGGCAAGGCAGCACAGGCACACAAACATACACAACTGTGAAACTCAACTAAAATTGTGATAAATTACAGGTATTCATGATTCAGGTATATTTTCTATAAATTTATATTTACTTGGATAGCTTTTTCCCTTTAATAAAAAAAATCATCATTTGAAACCTGCATTTTGTGTTTTCTCATTTCTTTGTGTTTTACCATTTAAATGATTTTTCAAGGGTAGAGCTGCACAAAATATAAAATAGCGGTCATTATCGCATCAACCATGTGTGCCATATCACAATTACAAAGGGCTGTTTGGATGCAAGATTATAATGCAATTGTTGCATTCTATAAACATATTTGGCTTGTTAGAAGGACTTTCACTGCCCTGTGTTTTTTTGCACAAGTGGCTTTCATTATACTGTAAACAGACAGGAAAAAGGGTGGAGAGAGAAGGGGAAGACAACCAGTAAATGACCTTAGACCAGGAATTAAACCCAGGACAACAGTGGCAAGGACTATAGCCTCTGCACATGGTGCACACACTCCACCAGACTGCCCTCTGTTTTTAGTAGCTGAGATGCTCAAACTAATAAAGAGTATTTGGGACATTGTGGTAAATAAAAAGAAAGAAAAGAGACAGGACAATACGCATCAATGATAATCAATGTCATCACTGCAATATTCAGCAATAGTATCTAAATTACATGTGTTCCTGATATTGTGCAACCCTAGCTAGGGGAGGAAATAGTCTTCCACGGCACATCAGTACATTTAAAAATAATTTTTCTGAGATCAAAGTAAATCAAAGAGATTCACACCTGGGATTCAACCCCCCTCCCCCCCTTTTTTTTAACAAATATGTAATGGAGAAGAGCATATGCTTCAGCTAGCTGCAGCATTTATTATATACTTGGTAAACAGTGAAACCACAATTTTTCATGATTAAATATTGTTTGGAAGAACATTACATTAATTGTATTTAGGATACAAAAGAAAGTGTGCACAGCAGAATGTGACTAAATACTTTTATTACTAATTATTTGTTTGTTGATGACATTTTTTCGTGACTATTTGGAGCTAATATCAACATTTGAACTCAAAGCTCCAACAAAACTGAACTTTTAAACACAAGCTACAAATCAGTAATCAAGCAGAATCCTAAATTTTCCTGCTCTACATCTATTACTATTGAACCTTTCAGTTTGGGAAGCCCTCTGCAGTGAAAGCACCAAACAAACCCCAAGGTCTGTCTTTTACCTTCTTCCAGCTTTGACATGATACAGTGTGCTCAAGGTGCGTTCTGGCACAAAGCAAATACTCTGTAATAGATTGCAAATGAACTGCACCACAGACACCATCAATTAATCAAAAAGCAGATTGCTGTGCACAACCTGTGCCACTACAGAAGAATGGAAAAAAGTAGTGGAGTGAATTGCACCTCCTTAAAATGAATGGATTGTATCTGCAGTTAATTATCATTTACTACAGGGTCTCTTTGGGATGTTTCCACAGCTGAAGGATACGGCAGGCGAGGTGGAACGCAGTGGAGCTTTGAGATGGGCCTGGTGGTAATTACACTTTCACTGTGCGGGGATCAATTCGGTGCAATCAGAGTGCAATCACAATGAAAATCGAGTGGTTCTTTAAACCACTTTAACCTGGAAACCTAACATCTTCAAATGTATAATTTCCTTGGATTAAATCTGAATAAAAAGTCTGTTTGAAAATGATGATCAGGTTGACTGATTAAGCTTTTCTGCAATAGTTGGTTTGTTTAAATCACCTTCGGATCCCTAGTTTGGTTGATCTCAGTCTTTCTCTGCACAAGGCCTCCATCTATCACACTTTAGAAACCAAACATCGCACATTTTGCTCCAACCAAGCATTTTCTCCTTTACTATGCTTTTCATCTGTCAATCTAAAGACAGTTTTACCACTTCAACAATAACAAATCTGAGTGTGGTGCATTTGTATTCAGCCCTCCTTAAACCACCTTCCTGCCGCAAGTCTTTTGAGATGTGTCTCTTCCAGCTTTGCTCATCTACAGACTGAGATTTTTGCCCATTTTTCTTTTTTTAAATGTCTCCAACTGTCAACATCAGTTTTGAGTACTGTCATAGTTTATTAAGTAGATTTAGGTCTAGCTCATTGCAGCAATGAATATGCTTTGATCTAAACTATCCTGCTGTACCGCTGGCTGTATGCTTAGGGTTGTTGCCCTGCTGGAAGGTGAACCTCTACCTCAGTCTCAACTGACGGGTCTTCTTCTCAGTATTTCACTAGAGTAAAATATATTGGTGTCATCTGCGAACAGAATAAAATGTATTAACTTAGATACATTAAATATACAATTAATATATAAATTAAACAACTTTGGACCCAATAAAGATTGACAGTTTTGCTATGCCATGTCCTGTAAGCTTTTTCTTTATTATTAAACTTTTTTTCTACTCACCATCCTGCCTCTGGCTGCCTGTCTGCACGTGAGTCCACTCCGAGAGCCTCTTTCTGACAGCTTATTTTGTGACTTTAGTCAGTTTAATCCTCTGTTTAACCCCTGAAAGAATTCTGACTCCATGTGACTGAAGCCAATTTTTCAGCACCAGTTAACAAGTAGTATATTTTTGACATATTATCCATAAAAATATTGTGAAGAAAAATGTATTCATTTAAATTTTTATTGATATTATTAGGGGTGAAAGTGATTTTTATACAGAACATTTTTTTTCCTAATGATTAAATATACTCAAAGGTTGGCTTTTTGTAAAAAGTTTTTTGCTCCTGCAAAAAAATATGGATTTTAGGTATTTTATTTCTACACATCTTTACAACTAATGGTAAAGTTATGGAAGGAGCTGTACCTGAGCAGCACTTTATTAAGTCTGTGTGAATACGAACACATTCGTGCACTCACAGGGCGTCAGCAGCCCCTGGTTTCTATCATGCTATGATGAGTTGTGGTTCCACACGGCATGCTTACACAAATATTGGCCCAGGGTATGCTTCGTATCGATTTGTTCTCTGGTCACATGGGATAAAGATAGACCACACCCAACAGGACCAGCTGCAGCTACAAATAACATGAGTAAATCAAGGCTGGAGCGGCACAAACACACATGCTCTCTGCTGCTCTGCTGGGTGTGATGATGAGGTGGAGCCAAAGTTCAGGATGGGCATTGTTTAAATCAACAAAGCTGTTCTGTGACATCATTAAAGCCTTGGACTTTATTGTAATGCTCCTAATCTCTGAGGGGAGGGGCGTTGTCCATGCAAAGCGAGTGACAGCATTTACAGGAGAGCGCCGTCGAAGTTTACAGCCCTCCACCCCCATCGATCAAATCCGTTGGAGACATTAATCATACACTAAATCAATTACCATACCATCATACTCCTCTCTTGTCCATTCAATTGCAGATAGCCTGTCAGGAGAGCCAGATGACACCTTACAGAGCTACCGGTGAATACTAATGTACAAGATGGGACTCATAAGGATGTCTGCTGTGCATTTTAAACCTCCATTGTTATCTCACGTTTGATAAATGAGTACTTGACTACATGTCTCATGTAAAAAAAAAATATATTTGTACTAATACTGGCCAAAACTTTAGAATAATTGAAAAAAAATCATTGTTCAATTCACAATAAAAACTAAAATCTTTCCTATTAATGACTTTACTGTGTAAAAACAGGAATGAGAAAGTTTTGAGTTTAGTTCATTAAAATGAGTAATTATCATATATAAATTTGATCTCATATCCTGCTTTCACACTTTTCCTATCTTGCCCATGCATGTCATTGAAAAACAGGTGTTTTGTGGCTATGAATGTGAAGAAATGAAGAGGATTTGGTTGAAAATTAACTTCTGTGACGTATTTGATGTATCTGCGTTGTTCTTCGTTTCGTATAGTGTGTCTATGCTGGAAGGCAGGGTGTAGAATTCACAGTGTTCTACTGCATCAGGGCAAGGTACGTTGCTTGGACATGACACTAGCGTCTAATTGTTTTCTATCTATTTGAGAACAGGTAGACAAAGATTGGTAATATATATGTGCTGTACCACTAGGTTCAGTGGTGGCAGGGTCTGGATAAATATTCCCAGGTGTGAAAATTAAAATATTCAAAACTGATCTAACAAAAAAAAAAGTTTTTTTTTTTAATAACTTACTTTTATCAGGTCTACACAGCTACAATGAAACTTTTATCAATCAATATTCAGAGCTTTTAAAGGGGACACATTGGAACATTGGAGTTCCACTTTATATAGACCCCAACTGAATGATTTAAGGTGAAAATAAAGGATTTAAAGTATGATATGTCCCCTTTGATGGTTTCATAATACAATTATTGTTTGCATGTGAATAGGTAATCGTCAAAAATGAAGAAAGAGCTAGTTTGAACAATATCAGTGTTGAATTAGCAGACCTACAATCATTGTTTTTGTCACTGATTTCCCCACATGTTGATTGTTAATACCAGCTGCAGGATAGCCTGCTGTCACCTCTTCAGTGTCAGAAAGGAGCTGGACTGCTACCAGGAATTTTAATGGTTTTAATGATGACTGGTTTTGTTTTCATTGGTTCTCACTGTGACTGGGGTTAGACTTTGGGTTTAATGAGCTTCAGACCTTTATGGGCTAATTTCATTTGATTTGCTGTGTTAAGCTAATTTCCACGTGTTAGTCCCAGCAGCTGCACAGAAAGATGTAACCAAATATAAAGACATTTTAGTGTGACAAAGAAGCAAAAAACAAAAGCAATGAGACAGCAAAGAGTGTTTAACAGCACTTAGTTAAAAAAAAGCAGCACTTGGATAAGATTTAATACAACCCCTGACACCAGAGTGAGCTTCAGCAAGAATTCAACTGAAAGCCTTAACTGTCCTCTGCCTAATTCTCTAATGGGTGATCTGTAATTTGACTTTAGTGGGCAATAGAGAGGGCAGAGTGGAGAGCAATAAACAGTCATGTTCGGAAGAGGCTATGTGCAGTCAATGTGGACCTCCAGTGGAGGCAGACGAGGGCGAAATGAAAGCCATCTATCGCCGGCTGCAGGGCGGAGTGACAGTGCAGCGTAATGGAGCTCACTCACTTTACACAGGCTGTTATCAGATGAAAGAAGAGGCAGCCCAGAGCAGTGACACTGACATAGGAAACAAGGCTCACTTTCACCTCCAACAAGTGTCCTTGAATCTGTTTTCTTTTTGCCCTAACGTTTAACTATAATTTGGATGTTTGGTGAATTGGTGTCATAATACAGCATAATGCCTCTTCAGGGACTGGGCATTAGCCTGGGTGGGCAAGCTCCAGCTGGGTAATCCTTATCTGATTGGACTATGAGACTAATCCTGCTGCTCTGCTTTGCTCTTATCTGCTTCAATAGCATCAGGCCTCTCCCAACATTCAAGCATCCACACAACATAGTCCCACATGTATTTTTTGATGCATGAATGTGCATTACATTGTTGTGCCCACAAGCTTCTACATAAAGTCATGAGGTGGGATGCTCGGACTGATTGACAGGAGCTGTGGGAGGCCGAAATTAAGCCGTAGGCATTTTATTAAAGTATGAGATTCTCCTTTCTCACTGTTAATATTTAAATTGAAAGATAATACGCCATCCATCCATCCATCCATCCACCATCCATCCATCCATTCATCCATCCATCCATCCATCCATCCATCCATCCATCCATCCATCCATCATTTGTTTTTCAAGCTTCCAGGCTTAAAGCCTGACCACTGCTATCTGCAATAGATCCAAAGGGAAATTTTGTATTTGTAAAAAGAAAACTAGAAAATGGAGCTCTAATAATTTGAGGCTGGGAAAGTCATGACGTTTGAGATAAAAAATGCGTGGGAACAATTGATGGGTCAAAAATTATATATATATATATATACAAGCATTTTCATCATTTTTTATATGCATGGCACTGTAAGGTGTGTCTAATTTGGACGCAGGGAGCACAATAGGCTGTTGTGACAAGTTTGCCTCATTAAAAATTAAAAAACCATAAAACATCAGTAACTGTGGTGGGCCACCTTCTTTATGAATTCCAACATTTCTCTCCAAAGCCTCCATGATCACTGCGGAGCCTGAGGGTGGGGCTATAATGAAGACAAATGCCTCCGCTTAGCAATGCAACACACCTGGCAGAGGGTAGGGGTGGGAGGTTGAGGGGGCTGTCTTTTACAGGCATCTCATATAGGACGGAGGAGCAACGGCCTCCGGGGGCCAATTCATCAAAAAAATACATATTTGGTTTGGGCCCCACACATGCCTAACCAGCTGAATCTCTGTTTTTGCACCCAGACTACATTCAGATCTACGCATTTGAAAACATGGTTGCAGAACTCTTTGTTTGCATTACATCCCCTGGGAACAAAAATAAGGAGTTGTGAAATTTGCTGTTTCACAATTATAGTAATAGTTTGGTATATAAAAGAAAGCCTAATCATGTCCTCTATATCTATAGTTAGAATCAGTTTGTGAATTAATGAACAACCTTAAACCCAGAGATCAGGTTTGATGAACTGTTTGCTTTAGAAACCTAATAATAAATCTATTATTACTAATCAATGCAGCTTGTAGGATGACAGTATCAGTAATTGAGCAGTGATGTAGAGTGTAGTTATGTCATTGTTCTACTTAAAAGGGTCCCTCTAATGGCTGCAATGCAAATCATCTGATACTGTAGGAACCAATCACATCTCAGGAGTCTGAGGACAAGAGTTCCCTCCCCAGAGAGTAATTTACACCAATGTGCCTCTTTTGACCTTGAAAGGAGCTGCATAACTGATTCCTTTCAGCTTGCTGTCATAAAACTGAAATTAGTAAAACAAATGTTTCCTTTTGTTGTCACATTATACCATTAGAATAAAAACAAGCTGGATAAGTGAAGTTACTGCTTTAGTTTGTGTCTTTGTGACGAGGATTACTCAAGTTGGTGACAGACACCATGAGTTCATAATGGACTTGATCCTGCTCTGAATTTAAATACAACATTATTTTTCTTTAATTCTGCAGGTAAACTGCAGAACTGTTGGACATTTTCAAGACCAAACATAGGTAAAGGAAGGCCTGAGGATCACGAATGACGTTTGGACGGTTTTTGCCCGAACCTTGACAACCTGAATTATAAACAGCTTATCATCGATCATATACTTGATAAGCTAAAAGGATTATTATTGTTGCCAGGATTCTGTTAGCTCTAAGTTGTACATCCCAGTCCTGAAGAAAGGTTCTGAGAAGGTAACCTGTAGTGGCCAGTGGCATATCATGTACTTTCATGGAAAGTAGCAAGTTATCAGACACTTTGTAATACAGTCCAGCCATTCAAATGAACTAGTAAGTTCCAGGAAACTAAAAAATGATTTCCGATGAACTACCCAGTAGTTTTTTTTTTTTTGTAGGAAAGTACCCACCATGGTTTAGGAAAGTTCTAGGAGAATACGCACAAAGAAAGCACTGGGTAAGTTCCAGAATAGTGTGCTGTTAATTTTGGAAAGTAAGTTCAAGAAAGTACCCGGGAATTTAATCAGTTACTTCTCTGGAAGTTCTCTAGAACTTTCCTGGTAAGTTCTGAAAAGGTTCAGAGAAAGGTTCAGAGAAAATTCTGAAAAGTAACTTCTAAGCTTGGATGTAGTTTAATGTTTTACCTAATAATTGCTTTACCTAAGTCAATGCTTACCTGGGCAGATTTTAGAGCTGGTTCTTAAATTGGTTTTAAATAAAGCACAGCAATAGCCCCTTTTGCATGGACATTCAACTATTACCAGGGATTTTAAAAGCCCTCCACGTGTTTCGACACAATTTTACCCAAGTTATTTCAACTTCCTGGGTCCACCCTTTCCCAGATAAAATGTCCTGGTCAGGGGGAAGGACTTTCAGATTACCTCAGAGTATCTCTCCGATCTATCTGTCTGTCTGTCTGTCTCTGTCTTTCCACCATCGTCTCTGCTTGAGACACTCTTAGGCTAACTAAAAGTCCTCCTCACTACCCTTAACAGTTTTTTGCCTTAGGAGTTCTATTAGGTTCTATTGTGAAAAACTTTTATCTTAGCAAGAGAAGAGTCTAGGAAAAATCTTTTTCGGAAAATGACATTCTTAGGAGCTACTTTCGTCTTACGATTCTTTATGAATACGGGGCCAACTATTTAAATTCTGGGAGTTTTGGTGAAAAAGGGGCTAATTTTGCTTTTAATCAACCAAGAAACCAGCATGGAGCCTCATTATTACATCACTAAAAACATCTCTTTCAATAAACTTTGATCCATCTGTTGTATTCTGCTTTTCTGGATAGGATCCCAGAACAAAATGACAGCTTAATTACAGAGATCTTAACTGTCATTTTATTCTGGCAAACAGTTTTCTTAATATCACTTACTTCATTTATAAAAACTGTTACAAACAACTGTTGGTGTTTCTAAAGGCTGTTTACAAACCGGACCGACATTTCTGAGCTTTGATTGGGATAAGCACAGCGCAAATTGGAGTTACACACATGGCTTCAAAACAGTTTTATAAGCATCATCTAGTGAAATAAAATAACCCACAGTGTTTGCAGTGGCTGCAGTTGGCAATATTAAACAATGAGTTTGTGTTGTTCTGTTGCCAACCTGTTGACTTTTTAATCTTGTAAAGTTCAGTGTTAATGTTCTTTTTTTGCCCTAAAGTTTTGCTGATTAAACCAAAACCACCTTTAGAGTTTTAAATATTATAATCCATTGTTGCTTTCGAAGTACTGCTCCCAGCTTTCAGTACAATAGTTGATTTTTTGCCAGTCCAAACAATATGGCTCTGTAGAAAATAGAAATATCACCATTGTTATTTATCTGATTAAGAGTAAAATAATAATTTACAGATAAAAGTGATCACAATTTTTTAAGAACTGGCTAAATTAGACAGATCGCCATGCAGAACAGCTGAGGGTGTTACTCTGATACCCTCGATATGCTTCCGTTTCAGTGGCATAGAAAAACATGATCCCATAGGAAAATAATGCTTTACAATGCATTACAGTGCATTGCTGCAAGCTTTGTAGCATCAACAGTTTGATCTCCACACACCAGGCTACATGAGCACTGCAGCTCACAAACATCCATTTACCATTTACCAACATTACTGGTGTAACTGTGGCTCGAATGTTGCAGCAACCAGACCAGGAAGCAGGATCATAGTTTAACACTCCTCTCTGCAGCTTTTGTACTGCTACCCACCATTACCCCACGGCCAAAATTGAATACATTAAAAAATAATCTAAAAGGAGGAAATCATGAAAATCTCATAAAAATAAACACAACTCAGACTAAAAATAAAAATAAAACAATTAAATGTGGCTTACTGAACATAAGATCTCTCTCTTTAAATACTTTGCTAGTTTGTGACCTGAAATACTGGGCGAGGAGGAGGAGTAGCAGCCATTTTTCAGTCCAATTTATTGATTAGTCCAAAACCAATTAATAACTCTTTTGAATATTTAATCCTTTGTTTTCCTCATCCAAATTGCAAAGCACTAAAACCACTTCTGTTTGTTGTTTTGTACCGTCCACCAGGCCCTTACTCTCAATTTTTAGATCAGTTTTCAGACCTTTTATCTGATTTAGTGTTAAATACAGGTAAGGTTATTATAGTGGGGGATTTTAACATTCACGTTGACACTGAAAGTGATAGCTTAAATATAGCGTTTAATGCTATCTTAAACTCAATTGCCTTTGCTCAAAACATTAACATTAACATTGCTCAAAACAAAAGGTGTACCCACCTTTGTCTTCATTCTCTGGACCTTGTGCTGACATATGGCATTGAGTGTAAAGACATAACAATATTTTCTCATAACCCTGTCCTGTCTGACCATTTTTTAATAACCTTTGAGTTTAATTTAACCGAGTACTCCACACCTGAAAGAAAATGTCATTATCCTAGATCATTATCAGACAATGCTGTAACAACCTTTAAAGAATCTGTTCCACTTTTAATTTAATCATTATCACAGAAAAACACAGTGGAGGGCAATAATTTTGTTTCTTCCACTTCACAAATTGATTCTCTTGTTCATAGTGTTACTTCATAATTGCATGGTGCATTAGACAATGCAGCCCCCTTTAAAAAGAAGGTAATTATTCACAGGAGGCAGGCTCCTTGGTTTAATTCAGAGCTGCATACTTTAAAGCACAATGTTAGAAAATTGGAGAGAAAATGGCGCTCTACATACCTTGAGGATTCCTACTTAATCTGGAAAAATAGCCTACTTTTGTATAAAAAGACACTTCGCCAAGCTAGAACAGCTTATTTCTCATCATTAATAGAAGAGAACAAGAATAATCCTAGTAGATTTTTCTTTAGTACAGTTGCTAAACTTAAACAGAGTCATAGCTCTGTTGAGCCATCCATTCCCTTAGCTCTCAGCAGTCATGACTTTATGGGATTCTTCTTAAATAAAATTGATTCTATTAAAAATAAAATCTTTAACATACTCCCGAAGATGATTACTTCATCCTCAGCAAGCGAGACAACATTGGAAGTAACTGTAGAACTTGATCTGTGTTTGAACTGTTTTGATCCTGTGGAGCTTCCTGAGTTATCAGAAATATTAGCTTCATCTAAACCTTCAACTTGTATGTGAGACCCAATCCCAACCAAATTATTTAAGGAAGTGATCCCTCTGATTACCAGCTCCATTTTAGATGTGATTAATCTATCCTTAGTAAATGGATATGTACCACAGGCTTTTAAGGTAGCTGTAATTAAACCTTTACTTAAGAAACCTTCGCTTGATCGAGATGACTTGAAAAATTACAGACCTATATCCAATCTTCAATTCTTATCTAAAATTCTTAAGAAAATAGTTGCTAATCAAATGTGTGAACATTTACATAGCAATGACCTGTTTGAAGAGTTTCAATCAGGCTTCAGAGCTCATCATAGCACTGAAACAGCTCTGCTGAAAGTCACTAATGATATTCTTATGGCCTCTGATTATGGGCTTGTGTCTGTACTGGTTCTGTTAGATCTCAGTGCTGCATTTGATACACTCGACCATAATATTCTCTTAATTGGTCAGCTGGTCTCTCAATGCAATTGATCAATTTTTCTCGACGAGAAGACAGGGGTCGGGAGAGCCCACTTGCCCGGACGGGACATTTTTCTCCGGATACATGATGGACTCCTGGCAGAAGTGGAGGATTGTGTGTCTGTCGATAATGTCAGTCGAGGATGTGGAAGATGTGTATATAATTGGATGTTTGATATCAGGATTTCTGCTTTTTGGAGTCAGCGGTTACCTGGCATATCGAGAAATTCGGAGAATGTCAGCAGCTGTTCTGGCCATTGTAAGGCTGCCTGGCATGTGTGATGGGATCTTCAGAGCGATCAACACTCAGACTGAGATGTTACGTGAGCTGAATCGCAGACTGGATGTGATCCTTACAGAGGATCGCAGGGAGGTTGCGGTTCCTGGACTCAGGGGTGAAATGGGATAAATCTTGGAGAAAGTTGTTCGCTCGGATCTGGCAGAAAGACCAGGAATTTGGCTGTTTGGATTCGCCTTTGAGAAGCACCAGCGAGACTCTCAAGGCTGACGGAAAATTAAGAGTCAGCCTAACCCAAATAATTATTGTTTTTCTGAATCTGGCTCCCCTGCATGGCCTTGATGGCTGGCTATCTTCAACTTCTCCTGGAAGTTATGTAAACATGATGCTCTGCTCCCTCTGCCCCCTCCCTTCCCTGAGGACATCTGTGGACCTGCTCAGAACTTTGTGGTCGGTTGATGAACACTCCAACGAACCATCAAGGACAATGGCCTCTGGGACAGTGCTTCATGGACTTACTTGCACACTCTCACTTGCACACACACACATGCTCAAGATAAACATATGCACCCCTCACACCACCTTCACCGATCCCGGCATGATGTTGTTTTGTCAACTGTTGCTTCTTTGTGCTGAGGTTTTTTGCAATCTCAAACTGTATCCTGCTAAGGATAAAGTGTGAAATATGATTTTTTTCCCTACTTACCTAATGTGGCCTCTTTTCTCATCTAGCAAGGGCAGCACCTGTGAGTGGGCATCAAAGCCTCGGTGACCTGTCCCCCCCTTGTCCTGTGTCATGATGTATGTTTGGATGGGTTGTACTGGAATTCTAATTTCCCATCCGGGATCAATAAAGTATCTTTGAAAAAGGCTGGAATATGCTTTAGGGATTAGGGGAACAGCACTAGGCTGGTTTAAATCTTATCTGTCTGACAGATTCCAGTTTGTTCATGTAAATGATAAATCATCTTTAAAGTCCAGGGTTAATTGTGGAGTACCACAGGGTTCAGTAATTGGGCCAATTCTCTTTACTATATATATGCTTCCAATAGGTCAAATTATCAGGCAGCATAGAATAAATTTTCACTGTTATGCTGATGATACTCAGCTTTACTTATCCATGAATCCTGATGAGCCCAACCAGTTAGATAGACTACAAGCATATCTTGAAGACATAAAACCTTGTATGACTTTAAATGTTCTGCTTCTAAATTCAGACAAGACCAAAGTTGTCGTCTTTGGACCGGAGTCTTTAAAAAAAGAAACTGCTTAGTCAATCACTTAACCTGGATGGCATTAAATTGACCTCCGATAATAAAGTAAAAAACCTTGGTGTTACTTTTGACCAGGACATGTCATTTCAATTTTCAATTCAATTCAGTTTTATTTATATAGCGCCAATTCACAACACATGTTGTCTCAAGGCACTTCACAACAGTCAGGTACATACATTCCAATTAATCCTAACAATTGAACAGTGCAGTCGGTGTTAGCATTTTATTCAAATTAGATAAAAAGTTTTTCTATCTAAGTAAACCTAGCAGATTGCATCCAGTCAGTGACTTGCAGCATTCACTCCTCCTGGATGAGCATGTAGAGACAGTGGACAGTCACTGGTGTTGACTTTGCAGCAATCCCTCATACTGAACATGCATGTAGCGACAGCGGAGAGGAAAAACTCCCTTTTAACAGGAAGAAACCTCCAGCAGAACCAGGCTCAATGTGAGCGGCCATCTGCCACGACCGACTGGGGGTTTGAGAGAACAGAGCAGAGACACAAAGAGAACAAAGAAGCACTGATCCAGGAGTACTTTCTATGGGAAGGAAAAGTAAATGTTAATGGATGTAGCTCCTTTAGTCGTTTCACCTAGAAAGAAAGAACATAAACTCTGAGCCAGTTTTCAAGGTTAGAGTCAGAAAGAGAGCACATATAATTAGTTACAGTAAAAGCTCAGTCAATTTCCATGTCTAGGAGAGAGAAAGGGTTAAACACTAAAAGACAGGGCTATGTGGATCATCGGTAGAGGGTGAGCATTATGTTGTTGCCAGCAGAAGCTCGGACAATTCCCCTCTCCAGAAAGGTGTCACAGGCAGACACAGAGTCAGGCCAGGTGTAGCTTCTAGGAAGAGAAAACAAGGTTAAAAGCTGAAATAACAGCAAACATGCAAAATTGGAGAGTAGTGTGAGAATGTAGCAAAAAGGGTGAAAGTGGTCGTTATGTCCTCCAGCAGCCTAAACCTATAGCAGCATAACTACACAGATAGTTTCAGTTCAGATTATTTAGTTAAACGGCGCTTATTTACAACAATGTCGTCTCAAGGCACCCCACAAAGGGTCCCACTGATGGTCATTGTTATACTAAAAACCACAATGATTGGGATACCTCCCTTTGTCAGACTGATTATAACCATTGGAAAAGAGAAGGGGTCATACAGGTAGCAGAAATGGAGGGTGTGTTTGCACCTCAACCATAACTGAGCCGGTTTAGGCTAAACCTGACTACCCCTTACTCCAACCAACAGGGAGGGAAGAAGACGGAGGTAAAAAATAAGGAAGATAGCTCAGGATAAACTAAGCCACTCTAACTATAAGCTTTATCAAAAAGGAAAGTTTTAAGCCTAGCCTTAAAAGTATACAGGGTGTCTGCCTCACGGACTAAAGCTGGGAGCTGGTTCCACAGGAGAGGAGCCTGATAACTAAAAGATCTGCCTCCCATTCTACTTCTAGAGACTCTAGGAACCACCAGTAAACCTGCAGTCTGAGAACAAAGTGCTCTGTTAGGAACATATGGAACAATCAGATCTCTGATGTATGATGGAGCTAGATCATTAAGGGCTTTATAAATCCGATATTAAACAGGTTTCTAGGATTTCCTTCTTTCACCTCCGGAACATTGCCAAAATTTTAAATATCCTATCCAGGAGTGACGCTGAAAAACCAGTCCATACATTTGTTACTTCAAGGCTGGACTATTGTAATTCTTTACTATCAGGATGTCCACAAAATGCAGTTAAAAGCCTTCAGCTGATTCAAAATGCTGCAGCAAGAGTTCTGATGAAATTTAAAAAGAGAGATCATATTTCTCCTATTTTAGCTTCCCTTCATTGACTCCCTGTTAAATCCAGAATAGAATTTTAAATTCTCCTCCTCACATATAAAGCCCTTAATGATTTAGCTCCATCATACATCAGAGATCTGATCGGTCCATATGTTCCTAACAGAGCACTTCGTTCTCAGACTGCAGGTTTACTGGTGGTTCCTAGAGTCTCTACAAGTAGAATGGGAGGCAGATCTTTTAGTTATCAGGCTCCTCTCCTGTGGAACCAGCTCCCAGTTTTAGTCCGTGAGGCAGACACCCTGTCTACCTTTAAGGCTAGGCTTAAAACTTTCCTTTTTGATAAAGCTTATAGTTAGAGTCGCTTGGGTTATCCTGAGCTATCTCTGTAGTTATGCTGCTATAGGCTTAGGCTGCTGGAGGACATAATGACCACTTTCAGTCTCTTCGCTACATTCTCACACTACTCTCCAATTTTGCATTATTTGCTGTTATTTTAGCTTTTAACTTTATGTTCTCTCTCTTTTCTCTTCCAAGAAGCTACACCTGGCTTGGCTCTGTGTCTACCTGTGACACCTTTCTGGAGAGCTTCTGCTGGAAATAACTTAATGCTCACCCTCTACCGATGATCCACAAGGCCCTGTCTTTCAGTGTTTAACTCTTTCTCTCTCCTAGACATGGCAATTGACTGAGCTTAACTGTAACTAACTGTATATGCTCTCTTTCTGACTCTAACCTTGAAAACTGGCTCAGAGTTTATCTGTTCTTTCTTTCTAGATGAAACAACTAAAGGAGCTACATCCATTAACATTTACTTTCCCTTCCCATAGAAAGGACTCCTGGATCAGTGCTTCTTTGTTCTCTTTGTGTCTCTGCTCTGTTCTCTCAAACCCAGAGTCGGTCGTGGCAGATGGCCGCTCACTGAGCCTGGTTCTGCTGGAGATTTCTTCCTGTTAAAAGAGAGTTTTTCCTCTCCACTGTCGCTACATGCATGCTCAGTATGAGGGATTGCTGCAAAGTCAACGCCAGTGACTGTCCACTGTCTCTACATGCTCATCCAGGAGGAGTGAATGCTGCAAGTCACTGACTGGATGCAATCTGCTGGGTTTCCTTAGACAGAAAAACGTTTTATCTGACCCGTGATGATGAAGACAAGACAAGAGATGTACCCCATCCTGATGTAGCAATCCCACACTCTTGATACTAATATATACACACTATTCAAAACGGGACTGCATTGTAAACAACATGTTTACCTCGTAAACATGTCAGAACTTCATGTTCAACCAATACTGCCTTAATTTCCTCCTGTTTAGAATCACATAGTTATCTTATTCTAAATGTTTTCATCATTAGCCTCATAGCATAAGTCATATGACTTAGGCAAATATGCTGTGAAGCTAACAGGAAACAGTTTGACAGCAGTGTTATATTTAAACTAGTGTGGTTATTGTACCAATATGGAAATGTGTGGTTTACATACTGTGTAAATGGGATAATTGTGTTGATTTGATTATAGGTGAGTGGAGCAAAGGTCATTGTTTAAAAGGGCTTAGCATCAATATTTCCAGTTTTCTCCTCTCTGGATGCTGATCATAAAAACTCACCTGGGACTTCTCTACAAACGTGATATGTGGTCTCGTTTCGACACAAAACACAGTTCACTTCTGTGATGAGGACCAAAGAACTGCTTCAACTATCTGCATAACCCAATCACTGCCTGATTACTCGTAAAACTTAATTCAAGAAGAGCCAGAGGGGAGATGAATACTAGTCGTCCTGGCACTCAGCTGCAAACTGACGCCTAATTACCATCTGAAATGTTCAACTCGATTTGACTGAAATTGCAGCAAGTCGCCTGATTATCATCATGTTTTCTCCAGCTGTTTCCGTGCATTTTCTTTTATTTAAAAAGCGTAAACTACTAATAATTAGGTGTACTTGCTTTTTAAGTCCCAATTTCCTGCACAGGAAGTCTTTTGAATTAGAATTTAAATGAATCTAACCCTGGTAAGTGAATGCATTGTCCCTGATTTTCCACTCCTGTTCCCCCTTCAGGGCTGCAGATCATCTGTGAATCACAAATGACAAATCTGGGTTTATTTCCTGCCTAAATGCACACTCACTTCAAAGGAAGAGGCTCATTGTGCTGATACAAAAGCAGTGCCCAGAAACCCAGTGAGCTGAAAGTGTGAAGTGTTTTGATGTCATCCTGACTCTAGCCTGTTTTGTTTGCTGGTTAGATAACGACTTGGCCTGGATAAAGACCGGTCACTTTCACTATTACACTCCAGCTGTGATTAATCCTTCGAGCACCGCTGTAATGACTGCATTGTCTAACACATTAAGCTAAGTGAAAGTACAGTTTGTGTTGCTGATACCTGATGAGCTTCTCAGAAACAGCTCAGGTGTAAACATGATGATCAGATATAAACCTGAGCTGCTAATAAAGCTTTTCTGTTGCAGGTTAATCTTTGTGCAAAAAAATGTTTAGCTATTGCACAATATTGAATTATTGTGGATTTTCTGTAATTCACACAGGCTCAAATATATACAAACATTCACCTAAATCTTTAATAAGTGGTGCTGTGTACTTTAACTTGATAAGAACAAGGCCTATAGTGATCATGATTGACTGGACACAGTTGCTTCTCTTTGCAAAATTGAAAATGACTTGTCTGACAGTGCTTATTTGATTGAACAATACTCAGACCAACTGGAAAATCCAATGAACTTAGTTAAAATCTAAGGAGAATTATATATTCTGAACCGAGAACATCTTTTTGAGCCATTTATAAGCCATTTAGGCTTTCACAGCTAAGACCGCTGTATCAAATGCCAAGCACTGTAGTGGCAGCACAATGCTCTGGGGATGTTTTGCTACCATTGGTACTGGTGCACTGCACAAAGGAGATGGAGAAGGAGGTCGTTTAGAACTTGCTAAGAGGCATTCAATAAAACAATTGCTCACACATTTATTGATTGATTGATTGCACACCCAAATATTGTTTGTTTTTTTATTAATAATTTAATGATTAATAATAATTTCACCCTGGAAAAAGAGTTCAATTAAATAATTAAAAGCGGCAAACTAATATCACATGCATGCCTGTGATGAGTGAGTCATAACTCATAAAGTTTCTGCTTAAAAATATGTAGAGGGATCAGCGAACGATCACAATCACTGCGTCATTTTGACACCTGGAAATTATTTACATATAAAGCTGACAGAGATTGTGAAAAATAACAACTTCCCTTATCAACCTGCTGCTCAGCACTGAGAACTGAATATAAGTCTATTCTTTGTGTTGTACTGTTCTATAGAGTATAAGTCATTATCCATTTACAGTACCTATATGCAGTAAATGTTCAATATTCTTTAACTAAAAGTAAGAAACATTTATTTGGTTGTAAAAAGGTATTTTGCTGTCTGTACAATAGGAAAGGTTCGTTATTTTTCAGCTTCTACCTTTCTCTACATATGATACAGAAGATTTAGCACTTCCAAATATTGTGACAAAAATTTCAAAAACAAAACAGCTCAATTATTTAATTTTTGAGTAAAAAAAAAGTGAAAAAGTAAAAGCACATCAGACATGCTTGAGGTAGACTGATAGCATAGAACCAACCTATTACAGACTTATGTGTAAAGTATATCGCTGATTATTCCACAGATCACTTCAATATAGCTGATGGAGCTTTTTATTTTCTGTTGTGATGGAAATTCTGTTATTAAGTGTTCCAAAGTGTATGACCTTTGGTTTACCTCACTCCAGGGAACATCTGTGTTAGAGGAGGAAGCTGTAAAAGCCATTATCAGAAGTTTAATGGTTAAGGACATTTGTTACGGTGATGCCTCGGGGAGAGTAGATGGTTGTTCCTAGGTAACCTTCTCACCTCTGAACCCGAGAAAGGTTTGGGGTCGTAAAACACAGACTCTTTGAAGTTGAGATAACACTGTCATGTTCTGGTATAAATACTGTGTGTAAATGTTGTTCGGGGCTCTGTTTCACTGACTAACCTCAGCGTCAGGGTCTTCAAACGCTGAATGCCTTTGAATAAAACTTAAAAAGACAAAGTCCGGATTTTCTCTTGTTATGAGTCAACTTCTACCCACTTTGATAAGAAAATTCCACAACACTGTATAGTTTAGTCTTGAACTGCATGTACATTTTCAGTGAGATCCGGTCTTTAAGCCCATTTTGTGCAATGTTTTTTCACCATTACAGCTACTAAATCCTCAGTTTTGTTAGGAAAACAGCTACAGAAATGGCTGGCTTTTTGATGATTAGTCTATTTGATAATAAGAAAGGACAGATCCTGTAAAAGGAGTACAACTATCTGGTTTATGTTTGTTGAGACAGCATCCATACAGGTAACAAGCACAACTATGCAGCTCCACTTTAGCAACAAACTCAGAGGAAATGCGACAAATGACTGCCAGTACAAAGCAACATTTGGGGGCAAAAGAAATCTGCAACCCTGCTTTGAATCAGGGCAGTTTCTCAAGAGCAAATCCTTCTCAACATAGCAAGATCATTGTCTGTTTGTGTACTCTTACTATTCTGTTATAAGGTCATGATGATAACTTGGTTTGATTAAATGCTTTTTAAATGAAATATGGACTTTTTATGCCGTTATATACATACTCCCATCAGTTGGAAATAGTCCTGTATAGAGCGTCTGCACAGCCTATTCTGTTTGGTGTGGCTCACTCACTGTTTTACTTAACTGTTGCACCAATCTGTCTGCCAGTCATCAAAGTCAACCAGTTTTCCCCTGATTAGGTCAAGCCAAGGACTTCATCTGCTGAAAAGGTTTATTCCTTTTACTGTTTACTAAATACCCTTGGGACATAGGCTTCAATGCATAAAGGGGGATCCTTTCATGTTGGATTCAAAACTACTATGCTAATCAAACAACCTGCAACATGTTTTTGCTTTAATGGTCAATGTTTGTTAAATCTAACTGCTGTGGTCTTTAGAAATAAGATTAAGATCGGCAGGTCAGGCCTCAAATAAAACCAGTTTTGACTGTTTTTTAGCTAATGCTATGTTGACCAGTGTCTGTAGGAAGAATACAACCTAACTGGGTTTCTGCTTGTGTAGGGATGTTATTCAGTGCTGACTTGTGGGCAGAGATCAGTTTGTTTTAAAACCTATCAGCTATAAAACAATAGATTTTGACTGCACCCCATAGCTACACAATCGACTGGAACAATTCACATTAAGCTCTATAATTTATAATTCTATCAAAAACAAACACCCATATTATTACATCATCACAATGGCCATAGGTGAGGGTAGGAACGTGGACTGACCGGTAAATCGAGAGCTTCGTTTTTCAGCTCAGCTCTCTCTTCACCACAACAGACCAGCACAGCACCCCCATTACTGCGGCAGCCGCGCCGATCCGTCTGTCGATCTCCCGCTCCATTCTTCCCTCACTCGTGAACAAGACCCCGAGATACTTAAACTCCTCCACTTGAGGCACAAACTCCCCTCCAACCTGAAGAGGATAAGCCACCCTTTTCCGGTCGAGAGCCATGGCCTCAGACTTGGAAGAGCTGATCTTCATTCCAGCCGCCTCACACTTGGCTGCGAACCACAGGCTGTAGGTCTTGGCTAGAAGGGGCCAGCAGGACCACGTCATCTCCAAAAAGAAGAGACAAAATCCATTGGTTCCCAAACCAGACCCCCTCCGGCCCTTGGCTGCACCTAGAAATCCTAGAACAGGACCAGTGACAAAGGGCAGTCCTGCCGGAGTCCAGCATGCACCGGCAACAAGTCCGACTTAGTGCCAGCAATGCAGACCAAACTCCTTGTACAGAGACCAGATCGCCCCGAATAAAGGGCCCCCGACTCCGTACTCCTGGAGCACCCCCCACAGGGCACCATGAGGGACACGGTCGGTGACGGCTCAGACAAAGAGCGGTTCAAGATGCCTTCATTGGGACCACAAAATCAAGGCACGTGATATTGCCCAGTACGGCGGAGCTGGGGTCCAACCCTGGAGCCAGGTCTCATTGGAGAGCACCTGGTGGCTGGGATGCTCCTCGCGAGGCCATCCCCTAGTGGGCCCACCACCTGTAGGGGGAACCATGAGGGACCAGTGTAAAGAGGATCAGGCAGCGGACGAAGGTGGAGACCTTGACCACCCGATCTCTGGATGCTTAGGCTTGTTGGGACCACAGCCATGGTTACAACATGATAGGCCAGTACAAACTTTCCTGGAACTTTCAAAATAAATTGCAATAACCTACTTCCGGCACAGCCAGGAAATGGGGTAACTGCGGACTTCCTGTGACGTCACTGTCCAAATAAAAGCACCGCTCTTGCTACATCCTGCCTCTTCTACGCCGGTCACACAGGGACCTGGACAGAGAGACCCAGCGCACGAATGTCTCTTTGCTGGCAAAAAGACATAAACTCTTCAACTGGATCTGAGAGTGTCATAAGATCGATCATATGCACTAAAATAAGTACAAATGAATCACTGTCTGTGTATCCGGTAGATTCGTTCATGAACGGGAATTAAGGTACAAGCCTGGCTTGACTTTCTCTCCGAGGCCTGCAGAAACCAACTGTGTTCCCGATCAGAAGGAGGACCGCATCACTGTGGTAACATGCAGTGTGGTCAGCGGACAGAACGGGCCGCCCAGCCACTGCTCCGGAGGTTAGCTGAAGCTAACCCTTTGTTCACAGAGCTTTCTTCAAACGTCGTCGTCGCCCGGACAACTCCTCCTCAACACAATTCAAACGAGGTTAGGGATTGGGCAGAGATATTTAGGATGAAATGATCTAAACGTTTTTCATTTTATGAAATTTGATTTTGTTTGTGTTGGACTCAGCTATCTTGGTCCTAGCAGACTATCTGCAGCACACGTGCTCAGCTTTGTGCTCTGTGTTTGTGTGTTTTTAAAGTTAAGACAAACTTTATTTAGAGGGTGATTTTAAACACAGAAGATTGATCATAATGCGCCGTCCGTGCTTATGCATTTTAACCCTTTTATTGACGGTATTTTTAAAGGTGTGTGTTTGATTCTGGTGCTAAGCTATCAGCTTCTTTGTTAGCTTTCACTGCTAACAGCTAAGAACACGTGCTTGCCTGCTAAAGAATGTTTACCCAGAAAGGTTGTTAGTTTTCAAGCCAGTAAATATTGTGTCCCTAAACATTATTTTACTAAATCTGATAACTAAGTAAACACCATTAAGCCCCATTTCTCCAGAAAGATTTGGCTCTTTTCCAAAACACTTCCTTAAATATTTTATCATTTCCTTAATAATATTTATTTGAATATTATTTTAATAAGTAAAGGCAGCGTTGAGAATTAGTCATTAAGAAGGTTAGTTTCATTCAGCAGATCATTCTTTAAAACATTATTTTAATAAAATAATATTTTAACTGATCTTGCATTGTGAATGGTTGTCTAAACGTTTGCTGATTATTCCTAAGTTGGTTCCAAAACTAACTTAACTTCACTTCCAGATTCTTCAAGATAATCCTTGGTTCTCAAACATAAACATTGCATGGTAATGTTGCATCACTCTTTTTGGTTATGATTTTCAATCATCTTTAATCAACTTGTTTATATTGTACATAGTCCATTAGTCTTCGTAATTCTTTAATTCTGCTTGGTAGTTTAGTTGGATTGTTTTAGCATAGTAAAGAGTTTGTTGATTGAAATATGTTTGACTTTGAGTTGACTTATTTTTGTTAATAAATTCTTGTATTTTAAGAAATTGTGTGAATTCATTCCATGGGTGTGCAGAGTTTTGCTGTTCAATAATGTCAGAGATTGGCTCATCCCTTTCAATTTTGTCCTAAAACCATCGCCTTACTGGGCTGGTATTCACGGGACAACCCTTAACAAACCGAAATATTATTTGATAAAATATTAAATAATATTTTCGGATTCATAATCACAACAGGCTGGTTCATCATAATAGCTTGTGGTCTAAAATAAATGCATGTAAACAAAAACAATTCCTGGCAGCATAAACAGGGAAATTTGAGTCATTTAGGATCCTGCGGCTCAGAGGAAGAGAAGTCCTGAAACTCTAAAGGCTCACAAGGTTAAGTCTGCCTCCTCCCAAGTCTCTCCGCAGTACTATGGCAGGAAACATCTCCTCCATCTGACAAGGCAGACTCTGCAGGTCATGTGGAAACCTGAGATCAGGAGGTGAGGCGTCTTAGAAAGTCCTGAGTGAAGGTCAGAGGTCACATGACAGCTAGTTTTGGTCATGGTGATCAGGCAGATCAGCCCCAAACAACCAGGAAAACAGCACTGCAACTCTAGCCTGATACTTTTAGTTCGAAGAACTGTCCAAACTGCCAACCATGTCTCACAACAGCTTCAGAGGTGCAGATCACCTGCAGCTTTCCTTAATTAGGGTATGATCAGAGAAATTCTCAGACAATAAATCAGACAATGAATTCCTATTTCATTATTTAAACTGACTAAATACGCAGTTTCAGATTGCTTTAATAAGTCCAACCACTGACTTGTTTCACTAACTGAGATAAAGAACTTGAAATAAACTCTACTAATCAGGAATTTTCCCAACTTTCATTGTTAGCCCTGTCAGTTTCATTTTACTCATCTTGCAGTTTTATAAATTAAAAATGGTTTTAAAAGTTTAGAAATGTAATTTTTTTTCAACAATCTAAGATTTTAAACTATTTCATTTTACTAGTGGAGAGTTAACTTCCCAAGGATTGATGGGTTCTGCTTCATTGATCCACAAACATTTGTGTTTAGTTGCTGAAAACTTATCCCAAGTTGCAACTGAAACATGACTTTTCGTTGTCAGACTGGATTGTTAATGCACAGATAGGAGTGGAAGGTTATTCAAAGGGAAAAGATTTTATTCCTTGATGTGTCGCTGAATTTCAGTTTCTTCCTCACTAGTTTAATAAACTTGTAATAATTCCCCAAAACTTTGGAAACATAAATAAAATTTGTATTATTTTAAAGCATGGAAAACTGAAATTATCCAATAGCTCATGGTAAAAATTAAGGAACCAATATTCTTCAAACTAGAAACATACGATGTGGTGGAATGGAGAGTTTACTCTCTTCTTGCAGATAAACAGTTGTCTGAGTCCTTAAAATTATGTTAAAATAGATTTTCTTTGCTGGGTTTTTAGATTTCAAGGAGGAAAAAACTCAAAGATTTCCACTAGTTCCATCCTCTTCATGTTTAGTTTCTTACCAGCATCCTAGTTATCCTCCTGTGTGTATTATATTTGAAGGTGTCTCTATGATGAATGTTTACAATCCAGATTAATATTTAGATTTCACCACAAAATGAATTTCTGGTGCATATGTTATTTTTGCAAGTGCATTGAATTGCTGATATTTGGGTCAATATTTACACAGCGTGAGGGTTAAAACATCGCAGAAGTTTGATTGCATCCTTAACTACTAGTTGCATGAAAGAGGAAACTGTGAGTGCAGCCTCACAGTCCGCAGGCTTGGAAAGCTTTAAGCTCCAAGCAGCAAAAAGACGGAGACAGAGAGCTTACTCTTACCTTCCAAGCAGCACGTCCTCCACAGTCCCGAGTGGGTCATGACCTCCTCGTTTTTCTTGCTGGTCTCGTTCTCGCTCATGGACTTGGTCTTGCAGACGCCGCGGGAGTACAGCCAGTAGTCCGTGCCAACCGCGATGGTCATGAGGCTGAAGGCCGCGAAGGCGCCCACCGTGGTCAGCAGCATCTGGACTCCGCGGTCGAACAGACCCATGTTTCCGCATTCCATGAAAGGGGGACCCCCTTTCCTTTTGATGTACAGGAAGTAAATATTTGAAAATTTGCGGGACCAAACCAAACCGAAAAAACGGGCTAGACTCGAGCGGAAGGAGAGGGAGGAAGGAGGAGGAGGATGCGGTAGGAACCTTATGGTTGCGTTTGGGTGAGGACCTCAAAAGAGAAAAATCTAAATAAATTGTGGGTTTATTTGGGTAAACGGAGAGGAAGAGGCAGAAATGTCTCTCCTCTTTGGAAGCTTTCACTTTTCCACTAAAAAAATGCAACAAGGAGACACGAATGATGGCCTGTAGCTGCAGAGGTAGCCCACACTACAGACACTTGCAGCGACAAAAGCTGCAAATGTGGATTAATAACACTCCAGATCAGTTAGAGCCTGAAGAGGCTGAATTAAAGATAGAGAAACTAGAGAGATGGTTTGCTCTCTGTAGACCCAGAAAAAAGAGGACAGCCAGTTTATCAAAGTTAGAGCTGAATTTGGATGAGCTCAGATGGAGCAGAGATGATGAGGGTAATGGCAGGCTTACAGTACAACAGTTCAATATTAGTTTAGTCAAAGGTTAGAACGCTGCGTTTACTGTTAGAATCCAGATCCAAAGCTAGTCCACAGAGGAATATTAGTAGGCAATTATTAATAATTATATTCTAGAGGGCTTTGTTAGTCGGTTAAGGGTCATAAACGAATGACGGAAGGCATTCGTCTCATTTTAACAGAAGAGATTAAACAAATGAGTTGATTCAAGTCCTGCGTGGAAATAAAATCTCTTCCTTGGGTGTTTTGTAACAGGAAAATCGTTTTACAAATCAACACTGTGGGGTGAGGAAATCAAGGCTTAACCATAAAATTAATTCATTAGCAGGCCAGAAAACGAAATGTCACATAAAATACAAGAAATAATACGAATGAAAAAAAAAATTAACCGCTCAGATTTTCCTTTTTTCTAAAATTTTGATCTCCAGTTTCCATATGGAGCCTTATAGCTCTGGGCAGGTTTCCGCCGAAAATGGGGGTCTACGGTCAGTGGAAGCTCGGTCGTCGAAGATCCGGAGAGAGCGGGGAGCATCCAACAAGGCAAGCCGACCATCACTCGACATAGAGCCGGCAGACGAAGAAGGAGGACGAAGAGTCGGTGTGGGCGCCGCCGCAGCCGGGGATGCTGATGGAGGAGGAGGAGGATGGTGCTGATACTGCCGCCGCCGCCGCTGTTGCTGCTGCTGCTGCTTGGGTATCCAAATTCACCGTGGCAGGATCACACCCAGGACAGTCCCGTTGGTGTAGTAGCCCTTGCGCCATGTATTGGGAAGAAAAAAAGAGCTCGGATGAACGTTGCAATGCCCCCCTCTGATTTCTCCTCCTCCTCCTCTTCGTCCTCTGCTCCTTTCTCTCCTTTGCGCTCTCGGATGCAGGTTTGGTCGCTTTGCAGGAAGAGAGGAGAAAAAAAAATCTATATTACACAATCAGGAGAGGGAGACGCGTAGGTCCACAGACAGCGCCGGTGTTGTCACGATGTGAGCGTGAGCGGCGCTGTGCAAGCGTTCAGACGCTCACTTCGGCTTCTCTCTGCCTTTGCACGGATGCTGAGTGATATCAGTTTGCAGAAGCAGCTCTGGATGCTGCAGGTTAGTTTTCTGGGGCCTCACATTGAAATCCATGCAGCTATGAAGGCTCGCATTTGGAAAGACATTAAAGATGTCTCTTTGTGTGATTTTCTCTCTCTACCTTTTCACTTTTCTTAAATGGTGGAATACTGAGCTGCCCTTGTGCGTGCAGGATGAGATTTTCGCATTTCTGCCTCGTTATTATCGACCGGTCCAATTGTTGCAGCGGTCTCTCCCGTCCTCTCCCCCGAAGCACATCCAACTTCTCTTAATTTATTCGCTCTCACCCTGCGAAATAATGTTCAGGCTACAGTTTACATTTCGTTAGTCTATAGTCTATATTTAATGATAATAAGATGCGCAGAAGGACAGGGATGTCAAGACTTAATTTGCAGCGCAAACCAGCCTTTAATCATGCCTTGAATACTTGATCTAATAATACCGTTTAAGGGTATTTCTTTTAACGACAGATATTTGATCTATTAATGCGTTGTTTTAATCAGAACAGTGAGTGAACCTGTGGTGCTGAAAAGACAGCTCCCTGCAGCTCCCCCTCTGTGGAGTTTGTCGCCCTCTGATGCCAAAGCATCTTAAATGCAACGAGTCAGAAAAGATCAAATGTCCTCTTTTAAAATTACTTTACATCTAAAGTTACACAAATATACTCACAAATAAATGTGACAGTACTCCAACTATAGTTAAAATAACTTATGTACCTTTTATTCCAACTATAAACATAAAAGTGCAATGTGTGTAATGGCTTCCTGGTACTGCTGGAACAGAATGTTCTGTCTCATTAATGCGAGTAAATATCAAACTGTTTCATAACTGCAACTAAAAATATTCTGTAAGGATCAAACTCCGCATATTTCTGCTTAGTGACTTATTTGATAGTTCGAGGGCACATTAAAAAAGCAACAAAATACAACTCGAGTCACAAAATATTTGACAAATTTACATTGAACTGAAAAAAAAATCAATATCATGAAATAGAAGTGCACTGATCAGGCTTTTCTTGGCTGCTACACATCCATCCATCCATCCATCCATCCATCCATCCATCCATCCATCCCTAAATGGATTCCAGAACCAGTGGTTCCATATAAAAAAGGAGACACGGGTCTGTTAGACGCTGCTGAGCAAACTTGGCATCTTCGTGGCCTCAAGCCTCATATCTATTTTGATCTGTACAGACCATCTGAATCACAGAGCCAAATCATGGCCTAAGCTGCACAAGATCCTGCAATAGTCAGGTATGTAGACAGAAAAATCAATGGGGGACAAAGCAGCCAAATTATGAATGTCATTATGAGGGTTTTGTCAAACATCTTTCTGCTTGTCTGCTCTTGTACTTAAAACTTAAACGTCATATGAATTAGTCACCATATCAGTCATGACTGATACATAAAGCATTAACCAGTATCTATGTCACCTTTTGAGCAGAGACCAAACATCATTGCTGTAATGTGAATCCAAAACATTTTGTCACTCTGTTAGATGTGGGACAAGACCCAACTGTGATGGGGATGGAAGTGCCGTCCTGAAGCAGTGTCAGAAAAAGTTGACTGTGCAGGTATCCTTTGCAAAAAAAAAAAAAAAAAAAAAAAGGGTGCACATGTCAGATAGCAGAGGAGCTCCGGTCAAACATGTTTGGACAGGTGGGTTTCTGCTCACTTCAGCACTTAGTAACACTGTGATTTTGACTTCATACCATGATGAGACATCAAAACATGATACTTGAACGGTTTATGAAGTAAACTGTATGTTATATTGGCATATAAAAATGGCGTTCATTCAAAAATATATGTTTATCTGAATCTGTGAAAATACACACACAATAGAACTATTGTATCTCTATTGAACTCCTGGGCTCCAGCTGAATCCTTTCTCTGTAAATTTTGCATGTTCTCTCCATGCACACATACTGTAGGATGTTGTGAAGTCATTCATTGTTTCAGTCCAGCCTCTGAACCCTATCCAGATGTTTCTGAGGGCTATCACAGAGAAACTGTTTAACTTGAAAGGATATATAACCCATTAAAGGTGGGAAAACATTTAAAATTATTTATCATGGTCTCCGTTTTTTACACCACAAAGATAAATGCATTCTCAATTTAGACAGATTTTTTCTATAACTGTGATCTGTTTATGTGTCTCTGGGCTCAGCTTCTTACACTCTAACACCCATCATATCTTAAATGTTGTAGCTGGAATCCTATCTGAACTAAATGCTTTCATGTCATCTAAAGATAAATCATTATTTATTTCTTCTTTACATTTTCTAATAAAACCCAGAGTCCTGACAGTAACTGACATGAGAAGCAGATGTCAGTGAGTAAATCATCCATGTGCAACTATGTAATCCCAGGAGGAGAAATAAATTCGTTGGTTGTGGACAACATTAAGATACTTTTCTGTATGTCCAGTTGATGTTTTGTAGTATGTTTGCGTGTGAGGACACTGCCATGTCAGCAGCATTTCGACCCTGATCCTCGAGTGTCTGCGCTTCACAGAGTGCAGCTGAGTGAGCATTTTGACATGAATGTCCCTATGCACCTTCCCCCACACACATACACACACACACACACACATCAAACACATGTAAAGCCTACAGCTCTGCTCTATGTGTCCTGCAGCTGCTCCTCGTAGATGACAGCTCCTGGGCTGGGGCTGAGTCCTGTGGTACTTTAAGAGACCTGATGGGAAGCACCACTTCAACCTTAAACGTCAGCAACATACATACATACAACATCACCATATATAAATATACAGTATATATACATACATATGTATATATATTGAGTGCTGTACCAGAAAGGCCGACCCAGTTTTCCAGGCGCTCTAATAAAATGATCAACAGTGTCGAATTCTGCACTAAGGTCCAATAATACCAGCACTGTGGTTCTTCCACAGTCTGCATTTATACGGATGTCATTGAACACCTTGACAAGAGCCGTCTCTGTACTGTGGTGAGCAGGAAGCCTGACTGGAAGACATCGAAGCGGTTGGTCATTGTTAGGAAGTTGTTTAACTGTTGAAACACAGCTTTTTCAATAATCTTACTGATGAAGGGAGGTTTGATATAGGCCTGTAGTTCTGTAGTAGCAGCTTGTCCAAATTGCTCTTTTTCAATAGAGGTTTGATAATTGCTGTTTTTAGGGCCTGGGGGAAAACATCTGACAAAAGGGACGTGTTTATTATTTGTGTTAAATCAGATGTTATTACAGACAAAGCTTTCTTAAGGAAAGCTGTGGGTAAAACATCGAGACAGCAGGAAGAAGAGCTTAGTTGCTGTACGATTTCTTCTAAGATTTTATAGTTTTTTTGGTGAAATGGGAAATTTAGTCAAAATCAGTTTTAGTTGGAGACAACATTGGTCCTGGAGTTGATGTGGATGTGCTGACTGTCCTTCTGATCTTTTGGGTTTTTTCAGTGAAGAAGTTAACAAATTCATTGCAGAACCTGGTAGAGTGGAGTTCAGATGCTACAGTTACAGGAGGGTTTGTTAAATTGTCGACCGTGGCAAATAATGCATGAGCATTGTTAATGTTTTTGCTGATGATCTCAGAAAAGAAAGATTCCCTTGCATTTTTCAGTTGTAGGTTATATCTGTATAGTCTCTCTTTATAGATAATATAGTGAACCTGGAGTCCAGTCTTTCTCCACCTGCGTTCAGCTTTTCGACACTCCTTTTTTTCACTTCTGACTGGTGGAGCACTTCTCCACGGAAACATTTTCTTCCCAGAAACGACTTTCACTTTAATTGAAGCAATTGAATCAATGATGTTCGAGATTTTAGAATGACAGTTATCTCCCAGCTCATCTACAGTGTTACAGGGCAAAGTGGAGGTAGAAGAGTAAATCTGGTCAAAGGTTTCAGCAGCACCGTCCTTAAAGATGCGTTTTCTTATAATGTCTCTTTGGCAAACTGAGTCATTGCAGATGATGCTTTCAAAAATAACAGAAAAGTGGTCAGATAGAGCAACATCAGTTACAGACACCTTGGAAATGTTTAGACGCTTAATGATGATCAAGTCCAAAATATGTCCCTGTTTGTGCGTTAGCTGTTTAACATGTTGAGTCAAACCAACATTTCTAAGAGTGTCACATAGATCTATTGTACTTCTGTCTTCAGGATTGTCCAAGTGAATGTTGAAGTCTCCCACAATAATTAAACAGTCATAATCAACACATATCACAGATAAAAACTCATTAAAATCACTGAAAAAGTTTGTTTTGGACTTAGAAGGCCTGTAAATATTCAAGAACATTGTTTGGACCGGGCTCTTTACCTGGAGAACCAAATATTCAAAAGAGTCAAATTTGCCCAGAAATACTTTTTAACACTCTAATAAATCTTTAAACAAAGTGGCCACCCCTCCACCTTTTCTTTGCTGTCTGCTCTCACAAAAAAAATTGAGGCGTCGACTCTATCAGAATAGGAGCTTCATTAAATTCATGTAACCATGTTTCTGTTAAAAACAGAACATCAAGATCGTGGTCAGTAATGAAGTCATTAATTAAAAATTATTTTCTTGACAGAGATCTAATGTTCAATAAAGCCAGTTTATATGACTTAGTTGCTGATATTAACTCTGTGTCTGGTTGTACCTGACAGTTTATGGCTTTTTTGATTGTTTATTACTGTCTTTTATCCTTTTGGCTTTGTTCTTTCTGTCACGTATAAGCAGAGAGATTTTACAACTATCTCCTATTAGGGGCCCATGTCATAATAAAGCTGGTTTCAGCATGAGCAAAACGGTACAACAACAGTTATAAAGGTCAAAAAACATTCATTAATTTAAGTAACCAACCTATTGTTTTGAGAAAGACACTCTAATTGCTAAACAAATGGTTCAGTTAGACAAGACCACAGAATCCAGCTGGCCAGATGAAGTCAGCAGGAGAGCAAAGGGTTTTTGTAAGTCAGTGATCATAATCGTGAAAAAGGTTGGCTCACGCTGCACTGCAAAGTCACCGACTCAATGCAGTTGGTTGGGTTTCCTTAGATAATCAGCTTTTAACCATTTGGCATCATAAACTCAACCTAACTGCAACTGAATTTGAGTCTGTGTATCTGACGGGGTTTTAATTGGATTGGTCTGATTTGATTATGTATTTCTGGATAATTATTGGACCTTTTTGCCAAATAGAGTACCTTTAGATGACATTTGTTATGGACTGGTGCTAAGAACTATTATCTATCTATCTATCTATCTATCTATCTATCTATCTATCTATCTATCTATCTATCTATCTATCTATCTATCTATCTATCTATCTATCTATCTATCTATCTATCTATCTATCTATCTATCTATCTATCTATCTATCTATCTATCTATCTATCTATCTATCTATCTATCTATCTATCTATCTATCTATCTATCTATCTATCTATCTATCTATCTATCTATCTATCTATCTATCTATCTATCTATCTATCTATCTATCTATCTATCTATCTATCTATCTATCTATCTATCTATCTATCTATCTATCTATCTATCTATCTATCTATCTATCTATCTATCTATCTATCTATCTATCTATCTATCTATCTATCTATCTATCTATCTATCTATCTATCTATCTATCTATCTACCTACCTACCTACCTACCTACCTACCTACCTACCTACCTACCTACCTACCTACCTACCTACCTACCTACCTACCTACCTACCTACCTACCTACCTACCTACCTATCTTGATGTCAGCTTAATCCACCATGAATTGTTGTCTCTCTAACCAACAGATCTTCCCTTGTATTTTTCTGCTCACACAGTCATCCTCTATCCCAGCAGAAAGGACACACATTGTCTTCGCTTTTGTCGTCATCTGCAGTTGTTTTCTGTCTGTAGACTGGCAGAACCACAAGTCATGGTTCATGTGCAGAGGAATACTTTAGCATAAGTAGTAGCAGTAGTGCCACGCTCGTTGGCACCCCTAGCATTTATAGTTTGTTTAACCTACTAAAGCAAAAAGGAAGATAGTTTCTTCTTGTAACATTTCAGATGTTTGAAGGAAACAGATAAATGGATCTTTAATTGTTCCTCTTTGTGTGATCTCTCATCCAGAATTCTGGGTCCTGTCTGATGAACTGTTCACTTTAGCTCAACCCACAGGTTTTCTATAAGATGTAGGTCTGGGGATTGTGATGGCCATGGCAAAAGATTGATTTTGTGTCTAAAGAAAGAGCCAACTGTGACACATTTTTGGTTTACTGGTCGGGTCCACCAGAACTATTTTTAGAATTCCCTGCTTTTTTCAATTTTTTATTAATGATGCTATGCACGCTAAAAAAAATCCCAGGACTTTTGGGAGAGAACCGGCCCCACAGTATCACAGATCCTCCACCATACCTAACATTGGGAACAAGATGCTTTTCCAGGAATTCATTAATTTTGATGTCAGGCCCATGTGGACTGTTTGTTGCTGAAAAGATCAGCCTTGGTCCCATCTGCCAGAAGCAGATGGTTCCAGTTAAGTCCCAGTACTGTTTGTCAGATTCAATATTTTTGTATTTCTGCTTGTAGAACAGAAAAACGTGTTACAGGCATGCATCCTAAACAACCTGTTGGCATGCAAATCATATCTAATGGTTGTTATGGAGACTATTTTCAAGTAGCCCTTTTCTGGCTTTTGAGGATCAACAAACACCTGCCTTACTGTACAGCATGTTCTCTTGTTTTTCCCATTTAGAACTTTGAAAAGTAAAGTATGGGGTTCAGAACTGAAAAGGTTTGCAAATTATGATGTGTGCCCTTTAACTGTCAGCTGGCGGATGACCTGGAAAAAACGTGATGCCAAAATAGAGGGCGGAGTTTGCCTTAATGGGGTGCATGATCATGTTAAAAATCGACCTGTCAGAACAACTTAGCGTCTTATTATTTCTTAACCCGCTGACAACGCGAATGACTACTAATTTAACTAAACATTGTAAAATAGTGAACTCCTGTAGACTCCGCTCACCCGATGCGCCACTCCGCCCGTCGGCTGACAAATGGGGCGCAGCCAGAAAGTTATCGAAGCATGCTGCATCCCGAGCCTAAACTTCACCATAATAAGCGCTGCTGCATGAACCTTTCAGAAACAATGCTGTGGATTATAATCATAATGATAAACTAGATTCTGGTGAACGGAACAAAAAAAATCTGTTTAAAGATAATATTAAAGGAACACTTGTCTGTGATTGGTTGACGCAATTAGCTGAGTTGGTCTGATTGGTTGTTGGAGTTTCGACTGTTTGTATTAGACTGACAACTCCGCACTTGAACCGCAAAACAAACACGGGTCAGCAGATTGCGGAGTTCTGAACGGGTTAACATGGGAGGGTGCGGTTCAACCTGCTGATGTGGAGGAATATAAAACGAAACCGAACCCAGATGCGGCCAACCCAAAAACTTTGTGAACGTTGTCAATCCGACCCTTTTTATTAGACCTCTGCATGAAGCCTTCTGTCGGCTCACAGTTCTTGTTCTATTCGTACAGGAAACGGTCTGATTCTGAAGGAAGTGAGGAGCGCTCTGAGAAAGATGTCTGCGGCAAGGTAAAATCTTTGTTTTCCTGCTCAGAAAAGCGATCCGATAAACTGAACTCAGCACCTGAAACAAGCTGAATAAAACCTTGCGGCGCGACTGCGTCGAGTTTTCAAACTTTTACATACAAACATGCAATAGGTTATTTATTTTTATGCAGCTTGTCTTGTAAACTCGGCTGTTATTGCTAATTTAAAGTCTCTAAAATTCCTTAAATCAGTTTTTCTTCAGGATAAAGAAAAGCGTCACTTGTCTGTATTAAAAGAGTGAAGTAAATGTAGGAATGGTGGAGTTTTGGTTTATTGTGGGACAAACCTTGATCCATGCACAATTCAGTGAGTCTTAGGGACGTCTAGTGGTCAGTTCCTGAAACTGAGTTCGACTAATGCAAATTGTTTAACTCTTAAATGAGACATTTCGGTTTACTGAAGAGGCGTCTGCTGCTTCTGTAATGTAACGAACCTGAACGGATAGAGTTGTTTGCCTGTTTTGCTGTTTTAGGAGTTTCACGGTGATTTGTAGACCATAGTTTTGAAGTTTTGGTCATATGTGTATTTTTGTCAATGCATCGATGCCTTTAAGGTTTCTGTGCCTAAATAGGTCACGATAAAAGAAGTATTTGTGTGGATTTAGTAAAGAAATCATAAAAAAGATAACCATGCTGTTGTTGAAACTGTAGAAGTCCTACATATTTTAAGTGGACCTGCCACACGTGTTTTGCATATTATCTGTTTGTAGATCTCAGGAGCAGAAAAAGGCTCAGTCAGGACAGGGAAGTTAAAAGATGGTGGCGAGCATTTGTTGGATTTTTGCTAAAGGCTGCTGCTCTGTAATGGTTTAGAGGCAGCTAGACACTGATTGCTCCAAATACTGTAGTTTTGGAAGTTATTGATGTGTCTCTAACATGTAATATCTGTCTCTTTGATACTCTGCCTTTCACCACGTCACCAGTGATGGAAAGTATCAGTATCCAGATTTCCTATAGAGCCTATCTGAGTGTTCAGATGAGAATAAGGTAAAGACAGCAGCTCCTGAGGATCTGTTGGCACAGTCTCTATGGGGTAGTGGCTTCAGTGTTATGGTCAACACAGCCTCGCCTAAGTGACTGAGATGAAAGGTTTTACAACTGGAGAAATGACAACAGTCTTTACACATTCACAAAATGTTGCTTGAACAATGGTGTCTTTCATTGCTTGAACAATGGTGTCTTTCATTGCTTGAACAATGGTGTCTTTCATTGCGTATTACTTCTCACATCAGGAGTTTTTGGATCGTCTGAATCTCTGTCATTGTTGTGTCTGTACATTCTGTCAGATTTGCTGCTTGTGTCTTTCAGTTTTATTCCAAATTTAATCCAGATGTACCCCAGCAATGCTTTTATGTGACTAAACCTGCAGGATGATTTAGTAAAGGACAAAGACTAAAACGCAAAAAACATCTTTCGAAATGTCAGATTGTATTGTCTTAACAAGGTATTCTTTATTTCTGCTGTTAAACTTCCTATATAAATGGTGCTTTGTTTCACAGGAAGGAACTACACGAGGCTTTGTGCCACTACATCACAGATACACTCACCTACATGCAGCTGGTGAGGGGGTTCTGTGAGATGTTCTCTAAATGGAAGCTGTGGAGGAAAAAAGAATTTGACATGATGACAGACATCAAAGAAAGGGCTGACAAAATTGATCTAAATTTCAGCCATGTCACTCAGTCAGACAACAAAAGGAGGGCGTTTGGCGAATATTTGAAGAACAAGTTCACTGGAATGACAGCAGACCGCAAGTTAGCAGAGCTGGACAGTGAGCTGGCTGAAGTGTTGAAGGACACGCTAGATGGTCTGGAGAAGCTGGACTGCTTCCTGGATGCAGTGGAGAAGCTGGCAGTCACCTCGTTGCACGTGTTCACAGTAAGCCAGGTGTTACACCTGCCAGAAGACATCAACTCTGACCATGTTCAGGCTGTCATCACTGCTGCACGTCTCATCTGCCCTCTCCTCCTGGTGTTTAAAAGAGACGCAAGCTCCTTCTTCCTGCCTAAACTTCAGAATGTGGATGTGCTGGCATATCAACTGGACAGATACATTCAGACCACCAAAAAAATCTGCGAGAAGATGGAGAAAAGGTAACATCACAAATGAAGATAATACAGTGTGTTTATACCCCTTATACTATTCCACAACCAGAAACGTCCATGCGTTATATTGGGATTTACCATGACAGACCAACACAAAGTAGTGCATAATTGTGAAGTGCAAAGAGAAATTATACATGGCTTTAAGATCTTTTAACAAATAAACATCTTTGGTGTGCATTTGTATTTAGCCCCACCAAGTCATTGCTTAGTAGAACTAACAAGTCTTTAAGGTATGTATCTACCAGGTCTGCACAATTGTAAGATGAAACTTTTGCCTATTCTTTTTTGCAAAATAGCTGAAACTTAATCCAATTGGACGGAGAGCATCAGTGAATATACTTTTTAATTCTTCTTCTCAATCGGATTCAGGCCTGGACTTTAACTAGGCCATTCTGACAATTTAACATGCTTTGATCTAAACTACTCCATTGTAGATCTGGCTGTATGTTTAGCATTGTTGTCCTGGTGAAAGTTAAATCTCCACATCGTCTCAGATCTTCCAGGATTCCCACATATTTTGCACCCCCCCTTTTTTCCCATTAACTCTGACGAGCTTCACTGTCCCTGCTGAAGAGAAGCATCCCCACAGCATGATGCTGCCACCTCCACTTTTAATAGTGTGGGTGGTGTGTTCAGGGTGATGTATCATGTTTCTGCAAGACACCCACCTTCATTAGTTGTGTAGTGCACAACTAATAGTTGTACTGTCAACTGGGATATCTCCAGCTCCTCCAGAGTTACCATGGTGTCCTTGCCTGACCTTTTCAGGTGATGAGATGGTGAGATGTTAAAGGGTGAGGAATTAATTTATAACCTAATCTTGCTTAAATGTCTTCACAACTTTCATCCTTGACCTGTCTGGGATTAAATTACACTCTGTTTACTAATTTGGTGACTTCTGACAACAACTGTTTGTGTTGGACTTTATTTAGAGGTATCAAACTAAATGAATATGAATATAAATACATGTTGCAGTTTTCACATTTTTATTTGTGAAAACATGTGAAAACAATGAATAATTTTCCTACCACTTCACAATTATGTACTATCTCATAGAGCACCGAGGAAATAAATTGACGCTGGTGGTTTTATTGTGTGTGGGGGGGGGGGGGCAGGGGTATGAACACTTTTGTAAGGCACTGAGGTATTTGATGTACAGAACTACAATATCCTGTAAAAGAGTGACTGTGTCTTTAACAGCTGCCTCAGTGACCTTTCCTCAGAGATGATCAATGAAGCTGTGCTGAACCTTGACGTGGATTTATCTGAAAATGATGTTCAGAGGATGGTTGATCACATAAATCAGCTCGATCAAATCAGGTATGTTATAACATTTAATTTATAGACTGGATAAGGTCAATGGTTCTCCAGGGTTTCTATGGAGGTTTTATTAGGGCTTTAGCTGCTTTTTCTGTCATTTTCTATCATCATTCAGACTTAAAAGAGGCTCCTAAAGTTATGGAACGTAAGCAGTATCAGAGTTCTGATAAAAATAAACAAGAACATATGATGCAACCTGTGTTGGTTCCTCGTGTGCTTGGTTCTGAAACTGCATGAGCTGATTCCCTCCATTTCCTAAAGACAAGACCATTAGATACTGTTGGAAATTGTATGTAGATCTGAAACTTTTCTGCTGTTTTTGTCTTCTTTTTTATACTAAACTCATGGTACTACGGATAGGTATACAAACAGGACAAAACTGGTTAGTGGAAGCTTCTTGAGTGGTCTGAAGGCTTTCAATCACTTCCTAAGTGGCAGAAATTGGTTCACTATTTTTATAAAATTTTCAAATCTCAAACTCATTTTTATTTTCTGATATGGTAAGGCTTCTTGGTTGTTCAGTGACCTTTTGGTCCCTCTTAGAAGTACTGGTTCAGTAACTCGTGGTGCATCCAGTGGGAATTGTTAGTGGATTTTATGAAAAAAAACTTCTCTGGAGAGCTGATCTAAGGACCTTCTTACCATTTTCATTAAAATGAACTCTGAATGGCATAACTTTATATCAAATCTAAAGAAGATTGTAAAAGAGGAACAACTATAAAATCAAAAATGGTTGCATCTGTTTATTATTTAATTTCATTGTATTGTTTTTTTGTTTCTACTGTGGGGTGCTAATTAGTGTAATTCATTAACTATGTTTGTAAACCTGTTTATGTAATCATAAGCCCAACCAGGGACATATATTATTAATAAGCCTATAAAATAAACTTATAAAGGGAAGGAAATCAAATCAAATCTTGGATAAATATCTCTAAAGAATTTTACACCTATTTTTTTCAGTGACATGTCTTAATTATTCAATTTTTTATCTGAAATGTATTCCGTCTTTCTGTCTTCATTTCGTCCTTTCAGGATGGATCCAAACTTTCGAATGGTGTTCCTGTTTCAGGAGGATTCGTATCATGACTTCATAAAGGAATTTAGCGAGAGTCAGCCGAGGATGTCGGACTTCCTAAACGAGCTGGAGGTGAATGCTGTTCAGCTAGACAGCATGAACAAAGGAGCAAAGATCTCCAGTGTGGTGGGCAGCTCAGTGGGAGCAGTCGGAGGTGTGCTCTCCATTGTTGGGTTTGCGTTAATGCCAGTCACAGCAGGAGCCTCTCTAGTCCTGACCATGACTGGAATCGGGATGGGCGTGACCAGCGGAGTCAATAGCATTGTCACCACCGCCACAGAGGTGGGAGTTAATCGTACACACCAAAGGAAAGCCAGCGAAGTCCTCCAAAGCTTCATGGAGGACGTGATGAAGCTGCAAGCTTGCCTGGAAGAGGTGACGCAAAAAACAATCTCCAAAACCGAGACAAGTGAGACTAATGTGGCTCTGGGAGTCACCAAAGTTATTTGTAAATTTGGGGCAGTTGGGAAAAGCATTGATTCAATTGTTGATCTAGCTTCTGCTGCCAAACTATTAAAAGCTGAAGAGGTTGTTTCAAATGTTGGTAAAGTGGCGGCTCAGGAAGGAAATGCGCTGCGTAACATTCCCAGGTTAGCCTCAGACATCCCAGATGTTGGTCAGGCAGCCGTTAAAGGATCTGTTGCTGCGTCCAAATCAGTCAGAGCCGGAATGATCGCAGTCAACGCTCTTTTTCTCGGCATGGATATCTTCTTCATCTGCAAGGACAGCATCAGTCTGGCCAAAGGCAGCGAGTCAGAGGTGTCGCAGTTCATCAGAGCCAGAGCTGTTCTGTGGAGCTCAGAAATGGATTCATGGAAGAAGATCCACGACGCTCTGAATGATGGCCTGCTGACATCTGGGAAAAACGAAGCTGTGCTCGAAACACCTTTTTATCCCGATGTTGAGATGGGAGAAAAAGTTCAGTTTGATGAGGTGGATGAAAAACAGACTGTGTGATACAGTTTAACATGGCGTGCCTCATATAACTACTGACATTTTCAGATGAAAAATCAACTCTCTAAAATCAGTAAATGTAGCTTCAATCTTTTACAGCTGGTTGTAAATAAATGTATATTGTTTTTTATGTTATATATGCTTTCTTGACTGAATTATGAACTATTTTATTAAACCTGTTTCAGAATCAGAATCAGATTCAGAAAAGCTTTATTGCCAAGTACGTTTTTGGACATACAAGGAATTTGTTTTGTTTTCAGCATTCATTTTGTTCTGTAGATTTTACATCATAATAAATTTAAAATAAAAGCACTAATATAATCAATCTGTATTGGAAAGTAATCGTGCAGCATCAGTTCATTAATTCTTCGGAAGCACTGATGTATGGTTTTAAAATATGAGAACACTGTTAATGCAAAGGGGCTGCACGGTGATGGCACTGTTGCCTTGCAGTAAGAGTGTCCTGGGTTCGAATCCCACCCTGGGGTCCTTGTTCCATGTACTTCCTGTGTGTGCGTGGGTTCTCTCCGGGTACTCTGACTTCCTCCCATAAAACATGACCATTAGGTTAATTGGTCTCTATATTGCCCCCTAGGTGTGAGTGCTTGTGTGAAAGTTTGTTTGTTCTGTGTGTCTGTGTTGCTCTGTGATGGACTGGTGAGCTCTCCAGGGCATAACCCGCCTCTCGCCATCATGGACGATGGATGGATAGATGTTAATGCAGACCAACAGACTTTATTTTTATTGGATTGCATTGTGATGCTGCTAGTCGTCACCACTGTCCTGTTGCAGGGTATTAAATCACTGCTTGTCCTGTGTTTTATGCTGAAAATAAAATGTTTTTTCAGTGTTCTCTTTTTCTTGCATAATAATATTTTGTACATATTGTTTGGTGCATCTCTTCTTGAGATCAAAAAAAGCCTAATTTCAATAAATGTGTTGAAATTCAATATATCTCTATGAAAATGGCTATATGAGCTGTAAGGATGGACACTGTCTAATAATATTCTTGATGTAATGTTAAGGCGAAGATGAGTGGCTTAGTTAAAATGCCATTTTTTAAATGCCAATAAATACTTTGAAAATGTTTCCACGTATGATGTGCCATAAATCCCAAACAATTCATGTGAAAAACCAAAAAATCTGTTAGAGGGGAAACAAAAGCTGCTATAACCACGTCTCAGTAATATGACGTAATACTTTAGAGACTGATTAAATGGTAAAAAAGGTTCAGCTGCAGACATTGCATTCTTTAGTTAAACCCTCCATTTACAGAGAACTTCCAGTGGATTAAAGAGATCTAATTATATAAAGGTAAAGGAGAAATACATGCATCTTATTCTATATAAACACCATGGCACAGTCACCAATAATTAGGGCCATTACTCCAAGTGAAAAGTTCAATTAAAATCAACATGGCAGCATCATGTCCTGGCCTTACTTTTCTTCAGGTGAAACTCATGTTTTTGTGCTATTGTCTTAGTGTTTTTAGACCTCTGTTGCTTTTAATATGGTAGAACATAGTATCTTTTTTACTTGCGTTGAGCGTGATGTTGGGATTATGGGATCCGCGTTGCAATGGTTTGAATCTTATTTGAGGGACAGAATTTTTAGAGTTAGACTGGGTGCTGCGTTATCTTTAAATGTTCATCTCTCTCTCTGTACCTCAGGGATTAATTCTTGGGTCTGTCCTTTTAAAGATGAAGAGAGTTTTTATTTATTCAGCACCATGGGGAGTCTGATCATCCGTTCAAATCAACATGGTAATGGCTTAATGGAAGGAAAATTAAAGATTTGGACTGGCCAGAGTTCAGAGCTAAATTAAAAAGAAAATCTGCAGGCTTTGTAGAACTGCTGGGTAGAGATTGTAGACTTGATATCCTCTGTATATATGCCACTTTGCAAATTCAACATTTGCAAATATGTAATTAAAGTTTTAATCTTGTATAAATTATAATTTGGACAAGAATGAATGCATAAATAAAAACACTTACTGACAAAAGGTAACCAGGCATAAGGAATGATCAGAATGATTGGCATCAAATGTATAAATTGTGGTATTTTGAGCTGAGGGATTGTATCAGGCTTTTCCTTAAAATCTACCAGCTCAGTAGGTCAGAAGATGCCTCACACATTACCTCTGTCTGCTGACCTTCAACACTGTATTGGTGTAGATCACATTTTTACTCAAGATCCCCAAGCTGGTAGAAGGTCAGGGTGGCAAACTGATCGGTTGACAGCTCTACCCCTCTCTTTGGTCTAGTGTCCAAGTTATAAATCTGCCGGTCTGATGATACGATCATTAACCATTGGCCTAAGATGGTCTGATACTAAGCACACTTATGAGTCACCTTGTGCTTGAGCATGGTGTTTGCTATGAATAACCTGTGCCTCACACAGAAGTTCAAGAACAATACACCACTTAGGTTCAGATTGGGGGGTAACATAACTATTATTTGTTTACATGAAATCCAAAATTTGAAAAAGAGAATTGTGTTTTTAGTTAATAGCTGTTTTTAAAAAAATAAATCTATACCATTCAATACAAAAAAACATTGTCCATATTGCCCATTTCAACTCATAAATGTACCCTTAGGTAGGCGTGATTCTAACTCCATAAACAGTTCAAGAAAATGTAAGCAGCAACAGAGTGTCTCATCATTGGAAGCATGATCCTGTGGGTTATATTCCTCATCTGTGCAGCCACAACACAGCATAAACCTTCAGTTTGGATGGTTATTGCACTGATCCTACGTTGTTAGATTTGACTTTTATATAAAAGGTTAAACTCTACACTTTAGTAAGAGTGGGTCCTCAAAAAGATAGATAACAATCTGACCACAGAGTGCAAATAAACACCAGTCTTCCTGCCCACAAAGAACAATGCTGTCAGTAATCTGCTGCATGCTGTAGGAAATGTTTGCCCTGTATGTCTGTCAGTTTGCAGCTGTTGTTCTGGAGGCAGCTTGAGTGAGTGTGAGAAATGTCATAGTACACACCGCAAATTATTGTTAGATCAGAATATGAGCGCTCATAATAGTCTGTCTGCATTCGCAAGTCCATGACACAATCCTAACCCCATAATAACCTAAATATCTAAGATTTGCCCAAATTAAAGATGTCTTGATGTTCTGTGAACATGGATTTTAGATGTTATATTGATATTAATGGAACAAAGCTTTCACTTCAGTTTGTTGCCTATTAAAATGTACTCATTTCCAAATACTGATGTAAGTGATGATAACTCCAGTCATGTGACCTGGACTGGATTTGAGTCACAAATCTAATGACCCTAGACTTGACTTGATAAAATAACAAAAGACTTGGCCCTTAATTTGGACTTTGACACAGATTTTGACTTGATAATACTTGATATCTTACACCAAACAATAAGGGTGTACCTGGGCCTGGCTTCTGAGGTACTCTTTCTGGTTTGCCAACATATGCTCCACACATTGCTGCAACATGCACCCTGCATCTCTTGTGTTGTTTCTCTACTTTTCTATGCATAGAACAATGTCAGCAAAGAAGCATGTGGTTCTTTTGTTATGCAGAATCTCTGCAAAAAAAAAAAATTTTTCTCTGCCGTCCAGCATTGTGATAATAAAAAAATAATCATTAGTTTAAGTTTGGTCAATTTAGCGCACTTTCAGTAATCCTTAAATATTCTTTTAAAAAGTCAAAATGCCAATTTATTATTGCCTTAAACATTCTATTTACTGTAGAAGTTGTACAAATTCAGCAAAAAACCTACAAAGATTTTAATAAACTGTGAGGTCTTTGAAGAAGTAAGTTAAGTACGTGAGTAAAAGGGTATCTATATTGCACCTTTCACAGACAAATGTTACTAAGAATCAAATAAATTGACAACAGAGCACAAAACAAGAAACAGACACACAAAACCATAATAAAGTCTAGATAAAAGCATAGTGGAAAAAAATGTCTTCACCTTCTTTTTAAAGTATATTCATCAGAAGTACAGTTGCCAAGTCTGCTTCTTATAAGGAGCTTCTGGCTTATTTTTCTTTACATTTGAAAATATTGACAGTCGCGGTTTGCTATTTTTGAGCTTGTTTAGAAATGTCATTTTGATTGTTTAGTCTTAATATGTCCAGTAAACCAATGCTGCTTAATTTGTTTGGTTGCAGCATCTGTCAAACAAACACCAGGATGGTTTATTTATAAAAGATATCTTAATCTAGTGGAAACCATTGAAATATAAAGTTTTAAGGAATTCCAGCAGCAGTAAATAAATACAGAATATTGAAAGTCAAATTGCAATTGTACTGTAATTTAAAATGTGCTTTACAATGGCGTAAGAATGCAGAAGAGACACAGATTTCTCTATTTGGTTTAAAAGTTATATGAAAGACTTGAACAAAAACATCCCGAGGAAAAGCATAAAGCCTTTGCCACACAACCTTGCCAGGTTTTTTTTGCCATTTGTGTAAACACAGCCAAAGCTGTGTGCAAAGCAACTTAAAAACACCAAAAACTGTAAAATGTTCCAGACAGTGAAAACAAAAACAAGAAAAAAAATTACAAAATTATAAAATAAGACATAAAATATAAAAGTTAATCAAATTCTTTGAGGATGCACATCTGGAAATACATGTTCAGATTATTTTAAACAGTCTCATATTTACAGCAAACCAGCAGATTCTTAAAAACATTTGACCCCTTACAGTTACATCATTAAATCATTAATCAATTAACACATATTAATACAAGAAGTCACACATTGAATCATGCTAAAAATAATTTCAAACTGATTAATTTTGTGTACTAATGTATTTCAGTTAGGAAAAAAAAGTCTTTCAGTGAGTGTAATTATGGCAGATTTCCTGTTTTTCATTGTCTACTGGACTAATCTTCCACTTTTATTCTCTTTAACAGTTGCTATGGATAAAAGGGCTTTTTGAGGATATTTCTGTTTTCTTCTTCAGTCAGTTTGCTTTGACACAAAGAGCTGCTAATCTTCTCCCATGACTCTATCTGTGAGCCGAATAATGCAACTCTGTCTCTGAGGAACTTTGAGACTTTAGTCTCACTGCCTTTGGCCAAACTCATGCTGTCTTTGGCAATAAAGAAGATATCCATGCCAATGAAGAGGGCATTAAGTGCAATGAAACCACCTCTAGCCCCCTTGGTGAGAGCCAGAGGCCCTTTAAGTGCTGCCTGGCCAATATCAGGAACATCTGAGGCCACCGTAGCTGCGTTACGTAAAGCTTTTCCATCTTGTAGTACAGCTTTGCCTGCACTTGCAACCACTTCCTCAGCTTTTAAAGCCTTAAAAGCAGAAACAGCATCAATGATGGAATCAATACCCTTTCCTATGGTACCTACTTTTTGGGCATTCCTGCCTACTCCCACCACCACATCTATCTTACGGGGGTTCAAACTGACTGTTGGTTGTTTTATCACCTCATTGAGACAATCCTGGATCTTTTGGAAATCCGTCATGAAACTCTGAAAAACTCCATTTGCCTGTTTCTGATTAGTAGTATTAACTGCAACCTCTGTTAAGCTGGTTATCAAACTGTTGACCCCACTTGTTACCCCCATCGACACACCGGCAATTGTCAGCCCTAAAGACACTCCTGCTGTAACTGGAATTAATGCCAAACCAACAATGGAAAGAACACCTCCAGCTGCTCCCACTGAGCTGCCTGTCACACTGGAGATCTTTGCCCCTTTGTTCATCCTGTCTGATTTAACAGCACACTGCTCCAGCTCATCAAGAAACTTTAGCATTGTAGGCAGTTTTTCATCAAACGTATTGAAGAAATGAGCTGGGGAGACATTTTGGAACAGGAACGTCATCCGAAAGTGCTCATCCATCCTGTGGAAGAAATTTCAATTTTATGTAAAATTTTATATGAAATAAAAAAAGAGTAAAAATGGTATACAAAAGTTTGTAACTAAAATTCATTTAGGAAAGTTCATAATAACAACCAAGATTATTTAAAACATTTAGCGTACAGAAAAACAGGAAAAATGTTTTGGCAAAAGGCCTATTTTTGCTAAGCAAACGCATACAGATGGAGTCCTCTGTCATCTCAACGCACACATTTACACACTAATATACAGATTGGTAGATTGGTAGAATCTGGAATCTAACCCAAAATGTTCTAATTGCAAGACAGCAAGTCTTCTCATTGAGCCACAACCACCCCAACAGCCATCATTCAACACAGAAATCAGATGTTGTTCAAATTCAGGGGCTTTTTCCCACATGGCACCCTTAAACTGTTACTATGAACAGTTCTTAGGCACATAAGCACAAACAGGAATCAGGTCTTTCACTCTTGATGTTTAAAACCGCTTTGAGGTGGCTGGCCATCATTGTGAGGGCTTATCGTTTCTTTTTCAGGCTCAGCCAAGAGGACCAGGAGCCAAGGCACAACCACCACATGCTTTGTGGGCAACCCCACCCCTTGGCCTGGTCCCAGTAGCCTGGCTCCAGTACAGTTCCCTGGCCTCCACACCAGATGATGTTTGCCATTTGCTGTAGTTTACCTTCATCAAGATCTAAGGTTTGCTCTACTTTCTTGAGACCAGTTGGCCATGGAAGACCCTGCAAGGAACAAAAGACGAAAACCAAAGCCTCTCTTCTCCTAATGGCACTCAAACCCCTCCACTCCCATTAGGTGGCAAATTCTGTAGAGGAATGTCATCAGGTTGCGTACTTATATCTTTTATTGGAAAAATACTAAGAAGCTGCCAATTTAATTTAAAACTGTTACATGAAATCCATCCATTCATCAATTTTCGATATCTGCTTCTTCTGTACAGGGTCGCAGGGGTGTTGGTGCATATTTAGCTGGTCTACGGGCCAACGGTGGGGTATACCCTGGACAGGTCACCAGTCTATCGTAGGGCAACACAGAGACACACAGGACAAACAACCATGCACACACCCATCCATATCTAAGGGCAATTTAAAGAGACCAATTAACCTAACAGTCGTGTTTCTGGACTGTGGGAGGAAGCTGGAGTACCCGGAGAGAACCCACGCATGCGCAGGGAGAACATGCAAAAAGACCCCTGGCCGGGAGTCAAACCCGGGACCTCCTTGCTGCATGGAACAGTGCTACCAACTGTGCAACCGTGCAGCCCCTCAACACAAAATACTACTAAAAAATATGAATATATTAAATTAAATATGTAAAACTTACCTGATTCTGTCCAGTTGCTTAATATGATCAATCATCTCTGGCATGTCATTTTCACACAAATCATCACAATCCACTGCAATTTCCTCAGCAATTTTCAAGCAAATGTTAAAATTGAAGCTGTGAAAGATTTGGGGTTTTTATTACTTTTTTTATTTAAAACCACAGCACAATTTGTTTTCTATGCTGAATAATATATTTATAAATTTACCTTTCGGCACGAATCACACGTATTGTGTTGGTGGTCTCTATGTAATTTTGCAATTGGTATATAAGCACCTCCACATTGTGAAGTTTAGGAAGGAAAAAGGACTTTGCATCTCTTTTAAACTCCAGGAGGAAAGGGCAGATCTGTTGTGCAGTGCTAATCACAGCTTGAACATCATCAAAGCTGATGTTCTCAGGTAGATGCAAAATTAGGTTCTCAGTGAATACATGCAGTGAAGTGACAGCCAGCTTCTCCACTGCATCCAAGAAGATGCTGAGTTTCTTCAGACCTTTCAGTGTTTCTTCCAACACCTTAGTCAGCTCGTTTTCTAGTTCTGCAAGTTTGCTCTCTGCCTTCATCTGGAAGTTGCTCTTCATGAACTTGCAAAAAGCTGCCCATTTTCCCTCTGACTTGGTGAAAGTGGGGTCAATTTTGTCAGCCATTTCTTTGATACTTTCCATTTTCACTACCTCTATCTCTCTGCAGTCCATCCATTCAGAGAACATCTCATAAAAATCTTTCACAGTTGACATGTAAGTGAGAGTATTGGTGACATACTGACACAAGGCCCGCTGTAGTTTCCACCTGTAGGACAGAAAACTGTCAATAAATTTTTGCATGCAAAAACAAATATGCAAAACGGACGTTACATTGTAACTATAGTTCTGTGAATTCCTTGATGATCGCCAGTAGCAGTAAACTTAGTGGATACGTCTCCTTGCGCTCCACTTAGGTTGAGATTCAATGTAAACAAAGTCACATACGTGACATATAGCCTACCTGGGTCATGCGTCTAGAAATAGCACCTGGGAGGCAGCGTTTGGTCTCCTGGTATTTTCTCACTGAGGAGAAGTTCCGAGTGAACAATGTGACTGGAATTCACCCAGGAAATCACAGAACTATAGTTAGAACATAACTTCCATTCTGTCTCATTCCTTTCTGACTGTCACTGACAGTAAACAAAGTAGGTGAGTTATGCCAGCAATGTCACAAGGGACCGGGTATCCACCTATCGCTCAGGAGGTAGAAGCCAAAGACAAGACCTCTGAGGCAGGGTAGACTCACGGCCAACGTCAAGGCGATAGAAATGTGCGCAGAGTTGTCCAGGATGTCCCCCAGCAGCACACCCCTCATCACCGCCTAGGATGTAGTCACACTTCTGGTAGAATGGCAAAGGACACCTGAGGGAGCAGCAGCAACCACAGATCTATAGCATCAACCACCCAGTGCAACAGCTTGTGTTTAGAGAGTGCCTGCCCCCTTTTCTTCGTACTGTGACATAGAAACAGCTGGTCTGGCTGCCGAACGAAAGCTGTAGCTGCAATGACAGCTGCAGTGCTTGGACTGGGCACAGCAAGTTTGCCAACCTCTGCTCCTCGGACTGGAACGAGGGAGGACAATATGCTCTGAACTTATTGGCCGTGTTCACAAAGCCTGGGGACAGAACCTTAGGAAGGAAAGCGATATTTGGCCACAGGTTCACCCCAGAATAATCTGGCAGGCAGGTAGGGCTAATAGCAAGACCGTGGAGCTTAATAACCCGCTTATACAGGCAGTTTTAGAGATACCACTTTCAGTGGGGCTGCACAGATTGGTTCAAAGGATGTTCCATTCAAAACCCTCAACACCAATGGAGGTATCCATGCGGCTGCTGGTCTCTGCTGGGTAGGACGCAGCTTTCTTGCCCCTCGGAGAAACTGTGGCAGCTCCAACTTGTCTGCCATCAACATGACAATGATTGAGATTGTATCCAAGTCGACGCTCAAAATGACATTGGCGGTACCTCAGAATGTCCTCCAGGGAACAAGAAAACGGGTCCTGTCACAGCACCATGCTGCAAAGTGGTGCTAACAATAAACATAAGCCTTTAACGTAGAAGGAGCCATGGCATTTTGTAGAGTCTGGTGGATTGAGGGCTTCAGACCCATTAGGGGCCCCCTCCAGCAGCCACACTGTGAGCTGAAGATGGCCCGGGGATGGATGCCACACCTTCCCGTCTATATGGGACAACGGGTCCCCTCTCAGCAGAAGCCGCCATGGCTCCCTGTCCAACAGTCAAAGGAGCATTGTAAACCCCTCACGGGCCACTCAGAAGCCACTCGCAGAACTCTCAGAGTCGACAGGCTTACCCGGTGGAGAGTGGGCAGTAGAGAGTAAAACATACCGGTCCTTCTCAAAATATTAGCATATTGTGATAAAGTTCATCATTTTCCATAATGTAATGATGAAAATTTAACATTCATATATTTTAGATTCATTGCACACTAACTGAAATATTTCAGGTCTTTTATTGTCTTAATACGGATGATTTTGGCATACAGCTCATAAAAACCCAAAATTCCTATCTCACAAAATTAGCATATCATTAAAAGGGTCTCTAAACGAGCTATGAACCTAATCATCTGAATCAACGAGTTAACTCTAAACACCTGCAAAAGATTCCTGAGGCCTTTAAAACTCCCAGCCTGGTTCATCACTCAAAACCCCAATCATGGGTAAGACTGCCGACCTGACTGCTGTCCAGAAGGCCACTATTGACACCCTCAAGCAAGAGGGTAAGACACAGAAAGAAATTTCTGAACGAATAGGCTGTTCCCAGAGTGCTGTATCAAGGCACCTCAGTGGGAAGTCTGTGGGAAGGAAAAAGTGTGGCAGAAAACGCTGCACAACGAGAAGAGGTGACCGGACCCTGAGGAAGATTGTGGAGAAGGGCCGATTCCAGACCTTGGGGGACCTGCGGAAGTAGTGGACTGAGTCTGGAGTAGAAACATCCAGAGCCACCGTGCACAGGCGTGTGCAGGAAATGGGCTACAGCTGCCGCATTCCCCAGGTCAAGCCACTTTCGAACCAGAAACAGCGGCAGAAGCGCCTGACCTGGGCTACAGAGAAGCAGCACTGGACTGTTGCTCAGTGGTCCAAAGTACTTTTTTCGGATGAAAGCAAATTCTGCATGTCATTCGGAAATCAAGGTGCCAGAGTCTGGAGGAAGACTGGGGAGAAGGAAATGCCAAAATGCCAGAAGTCCAGTGTCAAGTACCCACAATCAGTGATGGTCTGGGGTGCCATGTCAGCTGCTGGTGTTGGTCCACTGTGTTTTATCAAGGGCAGGGTCAATGCAGCTAGCTATCAGGAGATTTTGGAGCACTTCATGCTTCCATCTGCTGAAAAGCTTTATGGAGATGAAGATTTCATTTTTCAGCACGACCTGGCACCTGCTCACAGTGCCAAAACCACTGGTAAAATGGTTTACTGACCATGGTATCACTGTGCTCAATTGGCCTGCCAACTCTCCTGACCTGAACCCCATAGAGAATCTGTGGGATATTGTGAAGAGAACGTTGAGAGACTCAAGACCCAACACTCTGGATGAGCTAAAGGCCGCTATCGAAGCATCCTGGGCCTCCATAAGACCTCAGCAGTGCCACAGGCTGATTGCCTCCATGCCACGCCGCATTGAAGCAGTCATTTCTGCCAAAGGATTCCTGACCAAGTATTGAGTTCATAACTGTACATGATTATTTGAAGGTTGACGTTTTTTGTATTAAAAACACTTTTCTTTTATTGGTTGGATGAAATATGCTAATTTTGTGAGATAGGAATTTTGGGTTTCCATGAGCTGTATGCCAAAATCATCCGTATTAAGACAATAAAAGACCTGAAATATTTCAGTTAGTGTGCAATGAATCTAAAATATATCAATGTTAAATTTTCATCATTACATTATGGAAAATAATTAACTTTATCACAATATGCTAATATTTTGAGAAGGACCTGTACAGGAGAACGCCCAGCCAGGCATTCACAAGGGCCTCCATTCCCAGGGAAGACCTCAGCTCTGCCAGAGAAAACCATAATGGGCAATGCATGGTGCTCTAACATTACCGGCTATCCACTCTTCCCCGCCGGAGAAAAAAAGTGCAAGCCAGCAAGCCGCGTCAGCATTGGAAGCAGATGCACTTTCCATCGCCGATGCTCCATGCACCTCGTATAACAACCAAACAAAAGAGCAGAAAATCAGAACACCAACCACAGCTTTAGAGAGTTACAAAGTGCACTTTAACAATAATGCAACAGGCAGGATGACGCCAAAAATCATGGAAACATACAGTTACTTCTCTTAGACCTGCAGAAAACCAATAAGATCAGAAACACTGACATACGGCACAATCAACCTGCGAAGCAAGCAAGGTCGACAGCGAGAAGATCAAAGAAACAAATGTAGCCTCCCAGGTGCTATTTATAGACGAAGCTTTCAGGTAGGCTACACCTGACGTGACTTTGTTGACATTAAATCTCGACCTGTGCGGAGCAGAAAGAGACATCCACTTTGTTTACTGCCACTGGCAGTCAGGAGGGGATGAAACAGAACAAAGATTAAGCAGTTCTGACTTACCCACCAACCCAAACATAAACAATATGTCAGTCAGAACACTTGCATTATAAGCTTGTTATCTATTAGGAATGGTTTCTGGACTTTGTATTGTTCAGCCAACTGCAAAACAGTTTTAATGGTAGCGTAATTAAGACTTTCTGTTAACATGGCAAATAAGTTAACTTACTCACTGGTATGATATCCTTTTAATTTAATTGTAGTGATTTTTCCAAGGATGGTAATTCTCCTAGTTGGACACAGTTGTAATGAAAACCAACCTCATAGCTCCAACATTTAATTTATAAAGACTCTTTTCACTCCAGGATACTTTGACCTTATCTAGTTAAATAAACATTTAGTTTAGGCATTAGACTATTTGTCTTAAAATAAAAATTGCTTTTATGACATTTCTGCTGCTTTTGTTTGTATAAAAACTTTCAGCAATGTCAAATTTTTAAATTGCTTTTTTATCCAGTGGAATGGATATATACACTCACCGGCCACTTTATTAGGTACACCTTGCAAGTACCAGGTTGGACCCCCTTTTGCCTTCAGAACTGCCTTAATCCTTGGTGGCATAGATTCAACAAGGTACTGGAAACAATCCTCAGAGAGTTTGGTCCATATTGACATGATAGCATCACACAGATGCTGCAGATTTGTCGGCTGCACATCCATGATGTGAATCTCCCATTCCACCACATCCTAAAGGTGCTCTATTGGATTGAGATCTGGTGACTGTGGAGATCATTTGAGTCCAGTGAACTCATTGTTATGTTCAAGAAACTGGTCTAAGATGATCCATGCTTTCATGTTGACGCCAAATTCTGACCCTATCATCTAAACGTCGCATGGTTTTGTTTGAGCATGTGCAAACTGCTAAATTACAATTAAAATGTACATAAAAAGGCAAACTGTTGCTTTGCATTTACAGCTAATCAGGGTTACTGCCAAATCGGAAGGCTCACATCTTTTAGAGCTGTTTCCCAGAGACTGCTTATTCTTCTGTAAACCTACGATTTCTTGCAGGGGAGGTGGGATAGCTGTAATTTTCAAAAACACATTTTTATGCTACATAATCTCTTCAAGCTCTTAAAGCTCTTTAAAGATGATATTGATCAGATTTGATTGAGTTCAACCAATATATAGTATTTCAATTTATTGCTTACGTGGGTCTAGTGCATCTTTTCTGTGTAATTTTTGTGTTCCACTATTAAATTAGGCCGGATCATCATTCTTTGAGACTTAATATTCATACCAAAGACTCGTCAAATAGTACTACCAAGGAGTTTCTAAGCATCAGAGACGCATTTAGCTTTGCTCAACATGCATCTGGCCCAACTCATACTGTAGGGCACACCTGGGTCTTGGTTTTCATTACTCTTGATCATTTTTCTCAAGTTTGTATTAAGCACAGATATTTTATTGATGATTCTGTTATTTTTATGTTTTTTTTATCTTTTTAATGAAACATCTCTTTTAACATTTCTAATTATTTTGTGAATAAGGTAATGAACTTAAAATCTAAAATCTCCCTGGGTTCCTTTCCTTATGTTGATGGTCCTGATTGCCTGGAGTCATTTAATTCTTTTTCAACAGTTACAACTTGGCTATATTTATTGGCTCAATGAAACCCTCATCATGCTCCTTAGAGTTACTACCTCCTACCGTTTTTCCTGAGAGTCTCACCAGCAGTGTTTTATTGTTGTCATCATTAACAGGTCGCTAAGGCAAGGTAGCGTTCCATCTTTTTTTAAACACACTGAGCTAACTCCACTACTAAAGGAACCCAATAAGGGCGGTGGACTTGCCTTGCTGGTCAACAACAGAAGGTGTAATCTCGGTCACATCACCATGAAGCATGAAAGCTGTTGTCGATATGTGGAGGTGTTGGTGGTTAGTTGAAGACCGTACTATCTACCACAGAAGTTTGCTCACATTGTCAGGATTGCTGATTACTTTCCACCACGAGTAGAGCCTACAGTCCTCCACATTTCAGTCAACACATTTGGATACACTGATAATTTTATCAGTGGACTTCAACCATGTTCATGTAAACTCTCATCTAGAAGGTTTTACACAATATGTGGACTGTCCTACAAGGCATAACAACATTTTAGATCTATGTTATGTTAACCTGAAGGAGCCTGACTGTGTAGTTGCTATGGCCACAAATAAACTTCACTTACTTTACAACGACTCAGAATCTTGGGTTGCCTGTGCAATGTTAAAGGTTGATTAAAGAGGACATATCATGCTTTTAAATTCTTCCTTTTCCCCTCTAAATCATTCAGTTGTGGTCTCTATAAATACCTTTGTCTGAATTCCTTGTTATTGTAGCTCCACAGGCTCCTCTTTTACCTATTCTGAGGTGCGTCTGAGAGCAACTCGTTTTGGTGCCGTCTCTTTAAATCCTACTGAGGCACTTCACACCTCGCCTAGAATAAAAAGATATCTCCGCAACACCTGGAGAAACTAAATTCTACTTTTCTGGACTCCTACAAACATCAAGTACACAACAAAATGTATTTAAGGCTAAAAAGTGAATTTTGCATGATACGTCTCCTTTAAAAGGCAGGTTCGCTGGCAATAGGGCATTCAGAGCACAGCTAAAATTATTATCTCATTTCTTTTCTGAAGAAAAGAGGGAGAGCGGGAGATGAATTTAATTTTTATGCAAATTTGGAAAAGTGTCTTTATGTTATAGCATCTCATGAAAAATGCTAAGATTGAATGTAATCAGTGGTCATTTTTAATATGGGCAACAATGGGCAGTTGCCCAGGGAAGCATAAGAAGGGTGCAGCAGGAACAGCCATTTCAAAAATGTTAATTAAACAAGAGCCCTTTTATTTCTTAGTTGCACCCTGAATGAGTTTTATTTTGCATTTGTTGCATGATCAGTCAGTGAGGAGTTGGCACATTTCTATGCTGTTCAGGTGTCCCCTGTTTGCTGCAGACATTAGAAGGGTCCAGGCTGCAAGGCATTTTCCTTGCCCCACATCTAAGAGAGTTTCCTGCATTTTGATTTTGTAGCAGGATGAGCGAACCCTGCTCTCCATGATTGAATACACCTGTTACACCCAATTAACCACCAGCATGGGTGCTGTGGGTATAAAGGGAGGGCGGCTCTTTCAAATGCATCTCTGAGAAGCGGGAGTGTTGATAAAGCTGTAAGAGGAACATCGATCTGAGCTATCTGTGTTGACGTTCAGAAACATGAAGTTCGAAAAGGTACATCCTTATGGTGAGTGTGGAAACAATCCAGTTAAATGTTGTAACTGTGGAGGAAGTCATACTGCAGCATATGCAGGGTGCATGGTAAAAAAAAGAAGCAGTTGAAATTCAGAAAGTTAAAACTGATAAGAGAATTACTTATGCTGAAGCAGTGAAAGAGGTAAAAAATGGTGATAATGATCCAAAAGCAAATTTTGATAGGAAAAGAGGGGAAGACAATAATCAGTGTAATATTACATTGGAAAAATGTATTCCTTTTCTTGCATATATCATAAATTGCTCAGAACAAGCAAGAACTAAAATGGAGAAAATAAAAATCATTGTAAAGGCAACTACAAAGTTTTTTAATGTCAAAGATTTATCATGGGAAAAAATTAATGATGAACTTAGACATGGGGAAGGATCATCTGAAGCTGAGGCTTCTCAAATTGTTACATAATTCTAATATTACAATGGATCATTCGTAGTCTAAGAGCAAATGGTCAGGAATTTAAGGGCTTCATTAATAATTTAAATACAAAACCAGACATAATATGCATTCAAGAAACATGGCTCAAGCCGTCATTGCAGTTTAGTGTTCATGGTTACTCAGTCTTACGTAACGATAGAATAAATGGGAATGGAGGAGGTTGTGCCATATTCTTAAAGGAAAACATAAAATTTATTCAGCTCCAAATAATAACAGACTTAGAACTTATTGCTGTAGAAATTTGGACAAATAATGGGAATATTACAATAATAAATTATTACAATCCTTACACACAATTAATAAAGTTAAAACTTGAAACTATCCTAGAACACTGGAGAGGGAAAATAGTTTGGTGTGGGGACTTCAATGCACATAACACTTTATGGGGAGATCAAGATGATTATAGTGGAGGAATTTTAGAAGAGATGATTGAAGATAAAGAATTGGTAATATTAAATAATGGAGCAGGCACTCAGGTTGACTTGGTAAGAGGCAAAGAATCAGCTATTGATTTGACCTTAGTTCCTCAATCTTTTGCTGATAGTTGCAGCTGGAGAGTATGTAAAGAAAGCACAATGGGGAGTAATCATTATCCAATTTTTGTCAGGATGGGAATAGATTCAGAAGACCAGGTAGAAATTGAGGAGAGATGGAAATTTGGGAAAGCAAATTGGGATCATTTTAAAGTGATGAGTGAGGTTAAAATGAAAAATATAGATACAAGTCAGCCGATAAATGAATTAAATTCAGAAATTAGTAAATGTATTATTAATACAGCCAAAATATTCATTCCTAGAAGTAGTGGTATTAAAAAAAAGAAGATAGTTCCTTGGTGGACACCAGAATGTTCAACAGCAATTAAACACTAAGGCTTTTAAAACAGTCAGTCAGTCATTTTCTACCGCTTATTCTATAGTGGGTCTCGGGGGAGCTGGTGCCTATCTCCAGCAGTCTATGGGCGAGAGGCGGGGTTCACCCTGGACAGGGCTTTTAAAACACTTAAGAAAATTATTTGTTTCCAAAATCTAATAAATTATAAAAGGAAACAGGCAGAAGTTAGGAAAACTATAAGAAATGCTAAAAGGGATTATTGGAGGAAATATTGTGAGTCTTTGGGGGAAAATACTGCATTAGACAGGGTTTGGAATACTATTAAAAAAATGTCTGGAAATTCAAAAGAATATTTTTTCCCAGTAATAAAAGATAAGGGTAATATTATAATAGATAATACAAATAAACCTGAATTATTGGCAAAAGTGTTTGCAAAGATACATAGTACAGAGAATCTAAATAATAAAGAAAAAAAAGGACGTGAAATAACATTACAGATAAATATTGAATTATTACATAATGATGAAGATTATGAGGATTTTTAATATGAAGTTTTCTTTAATAGAGTTAAATAAATAAAGCACTGAAGAATTCCAGTAAATCAACTCCGGGGTGTGATCAAATCAGTTATAGTATGTTAAACAATCTTAGTGATGTGAGTAAAGTAATATTATTAGAATTGTATAATAAGGTGTGGGAGGAAGGGATATTACCTGATAAATAGAAGGAAGCCATAATTATACCTATTTGTAAACCTGGTAAAGATCCTAATTCAGCTGAAAGTTATAGACCAATAACTCTAACATCATGTATAGGTAAAATTATGGAAAAAATGGTAAATAACAGATTAATTTATTTTTTAGAATCTAAGAAGAAGATTAAGTGTTATCAATTTGGATTTAGAAAAGGCAGAAGTACAAAAGATCCTGCATTATGTCTGGAACATGAAATTAGACGGGCTCCGATTAATAAGGAGAATTTAATAGCAGTTTTCTTAGATGTGGAAAAAGCTTATGACATGTTATGGAAAGAAGGGCTGTTGATTAAAATAAAACAAATAGGTATAAGGGGTAAAATATATAGATGGATAAAAAAAATTCTTAACTGATAGAAGTATTAGAGTAAAAATAGGTGGTGAAACAAGTTCAAAATATCAAGTTGAAAATGGTACTCCCCAAGGTAGTATAATAAGTCCTATGCTATTTATTATAATGATTAATGACATTTTTAGTAGTATAGATAAATCTTTAGGTGTTTCATTATTTGCAGATGAAGGTATTATTTGGAAGAGGGGAAGAAATATAGAATTTGTAAATATGAAATTACAAGTGGCCTTAAATAGTGTAGAAGCTTGGGCTTTAGATTCTCAACATCCAAATCTAAAGTTGTTGTTTTTACAAATAGGAAATTAAATAGTAATGTAAATCTCAAATGATATGGGAATGTTATAGAAAGGATAGATCAAATGAAATATTTGGGTATCTGGTTTGATAAAAAACTTACATGGAAGGTACATGTTGATAAAATAGTTGGAAAAAGTAAAAGAAAATTAAATATAATGAGATTATACGCTGCAACCTTGTCAAGAAAAAGTAAAGAAACAAATTAATAGTTTTGGATGGATAATGACAAATAAAATAAAAGATGTAGGAATAGATAACCTTTTAGTTAGTCCTGTGGTTGTTATTCCTGTTATTCCATCATGGATCTTTGGACAGGCTGAAGTTGGTTTAAACTTACTGAAAAAAGGGAGACAGTTAGGAAGGAAAGAGGTGGAAAGTTATATAGAAAAAGAATATTCAGAATATATACAAATATATACAGATGCTTCTAAAATGTTAAATGATAAAGTAGGTTTAGCATTTGTAATTCCGGATTTAAATATGAGAAATAAAAGAATAATAGATAAATTGACAGTGTATAGAGGTGAATTAATGGCTATTTTAATGGCGTTAGAATGGATTGAGGAAACAAAACAGAGGGAGGTTTTAATTTGTTCAGATTCAAGTAGTGCATTAATAAGTATTCTAGAGTTAAATTCAGAATCAAGGCAAGATATTATATTGGATATAATGAACTCAATTTTTAGGATTAAAAATGATGGTTTTCATGTTAAACTGGTTTGGATTCCTGCCCACATTGGTGTGGTAGGAAATGAGTTGAATGATAGTTTTGCTAAGAGTGCAGCAAAAAATGCTAACAACACATTATGGGGAAAATGTAATGATAAAAATGGACAAATTATTGAAGAAATAATGGAAATAAAACATTTGGTATGTATAAATGATGGAAGAGGAACAAGAATTAATGTAAAAACAGGTACAGAGTCTGTGATTGATTTAACAATAGTATCAAATTGTTTAGCTAATAACTGTGAGTGGAACATTGACAAAGATACAACAGTAGGCAGTGATCATTACCCCATTAAAATCATAACAGGAATATTAATAAATAACAGGAATACAGGATTATATAAAAGATGGAACTTTAATAAGGCTGATTGGGAAAAATTTAAATATTTAAATCAAAAGAAATTGGAAGAAATAGATGAGTCAATTGATATAAATAGTTTAAATATAAATATCTGTAAAAAAAATCTTACAGGCTGCAGAAAAATCAATAAAAAAAGGCGGAAAAAAGAACGATAAACATATTGTGCCATGGTGGACAAAAGATTGTAGTGAAGTAATAAAATTAAGAAATAAAGCATTTAAAATGTTAAAAAGTAACCCAATTTATCAGAACCTAATTGAGTACAAAAGAAAGCAAGCAAAAGTGAGAAAGATCCTTAAGAATGCAAAAAGAGAATATTGGAGAAACTTTTGTAATACCGTAGGGAGAGAAACAAAAATTGATCATATTTGGAAAACCATTAAAAGAATGAAGGGTATTAGAAAAGAATATGGATATCCTATATTAAAAATAGATAATACAACTATAAAGGAAGATAAAGAAAAAGCTGAAATATTAGCTAAAACATTTAGTAAAATTCATAGTTCAAATAATATTAGTGAAGAAGGAAAGAAAGGTAGGGAAATCACACAGATGAAATATAAAGATTTATTGCAAAATAATGTAGATACAAATAAATTAATAAATGAGCCATTTACAAAAGGAGAAATGAACTTTGTTACCAGGAAAACAAAAAATACATCACCTGGAAAAGATCAAATGTACTATACGATGATAGAACATCTTAATGACAAAGCAAAAGAAAAAATATTATAATTATACAATAAAGTCTGGGAGGAGGGAGAGCTGCCACAGAGCTGGAAGGAAGCAATAATTATTCCAATAGTTAAACCAGGAAAAGATAACACAAAACCAGAAAATTATAGACCGATCGCATTAACATCAAATATTTGTAAAATAATGGAAAAAATGATTAATAATAGATTAACATATTATTTAAATATTAATGGGTATATATCTAGAAATCAAAATGGGTTTCGAAAAGGGAGAAGCACAAATGACTCTGCATTATGTTTAGAATATGAAATTAGGAGAGCACAAATAAACAAAGAAAATGTAGTAGCTGTATTTTTTGACATAAAAAAAGCTTATGACATGATGTGGGTTGAAGGATTATTAATAAAATAAAATAAAATGGGTGTTAATGGAAAAATGTTTAATTGGATTAAAGATTTTTTATCAAATAGAAAAATACAAGTAAGAATTGGTCAAGAATTGTCAAGAAAATATATAATAGATAATGGTACTCCTCAAGGAAGTATTATAAGTCCGTTATTGTTTTCTATAATGATAAATGATGTATTTAAAAATATTGGTAAAGAAGTCGGTTGCTCACTATTTGCGGATGATGGAGGTATAGAGAAAAGGGGTTATAATATCAAACTTATTGAAAAACAAATACAGGAGGAGATTATTAGAATAGAACAATGGGCAAATCAATGGGGATTTAAATTCCCAGTAGAAAAAACAAAACTAATGGTGTTTACACAGAAAAGGAAAAGAGAAAATATAAAACTAAAATTATACAATCAAGTTTTAGAACAAGTAAAAAATATAAACTTTTTAGGTATATGGTTTGATGAAAAAATTATATGGAAAGTACATATAGAAAGAATCACAGATAAATGCAAAAAAATATTAAACATTATGAGATGTATGGCTGGTATTGATTGGGGAGCAGATCGAACATCATTAAAAATAATATATATAGGATTAATTAGATCAAATATTGATTATGGAAATATAATTTATGGATCAGCAGCAAACACTCATCTTATAAAATTAGACAATATACAACATCAAGCTTTAAGAATTAGTACAGGAGCAATCAGAACCAGTCCAAGAAGATCTAAGAAGGAAACAGTCAGCAATAAATTACTGGATAAACTTACAAAGCAATAATCCAGATCATCCCACACGTGATATTTTAAAACCATGCTGGGAAAAAGAAAAAAAAAACAAGTTATGAGGTTTGGTTGGATTATTACTAACATAGCAGAAGAATTACAAATATATGAAAACGAAATAAGTTTAATGTTGCCTTTGCCAGTAGTGCCACCGTGGCTGTTACCAGAAGCAGTGGTGGATATGGTGTTGATGGAAAAGAAAAAGGATCCAAAATGTAGATTAGATTCAAGTATAATACAAGAATATATAAACAGTTACTATCATTATGTCCAGATTTACACAGACGCATGAAAAACATGAAAAAATAGGAGTAGCATTTGTAATACCAGAATTTAAAATAAAAGTAGGAAAAAGAATTACAGATGGATTATCAGTATATTCAGGAGAATTATTAGCAATATTATTAGCAGTGCAGTGGGTGGAGGATATAAAACCATTAAAAACAATAATTTGTTCAGTCTCAAGTTCAGCATTATTAAGTTTAAAACATAATCATTCAGAGGGTAGACCAGACATTTTGTTAGAAATAAAACATACTTTATTTAGAATACAAAGAATGGGATTAATATTAGTGTTTTTATGGGTATCAGCACATGTAGGAGTTGGAGGGAATGAGATGGTGGACAGGATGGCAAAGAAAGCAACACAAAACAACATTAGCTTTATAATTAATATTAGTAGGTCAGAGGCGAGAAATATAATTAAACAGAGAATCAGGAAAGAGTGGCAAAAAAGGTGGGATGAAGAAAAGAAAGGAAGATGGTTTTACAGAATCAACAAGATAGTAGGAGAAGTAAGAACAGGAAGAAGGAACAGAAAAGAGGAAAGATTAATTACAAGATTAAGATTTGGACATACGGGACTTAATTCTACATTGTTCAAGATAAAGAAACATAATACAGGAAAATGTGATTATTATGGAGAGGAGGAAACTATAAAACATGTAATATTGAAGTGTCAGAAATATGAACAAGAAAGAACAATTTTAAGGAGAGAATTTGTAGGTATTAAAGAGTTTTATTTTGAGAGATACTTTGCAAAGAAGTTTAGGTAGCAAACATATTCAAATTATAATAAATGTATTCAAAAAAACTAAATTAATAAATAGAATTTGATTGTTGTGATAGTAAATAAGATTTAAAACCATGAAGAACCACACTCCATACCAGTCGGTGGCGGTAATGCACATCATAACGTTATTTGCCAACTGCCAAAAAATAACACAGAAGAAGAAGAAGAAGAAGAAATGCATCTCTCCATGTCTCCTGACATGGTCAGAGTTCTAGTGTTAGGTGTTGTTTTAGTCAGTAGTGTTCAGTGTTTCCTTTTATAATTTATTAGATTTTGGAAACAAATAATTTTCTTAAGTGTTTTAAAAGCCCTGTCCAGGGTGAACCCCGCCTCTCGCCCATAGACTGCTGGAGATAGGCACCAGCTCCCCCGCGACCCACTATGGAATAAGCGGTAGAAAATGACTGACTGACTGTTCAGTGCAAATTAATCATAGTAAGTTTAGCTTCCCTGGTACAAAATCTGTAAGTGCTTGTTTTAACTTAGATTATTTGTGAATTTAGCTCTCTGGTTTAGGTGGAGTAAACCAAGGTTTTGGTAGGTAAAATCTGCTCCTTTAACTCAGACAAATTGATATTACTAAATGGTAAATTACTGTTAAATTGCACTTCTCTTCAGACAGTGGAGCTGCTGTGATTTGGTGGAGACCCTGATGCTTTGCTCTGTTTTGCTTGATCAGTTTTAGGCTTTTTAATTGGAACCTTGATTTGTGAATGTGTACATTGTTTTGGGGTTGGGGCTTATTTAATCTAGTCTTGACTTTACTAAGTTTAATTGTTCTAGTGTGTGTGTGTGTGTGTGTGTGTAAGTAATCTGTTGGAAAATATTCATGCTATGCTTATAAGATCTGTATTGCTATGCTCAAGTATGTTTAATAATGTGTGAAATAAAATGTATTGTGTAATTTAGAGGCCTGCTAACAGGCTTCTCTGTGTGTGTGTTGGATTTTGATATCATCTGCCCAGTAACAGTGAAGATATTTCTCTGTAAGATTTCTATCTATTTGGCTTGCTTTCATTTTTACTTTAGATGGGAACCAGTGTTCTTGATGTATATATTTTTTTTTTTAGATTTTTGTTAATGGACTTCCTGTATTTCACAAAGTACAGCATTTTAAAAACACATTTTATTAAGAGTTAAAGACAAGACTTTAATGACCATCTAACATAACTTTGTTCTGTGCTGTTAACTGTTTGATCAGATTATCAAGTGACCGAATGCTGTGGCTTTACCAGTTGAATTAGATCACTGTGAAAAACAATTATAATGTCATCACTCATCAACACTAAAAACTGACCAAGTCTTAGAATGCCTTTTTTAGTTTAAAATCATTTAGCAAAAATAAAACTTTAAAATCCTCCATATACATTTGTTTTAATCTTTGGCCACACTCTTGATAAATAGTATATTGCATTACCCCATTTTATAACAGAATTATAGTCCCGACAGAGAGACATCTTTCTCTGTACTTTCAACTGTTGGTCATTTGACTGCTTTTCCTCTTCCAATAATGCAGGAGAAGGATTTTTCTGATTAAAATTTCGATATTTTAGTAATCTGGCAACGGATGAGGTTTTTATGTAACTTGAGAACAGCTGGGCCAGCTGTGTTTCACAATCTTAATATTTTGAGAAATGCCATTATCCTGTTGTGATATTTGAGCCTTAGAAAAAAACATTTAACTCACAGGAAGATTAGTGTGCACAACGTGTACTTACTCTCATCTATTTAGTTTAATAACAAATTATTGCTGTGTTTTTGACAAGATAATCCTTGTTTACATATCCACATCGGTTGCAGTTGCTGCCATGATGTTGGACCATCTTTTACACTATGTTACCCATAATATTAAAGAAACGTTTTCAGCAAACCTCACTGCAGTCTTGTTCAACAGCTTCTAAAAACAATTATTATAGAAGAACAAACTTCACTCCAGTCTCCTTTTACATATCTTTGCACCAGAATTACCAAATATGTTAAACTGTATTTTCAGAGCAGCATTTTGGACTCGGCTGGAAAGGTTGCAGTCAGCTACTTGGACAACCCAGGAAAAGAAATAAAATATTCCTAACTGGAAATAACATCACGACAACAATATCGATGAGGATGGATGTTCCACTTTGTTTCTTGCTAATGTCTTGTGAATAAAATAATCGCACAATAAAATATAAAAATAAAGATCTTCCTCACTGCCATTAACATGTTGATTCCTAGGATAGTTTACATCATTTTAGCTCTTTTAATAATCTTACATTCACCATATGCTTTCTTTAGGATCAATATCTGTGTATCAGATTGCTCATTATATCCAAGACACAAAAGGATGTGCAGACGTGCTTTATGCAAGATCGCTAGTTTAATTCCCGGCTAGAACAAATTGTCGCTAAGATGCATGAAGTTAAGTGACGTATTACAGTTGTTTGCCTTTATGTAGTAAGGCTCAAAATGACAAAGGGGTGATACTCGCATTATTTTAAACCAAAAGATCATGAAGAGAGTAGTTTTTCCTTTATCTTGAGGAAAAAAAAACTAAATATATGTAGGGAGAACATCTGCTTACGACTTCTGTAGATTTAAAGAATCAACAATAAAATGACAGATTTTCTGTTCACATAATTTCAATTAAGTGATTCCAAGTAAACAGAATTAATTACATTCCTCTTCTTATGGTAAGTTTCTTTATAAATTATCCAGATGTGATGAAATTCTGTAAATTAGGCTGTAAATGTTTTTCTTTACCTTTCTCCAGGCATCTTCAACTCTTCAACGCTACTGCTTGAGAACCTTCTTCTAACTAAACTGTTGGTTTCAGTTTCTGCCTCTTTATTCTAAGCCACCCCTGCTGATAGACTAGTTTCCTTTATTTGTTGTGGCTACAGCGGCACACCCTTCAGAATGCTTCAACTGAGGTCAAGAGCAGAGCAGCATGTTGCAAATATGGTTTTAAGTAAAGTTACTCTCAGGTCACTTTCTGTCTTTCAGGAACCAGGTTCTAAAAGGTCAAATATTTACCAAGGGAGGCGTTGGACTGTAGTTTAAACACACCTGGCTTCCCTAAAGTAAATTAGGATAATAAAAAAGATAATAAAAAGCTAAATAATTTACTATACGCTACTCTTAACTTTTGTTTCACTGTAGTGTAAAAATAGTGTTGTACGAAAATCCCCATAGTGAAATGTTCTAGATGAGGTGAATATGTATCCATTGCTGTGAAATGTATTTCCCATTTACAGATTTATTTATTTATTGTTTTATGAAGTAGGTGGAGTGGGCCAAAGGTCCTCCACAGTGATGGGAGAGACTCGTTGCCAATTACTGGATACATACACTGTTCTCTCAAACCCCCAGTCTGTCGTGGCAGATGGCCGCTCACACTGAGCCTGGTTCTGGTTCTGCTGGAGGTTTCTTCCTGTTAAAAGGGAGTTTTTCCTCTCCACTGTCGCTACATGCATGCTCAGTATGAGGGATTGCTGCAAAGTCAACGCCAGCGACTGTCCACTGTCTCTACATGCTCATCCACGAGGAGTGAATGATACAAATCTCTGACTGGATGCAATCTGCTGGGTTTCCTTAGATAGAAAAACTTTTAACTAATTTGAATAAATAACTAACTCTGACTGCACTGTTTGATAGTTAGGATTAATTGGAATGTATGTACCTGACTTGAAATCTGAATGATTCGATTGAACTAACTTTGTAAAGTACGACTCAAGGTACTTTACAAAGTTAGTTCTCAAGGTAATTGAATTGAATTTGCGCTATATAAATAAAACTGAATTGAATTGAAGTTTGGAGGCAGTTGTTGCCATCAAGGGTGGCAAAACCATCCATTATGTTTAGGGTGCAATTAGTTTTTCACTTGAGGCCAGTTAGGTTTGGATAGCTATTTTTTTTAAATAAAAAAATCATCATTTGAAGACTTATTTTTGTCTATTTTGGTTATTTTTTGTATTCAAATTTATTTAACAATCTAAAACATTCTAAAGAGTCAAAAATGCAAAAGCAGAAGGGATGCATAGTGTCAAATCGTTTTTTTACAGCATTATGTATGAGGCTACAATTTTATACCTGATATCCATTCAAGAGACTATGCTGGGCTTGAAATCTGAGTGAAATGTTTTGTGCATCTGATATTTTACATTTGGAGTACAGAGCATTATTATTATTTTTCAAATATTTTGTCATGATTTTAAATGTTTGTCTTTTGTTTTGGACCATGTTCATGATTGCTTATGTTTTCCATGTGGTGCTTTAGTTAATTTCCTTTAAGTTTAGTTTCCTGTTCTGATTACGGAGCATTCTTGTTCTGTCACTTTAAGATTTATGCTTTGGTTTCATTGTTTCTTTGCTTAGACCCATCATGTTTTCTTTTCATTCTCTGCCACAACAATCAACATCATTAAGTCCACCCGCACCATGCCAATCAGTCTCCCTGTTTCACCTGTATATACAGGTACATCTAAAAATAATTAGCATATTGCGTATAAGTGAGATATTTGTTGCCAGTCATTTCAGGAAGTGAAATAATTATTTTAGAGATTCATTCCACATGGAGTAAAATATTTCAAGCTTTTATTCCTTGTAATTTTGATGATTATGGCTTACAGGTAAAGAAAATACAAAATTCAGTGTCTCAGAAAATTAGAACATGACATTAGGCCAATCAAAAAATGTTTGTCAGGCATCTAAAAAGTATGCCCCTTTCTGTGCACTCAATAATTGGTTGGGCCTCCTCTTGCAGGAATTACTATATCAATGCGCCGAGGCATAGAGGCAATCAGCCTTTGGTTCTGCATAGGTGTAGCCCAAATTGCTCTGATAGCTACCTTTAGGTCGTCTGCCTTGTTGGGTCTGATGTCTCATCTTCCTCTTCACGTCAGCCTATATGGGGTTCAGGTCAGGGGTGTTTGCTGGTCAATCAAGAATAGGAACACCATGGTCAATGAATCAGCTTTTGGTACCCTTGGAAGTCTGGGGCGGCATCAAGTCCTGCTGGAAAATAAAATCAGCATCTCCTACAGCTTGTCAGCAGAGGGAAGCATAACGTGCTCTAGAATTTCCTGGTACATTGACTGTACAATGCAGCCAGAAAAAAAACAGTGGACCAACACCAGCAGATGGCATGGCACCCCAAATCACCACTGACTGTGGAAACTTAACGCTGGACTTCAGGCAACATGGACTCTGTGCCCTCCACTCTTCCTCCAAACTCTGGGACCTATATTTCCAAATGAAATACAGACTTTAATGTGATCTGAAAACATGACTTTGGACTATTGAGCAACGGTCCAGTTCCTTTTTTCCTGAGCCCAGGTAAGACACTTCTGACGTTGTCTCTGTTTCAGGAGTGGGTTGACAAGAGGAATGCGACATTTATAGCCTATGTCTAGTATTCGTCTGTGTTGGGTGGCTCTTGATGCACCGACTCCAGCCTTAATGTACTCCTTGTGAAGCTCTCCTAAATTCTTGAATGGATTTCACTTGACAATCATCTCAATGCTGCGATTCTCCCTGTTGCTGGTGCACCTTTTCCTTCCACACTTCTTCCTTCCACTCGATTTTTTCCCCAAGACTGTGTAGCCTACGAACCCAGTCTGAGAGGTTGTTTAAAGGCTCAGGAAACCTTTGCCGATGTTTTGAGTTAATTAGCTGATTAGGGTGTGACACCATGACTGTCCATTTTCAAAGTTTTCTCATTTTCCGAGACACTGAACTTTGGGTGTTCTCTACCTGCAAGCCAAAATCATCAAAATTACAAGAGGCAAAGGCTTGGAATATATAACTCTATGCGTGATGATTCTATATAATAAAAAGGTTTCACTTTCTGAGAGGACTGGCAAAAAAAATCACACTTTTACACAACATTCACATTTTTTTAGATGTACCTGTATACTCCTCTGTTCTGTTTGCTCCTTGCTGGTTTTTTCTGTTGTCCACGACTGCTTACCTTGCCAAGCCTGTCTACGAATGTTGTTCTTGCCAGGCCTGCTCATGTTCATGCCTGCAACTGTTCCACTTGTCTGCATGTAAGTTTTTTTGTTTGTTTTTTTAGTCATTAAATTCTCTCCACCCACCTTCTTCTGCTGCAGCCTGCCTGCCTGTGCTTGGGTCCAACAACCACCATCCTGACATATTTAGCATATGACCAAGAGCTGCCATGTTAGCATGTCAACAGTTTACGTTTGTGTCGGCACATGGCAGGACATGTGTTCGTTCTCTGATGGCCCATTTGCTGTGTTCATGTAGTTTTAATAGGATGTAGCAAACTATTTGTATTTTTCCACAACCAAAGCTTAAGTTACAAATTAAGCTAATTGATGTAAAAACATTTAGGCATAATCCCATTATTCTGAATTTTCAACATTTGTTTTGATATTTGTGGAATACAATGTCACTTATCACAAGACTGCACATGTCTCCAAAAATTGAGATCTTTGTCCCAAACTGCATTTTCCAACTACCCATCTGGCTTTTTATGTTTTTGGACTAATGGCTTCTTCCTCTCTGAGTGGCCTTTTAGCCCACAGCGGTTCAGGATTCATGTCACAGTGGATAATGACACTCTGTTACCAGCTTCAGCAAGCAACGTAAAACCTCTGTTAGTTTTGTTATGGAGTAGATTTACACATTTTACACCAAAACATGAACCCAAGGATGATCCAGACTCGTAGTTGACCATAATTCTCTTTTTTGAAATCCTGCATTATTTAGTTTTTTCACTGTTGCACAAGAAAGCAGTGTATTTTGAGGTGTCCTAAATGAAATCCAAAGGAGTACTTCGATTTAACTTATGCCATGAATCAATCCCAAAATCTTTCAAAGCTACCGCATCCTCACCTGGGCTTTCCCAAACTGTGGATACATCTCATGACAACAGCAAAAAATCCTTATCTTATTATTTTGGCATTCAGTAAATGGATATATTTTGGCTGCAATGGACTGGCGATCTATCCAGGCTGGTCCCTGCCCTTAGACTGCTGGAGACCCAGTAACTCAATATGGAAGAAGTGAAACTAGATGAATGGACATATTTTGCATTAAGCCAGAAGTTGCATCATCCATTTCTGAACAGATTTCGGTGCACGATGAAAATATTTAGCCATAATCAAAACACACACTTTTACAGGTCTTCACAAAGCATTTTGAAAACTATTGACACGACTTCAAACGATTATTAGCTGCATCAGAGCATTGACCCAGAAGGTAAGGTTCTGCTGAACTTTATTTATTTATTATTTTTCATTAGGCAGAACCAGCAGTTATGTGGTTTAACATATTTATATTTCATAAAGTTTCTAGTTTGGATGTCACTGCTGCAGTTTCTAGATGAGTTGCAGGAGTTTTTCTTTTTTTTTTTTTTGTCTTTTAATACCATAAGCACTATAAAGCAGTTTTATGTAGCACAACTGTGTTTGAATCAGATTGATTTAACAGCCTTTATGTTGTTAAACCCTCAGGCCCTCACCAAAATCTTCAGCACCTCCCTGAAAAGGATACGGTGTGTGGCTCAAGATTTCCTGCCCTGTTCACTCTGACTTGAAGTATTTATTCAAACCGAAACTAAACCTAGATTCTTCTCAGGATCTGACGGTACAGGCAAACAGAAGGGTAAGGTATTTTTGGATTTCCTAGAATCTGCTTTTTGTTGTGGAATCAGTGGAATATCCAACAGATTATGAGTCCACAAAACCATCTGGATTTATTTAATTTCATTTTACCAAGTCAAAAATAAGGCTTACCGATGCACTTGTGCTATTTGCAAATCTATTGAAGGTTTCCTGGTTGGCCCACACCCGAAAAATGGGCATAGTTTTATAATTTTACGGGCAAATTTGAAAGCAAATGAGCATTTCAGTATGTTTTCTCTAGAATTTATCTGAACATGTATAGCAAGTAATATAGGAGTTGACCATATCAAAATGTCTACAGCACTGCTCTACCTATCGAGATGTTTTATGCTATATATACAGATATATTCAATAAATTAGAATATATGTTCCGATAAGGCTCGTTTGCCAAATTAAAAGGACCTTTCTAAAATACCAACCTATAAGCAGCTATGAAACATACATTTCATAAAGCCCACATTTCTGCATTAAATGTTTTTTATTGGTCTGATGTAATGTTTTAATCTTAAATGTCTTGTTTTCATTAGCTGTAAGTGAAAAATCATCATTAACAGAAATAAAGGGTTTGAAACATCAGTCCCTGTGTAAATACTCTATATATGTTTTACTAGGCAGCAATTCAAAAGGTTTTCACATAAAATAAGACATTTACTGAAAAATCTGTTTTCAGGAAATGAAAGTAAATAAAAAAAAACTAAAAAGCTGCAACAACCTGGTTGTGTAAGTGTGTACATCCTCGAGCTAAAACTTTGTTAAAGCACATTTACTTTCAGTTTCATTCTTCAGCCTCTTTGATGATTTGAGGAGTCTCATTATACCCCCATTTTTAAAAGTAGGGATGTAAACCTATGCTTCTGTGCTCACATGTATTGACCCAAAGAAATCTGGTCACTCCCTGCAGTCTGACTTTTTTCTGCCAGTCTCTGTCAAATCTCTCTGTTCTACATTTGGAAAACAAATACAAAATTTCTGTCCCAACCCCTTCACCTCAGATCACAAGGTGCTTCAACAAGGTAGAAGCACCTTGTGCAAGGTGCTTTGCAGATTTTAATTTTTTCCTTCGAACAGTTTGTTTTTTAGTTGAACTTACTGTGACGTAATACAACATTTAATTCAATTCAATTCAAAGATACTTTATTGATCCCCGAGGGGAAATTAGAATTCCAGTACAACCCATCCAAACATACATCATGACACAAGACAAGGGACACGGGTCACCGAGGCTTTGCTGCCCACTCACAGGCGCTGCCCTTGTTAGATGAGAAAAGAGGCCACATTAGGTAAGTAGAGGGAAAAAAATCATATTTCACACTTTATCCTTAACAGGATACAGTTTGAGATTGCAAAAAACCTCAGAACAAAGAAGCAACAAGTTTACAAAACAACATCATGCCGGGAACGGTGAAGGTGGTGTGAGGGGGTGCATATGTTTATCTTGAGCATGTGAGTGTGTGCAAGTAAGTCCATGAAGTACTGTCCCAGAGGCTATTGTCCTTGATGGTTCGTTGGAATGTTCATCAACTGGCCACAAAGTTCTGAACAGGTCTACAGATGTCCTCAGGGAAGGGAGGGAGCAGAGCGTCATGTTTACATAACTTCCAGGAGAAGTTGAAGATAGCCAGACATCAAGGCCGTGTAGGAGAGCCAGATTCAGAAAAACAATAATTATTTGGGTTAGGCTGACTCTTAATTTTCCGTCAGCCTTGAGAGTCTCGCTGGTGCTTCTCAAAGGCGGATCCAAACAGCCAAATTCCTGGTCTTTCGCCAGATCCAAGCGAACAACTCAGGTAACCGCTGACTCCAAAAAGCAGAAATCCTGATATCAAACATCCAATTATATACATATCTTCCACATCCTCGACTGACATTATCGACAGACACACGATCCTCCACTTCTGCAGGAGTCCATTGTGTATCCGGAGAAAAATGTCCCTTCCGGGCCAGCGGTCTCTCCCGACCCCTGTCTTCTCGTCGAGAAAAATTTGATCAATTGCATTGAGAGACCAGCTGACCAAATCCATATTTTGGAAGAATTTGGAAGATGTGCAAAAAGAGGCTCCAAACAAAAAGACAAGACACAGAGCTGAAGCAGGGCATATATGGGAGGGGTGCGGGAGACAGAGAAAAAGTGTCCACCTCCACCGAGAGCAGGAAAAGAAGAGCCTCTTAACCCCAAAGGGATTTTGTGAAGTTTGAACTGAAAATAACATGTTTTGAGAATTGACATACTCTAAACAATCATTACGTTAATAATTATGTTTTTCAAATGCGAGTCATAATTCTGGCCTTGCTTTGCCCTTTGCTGCTGGTTGAGTAAAACCTGGGTGGATTTTTAGGCATCTGTGAGCTCTCTGCTTACAGCAGCTATGCTGGTTGTGTGTGTAGAAGCCGTGTGGTGAACAGCTGAGACGGAGTTTTGTCATTTTGTGGATTTGTTTATTTTCTCATTCAACTGCCTTCAGTTTTAACTGTTTTTGGTGTTTGTAGAAATTGTTTCTAATAATTATGATCAATTGGAATGTATGTACTTGACTATGAATATGTTTTTATTGAATTAAATTTGCAAAGTACCTTGAGATGATATTTATTGTGAATTGGCACTGAAAGGAATAGATCCATATGGCCATTTCCCTCCATCCTGCCATCACAAAAATAAATGTGTGTGTGTGTGTGTGTATGACTCCACTTCTAACTGACAGGGTATCTTGTAAGGATGGGTGCTGGGACAGAAAATTTTAAGTTCAGTTTGTTTCTACACAGGAAAAATATCTGTTGCTTAGCACGAATTGTAATTTTTAAACGAATTTCAGCACTTCTTCGTCTGACTGAAACACAGACAGAATGTTGCTGAGGCAGAGGATGATGACAAAAAAGTAATATATCAAATTATATTTAGTCATTAATGGTTTTCACAAAAAAAAACATAACTCATATATGGAATATAAGATGTAATTATCATTTTTGCATGGATAGGTATGTGGGTAAACAGCTCAGTTAGTATAACTCTGGTAATGAAGACCTCTTAGACCTGTTCCTACCACTCTTTTTCAATCCCAGCAAAAACAAATCAGCCTTCTAATAAAACCAGATGAAAACCAATCAACATCTAAATATGGTTTTAAATGTTGAAAAAAGTTTCATTTAAAAACCAAACGTAGGCAAGACATTTATGAACCATTAGATCTTGTCTTTACCAGGGGGCCCACAACCTTTCAAATACAGCAAGATGATGTCAGTAAAATCTTAGAGCTACCAAAAGTAAAGTGTTTTATCTAACTTCACTTTAAAAGCCAACTTTGCATTTTCCTTTCCTTTTTTGACAGCTAAAGACACAACACGACAGAGTGCAGAAGATGGCTCATATGAGGTAAAGCAAACGTACGATACAACTGGTAAAATAAAGTGTTGCAATTGTTTGTGATGAAGGAGGCAGTTTTTCTGGGCACATTGAGGGATTTGTCTTCATGTTGTTTTTATGATAGAGAGCAACATTTTGTTTTTCTACAGATGGAAACTACAGAGGGCCTTCTGTCAGTATGTCACCGATACTCTTATTTACATCACCGTGGTGAAAGATTTCCTGGAGATGTTCTCTGAATGGGAGGAATGCAGAAAGACAGAGGTAGTGAAAATGAATAGAATCAAAAAAAAGGCTGACAAAATTGACCCCACTTTCACCAAGTCGGAGGGAAACCGGGCAGCCTTTAGCAAGTTCATGAAGAGCAACTTCCAGATGAAGGCAGAGAGCAAACTTGCAGAACTAGAAAATTATTTGGGTGAAGTATTGAAAGAAACCCTGGAAGGTCTGGAGAAACTCAACACCTTCTCGGATGCAGTGGAGAAGCTGGCTGTCACTTCGCTGCAGGTGTTCACTCAGAACCAGATGATATTCCTGCCTGAAGGGATCAGCTTTGATGATGTTCAAGCTGTGATCAGAACTGCACGGCTGATCTGCCCTCTCCTCCTGGGGTTTAAAAGAGATGCAAAGGCCTTCTTCCTTCCTTCACTTCACAATGTGGAGGTGCTGGTGTACCAGCTGAAAAAATACATAAACTCCACAGAGAAGATCGTTGAAGACCTTGCTTACAGGTAAATTTATCCCAAACAAGAAATATTTTGTGTTGTTATAAAGTACATAACATGTTCCAAGATATGAAAATGTTTCTAAAAGAAACACAAGCATTCAGAGATGCTACTGTTACTTTCACAGCCTCAATATTAACATTTGCCTGCAAAAGATAGAGGAAATTGCTGTTAAATGTGATTTATCTGATGAAGAAATCCAAAACATGGCTGATCATGTCAAGCAACTTGATGTAATAAGGTACGTCCCTGCAGTGATAACAGTATTATTGCTTATTTAAAAATGTTTTTTTATTGTATTCACGTGAAAAAATAAATACATAAAATTCTCTTCATCAGGATGGACGAGCACTTTCGGATGTCGGTCTTGTTCCAGAAGGTCCACTACTCAGCTTTTGTTAATAAGTACAATGATCAGCTGCCCCAGATGCTGCAGTTTCTTGATGAGATTGAACAGTGTGCCGTTCAGTTAGACAAGATGAATAAGGGGGCAAAGATCTCCAGTGTGGCTGGGAGCTCTGTGGGAGCAGTGGGAGGTGTACTCTCCATCATTGGCTTGGCTTTAATTCCAGTAACAGCTGGGGTGTCCTTAGGGCTTATAATTTCTGGTGCATCCCTGGGAGCAACCAGCGCAGTGAACAGTGTTGTAACCACTGTAACAGAGTTTAAGGTTAATTCTAAACAAAATAAGCAAGCAAATACAGCCTTTCAAAGGTTCATGGATAGTGTTCAGAGTATACAGGATTGTCTGGAAGAGGCAACCAACATACCATATGTTACACAAATTGATAATGACACGGTTAACGTAGTACCAAAGATCGCTACCAAATTATGTGCTGTTCGAAACAGTATTGACACTGTCGTTGATGCCTCTTCTGCTTTGGTGTCTGTTTTGAAGGCTAAGAGAGTGGTCGCAAGTGCAGGCAAAGCTGGACTACAGGAAGGAAAAGCATTGTGTACCATATCCAGGGTGGCCTCAGATGTTCCTGATATTGGTCAGGCAGCACTTAAAGGGCCTCTTGCTCTCTCCAAGGGGGCTAGAGGTGGTTTAATTGCACTTAATGCCCTCTTCATTGGCATGGATATCTTCTTTATCACTAAAGACAGCATGGCTCTGGCTAAAGGGACAGAGACAAAGGTCTCAAAGTTCCTCAGAACCAGAGCTACACTTTGGCACTCAGAGATTGAGGCATGGGAGAAGATTTGTAACTCATTGTGTCATAGCAATCTAACCGCAAAGGAGAACAGCAAAATTCTTGAGAAGCCATTGTATCCTGATAGGGTGTTAGAGTGGTATGAATACCTTTATTTTATTTTATTTTTTATTTATATATATATATATTTTTTTTAACCATGTCCTGTCCCTCAGAGTAGCACTCATTGCTGTCTGAGTGGCAAGAAGAAGCCCACCAGATTTACTTTCACAAGTGGAGCATTACGCCTAATGTTATAATGCTCTGATTGATATTTATAAAAGAAAATTATTTTATTAGAAACAGCTTTGGTATTATTTAATTTATTAGACATTGAGATGGAAACGAAAAGGAAAACATTTGAAGCACAAAAGAGAGAGAGATGGGGCAAAAAGAAAAAAAGGAGAAAGAATGGAGGAGAGAAAGAAGGATGAAGAATTACAAGATGACAGGCTGCTTGCTTCTACACCTGCAGAAACACATTTAATAACAGCTTTGTTACCAGATGTATTTAGTGGTAACTGCAGCTCATTATAGAACATTTGTGTATCTGTTAACACCTTTATCTAAACACCTGTGGGTCTGAGTGTGAGCGTGCTTGTGTATACAAGGTTTCTCCATTAAAAATATGCAATAGCGAGTGTGAGGAGGCACAGACCTGCCCCCTGGACCCGGGACAGATGCGGAAGAGATCTGAGCCATAGACATCCAAAGGCCTCCCAGAGCACAGGAACCCCAGGAGAACCATCGCCGGTACTACCATAGCCCCTGCAGAGAAGAGCAGGGGAGAATCCCAGGGGAACCACCCAGCAGCCACAGTGCAGAAGCCCCAGGGAGCTGCAGCAATGAGCCCACAGGTTCTGCCGGCAGCCGTCCACCCCGAGCAGATCCAGCCATGGACCCAAGACCCCGGGACATATCACTCCCCAAGCAGAGGCCAGACAGAGCCCAGAGGTCCAGGACCCGGCAAGCAGCCACCGGGAGTGAGCCGGCACACACCAAAGCATCCAGCCCCGGATACCGAAAACCACAAGTAAACCAGTGGGCAGAGACACCAACCACTGGTAGGGAGTGTGGCGGGGAGAAAATAGGCACGCACCCCCTTTTATTTCACATTCTCTATTGTATAAACATGTATGCACTGAATTATTGTTGCTTTTTCTCTAGGATATTGTGTGAGCTTTAGTATCTGCAGTGAGTTGAACAGACAAGGAGTTCTTTTAAAAATGTGAGTCTTCAATAAATTCTCAATGGAGAGAAGTAGGTTTGAGATCTGTTCTCCTAAAAACGAACAAGCAGAGTCTTTTCCACTCAACAACCCATAAGAGATTCAGATCAAGACTGAAGACAATCTGTCTCATACGATTATGACTCATCATAATCACACAGCTGTGCAGTACTTTAATTAAATATATTTTTAAATTTTCATTGTGTGATGTATAAAATATCTGCATCGCCCAACATTAAAACAATAGATGATGTGTTGCAGATGTTATATAAATAAAGCTGACTGATTTCTTTCATTTGAGTTTGTTTTCATTTTACCCACCAGCAACGAAGAGTTTGTTCATAAAACTCCAAGGATTCTTCTTAGGTACACAAATAAAATAATGCAGAGGCCACGACACTAGTGATCTGACCTTTCACCTAACCTTCACTCCTCTGAACAAGCTGTTTTGCAGAAGGTCTTCACTGTGACTTTAGATTAAGCTGGAAGTTTTTACCAACATGATATTCATGAGATCATTGAAATGGAGTTTAAACGAAAATTCAACATGGAAGACTCACCACCCCGCCGCGTCCAATCACTCGTCACTGGCTGCTCCAATCAACGGCAGGTCCGCACTCCTCCTCAGCCAATCATCTCCCAGGGCATCAGTTTTAAAGACCCTCTGCATGGAAAACACCGCTCTTCTGCTGAGCTTCGACCCTCCTCCACCATGGGCTCCCAACTCCTTCCATACCAAGGCCTACAACACCACCAGGATCGGATCCCAGGGGGGAAGACGTACCTAATCATAATCCTAAGATGTTTATTCAAACCTACTTCATCCTCAGCGTTTACGTCTCCCTCAGGGGTCCGAGCGCCAAAGAAATAATCTTTCATTAATAAATTCTTTAACCGTCTTGTTGTTTCTCCGTTATGCGAGTCTTTCCAGGTTGAAATATCATAGATATTATAAATAATATAACTTTAAAGAGATCAAAACCTATTTAGATGCTTGTCAATACAAGTCCTTGCATCCATTAAAGTGAATAATCTTATTCTTTAGAAGTCTGCAAGCTTTCAAAGCCATGACTAATTCATGATCAGTCATGACTTTAAATAGGGATTAAACTGTGAATGAACACGTCTTTTTCTTCTTAGAATGATTGCTGTGTAAAACCTTAAAGGAGTAGACTTCTTCCAGCTGGAGACATTTTATCTACAGAAACGTTCGGTTTTTGTTCTGTCCTCTTACTGAGTTTAAACAAAGTGCTTAACGTTAGGCAGTAAAGGAAAAAGTAACAGCCAAGAAGTCACAAAAGACCCCATAACAACATCCAAAGAAAGGCCCCACTTGCCTCAGTAAAGGTTCATGACTCCACCTGAAGAAAGAGACTGGGCAGAAATGGCCTCCATGGGAGAGTTGCAGGACAAAAACCTCTGCTGAGCAAAAGAAACACCAAGGTTGTCAGTTTTACCAGGAAATATCCTGATTATCTCCTAAACGTTTGGGAAAATAATCTGAGGACTGATGAGACAAAAGCTGAACTTGTTAGAAAAGGAACATCATACCAGCAGTAAAATATGGTGGTAGAGTGTGATGGTCTTGCTGTCTCAGGACCTGGAAGACTTGCTGTGTTACATATACATAGAAGCATGAACTCTGCTGTCTATTAAAACATCCTGGAGGAGAATGTCTGACTATCTGTTTATTACCTCAAGTTGAGGCTGGGTTAAAAAAAAAAAAAACACACACACACAAGCAAATCCATCTCTGAATGGCTTGAGAAACACAAAAGAAAGATTTGGTCTAGTCAAAGTTCTCACCTGAATCCATTTGAGATGAAGTGTTGACCTTAAATAGCTGGTTCACACTCGAAAACATTCCAGTGTGGCTGAATTACAACAATTCTGCAAAGAAGAGCGGACCAAAATTCCTCCACAGTGCAGGAAAAGACTCATTGTGACTTAAAACAAACGCCTGACTGCAGTTGTTGCTGCTGCTCAGGCGGTGCAACAAGGTAACAGGTTTAAGGGGCAACCACTTTTCAACACAGGCCATATTATGGTTTGTCTAAAATTGGTTCCAACATTTGTGTCACATACAAAAAACACATTCACCTCAGTATTCACCCTGCATATGAATGATATTAAACAAACTAAAGGCATGCTGGTCATTTTTCTCCTGCTTATTATTTATCTGAGTTATTATCAACTCCAACTGCACAGCAACAAGTAAATATGTTGCTCTTCCTGTTTGGTTCCTGTGTTTCCACTGATTCTACATTTAAACACACACACACACACACACACACACCACCAATAAAGCCAATTATGTCTGAATACAACATCACCAGGTTTTGTGATCCGCATGTTTTCTAGCATCTGGATTAAAGAAAGATGGTGAAGATATTTCCATGGTTGTCCAGCCATCACGTTACTGTTTAAACCGTCAGAAGGTAAAATACCAGCAGCTCATGTGAACTAGCGCTAAGAGGAGTAAACTCTAGTTTTGGTTTCCACTACAGGTCTGTGTGGCCACGTTAAGGAACTCTTATTGTTCTTATAATTGACAGAAACAGTTAATTGGATACTCCTGGAAAAACAATTTTTATGGCTAAAAATTAATGTGTGAATCTTTTCACCACTTTTTGCTTGTATACGTGAAAAATCAACCTGTAAGAAGAATAGGTTGAGCCATTTATTCATTGAGGAAAAAAACAAACAAACGTGAGGCATTAAAATGATTTGTCCACCTTGTTTATTGAAGTTCAAAGGGAATTAAATTGTGGTTTTGTTAGTGGGATGATTTGGTCAACGAAGCAAACTCCTCACTAATTCTCTTCATCTGAAATGAGAACAAGAAACAAGTTCAATATTTTATATTTAAATACATTTAAAACTAAATCATGTAAACCAAAGTTTCATTAAAACACTTAAAAATGTAACTAAATAAACGTCAATAAATATCTTTATTTACAAAAAGTTAATTTCAACATGTTTAATAAACTAATGAAGTATTTTTAGGTCATGTGCTGCAGCACCAATTAAAGTCTGAAGGTTAACCAATGGGATGTTAAGAGTCTATCTGACGAGACGAGCCACCCAGACAGTTTAAATGAACTCTTGGTGCTCTGCAGCAAAGGATCATCAAATTATTTAATATACCGTATTTTCCGCACTATAAGGCGCACTTAAAAACCATTAATTTTCTCAAAAAATCACGGTGCGCCTTGTAATCCGGAGCGCCTTATATATGGATCAATTGGTTAATTGGTTGATCCATACTGGTTGTACACGGCGCTCTGTCAAAATGTTTCAGTACGACTGGTAAACTACAAAGCCGCACCGCTTGCAGCATTACGGCTACCGTAGTCAGGGGCGTCGCCGAAGTAATAGCGGTAAACACCTGTACTGTGCTTACTCCTAGTCCAACACCACTTGTGTGTGTATAACGACCCCAAAATTGCACCTTTCAAGAGACACGCTTACGATGCTGAGTTCAAACTCAAGGCTGTCAGCTACGCAGTCGAACATGGGAATAGAGCAGCAGCGAGAGAATTCAACAGTTAACGCTACTATATTGTGAATGTACTAACGTTTGATTTAGTGCATCAAACTGTTTCTTTTACGTGTTTACTGAATCAGGGAGAAGTTCCCTTTCACGTTTTAACTAACGTTTGATTTCAACTTCAACTTCATAGCCTCCAATGCATTCCTAACTATTGGCTCTATTCAATATAATTCTATGTAGAGGAGACCTTACCATGAGAGTGAATGGAGTTATCAGAACGCTGGTTTGTGGTGTATTAATAAAGTTTGACTGACTGACTTATCTGACTGTTTTGTTGACATTCTCTTTAGCACAGCTCCATCTAGTGGATGCATAACGCAACCCCAGTCAAACGTTTGACTGCAGTAGCTTCTATTCTATGCGCCTTATAATCCGGTGCGCCTTATAGTGCGGAAAATACGGTAAACATCAGCGATGCTGAGATGAAGCCTCTTGAAGCGCTGGAGCTTTCCATCCAATTGCTCGACTCATGAGACGATGCATCAAGATGCCTCATTTGCTCTACTGCGCCATCAAGTGGACAATAAATGTCATAATGACACGAATTTCTTGCTTGAGCTTTACCTTGACTTAATAAATGAAAGGTGTCGGTGATGCCAATAAATATATGGTGTCAGTCTGATCTTAATCTGTCTTCATGATGCAATGGCTGGATTAAACGGAAAAGTGGAAACAATATGGGAGAGGGTTGTGATGTGAATTTGATTTAACGGTCTTTGATTAACCAGGTGAAGCCTCCTTGAGATTAAAACTTTGTTTTCCAAGATAGACATATAAAACTATGTTCCCTAACTGGGAATTGAACCTGGACAACGGAGGTGAAAGCGCCGAATCTTAACCACTAGACGACCAATGACCAAACAACAAAGCTGGTGAGCGATCGGAGCAACAGTAATTTTATACAAGTTGTGATAAAGATGTTTCTATCCGTTCCAATACTCCCCTCTTGCTGGTTGATTCCTAAGCAAAAAATGACGCTCAAATAGATAGAAACGCACACGCAGTACGATCCCAAGACAACTAAATGTGGCGGGGAATCCGCAGGGTCGTGCTGTCCCTTATACTTCGAATCACTTGCAAACCGGCGACCCGGTTCCTTTATCAGTCACGGGGCACGGCCCTTTCTCGAGGCCGAGACACAAGCCTTGATATGCGCTTCACAAAACGTCTGCCTGGATTACTCGGGACGCGCTCTGAAGCATCAGCACACAATAATAATAATAATATAAAATAATCTTTAATTTGTCGTTTCAATTTTACATTCTACGGAAATTATCCTCTGCATTTAAACCATCCCTTATTCTGTGGACCCCCGGGGAGCATTCAGGGGCCAAGGGTCTTGCTCAGGGACCCAGAGTGGCAGCCTGTGGGATTCGAACCAGGACACAAATGCTCTGCTCTCTAACCATTATTATGTATATAGAAAATTGAAACTAAAATATTTGTAGATAAATTCATTTGGTTCTGGTTTTATTTTAAACTTTTGCGCTTTTCTAATTAGTTTGCAGTGACCAACTGATCCCTAAAGTGTAGCATTTATTCACTGTCTGCATAGTTATATTGCTTTAATGGGACAAGCCTTTTAGAGAGGACTTCTCAACATTTTCAGAGCCAAATGCAGCTGTAAGCAGCTCCGGCCACTAGATGTCACTATTGTCTACATTTTCTGGTGTTCAGTAAATGAACTGAACCACGTATGAAACAATCAAAAGACAATATAAATGAAGAGGACATAGATAGAAGGACATGGAACGTTTTTGTGCAAGATGATCAGCCGAGAACTAAATCTCACCCTCTTCTTCCTCGTCCTCTTCCTCGTCCTCTTCCTCCTCCTCTTCATCAGAGCTGAAGGTTCCATCAGGTAGGCTGTACACTCGAATCACTTGCTGTTGAAAACAAACAAAGCCCATCAGCCGCTGCAGGTAAACACCTGCTGGTAGTCCCTCTGCAGCCTGTGAGGACTCACCTTGTTGGGGTCCTTCAGGATCAGGTATTTGCCCTCGTCCAGCTTGCGGCAGATGTCGATGACGCAGCGAAGGATTCCCCAGGCGTTCTCCATGCTCAGGTTGATCTGGCTGGCAAACTCGTTTGGTTTGAACTGCTGGGTTCCCAAGATGACGTGGCGAGCAGAGTCCTTCACGTGGTACCGAGAGACGTACCTGAGGAGCAGGATTATGTCGTTATGGTGATGGATCCATTCGCGGTTGCCTTCAGCACTTCTAACAAATGCCAAATCAGGTTCCTCACCCAAGTTTCAGGTACTCTGATCCAGCCAACATGGCACAGCAGGTCCAACGAGCCAGTTTGTAGCTGTTGTTCTTCAGCTCGGTGGCGAGGACGGCGCCTCTCTGAGAGTCCAGCTTCTGACGCCAGTCCACCCCGTTACAATACTGAGGATCAACCAAACAACAGCTGAGTCCATTTTATTTCGAATTTAACTCGGGGTAGAATCCAGTAGTCTATTTAGGAGAAGTCCACATGGTTTGAATAATTATGGTACAAAACTCCACAAAACAGTTTAATGAAAACACAAATTTATAAGTTTTTTTTAAAACAAAAATCTAACTCCAGGACCTGGTCTTCCACTACAAGAAACCCTTAAAAACATTTCCCCGAAAGGGTCCTCTTACCCTGGAGTCCCACTCATTAAGGGTCTTGACGTTGATGAAGGACACTTCTCCGTTTGCTCCGGTCATCACGCCGTCGTGCTCACAGCGGACGATCAGGTCGATGTCCTCTCCAAGCTTCCAGTGACGGTACCTGAATCGCAAAGACAGCTCATTAATTCTCTGGTTCAGTGATAATAAAATAAAACCAAATATCTGGTCCCAACCTGTATGCTACAGACGCCACCTCGTTCTTGTCAATATCTTCCTCCACAAACGGGTTGGGATTTGGGAACTTGAACCTGTCTTTACCCTGAATCCAGAAGATAAAACTTAATTTATCCTCAGAGAGAAGCAGTAAACCTGGATGTGGATGTGAGTGATGGAGCTCACTATGCGTAAACACTGCTGGCTGAAGTTGTGGTTGATGTAGGTTGCCTCCATTGCCAGGTTGCGAGGTGAGTTGAAGGAGTTTCCCTCATCCTGCGGGGGCTCGTTGGCCGTCTCGCTCACAGTCAGTAAATCTGAGAGGAACATTAGGAGAAGCAATAAACACCTGATGATGAATTCAAATAAAAAAATGTCGTAGTCCAAAAGTGGGGTTTTAAAAGCAACAATGAAACATTGTAGAAAGCCGATTACTAGAAGTTTGTTAACCAGCTGAACTCTCACCAAAGTCAGAGTTGTCTCTCTTGTCGAAGAACAGCTTGTTGCCGACTCTCTGCACGATGATGTCCCAGGAGTTCACTGAGCGCGTGCAGCACATCAGCGTGGCCAGGATGGCATCAGTGGCGAACACGTTACCCTGAGTCTTAGCCAGCTGGAGAGAGACATAAAGGATCGCAGTGACCTCACAGCTCTTCAGACTAACGGAGAATGTTTGGGAAAGGACTGCCCACCTTTCTGATGACTGGATCATCGGTGGTGGTAACAGTATGGAAGATCCTCTTGATGCTTTTCAGCTGCTTCTCGTTTCGAGTGGTGATCCGATCAAAAGCCTTATCGTAATACTCTAAAGCACCACAGCACTCACTGGAGGGAGCAGAAACAAAGCTTCAAGTCTTTTCCTCTAACCACTGAAAACAAACTGGTGTAGCTTCACCTACATGTCAACCGGGTCAGCAACCTCCATGTATCTCATCTTCATCAGTCGAGGGAAGTCCATCTCCTCCTTCACCTCCCAGTCACTTCTCACCTCCACAGAGGAGTCTCTGGGCTTCAGCTGGGCCTTCAAGGACAACATGTCAACTAGTTGAGCTTTCAGTTAAAAGTTTCCTCAAACAGAAATGATAGAAAATCCTGACGCCTCAAGATTTTAGCCCAAACACAGATAAGGCAACAATGTTCATCATTGACATTTACTTAGATAAAATGAACTCTTTAAAACTGGCCGTAGTTACAGACATTTGTCATTTCTATCATAATTTACTACAATTATTGAAGCACATTAAACTTTTAGCCTTTGCCACATCTAATGTTGATTAAATTCAAACAGTTTTCACATATCTTCATTTATTAATAGTTTGTAACATGCAGTGGAAAAACCTACAGGAACTCTGCCATTAGTTACCAAGGTCACATTAACTGATTTTAAAGTGTTTGAGCTGCAGCTGAAGCTTCTGCTCTGATTGACAAGTTTTATTTAGAAGTCTTCAGATCAACCACAGTTTGCTCAATTTACTGAAGTTTAAAGGATGTTTTAATAATGTTAACAGATATTCTGCTTTGCATTGCTGCGTGCTCATATGAATTGTTATATTGCAATGACTTTGCATGCTTTCAGAGGTAAGATGATGTGACTGATGTTACTTTAGTCTGTATGTTTCTGAAAACAACCTTTTGTCTTTAGCTGCAGTAAAACTACCTGAGACTTTTGATCCCACTTCTGACGAACACCAAACTGCTTCTGGAACTTCTTCTGCAGGCGCATACGATCCCTAAGGAGAAAAAAAGACAACATAATTAAACATCCCTACAGCAACAACTCTATAAAATCCAGATATAATTTCCTTCTCGTTGAGATCTCACCTCTCCTTCTGCTTGGCGCTCTTCGGGAGAGTCTGCATGTTGAACTGAGTGAGATTCCTGCGATCTTTGTCCCTACGAAGGTTCCTCTGTGGAAACAATCACCCTCTGTTAAAGAACAGCACATGTAAACCAAACTGGTTTTGTTGTGATCTGCGTTACCTGAGCAAACCTCATGCGGTTCCTCTGGTAGGCTGTCTTCTGAGTCTTAGCAGTGTCCACCAGCTGGAAGCTCGTCTCATCCTCCTCGTGGAAGTAGGCGTACTGACTGCCGCCTCCGAACTGAGATGAATATTTATCTGAGGATATCAGGAGAAAAGAACTAAACTGATGAGTAAGACATAAATGGCTGACTAATAATCACCTTAATGCAATAGTTTGTAGGATATAAACCGTTCCATAACCTATTGTGAAAGAAGAATTAGGGGTTATAGTTCACAGATGCTAGGTTATACAGGTCCTTCTCAAAATATTAGCATATTGTGATAAAGTTAATTATTTTCCATAATGTCATGATGAAAATTTAACATTCATATATTTTAGATTCATTGCACACTAACTGAAATATTTCAGGTCTTTTATTGTCTTAATACGGATGATTTTGGCATACAGCTCATGAAAACCCAAAATTCCTATCTCACAAAATTAGCATATCATTAAAAGGGTCTCTAAACGAGCTATGAACCTAATCATCTGAATCAACGAGTTAACTCTAAACACCTGCAAAAGATTCCTGAGGCCTTTAAAACTCCCAGCCTGGTTCATCACTCAAAACCCCAATCATGGGTAAGACTGCCGACCTCACTGCTGTCCAGAAGGCCACTATTGACACCCTCAAGCAAGAGGGTAAGACACAGAAAGACATTCTGAACAAATAGGCTGTTCCCAGAGTGCTGTATCAAGGCACCTCAGTGGGAAGTCTGTGGGAAGGAAAAAGTGTGGCAGAAAACGCTGCACAACGAGAAGAGGTGACCGGACCCTGAGGAAGATTGTGGAGAAGGGCCGATTCCAGACCTTGGGGGACCTGCGGAAGCAGTGGACTGAGTCTGGAGTAGAAACATCCAGAGCCACCGTGCACAGGCGTGTGCAGGAAATGGGCTACAGGTGCCGCATTCCCCAGGTCAAGCCACTTTTGAACCAGAAACAGCGGCAGAAGCGCCTGACCCGGGCTACAGAGAAGCAGCACTGGACTGTTGCTCAGTGGTCCAAAGTACTTTTTTCGGATGAAAGCAAATTCTGCATGTCATTCGGAAATCAAGGTGCCAGAGTCTGGAGGAAGACTGGGGAGAAGGAAATGCCAAAATGCCAGAAGTCCAGTGTCAAGTACCCACAGTCAGTGATGGTCTGGGGTGCCGTGTCAGCTGCTGGTGTTGGTCCACTGTGTTTTATCAAGGGCAGGGTCAATGCAGCTAGCTATCAGGAGATTTTGGAGCACTTCATGCTTCCATCTGCTGAAAAGCTTTATGGAGATGAAGATTTCATTTTTCAGCACGACCTGGCACCTGCTCACAGTGCCAAAACCACTGGTAAATGGTTTACTGACCATGGTATCACTGTGCTCAATTGGCCTGCCAACTCTCCTGACCTGAACCCCATAGAGAATCTGTGGGATATTGTGAAGAGAACGTTGAGAGACTCAAGACCCAACACTCTGGATGAGCTAAAGGCCGCTATCGAAGCATCCTGGGCCTCCATAAGACCTCAGCAGTGCCACAGGCTGATTGCCTCCATGCCACGCCGCATTGAAGCAGTCATTTCTGCAAAAGGATTCCCGACCAAGTATTGAGTGCATAACTGTACATGATTATTTGAAGGTTGAAGTTTTTTGTATTAAAAACACTTTTCTTTTATTGGTCGGATGAAATATGCTAATTTTGTGAGATAGGAATTTTGGGTTTTCATGAGCTGTATGCCACAATCATCCGTATTAAGACAATAAAAGACCTGAAATATTTCAGTTAGTGTGCAATGAATCTAAAATATATGAATGTTAAATTTTCATCATTACATTATGGAAAATAATGAACTTTATCACAATATGCTAATATTTTGAGAAGGACCTGTAGATCCACGTCTGACAGTCGCCTTATTTTCAGGAAAAACTATTTTATCACATGTTGAAAATCTAATTGGATTAATTAGGCTATGCTGCAAATAGTTTAAATACAATTACACAATAATAACCAGAAAATCCACCCAGGTGACAAACATTTCAACGAGCTGTATCACTCACTCGTGTATCTCTTGTCTTGGTAAGTTGCTCCGGTCCAGTCAGCGACCTGTCAGAACCAACATCCACACAAACACAAAGTAAGGAAACAAACTCTGCTTGCTGCTCAGACAGGGAATCTTCAGTGAAAACAAACCTTCCCCAGACGGTCTCCTTTGCTGAAAGGTTGGTAGGGCATGTCTTTGAACTTCTCTGGAACAGCACAGGGGCCCCATCCGGACGGGTTGTCCTGGATCACAGGGGCGTGAAACTTTGCCATGACCTCACAGTCGAAACAGAGAGAACATTTAGTAATTTTCCACTTTAATTCATGTACTTTTCATCTGCATGCGAACAGGGTCTCAGGTAAGAGCAGCACTGTTTTCTCCAGCAATGCACTCAAAGATAGAGAGCATTGATCAGCTTGCGCAGTGGGCTAATCATCACTGACCCATGAGTGAATGAAAGACGTTTTAAACATCACTTAATCAATTTATCTATAAGGACTACAGGATTATGTAGATTTTTACAAATATGTTGAGTTACAACAGTCATCCTGCAAAGAACTGCATAGGAATAGAAACCTTTACGTTAAACTGGTTGTCTTGGTTACTTGCGGTATTAAAAAAAGAGCACAGCTGAAGGTAAATAAACAAGAGATTAAAAGGATATGTGTCAATAACATTCATTTAAATTAAACCAAGCACAGGTTTTGTGTTTTCCACAATTTTTATGATTAAATAATACAATTCTCTAATAAATGATTAAATGTATAATGGATGGATGAACAGGTGACTGAATGAATGGGTGGATGAACTCATGGACCTACAGACTGATGGATATATGGAAGGGTGGAAGGACAAACAGGTGGATACATGGATGGATGAATGAATGAATGACAAACACATACAGATGGAAGAATACAGGGACAGATAAATATTACAATTTATTCAAATCTGGAAAATATTTAAAAGTTGAAGACTTTTTGAAGCCTGTGTGGAAACCTGTACAGTTCATTGCAGGCAGAGTTTTATCTAAATGTATTTACAGTTTAGTTGCTTACTTCAATCATCCAAAAGAAAAAGTTTAAATAATTTCATCAATATAAAAACTTCTCAGAATCAGACTTTTATAAAGTGTTTCCTTTGGACGATTATTCAAACATTAACGTTACAGAAAAACATGAAGACAAAATAAAATCCATTGCGCTGAAAGATTTTAGGGTTTATTTTTATGTGGGAATCCTTATTGTTGTTCCTGATTGATTATATTTAAACGGTTCACATAATTTTTCAGACTTTAAACTCGGTCAAATGGTGACTAAGCCCATTCAACTCATTTATCTGATATGTGTGGTTTTTTCTCGTGATACAAGCATGTGCAAACATATGCTAGCTTTAGTCTCCTGGATGGAAAAAATGTTTTACAATGTTCATTTTTAACATTTTGGCCTCAGCTAAGGCGGCTCATCCTGCCAGGTGGCCCCCACTACCAATGCTAAGCTAACTAGCTAACTAACTACAGAAACCTTCAGGCGATTCTCGACTCTATCTCGTCACACCAACATAAGCTGAAGCAGCTTCCACGACCTTTAATGTTTTATTAAACGCCTACCTTTTATCTATAAACCCCTCTGTCGAGAGATTAAATCCAAACGCTATTACAACGACGATAGAGCCGACGGAGCGCCGGTGGGAAAGGAAGTGATGAAACACGACGAAGCAGAAAGCATTTCCTGCCGTAACTCAATGGCAGCTGACGTAAAACACAAAAGCCATTGCTGAATTGTTAAGCTTTCAAATGTTTATGGTACGTTTATTTAACTGACTTTCACACTAATCTAGAAATAATTAATCGGGTAATTAAAACACATATTATTAAAAAAATATTTGTAACGTTAAAAAATGTGCAAAACATTAACGTTGCAGTTTAGGTATGTGGCCACCATATGGTAGTAAAGAGACATTTTATGAACCCCTTTAATTTGGCTCTATTTCGTTACACCAGACATGGTGTTTTAATTAACCAACGAGAGAATGTCGACCATCATCATGTTAATGAGTGGACGTATTGAACTCAACAGCTCCAATAGTAACACATAAACCTTGAGCTTTTACCAAGCACTGTATATAACATGGATGACCACTAGGGGGCAGGAATCCCATTCATAATAATGTGTTCACTAAAGTCAACGTGATTCACGCTACAGATTTCAACTTTCAAAATTATACAAATGATGGTGTGAACTATGTTGGTGATAAATCTCGTCCAACAATGGTCAGCTTTATAAATGGAAATTTAAAGTTTAGAATTTCATCCAGCTTTTTCAATGTATTCCTTTTGTGAGTAAACAATAGTATTTTGTATTATAGTCCACATATTGTTAGTACGTTTTATTTAAAAATGTTTTAGGTGCATCAGGTACCCAGTATGGTTTTCTGTTGTTGTAGCAAAACTGTTCAAGGTTCGACTTGTTGCACATTCAGAGATGGTATTCTGCATTGCTTTGTTGTAACTAGTAGTCATATGAGCTTCTATTGCTGGTAAAGAGTCTCAGTCATCCAGGCCATGGTAAATCCAAAAGAGGTTAAAAAAAGAAGAATAGCTGGGCTTCAGTTCTTTCAGCTGAAGATGTTTTGTTCTTCATCCAAAGAGCTTTCTTAATTCAAAGCTAGTGACAGAGAAGTTCCAAGCTTTTATGCAGTTTGTGATGTGCTGTTTTGCATATCTAAATTCACATGCAACAGGGCGTCGTTAGTGCCGTTGTTTGCTTGGATTCTTGAGAGTTTTGGTCACATGCAAGATGCTGTGAATTGGTTTAAAACTGACTGGCTATCAGGCTTAATGCTAAGCTGTATGTTTTTGAAAGCTCAAATTTGAGGCCTCCCGCCCTGGTTAGAGTTGTTCTTTCTCATTTTAATGTAAATGGCTTCTTTCACTTCTCACCCAAACCATATATCTTCTCTGTTTTGGTCCTCAAAAAAGTGTCTCTTATGGAGGTGTGGGTGCACAGCTGGCTTGCCCTGAGGCGTTAGCTCTTCTTTGTTGAGCCATACATCCCTTGTTGTCAGGGGTGTCTAATCTGCATGTGAATTTAGATGCAGAGCAACACACCCCAAGCTTAAAAGCTTGGAGCTTCTCAGTGTGAATCTAGCTTCAACAGAAACAGCCCTGATGTCCGCCAGTTCCTTGTCCAGCTCAAAGGTCCCTGACTTCCTTAAGACGATGATGTCCCTGGTTGTATATTTTTTTATAATGGTGGAGACACTCAGGTGCCTCTCACCTCCTTTAAGCTTGTGTGGAGTTGAGTGGTGTTCACCATCAAGATCTGCATGGGACTGTTCACAATGAAGTGGTAATTTAGTTGTTGAGAAGGGCAGATGGTGTTTAATAGATTTATGCAGGAACAAAATAAAAAAATAATTTGAATGTTAAATTTTATAATGTCCTTTTGGAAAGGGACCATCTTTTCCTTAATGAAGTAAAAGGTTAGTAAATTAAACTGATGCCTGATAGTTAAATCACTTAAAAGCTTTTGTTCTCAACAGCAGGTACAAGCTTTTGCAAAAAAATCCAAATCAGAGACAGACGATTGTTGTCTGAACCCTTCTAAATAAGATGTTGCTCATGTATCTCAAAGGTCAAAGTCTTATTTATATACATAATGTGTCTGGGAGTGCAGTACAGTTTAATTGTTTCCATCACCACTGTTGGATTCTTTGGTGATTAAAGATGCTGCCATCCTTGCACATCTGCTATCTGCCACCTCTTTGCTTACATGTCACACCAAGCCCAAGAATCTCTCCAACTATAAGACAGAAACAGCTCAGGAATTAAATCTGACATTCTGCCTGACTTCTGTGTTGCCTTAGTGCCCAGCAGCAGTGCTGTGACTCATATCAAAGATGTCTGCCGGCGTCCTTCAGGGATTTCTGGAGCAGCGCTGACAGCAAATGGTCAACTGGGTCTATGTTGGACAATCTTTATTATGTATAAGAATGTGGATATGACTGCGACTGATCGGTATAGCGTATGGTTATTAATACCCTCTCACTGACTTACATGGAAACAGCTAGATAAAAAAATCAAAAATAAATGAAAGGAACAAAAAGAAATCTTTTTTTAAAACCTCTGAATAACCAAAACAAGGGAAAAAAGCAATCTTTAAAACAGACTAACCTGAGCATTCAAGAGCCATTAAGAGTCTGTCATATTAGTGAAACAAGTGCACTATGTTTTTCACCCCTTTCTTCCAGTTCCCTTTGTAGCCAGATGGAATAACTCAGCAGGTCAATATGTATAATTATGTTAATAAATGTGAGCAGCAGTGGGCTCAGGTTTTTAACCATTGTTTTGTGATGACCTTGTTTCTTGATGCCATGATTTTAAATATAGGTGTCGTATTTACCCAAGCTTTTATGAAGATGCCTGAGGGGTGGTAATGAAAGTGTTACATTAACAGAAGCACCAATGGTTTAGGAGATAATTTCAGCTACTGTTGTAGTTAAAGGTTTGGATTCACTCACATGAGTTATGCCCTCAGATTAGAATAATTTAAAAAACACTACTGCAAGAAATTTCAATAAAATAATAGTGGGATCTATGCATATATTTACCAAGATCTTTTAATAATTGGTGCTGAAGGTTCTAGAATGTCTTATATTGACGACACCAAGGCTTATTACATTCTTGTTGGAGATCATGATTGAGTGCCGCTGCTTATTTCATTCCGGTAGCATAAATGTAAAAAAATTAAATATTTATCTGACATCACTCATTGCATTGACCGGGACACAGAACAACAGGAAAGTCCAACAAGTTTAGTTAAGCGCTTTGAGTGTCTCGTTACTGAAAAGCGCTATATAAATAAACTTACCTTACCTTACCTTAAGATTTGCTACGAGGAGAATTGTAGATTTACATGTAAACGTCAGGTTGAGGCGTATCACCCCTTTGCCAGAATCAGGATGGTGACCCAAAGCCCCACTCTCAGATTAAAACCATTTGGTTTGGATGTTCAGGGACACCACAGGAACCACCAAGGCTCAAGACTGGCATAAGCTGGAAACTGTTGGAACACCAGTGTGACTGTCCACAGTGAGGCCAGTTTTACACCGATGGACAGAAAGGGTACCTTCCTAGAAAGAAGCCTCTATTTGAAAATTAACATCTGGTAACTGGGATACAATTAGGTTTTACTGCAGGACAATGATTACAAACACACCTCAAAACTGGTTAATAAAAAGATAAACTAGGTTAACATTAAGCCCTAACCTCAAGACTGTCAAAAAGGTGGGAAGTATGTTTAAACCGCAGTACTGTACCACAAAATCAACCAATTTAACTGCAGTTGAAAAATTCTACCTAGAGGAGCGGTTAAAATCCAGACAGAATTATGCCAGAAGCTTGTTGATGGCTACAAAAAGTGTGTGGATGAGGAACTAACTAAGAGACAGTAAACCAAGTATTAGGAGAGGTGTAACTAGATATTTGAGCTCATATGTGATGAATAAATTTCTGGTTGATCCTAAAAACCATAAGTTCCACTTATTCCTCTAGCAACTGTTGAAGAACCTCTTTAAAGAGGCCTTCTGCGCATTCGTTTATTCACCATAACCTGGAGGAATTACACACATTTAGAATAAATCACACGGAGACAGCTGTATGTAATTAAAATACCTGGACCAGGGGAAGCTCTCATGTGATCAGGCCACACACCGAGACGACTTCAGAACTTCTCACTGGGCACATTGCTCTTATTAAAACACACATGAAAATGGGCAGCGCCCTTGATTACAATATTTTCTCACATGTAGTCACGTACACATTTTTTCCCGCTTACCATATTTAGACAGTCATTGTCTACAGCGGCACTCCGTATCTACTGATATAAGCAGGGAGTAAGTCAGTCTCTACTTTTTCACACACTCCTCCAGCTCTCAGTATTTTTCTGCTTCATCACACTCAAGGCCAAGTTTGTGCAATAACAATTCTGCAGGCCACAATGTCTTGTACTAACACAGGTTATACATTTTATTTCCCACACTGGTTATGGACATAATAATAATGATGCACACACATAATATATCTCCACACAACATAGCCAAATGTCAGTTGGTTTGACACCTGATTAGCAGTAATAAAAAAGAAAATATTCTTTTCAAACTGAAGTCCCCCAGAAATGAGAGTAAGTGTGGAAAACAGTTTTCCACACCTGCAACCATTGGTTTGGTAAAGCCACTGAGAAAATATGGTCCATTTTTATTGCTTATGTCTGCTCAATATATAACAAGATTTTCCTTAAATTTTGAGCTCAGATTGTCTGCAATCCTGGGTGTTGTGCACAGAAACACCTCAAATTTAAACTTGCAGGCCTATGTCTAATCATAATAACCTTTTATTCTATGCAGGTGGCATACTGAATATGATATATGACCTTGTTAAATGTTATGCTCAGGTAGGTTTTCACAGAAGGTCTGTCAACGCATAAAATAGTGAAAGTCCTTCTTTGAAATGGTCTTTAACTTAGAAATTCCTATGATTACATGTTTTAGAAACATAGTAAGACAGTTATTCTGTGTAAAGTGATAATTTGTCTTCCATTAAGAAGGTTTTGCCCGATCGAGCCAGAAAGAGAACTGATCACCCTATCATTTGGTTGCTTCTGTCTGCATCGTAGACTCTGTACCTTTGTATGTTAATGTGAAATTTCCTCCACACCTTGGGCAGGTCCTCAGCATCACATAGTATGTTTCTTTATCTAAAACCCAATTTTTTAGATCCTTAAGAGCCTGATAAACCCTAAATGAATGTTAAACATTCATTTAGTTTAGTTGTATTTCCTAGTTATAAAACATCCCCCTCTGAATTTGTAAGGTAGAAATTGAGTTGTCTTGTTCATGAGATGTTTATTTGTGTTTCTTTAGCTCAGCTAATATTAATGAATACTGTCATAAAATAGTATGTTATTAGTCTGATTAATAATGCATTTAATTATTGATTTGATTGATTATTAGCTGTCAGTGCTTCTTGTTGTATTTAATTGAGCTATCGAACAATCTTTGTGCTGTTTTAGATCAAAACTAATTGTAAGAAACATACAGAAGTCTAAATTCTTCTTGTATGTGACAGAAATGTCTCAATTCAGAAGTCAAGAATTCATTTTCAAATCATTTCAAGTTTATGAGACTGAGTGATTTAGGCACCTTAAAATAATTTTCTATACTTTATTCTGGACCTGGCAAAACTTCAATCTCTTGTGCATCATTTAAATATTTTGCCCATATTTCCGTGATGGTCTTCTTTCTCTGGCTCTCTTTTATCGTTGTTGTCTCCACTTGTTTTTCCTTCTGATGATTTTTTTTTATTTTTTTTATTGCATCTGTTCCAAGTAGTTCTGCTGAGTCGTTGATACTTCAGAGACCAGTTTCCGTTCCCCCCCGGCAAGCTGAAAATAATTAGAGGAAACATCAACAGATTCACAAAAACACACATTTTTATTTCATGATTACTGAGAATCTAAACAATATTAATAACAGAGTGTAGAATATAAACTGTAAAGCTCCAGCAGCACAACTAGAAACAAAACAGAATGGTGTAATTTACACAGTCCACACTGAAAGGGCATTCAGCAGAAGTGTTTGACTCATTTTGCCCCGGTGGTTAGTATTAATCTCAGTCAGGCTGCTGGAAAAGATGTAAAACGTGACATTGGTGCAGGGACACCTCAAGGATGTTTGTATCCTACTGGGAATCTGTTCCTGCACATAAACACTTCAGAGGAAGTGGAGGTTTATTGCTGGACTCACAAAGCAATAAGAACTCCCACTCAGTTAGCATTAGTGAGGCAGTGATTTTAAAAGTCTCCGTGTATTGTGGATACACTGTAGCACAGGTGGAAAATGCAAGCTGTGTTGTACCAGCAGAGTGACTGAAATGTGAGAAATAGAATTGGTTTGTTTGACTGATATCCATTTGTGAGGAGCATATGTGTTCCTCTGAGCTGATGGCAGTGTTTGCTCAGGGTTTCCACTCATGTTTCTGCTACAAACCAAGCAAAACAACCTGAAAAACGGCCCATTAAGTTAACTTGATTCTTGTTCCATATTGCATGTGGGTGAAAGCTTGTAGGCAGACAGTCAGTGTGAGTCATCGCAACGATCCTCCTGCAGACTATCATGTCTCCATGTACAGTGAGCACAGGTGGGGGCCACAGATCATGCAGCTACATCATAACTACAGTATTTATAGCTGAGCACAAGTATGGCACACTCAGTAGTACGAACTCACATAGTCCTTCAGCTGGACTCAACTTGAATACATCTCTTCAAAACTTCTCATCAAATACTCAGCCTGTGTGTGTGTGTGTTGGGGGGGGCTAAAGACATTAGAGTGATATTCGTTGACAACAACAACACTGCACACACAGGTGCACCAGAGGACACTGAAACAGTTCCTATCCATCCATTCATCCATTCATCCATTCATCCATCCATGCATCCATCCATCCATTCATCCATTCATCCATCCATCCATCCATCCATCCATCCATAAATCCATCCATCCATCCATCCATCCATCCATGCATCCATCCATCCATCCATGCTTGCCTGTCTCCAGGTATCATTGGGTGAGAGGAGGGGTACATCCTGGAGATATCTTTAGTCCATCACAGGACAGGACAACACAGAGAAACACAGGACACACTCACACACACACACACACACATACACTCAACGAAGAGCAATTTAGAGAGAGACCAACTAACCTAACAGTACTTTTTTTGGACTGTGGGATGAAGCCGGATTACCCGAACAGAACCCATGCATGCACGGGAAAGACATGCAAACTCCATGCAGAAGCTTGTGGCATTCGGGAATCTGTGATGTGGGTGTTTTTATGCAAAGGTCCTATTTTATTTTCATTCTTTCAAATCTACTTCCTCATTAACTGTGTGTCAGTGTCTGACATTATTTATTGAACTACATCTGCTGGTGCTACTGTTTGGGCAGAGACTTGACTGAGTGGCATAATGGTACCACTGGTTGTTAGAACACAAACCTGCTTCATTACTGGTGAGCACTAACACATGTAAATCACTTCTAATAATAGTGGTAGATTTTTGAGATTACGCAGTAACCACTGAGCTTTCAAGAAAGAGATAAAAGTAAGTCATTCACAAATATCACAACATCAACAACCAGCACAGCACTGCAACATGGATTCATATTAAATAACACACATCATAGGTAAAGTTCATCTACAATACTTGCGTTTCTCTGATGCAACTTTGTCTCTTAGCAATTGTGTTTTGCTACTAAAAATGAGCTTTGGTGGAAAGTTAATGTAGCCTGATGAGTTCAGCTTCCTACGCACAGACAAAAGGTTAAAATAAGCTCTAAGGATGGGAAACAAATTCATTAAGCTGTAAGAAGCGAAAATGTGGCTTTTTCATTAGTACCAATGTAATCAATGCGATCATATCTCATTTCACCTTTTGAGGCAAAAATTAAGAGCAATTAGTATTTCTGAAATTTCCTGGCATAAATTAAACAAAATAAAACCCCTTTGATTTCATAGTTCTGCAAAAAAAAGCAAGGACAAATGCCTCAGTATGGATCACTTTGTCCTTTCACATCATGCATGTCAATCCACCAAGACCACAAGACATGCACACTTTTAGAGCATACAGTTGCACAACCAAGGGGCATAGCCAGACATGTGCAGCATTCACCTGAACAATGCATTAGGCTTGTGGGAGATTTCCCACTGGGCTGATCTCTGGGTTGTGGTCCTCATGCAGGCTGTTTAAATGTATTTAAAACTTTAAATTAATGGAAAATTGTTCTCCATCTTCAACATGCTGTCATCTTCATCAGATCCTGCTGATCAATGAGCTACGAACACCCGCATAGTTGTGCAACTGTCTGCGTATTACAACTTATTGTTCATCGTGGTTACGGGTTTGTTAATGCTTCTCGAAATGGATCACGGGCCTAATGTTGGTGGGTTGACTTCAACCCTCCAATCCGTGTCAGGACCTATCAGTTGATTGCGAGACATAAAGAAAACATATGGACCACAGAATGGAAAGATGATCTGAAAGGAGCCTATATGAGTTGATGGATGATATGTTGTAAGTGATTCATTTATTTGATTTTTACTTATAACTAGAATACGACACTTGTTCTTGAATCAAAGTTATAATAAAACTTAATGTCAGTAAACAACTCTTGCTTTCTAAAGAAAAGGAAAAAAAAATCCACACAGTTTACCATTGATTCAGGGACATTGTTGTCCATTTTAAACCTGTCAACATAATGATGTAACATTTTTAACCTGAAAATTTTCAAAAACTAACCCTCTATGTCTTAGTTGCCAAAGCAAAGAACAAATACATTTTAAAGAACTTTGGTCAACTTCAGCTGTTTTTAAATGTGTTTCATTTTGTGAAAATGGCAAAACTTGACATCGTATCCATTTCCTCTTGTCTGTTTTGCAGATGCAAAATGGAAATATTAATAGGAGCAAACTCAGCAAATTAATACCATTTCAAGAGGAAACCAAATATATACAGAAGCTTGACTGCTAAATGTATTATTATATGTTATATAATATATGTTATATATGTTATAGTTAATATGTGCACTTTACTTTTTGATAACCTTTCTGCAACATTTGTTTGGAAAACAAATCTCATCCTGACTGTGACTCAGCATCACAAACAAAGCATATAAGAAATATCTTAGAGACCGAGGGGGAAATTCCCAATGCAATGCAATGTGGTCAGAGTTTCTGGCCTTGGTTTGCACACACTATTGTACTATATGCAAAGGCAGACAAACCCATCAAGTTCAGCTGGTTCCAGGAAATTGCACCTATTTTTGCAGATCTTCCTTTGCTTGTAGTTTAGGAAGTAGAATCTGGTTTGTACACATTTAACATACTCAAATTGCTTTGTGAATTTTCCCCCGAGGTGCACATGTTGAAGCCAACATTTAACACAACCAAACCAGAGCTGAACTTCATGGCATGTGAATAAAGGCACAAATTAGACCCTTCAGATATCCACATATATACACATTATATTCATACAGTCTAGTACTTGGATCAGCTGAAGCCATAGTAGGCCAAAGTTATATTAATTTCACTTTAAGTAATTTAATGTCATATTTGAAACTATAAATAACTTATCTCCAATGATGCACTCTGTTCTGTGTTATCCTCTGGCAGAGTTTTTATGCTCCCACTTTTAGCTCCATTAAGAAGCAGCGGGACAGTCAGTGAGGACCCGTTGACAGGTTCCTTCCCTTTGGGTTCACCGCTGCAGTTCCTGTCGGGGGACGGCATATCCATTTCTCCAGCTGACGCTCCTTTCTGCGTGAACAGCAGTTGTGAGCTTTGAGGCTGGAAGCTGGTGTTTCTGTTCTGGGTGATTCTGTAGATCTCAGTCATTTCTGAGACGTCCTCATCATCGTCATCTTCGTCCCTGATAACTCGCCTCAGGCTCTCCCTTGGCATCATGGCCCTCCTTCCCTCGTCCTGCTGCAACGGATGCTCCACAGGCTCGTGGCTCTCCACTTTTCTTGTGGAGCGACACAAGGCTTTACGGAAACCTCTCTTGAAGTTGTCTGACAAGAAGCCATACACAATCGGATTGGCACAGCTGTTGGCGTATCCGAGCACAACAACAAAATAGTAAAGCCCCTGGTAATCTGAGGGCAGGGAAACCAGCAGATTGACGATGTTGAGGGCGTAAAAAGGCAACCAACAGAAGACAAAGACTGCAACAACAATCACAACCATTCGTGTTACTTTTCGCTCTGACTTCCTCCTCTTGGTTGAGGTGGCATGGACTTTTTTCCCTGAACTGCGGATCTTGAAAACGATGAGCAGATAGCAGAGGCAGATGATAAGAAGAGGGCAAAAGAACCCAACAGTGGAGGTGTAAATGATGAATGCGGCCCTCCAAATGTTTGCCGGCTGGGGCCAGGCGATGTTACATGTGCCTCCTGCCTTCTGGATGTTGGCGAAGATCACCACTGGCAGAACGACGAGGAAGGACAGAGCCCACACAGTGCCGTTCACTACTTTGGCCACCTGAGGGCGGCGCCACTTTGAGGAGCGAATGGGGTGCACAACAGCAAGGTAGCGGTCGATGCTCATCACAGTCAGGCAGAAGATGCTGGTGAATTGATTGATGGAGTCAACCGTCATGACAAGTCGGCACATGAAGGAACCAAAGGGCCACGACTGGAGGGTGTTCTGAACTGCCAGGAACGGCAGGCCGAACATGAACAGCTCATCAGCGATAGCCAAGTTCAGGATGTAAATGTTGGTCACTGATTCGATCTTTGAGTAGTGCAGCACAATGTGAATCACCAAAGTGTTTCCCCCCAGGCCAATAATGCAGACAATGATGTATATAAGAGGGATGAGGACCCCAGCCACACTGGGACCTGAGGAAACATCCAGAAAGGTGGAGTTGGTGGAGTTAAACAGAGTCTCGTTCTGATCGCTGTCGTTGAACATGAGCATAAACAACGGGATGCCGAGCGAAGGGCTCGCCAAGCTGCCGTTCTCCCACGCCTTAGCGATCATCTCCGCACCGAGAAGCGAGATGTCACCCATGTTTGTGCTTCCCTGATGATTCGTCCTTCTGCTGTTTCAGCTCCCACCCATCTGTTCTGTTGGAGGAAAAATAAGATTTAGTCATCAAATCAATAGCTCTTATTTGTCCAGGTGTGGTTCATCTCTGAGGAGATGGCAATCAAAAGGCAAAAAATGGAACATCTTTGTTCTCCAAGGACACAAGAAATTCAGTTTCAGTCATTAAGTGCTGCAGGCTTGAAAGGTATGTTTGTTTCTTTAAAAGAACAAACTGGACAGCTGCATAACCCAAGGTTTTAGTTTTATTAATGTTCGCAATGAGGATCAGTTTTGGGTTTTCTTGGAAAACAATATTGGTGACTTTCACATAAATATTTACTTTGAAATACATAAAATAAATGTGTGAAATTTACTCTGCTGTGGATTAAGAGGTCAAATTAATATATTATTTATAAGAAAATCTCTGCTGCCTTTACTTTTCAATGATTTTCGAAAACTTTATTCCAACACATTCACTTTTATTCCCAATAAAGTATTTTTTCATACAACTGTTGTTTCCTGAAATCTATTGTCATAGCACTATGTATAGAGGTTTAGCAGTGCTGCAGCATACTGTGATATAATGTGATATACAGATATAATGGTTTGCTCTGAGGCTTGTAAATCTTAATACCACTGAAGGTACAGGAACAAATTGCAGTAGAACACCTAACAATGCCGGGATGCCCTCAGTCCAATCATATCTAATTTCCAAGCTCCATAAAATCATTAAATGTAAAAAAGAGGGAAATGAATAGGTGTTTGCACAAATAAGTTTATTGAAGGATTTTAACTTTAGTTGTATTTAAAAATATTAAAAAAAAATTATGTTTCAGAAATAAAGAGAAATTGTGATGTTTTGTGTTTATTCATAAATAATTGTTTGCACTTTTGTAAAATTCTACTGTGGCACATGATTATAGGTTATATGGAGAAAATAATATTTTGGACACTTGCAGGGAAGGATAATCTGAAATAAAAATCATTGTATACAGGTCCTTCTCAACAAATTAGCATATTGTGATAAAGTTCATTATTTTCTATAAGGTAATGATGAAAATTTAATATTCATATATTTTAGATTCATTGCACACTAACTGAAATATTTCAGGTCTTTTATTGTCTTAATACGGATGATTGTGGCATACAGCTCATGAAAACCCAAAATTCCTATCTCACAAAATTAGCATATTTCATCCGACCAATAAAAGAAAAGTGTTTTTAATACAAAAAACGTCAACCTTCAAATAATCATGTACAGTTATGCACTCAATACTTGGTCGGGAATCCTTTTGCAGAAATGACTGCTTCAATGCGGCGTGGCATGGAGGCAATCAGCCTGTGGCACTGCTGAGGTCTTATGGAGGCCCAGGATGCTTCGATAGCGGCCTTTAGCTCATCCAGATTGTTGGGTCTTGAGTCTCTCAACGTTCTCTTCACAATATCCCACAGATTCTCTATGGGTTTCAGGTCAGGAGAGTTGGCAGGCCAATTGAGCACAGTGATACCATGGTCAGTAAACCATTTACCAGTGGTTTTGGCACTGTGAGCAGGTGCCAGGTCATGCTGAAAAATGAAATCTTCATCTCCATAAAGCTTTTCAGCAGATGGAAGCATGAAGTGCTCCAAAATCTCCTGATAGCTAGCTGCATTGACCCTGCCCTTGATAAAACACAGTGGACCAACACCAGCAGCTGACACGGCACCCCAGACCATCACTGACTGTGGGTACTTGACACTGGACTTCTGGCATTTTGGCATTTCCTTCTCCCCAGTCTTCCTCCAGACTCTGGCACCTTGATTTCCGAATGACATGCAGAATTTGCTTTCATCCGAAAAAAGTACTTTGGACCACTGAGCAACAGTCCAGTGCTGCTTCTCTGTAGCTCAGGTCTGGGGAATGCAGCACCTGTAGCCCATTTCCTGCACACGCCTGTGCACGGTGGCTCTGGATGTTTCTACTCCAGACTCAGTCCACTGCTTCCGCAGGTCCCCCAAGGTCTGGAATCGGCCCTTCTCCAAAATCTTCCTCAGGGTCCGGTCACCTCTTCTCGTTGTGCAGCGTTTTCTGCCACACTTTTTCCTTCCCACAGACGTGCCTTGATACAGCACTCTGGGAACAGCCTATTCGTTCAGAAACGTCTTTCTGTGTCTTACCCTCTTGCTTGAGGGTGTCAATAGTGGCCTTCTGGACAGCAGTCAGGTCGGCAGTCTTACCCATGATTGGGGTTTTGAGTGATGAACCAGGCTGGGAGTTTTAAAGGCCTCAGGAATCTTTTGCAGGTGTTTAGAGTTAACTCGTTGATTCAGATGATTAGGTTCATAGCTCGTTTAGAGACCCTTTTAATGATATGCTAATTTTGTGAGATAGGAATTTTGGGTTTTCATGAGCTGTATGCCAAAATCATCTGTATTAAGACAATAAAAGACCTGAAATATTTCAGTTAGTGTGCAATGAATCTAAAATATATGAATGTTAAATTTTCATCATGACATTATGGAAAATAATGAACTTTATCATAATATGCAAATTTTTTGAGAACGACCTGTATGTATATATATATAAATAACCTGTCAGGTTTAATAAGTGGGATTTCAAGCCTTATAAATGGGGTTGGGACCATCAGTTGTGTTGTGCAGGAGGTGGATACAGTACACACCTGATAGTCCTACTGAATAGACTGTCAGAATTTGTATTATGGCAAGAAAAAAGCAGCTAAGTGAAGAAAAACGAGTGGCTATCATTACTTTAAGAAATGAAGGTCAGTCAGTCCGAACAATTGGCAAAACTTTGAAAGTGTCCCCAAGTGCAGTCGCAAAAACCATCAAGCGCTACAAAGAAACTGGCTCACATGAGGACCGCCCCAGGAAAGGAAGACCAAGAGTCACCTCTGCTGCGGACAATAAGTTCATCCGAGTCACCAGCCTCAGAAATCGCAGGTTAACAGCAGCTCAGATTAGAGAACAGGTCAATGCCACACAGAGCTCTAGCAGCAGACACATCTCTAGAACAACTGTTAAGAGGAGACTGTGTGAATCAGGCCTTCATGGTAAAATAGCTACTAGGAAACCACTGCTGAGGACAGGCAACAAGCAGAAGAGACTTGTTTGGGCTAAAGAGCACAAGGAATGGACATTAGACCAGTGGAAATCTGTGCTTTGGTCTGATGAGTCCAAGTTTGAGATCTTTGGTTCCAACCACCGTGTCTTTGTGCGGCGCAGAAGAGGTGAACGGATGGACTCTACATGCCTGGTTCCCACCGTGAAGCATGGAGGAGGAGGTGTGATGGTGTGGGTTTTCTTTGCTGGTGACACTGTTGGGGATTTATTCAAAATTAAAGGCATACTGAACATCTTGCAGCGGCATGCTATTCCATCCGGTTTGCGTTTAGTTGGACCATCATTTATTTTTCAACAGGACAATGACCCCAAACACACCTCCAGGCTGTGTAAGGGCTATTTGACCAAGAAGGAGAGTGATGGGGTGCTGCGCCAGATGACCTGGCCTCCACAGTCACCGGACCTGAACCCAATCGAGATGGTCTGGGGTGAGCTGGACTGCAGAGTGAAGGTAAAAGGGCCAACAAGTGCTAAGCATCTCTGGGAACTCCTTCAAGACTGTTGGAAAACCATTTCAGGTGACCACCTCTTGAAGCTCATCAACAGAATGACAAGAGTGTGCGGAGCAGTAATGAAAGCAAAAGGTGGCTACTTTGAAGAACCTAGAATATAAGACATATTTTCAGTTGTTTCACACTTTTTTGTTCAGTATATAATTCCACATGAGTTAATTCATAGTTTTGATGCCTTCAGTGTGAAGCTACAATATTCATAGTCATGAAAATAAAGGAAACTCTTTGAATGAGAAGGTGTGTCCAAACCTTTGGTCTGTACTGTATGTATATAACTTCCTTGTGAATCACAGCTGTAATAAAGCCAGCACAATTTATTGATTTAAATATCCAATCTCTCAACATCTAGTTGAGAAGCAATTTTAATTCAGCAGCCAAAAATCATAATGCACGCAATGATGTAAGCAGACAAGAAAGATGATTATTACTGTTTAGATAAATGGGAAACAATTTAAACACGTCTTAGTTTGTTGCAAATAGATTCGACCTGAGAAGCTGTGTCTGCTGCTTCTCTACATGCAGCCAAAGAGGATAACAGAGGAGGCTGATAATTGACTTTTCATTAGTAAACCAGCAGCTCTCTGATTAACAATAACTGAACAGACAATGAAGGAAAAACAGCAGAAATAAATGAATTTAAAATCTGTTGCATTGATTTATAGAAAGGTACAAGGAACTTTAATGCTATAAAATAAGGACCAGATTAATTATTTCTAAAATATAACAAAAAAAACCCTTTTAATTACGTTTGTTCAGGTTTAGCGTGTTTTATATCTGGCACATGCAATTATGAGGACATTTCTTGTATTTTAGCTTGATTCCACTGGCTTCCCATACTTTTTAAGGGGACAAATGCAAAATCCACGTTTTTAGCCCTTAAACATATTTTGTTGTGTAGTTGAACTCTGTAGAAGTTCCAAAAAGTTAAATTTAGTTTTTCCAGGTGCTGCGTAGATATCTTTATATTCTGTTTGGGTCATATTTGTCAGTCCGTTCTGTTTTCTCTATCTGTTACATTTTTCCAACTGTTGCGTCACAGTATTTGCTGTGGAAAAGCTAAAGAAGGCCATGGACTTCTGGCTGCATATACGCCATTTTTATTTCTTGCGGCGATTTTTTCAAATCAGCGGAGAAATTCCTCTTTGTCTGCATGAAGCACTTCAAGGATGAGTTCTTCAGCAACTTCCACCAGTATTAAGAAGGATTTGCTAAAAGACTTCATCTGATAAAGGGGTCAGTTCCTTCTGTCTGGAAGGAAACGACGGACAAAGCACAGCGGTAAGTTGCAAATAACACTAAAATGACAACAAACTTTATTTTAGACATGAATTTATTGCGTGTTGACATCCTGGCCATTGTTCTGATATCAGTAGCATCGTCTCTTCTGCTGATGTTAGCGCTGTGTGCTGCTTTCAGCTCCTTGAGGACAGAACCATACCGCATGTTTTGAATATTATCATTACATAAAGTTTTGTATTGTTTTTGCCATTTTTGTCTTGTATCTGCGGTGCTACATAATCTTATATTTGTTATCAAACTACAAAAATGGCTGAAGGGATGGAGTGGAACGCTTTTTGACCTGTAGTGGGGCGGGGTGCCTCAACAGCATTTAAAGAGACGGCACCAAAAGGAGGAACCTGTGGAGCTGCAAGAACAAGGGGTTCAGACCAAAGCATTGCAGTTCCACTTTATAAAGACCACAACTGGATGATTTAAGTGTGAAAAAGAAGATGTCCCCAAAATGTCCCCTTTAAGGATTCATTTAAAATGTATTTGTTTTAAAGCTCTTGATGACCTTGCCCCTTCTTGAACCATCTGAGCTGCTGCACCATCATATACCCTCCCACTCCCTCAGGTCAGCTGATCAGCTGCTCCTCAGTGTCCCATAAACAAAACCTAGAGGGCTTAGAGGGAACTGATGTTTTCCTGTGGCAGCTCCTAAAACGTAGACAGACTTACCACTGCCCATCAGAGAGGCTACATCCCTGTCTGATTTTAAATCACTTCTTAAAACTCATCTCTTTGCCTTGGCTTTTGACATCTCAGGTGAAATGCTAATTTTAATATGTGCTTATATTCTTTAAGTTTTTATTGCATGACTGGCTGGACGTGTTTTGAAGTATTATGTAGTCTATGTTTGGTGTCTTTGTAATTTCAATGTTTTTTATGTTCGCTACAACACTTTGCTCCTCAGTTGTAATGTAAACTGACATTTTTGCGAGTTTTTTTTTGCTATAAATTCAGCACTTTGTCAAACATTAAAATATGTGCTTGTAACGCAGCATAATGTGAAAAGTTTCAAGGAGTGTGAATACTTTTCCAAGATACATTAAACAAAAACAAACTTAGTTTCCTGTCTAACTCAATTTTTACAACAATAGTTACAATTCAGGTTCTTGTAAAAATCTACTTATACCTATCACAGTTGTTATAATTTATGCCTGTTGATTGGCTTCCTCTATCTTCCTCATCCTCTCCCTCCTGTCTGATTCTTGTTTTCGTAATCAGGCCATTTATTGAGCTACTCATGATGATGCAGAGAACATGATGATCAGTTTAATGTTATCAAGCATTTAATTTAAAAGCAAAGCAGGGTACTGCTTCCGTGAATCATTGGTGTTTATCCATCCATCCATATGAGCTCAGTCCTGTTCAGAGTTGCAGGAGGGCTTTGGAGCTTTTCCCAGCAATCACTGTTGCCGGGATAAGCTGATATACCTCATCATTTATTACAAAACCACAGTTAGAAATAACCTAATTCCAAACCTATTTCCCTTTCCATCAACATAGACAAAGGACCAATCAAGGAATAAATGGCAACGGTAATATGCTATAATAAATACAGCCTAATTACATACTAGGCTGTTGTAAGAAAGATGCACTATGATCAATAAACCCAGTGTAGGATGGACAGAAGACAAAAAATGTTTGTAAAAATGGTCAAGCCTACCCTCTAAACTCTCATCATATAAGCACAAAAACTGAGCTTAAAATGGGCTTCTCTTTTCTCATTTCCCGAGCAGCTACGTTTCTCCAAGCTGGAGGCTGGAAACACATCATCAACAGTTAATGTGTTCCCTCTGCAGGAACCTGCTGGTGGTATCTTCATATTTAATGCACAGATAATGGTAGATTTCTAAATATTTTCATCCCAGTTTTTGCAAGAAAAGGATTAAGTGATAATTTTTTAACACATTATAGTCTTAAACAGATGCCGAGGAACATAAATGAAACAATTTGATATGTCTGGTAAGGCATATAAAGACTAAACATTCAATTTCACTCATCATTAACTACACAGCTGCACTGCACAGCATCCCAGTTCCTATCCAAACAGACGGGCTGTGAAAATCACTAAATCTCAGGAATGTTTTTATTCTTTAGTTGCTCTGAGTAAATCCACAGTGAGAACAGCACAGATGTGTCCTGAGCTTACTTCCAACAAACCAACAGACAGATTTTTGTCCAATTCTCAGCAGCAGCAGCATCAATAAAAATGCTTCGTACTTTCATAGAAAATATAAAATACATAAAGAAGACCAACATCAAATGTAAGGGAGCCCCTTTTTCTCTTCAGCTGAAACAGTTTCTTCAACTTCAGGAAATTGTCAAATTTATCATTTTTAATATCTCCAAGTCCTTGTGATTACAGGCCTTATGCACTAAATTTGCCAAATTTGGGTGCCATGGAAACCAGAGGAGGAGAGAAACTGGAGATCAGAATCATAAATCAAACAGAACCAAATTAAATTTAGATGGATTTTTTGTGGCGTTCTCCTGTGAAAGGGGTTCAAAGAGCTGAACAAAAACACAGTTCTTAAAGACTTTAGAGAAGAACAAAGATATAATCCAAGAACACCAAAAACTCACGTTGAGCTTAAATCTGAAACTTTGTGCTGATGATGAACTAATTAGATAGTCTTAGATTAATTACCTAACCAGTTACCTATGTCATTTAACACAGCCGTTTTCTGCATTTCCTTTGAGTTCCTTTGTTTTTGTCAGGATCTGAAGGACTGTTTATTCTTCACCTGTTTGACACAAACAGAAAACTACCCAGAGTATCACCTTGTAGACTGACCGAGGTAGTAATGAGGACAAAGGTGGGCAGCATCAGCTACACGTCTTGAGTCATATCTTTCACACATTGTATTTTGCACCATTATAGCTAATTTATGCCGGTCGGCTGGATTGTTTGGTCTCATGTCTCCAAAGGACATCAGAAGTTTAGTTTATTCAGATGCAAGTTTGCAACCCTTAGTCGTGCTCCCATATCCTTTGTAGAGAAAAGATGCTTTCTCCTTCATCCCCTTCAAACAAAAATGACTGCACGCTGTCGGACTCCATTCATATTTTTCTGAAAGTACCATTCTCAGCCAATTGTAGTTTTCCAGTCTGCTCCTCTGCTTCTTTGCTTTTATGAAGTGCAGTGCTTTCTTCATGCAGTGTCTACACCTGATAAGTATTTTTTTCTCTCTAAACTTTTTCTTGGCTCTTCTGATGGTTTGTATAACATTATAACATTAAACCAGAGGGACACACAGTGCTGTACAACCTCTACTTGCAAACATATTTCTTTTAAGTTTGAATCCATACATCTTGCTTTATTTAGTAGGATCGAGGCTAAACTTCCTGTTTGGATTGTAAAGCTGACCCCTGACTAAGGGCATTTCTTTTTTGAAAAGTATGAATCCAAAATGCTCCTTTTTGTAACAAGAGCCTGTTTCTATGGCCTCCTCTTCTGGGAGCAGAAACCGTATTAAAGTGTAATAAAGTGTCTGGCCACAGAAGATCTTTTTATTACATCTTTATTACAAATACTACTTTTATGTTCAGAAATCCTAGTTTTTAGCCCTGCTTTTGTTAAGGCAAGTGATCCTGTTCTCGATAAAGATGTTTTTTAACGAATGAGGGAGGAGAAAAACTCAACCTTTAATCACAGCCTTGGCAGAGTTTGGAGGATTGTCTAGTCAGGGTTGATTGCCTCGGTGACCTGGAGGTAATTTCTCATGTTAGAGTTGTGCTCAGTGTAGTGCTATGTTATTCTGCTGTCGGTTTTTCTTGGGTGTTTGTTGTTGTACTGATTGTACTGTAACTTGTAGTACTGCACAGAGCACTGTTTCCCTTCTGGCCGATTGCCTGTTTTGCTCTTGATTGGTTACTCTGTGTTTGGGCCTGTGTATTTACTATATATTCTTCTTAGTTCTTTCTCTTTAACTGTGCTGATGACGGGATTTATCCGAAACATGTTTACCTTGCCCACAGTAAACTGAACAAAGATTCACAGTGAGTGTTGGTTATTGCCCATCATTTTGTTTTAACCCTGGAGTTGTGCGCACTGACTCTTTAAATATTTTAAAAAGATGAACGACAGCAACTGCTTCTCTAAAGCTTATTGTTGATGTATTTCTGCCTTGGCACACCTGAGGTGGTCTCATTCCTTATAATTAAGGTATCTGATAAGCGACACCTTGCTGCTATTTTACCTCTTCAGTCCTGTTGAAGCAACAAGGATGGTTTTTCCAATGACTGCAAAGCAGTTAGAAATGTTAATATTTTACTACATTATTTCTATGTAATTTCTACTCTGTACTTCTTAATTCCAGTGTATTTCTGGATAAATATCTAGAAAGTTGCCAAATGTTGGGAGATTAAATATATATATACAGGTCCTTCTCAAAATATTAGCACATTGTGATAAAGTTCAATATTTTCCATAATGTAATGTTGAAAATTTAACATTCATATATTTTATGAATGTTGGGTCTTGAGTCTCTCAACGTTCTCTTCACAATATCCCACAGATTCTCTATGGGGTTCAGGTCAGGAGAGTTGGCAGGCCAATTGAGCACAGTGATACCATGGTCAGTAAACCATTTACCAGTGGTTTTGGCACTGTGAGCAGGTGCCAGGTCGTGCTGAAAATGAAATCTTCATCTCCATAAAGCTTTTCAGCAGATGGAAGCATGAAGTGCTCCAAATCTCCTGATAGCTAGCTGCATTGACCCTGCCCTTGATAAAACACAGTGGACCAACACCAGCAGCTGACACGGCACCCCAGACCATCACTGACTGTGGGTACTTGACACTGGACTTCTGGCATTTTGGCATTTCCTTCTCCCCAGTCTTCCTCCAGACTCTGGCACCTTGATTTCCGAATGACATGCAGAATTTGCTTTCATCCGAAAAAAGTACTTTGGACCACTGAGCAACAGTCCAGTGCTGCTTCTCTGTAGCCCAGGTCAGGCGCTTCTGCCGCTGTTTCTGGTTCAAAAGTGGCTTGACCTGGGGAATGCGGCACCTGTAGCCCATTTCCTGCACACACCTGTGCACGGTGGCTCTGGATGTTTCTACTCCAGACTCAGTCCACTGCTTCCGCAGGTCCCCCAAGGTCTGGAATCGGCCCTTCTCCACAATCTTCCTCAGGGTCCGGTCACCTCTTCTCGTTGTGCAGCGTTTTCTGCCACACTTTTTCCTTCCCACAGACTTCCCACTGAGGTGCCTTGATACAGCACTCTGGGAACAGCCTATTCGTTCAGAAATGTCTTTCTGTGTCTTACCCTCTTGCTTGAGGGTGTCAATAGTGGCCTTCTGGACAGCAGTCAGGTCGGCAGTCTTACCCATGATTGGGGTTTTGAGTGATGAACCAGGCTGGGAGTTTTAAAGGCCTCAGGAATCTTTTGCAGGTGTTTAGAGTTAACTCGTTGATTCAGATGATTAGGTTCATAGCTCGTTTAGAGACCCTTTTAATGACGGCGCTCTGTCAAATGTTTCAGTACGACTGGTAGCCGCACCGCTTGCAGCATTACGGCTACCGTAGTCAGGGGCGTCGCCGAAGTAATAGCGGTAAACACCTGTACTGTGCTTACTCCTAGTCCAACACCACTTGTGTGTGTATAAGGTTTGAATGTACTGTTGCAGGAATTGCCTGAACTATATGTGATTAGAAGCTCTGTGTGTGGGGTGTATGTTTCGTGTATGTGTATAGAAGATGTTGACGTTACTCCTCCGGACAGAGGTGGCGCTGTGTGCTGCCGTAGCTGAGAATCAAGAGTGAAGGAGTGACGTCGGTATTATTGTGTGTGTGGGGTGGGTAGAGACGGCGACCGGAGCAGCGGTGTATGAGTCTGTAAGCCCTGTGTTTTTACGTGCTGCAAAGTCATTAAAAGAACCCCGAATCTCGTCAACAACTCAGTGTTTTGATGCTGTTTCTTCATGTTCAACTCAGCAACGTATGAGTGAGGGAGTTAACCCCGAGGAAACTAGTAACTTCGGCCCTGGAGAAAGCGTCTCCCCTGTGTCATCAGACTACGGTCAGGGGACAGAAACAGGAAAGGTTAACAGTACTAACGTTTGATTTAGTGCATCAAACTGTTTCTTTTACGTGTTTACTGAATCAGGGAAAAGTTCCCTTTCACGTTTAACTAACGTTTGATTTCAACTTCAACTTCATAGACTCCAATGCATTCCTAACGTGCGGTTGGCTCTATTCAATATAATTCTATGTAGAGGAGACCTTACCATGAGAGTGAATGGAGTTATCAGAACGCTGGTTTGTAGTGTATTAATAAAGTTTGACTGACTGTTTTGTTGACATTCTCTTTAGCACAGCTCCATCTAGTGGATGCATAACGCAACCCCAGTCAAACGTTTGACTGCAGTAGCTTCTATTCTATGCGCCTTATAATCCGGTGCGCCCTATATATGAAAAAAGTTCTAAAATAGACCATTCATTGAAGGTGCGCCTTATAATCCGGTGCGCCTTATAGTGCGGAAAATACGGTAACTTTATCACAATATGCTAATATTTTGAGAAGGACCTGTATATATGTAGATTTTCACTCCATATTTCACTACCAGAAAGCTAAAACACATTATTCATTTAGGACAATATTTACATGACGTTTTGAAACTATTCATGGGCCTCATATTTATTCAAAAGGCATACTTCAAAATATTTAATTTGGATTTTAAGTGATACATCAACAAAACGTAGCTCATGATTGTGAAGGGGGAAAGGTAATGATATATGGCTTTCACAATAATTTACAAATTAAAATAAAAAATAAGTGCATTTGTTTCCAGTGCCCTTTACTCTGATACCCCTAAATACAATTCAGTGCAGCCATAAAAAGTCACCTTATTAGTAATAAGTCCATACTAATACGTCCAACTGTGTGTAACATAATGTTAGTATATATACATCTGTTCTGTGAAGGACTCAAGAGGTTTGTTAGAGAACATTAGAGAAGAGCTTCACAGAGTCCAAGGGACACAGCAGACAGTTCAGTGGACTGTTAAGACTAGAAAGAGCTGTAAAAGAGGATCAGGAGGGCATTTGTCAGAGGAGCAATCAAGAGGCAAATGGTAACTTTGGAAGAACTGCAGAGATGGGAAAGTCTGTTGTCAGAATTGTCATGCACTCATGCAAATCCGGTCTAAATGGAAGAGTGGCAAGAAGAAGTCCATTGTTGATGGAAAGTTCTCCACAAGCAATATAGGGCACACTACAAACATGTGGAAGAAGGTACTCTGGTCAGATAAGACCAAAACTAGCTGTGGGGACAGCAGGCTGGAGTTGAAAACAGAAAATCGTTTGCAGTCTCAAAGTCTTGAGATTGGGGCTCAATGATGGCTGTGTAGAAGTGCACCATCATAGTCTTTGGCAGGTTGAATTTCTTCAGCTGCCGCAGGAAGAACATCCTCTGCTGGGCTTTCTTGATGAGGGAGCTGATGTTTGGCTCCCACTTGAGATCCTGGGAGATGATGGTTCCCAGGAAGCGGAAAGATTCCACAGTGTCAATTGTGGAGTCACAGAGGGTGATGGGGGCAGGTGGGGCTGGGTTCTGCCTGAAGTTCACAACCATCTCCACTGTCTTCAGAGCGTTGAGCTCAAGGCTGTTCTGGCTGCACCAGTCCAACAGATGGTCCACTTCCCATCTGTACGCGGACTCGTCACCATCAGAGATGAGTCCGATCAGGGTGGTGTCGTCCGCAAACTTCAGAAGCTTGACAGACTGGTGACTGGAGGTGCAGCTGTTGGTGTACAGGGAGAAGAGCAGAAGGAGAGAGAACACAGCCTTGGGGGGAACCGGTGCTGATGGTCAGGGAGTCAGAGACGTGCTTCCCCAGCCTCACGCGCTGCTTCCTGTCAGACAGGAAGTCAGTGATCCACTGCAGGTGGAGTCGGCACACTCAGCTGGGAGAGCTTCTCCTGGAGCAGAGCTGGGACGATGGTGTTGAGGCAGAGCTGAAATCCACAAACAGGATCCTGGCATTGGTTCCTGTGGAGTCCAGGTGCCGGAGGATGAAGTGAAGGGCTAGGTTGACTGCATCATCTACAGACCTGTTGGCTCTGTAGGCAAACTGCAGGGGTCCAGGAGGGGGTCGGTGATGTCTTTTAGGTGTGAGAGCAAAGGCGCTCAAAGGACTTCATCACCACAGAGGTCAGGGCGACGGGTCTGAAGTCATTAAGCCCTGTGGTCCTTGGCTTCTTGGGAACAGGGACGATGGTGGAGGACTTGAAGCAGGCTGGCACATGACATGTCTCCAGTGAGGTGTTAAAAATGTCTGTGAAGACTGGAGACAGCTGATCAGCGCAGTGCTTCAGGCTGGCTGGTGAGACAGAATCCGGACCAGCAGCTTTCCGGGGGTTCTGTCTCTGAAGAGTTTGTTGACGTCCCTCTCCTGGATGGAAAGAGCCGTCCTCGGCGTGGGTAGGGGGCTGGTGGGGGTTGGAGGTGCAAGGCCCCTCTTGAGGTTGGGAGGTGGGGGTGGTGGATTGTGGCTGCAGCTGTTGGGGGGCGTCGTGGGAGATGGTTGCAGGACATAAAATCCTAATAAAATACATTAAGGTTTGCGGTTGTAAAGTGATGTGAAAATGTTTTTAAAATTAGTAAGATTAAAAGTGCAAAACTCTGTAGGTAGTGGTTTTTGCTGGAAAGAAACCTGAAGCATGAGAATAATATCTTGTTATCATATTTACTGCATGACATCACAGGCTGCAGGAAAACGTAAAATATACCTTTGAAGCTCTGTGAAACAGCTGCAGCATTTATCTCTTTTCTTCACAGTCATGATGCCTCAGAAAAATCAGTTCATCAAACTTCCTGTCACATCTCCCCCCTACAGCATGTTGACGTCTGTGTGACATCCGCCTCATAATTGTTATATTTCATTCTGCCTCATTAATCTTCACACTGCACACCCCCGAGTGCTTTTAAACGTCTCAACAGGGTATGCCTTCATACTGGAAATTGAGGTTTTGCACTGCTGCGGGTGTTGCACAGGAGAAAGACATCCTGGCTGTTCTTTCTTTAAATGACAAACGAGGAGGCATTTTACTGCCTATATACAGCTTTATATCCTCATATTAAAATCCAATCAGTGATCAACAGCTTTATCCTATGGGGATGTGGCTGTTATGGCAAAATACAAAAAATAGGACACGGCAGCTAAACAACCTGATTCATATTTCAACTGTTTGTTGTCCACATGGCAGCCAGCATAAAGAACGTCCCTCATGTGATCACTGATGACACATTTTCTTTAACTTCATTTACAAAGTGCATGAAAGAAGAAAGCAAACACAGAATATTCCCAGCAGACACCAATACTGAAAATGTTTAAAATGCAGAGCAAAAAAGAACAAACTGAATAAAACTGAAGAAGCAGTATACATTAAAGGCGTATAGCCTTCATAAAATTACTCTGATTTAACACAGGGACACTGGATTATTGCAAACAAGGAGGAATTTCTGTCACATTTTTTGTTTGAAGGACCTAAAAGCAGGACAAACAGAAACAAACTTTATTTAAAGAGCAAACAAAAAATGTCAAAATCAATCCATGTCAAACCAGAACCACCAAGAAACAGACAAAAAAAAAAGACAGAAGGAGAAATGGAAAAACAACAGTGGGAAACTAACTACCGTTTGGCTGAAAACATGTTGTAATTACCACCAGTCCATTTCATCCTGACCCATAATCTGTGCATTCTTGATAAACTGTTTACTGTTGTACTGTAGCCATTTATTGTGACAAGGACATGGATTCTTCTTTTCATCAATTAATCCATAAAATGAATCCATATGAATATCATTGAAATGTTATTCTGATATTGTTGAAATCTGTGCTCCCTATATGTTTTTTCTCCTTTATTTACAGTAATGTTTTGTTACTCCTGCATCTACTGAAATACCACTAGAAACCTAATATGCTAACAACTGAGTTAAAAATGTTCAACACAAATTCAAATATTCCTGTTTGGTAGCCCTTTCTCCTGGAACAGATCCTAGCCCAGCTCTCTGCAGGAACAAGCATCTCAGCTAACGAATGCTGCTGCTTACTGAGCAGAGCTGAGGATGAGCATCCATCACGAAGGTCAGAGGCTCTGACAACCGGAGCACTTTAAAGGTTTGGAGTATTTCAGAGCAGAACGCTGTTATCATGACGACTGAGCAGCACAGATCAACCGATGCAGGTCAGAACATTGAGTTCACACTGGGTCTGTTTCCTTTTTTAAATTGCTCTCTGTGCTTCAACTGCAATGTTATTAATCCAACTTCACCACTTTTAAAAGCTTTGTAAGAGCAAATAAAATGGACTGGATGGTTAAAAAAGAACCAAACTGAAGCGAAACTGATCAATACGATTTGTTGACATTTAAACATGGAGACAACCAGAAGAGAGAGTGTTTGTGACTCGCTTACATGAATAATTCAGGTAAAATAAAGAAACCATAAATGTGTGGCAGTAAACAGCTAGAGGAAACTCCAGAAACCTGTGACAGAACGATGTGCTTACCCAGCTCTGTAAAGTGCTTTCTGCATTTTTCATGTTACAATCAAAACCTTCAATGTAATGGGGTAATATTTAATAAGCATTGGCTTCTTCCTGCTCATTTTGTAACCGAATATGATGGTTTTCATTTAGGTTTTGATTATATTTCTATTTTTATAAATGTTCTATTTCTGCTGACATTTGTTGTTTACATGTTCAAAATAAAGATTTCATTCATTTCCTCATTCATTTTATCTGGATTTCACATGAATGACAAACACAACATAGGTGTGAAGTGGAAAGAAAAACAGGATTTTCAAAACCTGAGTCAAACTCAATTAGATTTAGGTCTGAACACTGACTGGACCATTCTGACACTTGAAAATGCTTTGATCAAAATTATTATTTTGTTGCTCTTGTTAGATGATTGTTCTGCTGGAACATGAACCTTTACAGCCTCCAACAGATTGTCTTCTTGCACTGCCATGTATTTAGCTCCATCCATCTACCCATCAACTCTGACCAGCTTCCCTGTTTCTGATGGCACATCTCCACAGCATGATGCTGCCACCACCATGTTTCACAGAGGGGATGGTGTGTTTATAGCAAATGTTATTAAAATAAGTATTTTGCACGTTTTTTGTAGTTATTCCCTGCACCCTACATTTAATTCAATTCAATTCAGTTTTATTTATATAGCGCCAATTCACAACACGTCGTCTCAAGGCACTTCACAACAGTCAGGTTCATACATTCCAATTAATCCTAACCATTGAACAGTTCAGTCAGATTCAGTTATTTATTCAAATTGGATAAAAAGATTTTCTGTCTAAGGAAACCCAGCAGATTGCATCCAGTCAGTGACTTGCAGCATTCCCTCCTCCCAGATGAGCATGTAGAGACAGTGGACAGTCACTGGCGTTGACTTTGCAGCAATCCCTCATACTGAGCATGCATGTAGCGACAGTGGAGAGGAAAAACTCCCTTTTAACAGGAAAAAACCTCCAGCAGAACCAGGCTCAGTGTGAGCGGCCATCTGCCACGACCGACTGGGGGTTTGAGAGAAAGAACAGAGCAGAGACACAAAGAGAACAAAGAAGCACTGATCCAGGAGTCCTTTCTATGGGAAGGAAAAGTAAATGTTAATGGATGTAGCTCCTTTAGTCGTTTCACCTAGAAAGAAAGAACAGATCAACTCTGAGCCAGTTTTTAAGGTTAGAGTCTGAAAGAGAGAACATAGAGTTAGTTACAGTAAAAGCTCAGTCAATCGCCATGTCTAGGAGAGAGAAAGGGTTAAACACTAAAAGACAGGGCTATGTGGATCATCACATGGCATTAAAGCTAGTAACTATAGTTTTCTTACATTTTAAGGTCAAATGGTTTCTTTAATAAGTTAGAAAAATGCCCAGAACATGTGCTGTAAAAATGTCTTAATATTTACAAAAGTTTCTAATTGATTGCTTCCTGACAGACCGACAGCAGCAGGTGAGACTGGGGAGCATCTTCTCCCGATCCAGATCAATAAGTACTGGTGCCCCCCAGGGGTGTGTTCTATCCCCACTCCTCTTCTCTATGTACACAAATGACTGCACCTCATCGGACTCGTCCGTGAAACTCCTGAAGTTTGCAGATGACACCACTGTCATTGGACTGATCCAGGACGGTGTTGAGTCTGCATACAGACAGCAGGTGGATCGGCTGGTCCACTGGTGCGGTCAGAACTACCTTGAACTGAACCCACTCAAGACTGTGGAAATGGTGGTGGACCTTCGGAGAACACCACCCCCATACACCCCTCTCACCATCCTCAACAACACTGTATCGGCCGTGGACCACTTCAGGTTCTTAGGAACCACCATCTCTGAGGACCTGAGATGGTCTTCACACATAGACACTGTTCGAAAGAAGGCCCAGCAGAGACTGTACTTCCTGAGGCAACTCAAGATGTTCAACCTTCCACAGGAGCTGCTGGTCATCTTCTACACTGCCATCATTCAGTCTGTCCTGTCTTCATCCATCTCAGTGTGGTTTGGCTCATCCACAAAACAGGACAGGTCCAAACTACAACGAATAATCAGGACTGCAGAGAGAATAATCAGAGCTGACCTTCCCTCCATCCAGGACTTATACAGGTCTAGGGTCAAGAAAAGAGCTGCCAAAATCTCTGCCGACCCCACACACCCTGCACATAAACTGTTCAGAGCTTTACCTTCAGGCCGCCGCTACAGAGCACTGTTTACTAAAACCAGCCGCCACAGAGACAGTTTCTTCCCCCAGGCTGTTTCTCTGATGAACATTCAATAGAGTACAGAACAACAGCATACAGATGTTGCAAATGCACCTTTTCTATTAGATATGTGTATATTGTACATTGTAAATTGTAAATTTGTATATTCTGTAATGCAGAATATTGCATTGTACATTGTATATTGTACATTGTAAATTTTAAATTGTAAATTTGTATATTCTGTAATGCAAAAACAGAACAAAAGAGCAAAGTGTACCGGAGGCAAATTCCTTGTTTGTATGTACAAACTTGGCAATAAAGCTGATTGTGATTGTGATTGCACCAGTCTTGAATTGCAGCTTCCTCAGGAGTGACATGCTCACTAGATTTTAATTGTAGCCTTTTCACTAAGGAGGTCACAAAAGAACCCAGAACAAAACCTAAAGGCCTCAGTTGAAAGGTGAAAACCACAATTGACCAAAAAACATCTGGATGATCCTCGATACCTTCAGGAAAATAAATTCTGTGGGCTGATGAGACTAAAGAGGAAGTTTACATCATGACTCACTGCCAGTTTTCTCAGTCGCTGCTGCCACCAAGGATGGCACAACATATTATTAGTTTTACTTCACGTACGCATAGAGCCAACTTGGTTTGAAACTGACTTCCCCTTAAATAAAATCATCATTTCAAATCATAGTTTTGTATTTAAAGATGTTATCTCTGTCCGATGATCTGGAACATTTAAGTGGGACAAAAATGTAAAAACAGAAGATATCTATCGGGGTTGAATATTCTTTCACAGAACTGCTTCTAGGGTGCCCTTTACTTCATCCTCTATCTTCCTCCAAACCTATTCTCTCCCTCTTCAGCGGTAAATATGAACAAAACATGAAAATGTATATTTCGTGGAAATCATTTAAAAACTGATTATTTCAAATGTGGGAAATGTTTTGTTTCTTAGCCTCAAACATGATTTGCTTTTAAAGCATAACGTTGTCTTCTTATTGCCTGCTGTGAGAAACAGAGTGCCATTGATCTTGTTGTCAGGTTTTAACAATAAAGCATTGAAGATGTTTCCAGAAAACCTCATACTATCAAAAGGCTGCGTGTCTGAAATTTGTAACAATCAAATTAGATTCCTCCTTTATTACTTCTCCCTTATGCTTTCATCCTGTTGAATCTATGAACAGATATGAACATCCATTTATTTAGACATGTCTCTGCCAGTAAGTAACTTCTGAGAGCAGCACCTCTGCTGATGGTTTCACACATCAACTGTTCTCTCTCTGGCTCAAAGGACAAAACAGCACCTGTCCTGATCATTGAAAAAAAAAAGATGAAAAATGAGAAAAAGTTGAAACAGTCCAAAACAATGTGCAGGGTGAATTTATTTGGATCATGTAACTGCTACATAAATGTATTTTGTAAATTTGATGCTAACAGAATGAGCTTATTAACTTTATGTATAAGTAAAAGGACATAATGACTACTTTCATTCTCTCTGCTACATTCTCATACTACTCTCCAATGTTGCATTATTTGCTGTTATTTCAGTTTTTAACTTCATGATCTCTCACTATTTTTTCTCTTCCTAGAATCTACACTTGGCCTGGCTCTGTATTTAGCTGTGGCACTTTCCTAGAGGGGGACATCGGCTGAGCAGGGTTAGGGTTAGGGCTGAGCAGCTGCAAACAACTTTATGATCTCCTTCCAAAGATGATCCACTTGGGTCTTTCAATGTTTAACCCTGTCTCTCCTAGACATAGCTACTGGCTGAGCTTCTACTGTGACTAACTGTGTGTGCTCTCTTTCATTCTCTAGACTTGAAAACTGGCTCAGAGTTCATCGGCTTAGCTGTCTTTCTCTCCTAGATGAAGCCACTAAAGGAGCTATAACCATTTATGTTTTACTTTTCTCTCCCATAGAAAGTACTCCTGGATCAGTGCTTCTGTGTTTCGTTTGTGTCTCTGCTCTGTTCTCGCAAACCCCGAGTCGGTCATGGCAGATGGCCGCTCACACCGAGCCTGGTTCTGGTTCTACTGGAGGTTTCTTCCTGTTCAGGGGGAGTTTTCCTCTCCACTGTCGCTACATGTATGCTCAGTATGAGGGATTGCTACAAAGTCAATGCCAGTGACTGTCCACTGTCTCTACATGCTTATCCAGGAGGAGTGAATCCTGCAAGTCACTGACTCGATGCAATCTGTTGGGTTTCCTTGGACAGAAAATGTTTTAATCAATTTGAATAATAAACTGAATCTGACTGTCCTGTTTGATAGTTAGGATTAATTGGAATGTATGAACCTGACTTGAAATCTGTATAATTTGATTGAATTGACTTTGTAAAGTGCCTTGAGACAACATGTGTTGGGAATTTGCGCAATATAAATAAACTGAATTGAAGTAAAATGGAAAAATAAATGTCCTGAAATACTGATTTTATGTTCTGTTGACTCCTGCAGAGTTACACCTTGTTCCAACCTCATAACAAAGGCACCCAATCAAAAAATGTGTAAAACTGCAGGCTTCAATTAGCAGACTGCTGATGATAATGCTCTAAAAGCCACTCATCATACACACAAGAGTGATGTTAAGCATTTAAGGGTTTTATTTAAACATTTATTTTCCCACAGCTTTTCCAGTTTGGCTTGATTTTGTTAAAGATGCAGTGACAGTGTGCAGACTGCTACGTTTGAAGCTGCAAACATCTGGTCCTTATTGTCCGGGGGTGAATCCACACAAACATCATACGTCCTTTACCATTTAATAGTTCAGATGTTTCAATAAAGACCTGATAGTGCATGGTGTGTGTAGCTCAGTGTCAAATGTAGAGTACACATTTCCACATTTATGAGCTTCTTGTCTACATCTAAAGGCTGTGCTGGGAACCTGATAATGATGTGAAAATGATTAATGTACAGAATGAGTGATAAATAGATCCACATGTACGGTATGTAGTAACATGGAGGAAAAATCAAAGCATGCTCAGACTGGTGCAGAAACCATTATCTTTAACGACAATTACTTTTTATTCACTATTAGAAAAGATCTATCTGTATATATACTGTATATCAAGTTTTTCAAATTCATACACAATGAAGCTGAGTGGAAAAATATTAAAACACTTTTTACAGCTAGAGGTGATTTCCTTAGTGGACGCTTCTTAAAAGCCATGTTTGCGGCAAGAAACCAACCAGTTTAGATCAACTCTACCAATTCTGCCAAAATGATTGGTCCAATATCAAGCCAGAATCATGCCAAAAGCTTGTACATGACTGCAGAAAGCATCCTGTCAAGTATGTCAATATTTGAGCCTCTATGTATGTTTTGATGCCAAGTGGTTTGAAAATTTTATTTTCTTCTAATTCCTCTCGGAATATAACAGCTCAAATAAATCGTCAAATTGTCCAAATGAAAGGCATTTACTCCAATGATGAGTGGATAACATTTCACCATGCCCTTGACTGTCTCTGCAAACAAATAATATGGTGTTTATTTAAAAAGATTTGAAATTTTGCAGATTTTACAGACTTGGTTTGGCAGAAATCTTTAGTGTAGTATTAGCAATTGAGAAATTTGAGACAAAAGAAAAGAAATCAGTATAACCAAAGCTCATGAAAATTAATGTTCTGTTTTAAACAAATATTTCTTTTCTGAGGAATATCCTTGGTAAAAACCACATTTTGCCAGAAAAACCTGCTTCACTGGGCCTCCTTGTGTGAACAGATTTCATGTCTGTGTGGGAAGAGCTCATCAACACACGGAAAGCTATAGTTGTACACAGATTTTGAGTTGTTTGTGCAGTTTGTGAGTGGGCTCATTTATACAGATCACAGGTGTCCCTGAGCCTGTTCCTGCCAATATTAAAACAGAATCAAGAGCACTTGCATGAATTGGGGACTCGTGCCTCGATATATGCATGGATGCATTTTTCAAAGCGACGTCACTGAAGCTTTGGTGGACTTCTTTTTAAGCTGACAGGGGGCCATACCCCATGAAGGGGCTTTTGGAGGTTTTAAGAGCGGTTAAGAAGAGGGGGTCGGTGAGTCAGTCGAACTTAATAAACAGGGGGACTTCACACTCAGTCTGGTTGACCTTGAATGAAAGGCAGGTGCCAGTTTTAGTTGCAGATAGAAATACTTCTTTTTTCCCTGTGTTGGGACCCAGCCTTGGATTTCAACATTAAACTCCGATACGGACTTTTCTGGCATTTTCAAAATAAATTGCATTTAACTGACTTCCAGCAACTGAGGAAAGGGGGGTAGCAGCAGACTTCCCATGATGCCTCTGTCTGAATAAGAGCACCCTCTCTCCAACAAGCCGACCTCTTCCACACCGGTGTTCATCGGGATAGAAGGGGGACAAAGCGTGCTAATGTCTTTTGCTGGCAAAAAGACATAAACTCTTCAAACTGGATCCAAGAGTGTCATAAGATCACCCGATCATGAGTGAAGCACTGTTTGTGTACCCGGTGATTTCATTCATAAAGAAGGGAAATTAAGGTATAAGCATTTCTTACTTTCTCTCCGAGGCCTGCCGAAACTGTGTCGCAGAGAAATCCCCAGTAGAGAAGCTGTTTCTACAAGCTGAGTCTGAAGGAAGGACAACGGCCCGCATCATCATTGTGTTAACCCGTGTGGTCAGCGGACAGGACGGGCAGCCCAGCTACAGCTCCGGAGCTAACCCTTTTTGTTCACAGAGCGAACGCACCTTCAACCCCCTTCAAGATAATCCTTGGTTCTCAAACATAAACATTGCATGGTAATGTTGCATCACTCTTTTGATCATGATTTCCAATCACCTTTAATCAACTTGTTTATATTGTACATAGCCCATTAGTCTTCCTTAATCTTTAATTCTGCTTGGTAGTTTAGTTGAATTGTTTTAGCATAGTAAAGAGGTTGTTAATTGAAATATGTTTGACTTTGAGTTGACTTATTATTATTAACAAATTCTTGTATTTTAAGAAAGTGTGAATTCATTCCATGTGTGTGCAGAGGTTTGCTGTTCAATAATGTCAGAGCTTGGCTCACATCTTTCTATTTTGTCCTAATACCATCGCCTTACTGGGCTGGTATTCACAAGACAACCTTTAACAGACCGAAATATTATTTGATAAAATATTAAAATATTAATTAATTAATATTAAATATTAAATAATATTCTCAGATTAATAATCACAACATCTGTAAGATTGCCAGAATACATATTAAAATTCCTTTGATGAATGAAAAACATCATACATCCTCATGTACATGTCTGTAGTATGTGGATCATTGTGTGTTGTCTCTTTTCAAACAAATACATCATAAATGAAATTTTTACTTTTTGAATGGATGAATCTGGTTTTTGGGGGTAATGTTAAAGTCAGTCTCAATTCACACTCCTCTGACTTAAGATTCTGTGATGCTGGAGAGTTGTATATGTCTGTCCATCTTGTGTTTAGCACACACCTGGATATGCCAGACTAGGACACTGCCATATCCAGTTCTGTTAGAGGGGTGGGCACACTCCCTGATAATAAGCTAATCAAATGAATCTGATTAGCAGCACCTTTTGCTGCTGCTTTCCTACAAAAATCCTATGAAGGTATCAGGGGTGTGCTTATTTCTTCTCATGACTGAACATTTTTCTACCGCAGAGCTATACATTTACACAATGTCATTCCAACATGTAGGTATTGTCCGAATGTCATCTAAAGTGTTGTTTACATCCCTTCCTTTTTTTACTACAGTGTCTTCGTGGCATAATCGTGTCACTGCTCAGGTCTCTGTATCACACTCATTTTTACTATGCCGATAATTGCTTTGCTGTGTGAATTTGAAGTGCAAAACAACATTCTGCCTTTCTCACTGTTAAGGCAGATTCGCCATCTGAGCAGCAATCAGTATAACATCTTCGTGAAATCGGCATTTGTTTAAAATAATCAGAAAGAGAATAATAAACAGCTTGCATGGGAGATGCTGTATTCATGTTTTTAACACCCTTCATTAGAAAGCCAGATTGTGCAATTTACCAGCTTTATGCTCTTCTTATAACACAATACTGACTGAATTAGATCATGGTTGGTGCTGATCTGTGTGTTTATGTGTGTGTGTGTGTGTGTGTGTGTGTGTGTGTGTGTGTGCGCATCATATCAAGCATTATTCACTCAATACTGCACCCAGAGATGATGGCACCACTCAACATTAAAGGGCATACCCATCACAGTTTAAATCCAAGATCACACACTGAATAAAATGACTATCATTCCACAAAATGTCAGAAGTTCTACAAAACAGTGAAAATAATAAATTCAGTGTTTTAAATTTAAAGTGGAGCTAATGTGCTGCTGTTCGGTTCCTCTGAACTGAACCAAACAAACTATGTCGGCTGGTACTCACTGCTCAGAACAACCCAATCGGAACAAATCATTATGAAGTTCTCAGAGAAATGATTACAGTCCTCGTGTCTAAATAAACCATAGCAAACTGACGAGGAGCAAAATCAGTTCCTTCAGGTGCATCAGCTCCTGCAGGGATGTCAGGGCTATAAGACACCAAGCTGTCTTCATTACCCACGTCAGGTGAAGGTAAAAGATTTAGGCCAAAATTCTAATATAAGCCTAAAACAATTAAAAAAAGAAATTACACAAATTAGTCTCAAACAAACGTTACTTTACCCCTTAAAGACAACTAAATAAGGATGTTGTCGTGATTGGCAGTGGAGAAGGACAAAGGTGGCAGTAGGACATCAGCAGGCGTACGGTGGATGGATACATTTAATAAACAAACTAAACTTATAGGACACGAAGGCAAACTCAGGAACCAGGGCTGATAATAGGACAACAGGCGAACAGGATAACAGAAGTATAAACAGCTGGATAAACAGACAATCCGACAATGTGGGAGCAGCGCAAAGAAAGCAAGAACCAAAAGACAAAACAACCCGAGCAGAGGGTGCTCAGCAGGACGGCAAGAACCAAAACAGAAAAAAACAAAGTTCTGGCAGATGGCCGGGAGGTTGTCTCGAGGGGACAAAGAGTTCAGGAGGCCAGAGGTGTAGGGGCCTTGGCAATTGGCAATGGCGGTGATGAGGAAAACCAGGAGGCCGGCTGAGGAGTGGTCAAAGAGGTCTGTGGAGGATGAGAAGGTGCTGCAGAGGTCAACGGTAGCTGAGAAGGTGCCGTGGAAGTAAACCAAGTGTAGAGGAGTAGAAGATGGAGACTCGAACCCAAGAATGAGCCCAGGAGACTCAAACCCATGGAGGAGCCCAGATGATCTGTGGTGGAGCTGCTGTCGTGGGTCTGGAGACGGAGGCAGTTCGACCTCAAACCCCTCAGGAACTGGAGGCGTATTCACACATATAAATGTGAAATGACTTGCAATAATTGTATTGAACCTTGACTATACCTGAACAAAGAGACATTTTGCTATTAAAATAATTTTCTGCATTTTTTCAATGTAAATCCAACGTGCTCAGAAGTCTAAATTTACTCGCCATGGGCAAAAATAAAACATCCACTTCTTTTAATCATTAATAAGTGATGCTAAAGGTTGGACAAGGTTTTTAAGCTGACAAGGTTGAAGGAATTGAAAAGGCTACTTAATTATGTTTGTAATCGTACTCGTCATCTTCCACTTATCTGGGACCGGATCACAAGGCAGCAGTTTAAGCAGAGACACCCAGATTGGCCTCCCCCACACCTCCTCCAGCTCCTCTGGGGGAAGCCTGAGGCATTCCCAGGCCAGTCGAGAGACATAGTACCTCCAGTGTGTCCTGGCCCGTCCCATGGGCCTACTCCTGGTGGGATGTGCCTGGAACACCTCCTGAGGGAGGCGTCCAGGAGGCAACCAAAACAGATGCTTGAGCCACCTCAGCTGACTCCTCTCTATATGAAGCAGTGGCTCTACTCCAAGCTCCTCTTGGATGGCTAAGCTCCTCACCGTATCTCTAAGGGAGTGCCCCGATACCCAGTGAAGTAAACTCATTTCAGCCGCTTGTACTCGGGATCTTGTTGTTCTGGTCATGCCCATAGGTGAGGCTAGGATCATAGACCGACCGGTAAATTGATCATAAACCGACCGGTAAATTTCGAGTTAGCTCTCTCTTCAACACAACGGACATTACTGTGGCAGCTGCATGGAACTGTCTGTCGATCTCCCGGTCCATACTCCCCTCACTCGTGAAAAAGACCCCAAGATACTCCCTCACTTGTGGCAGGAACTCCCCTGCAACCTGGAGCGGGGAAGACTCTCTTTTCTGGTCGAGATCCATGGCCTCAGACTTGAAGGAGCTGATCCTCATCCCCGCCACTGCGAACTGCCCCAGTGCATGCTATTGGTCTTGGCTAGAGGGGGCCAGCAGGACCACATCATCTGTGAAAAGGAGAGACGAAATCCACTGCTCCCCAAACCAGACCCCCTCCAGCCCTGGGCTGCACCAAGAAATCCTGTCTATGAACATTATGAACAGGATGAGTGATAAAGGGCAGCCCTGTTGAAGTCTAACATCCATTGGGAGCAGGTCCGAGTTAATGCCGGCCATGCAAACCAAACTCCTGCTCCGCTTGTACAGAAACCAGATGGTCCCTAATAAAGGGCCCCTGACTCACTACTCCTGGAGTGTCCCCCATAGGGCACCACAAGGGACACGGTCAAATGCCTTCTCTAGGTCCACAAAACACATGTAGACGGGTTGTGCAAACTCCCAAGAACCCCCGAGCACCATGTAGAGGGAATAGAGTTGGTCCAGTGATCAGTAGCCAGGACAAAAACCACACTGCTCCTTCTGAAGCTGAGGTTCAACTATAATAATGTCCCTGGTCAAGGAAGCAGCTCCCCACCCCCACTGTAAACTGTGCTGGTGAAGCACTGCTCTCCTGAGGCACCGCATGGTTTGCCAGAATTGCTTTGAGGCTGACCGATAGTCCTTCTCCATGCCCTCTCACATCTCCTCCCAGTCCCAGGTTTTTGCCTCTGCTACCACCCAGGCTGCAGCAAGCTTGGCCTCATGGTACCCTTCAATTGCCTCAGAAGTCCAACAAGCCGAACAGAACCAATAGGACTCTTTCTGCAGCTTGACTGCATCCCTTACTGCTGGTGTCCAGCACCCTGACAGGGACAACAAGAAGGCCGGGTACTCCGCACTACTGTGCGGCCCATAGGCTGAAACAACAGTCAGAGACCGCTTCCCAACCCGAAGTTGCAGGGATGCGACTCTCTCATCCACCGGGGTAAAATCCAACACGAGACGATTGAGCTTTGGGTCGAGAAGCAAACCCACCCCAGCCCAAAGGCCACTCCAGAGTAGAAGAGAAGTCAAATCAAATTTATTTATATAGCACTTTTCTGCAAAAAGGCATTCAAAGTGCTGTACATGAAGAAAAACATTACAATGATACAGAAAATCAAACACAGAAAAACAAATCAAATGACTAATAATCCTTAGGAGTTTACTGGTAAGAGCTGGTTCTAATCCAATCTTTCTAATAGAGGTAATTAGCTCATTAAGTCCTCTGTGGCCAGGAATTCATCCTGTGCTATAAGAAAAATGATAATATTAATCCTTGAGGTCGCTGGTATGAGGCAGTTGTGGTCCCATCATTCAAATAGTAACAGTAATGGGCACTCCCTGAAGTCTAAGTAGAGTAGCTTGGTCACTGGTAGGTCCAAACCTTTTCAACCTCTCTCAAGGAGCTGGGTTCCAGAGCCCTTGCTGTGCATACAGGTGAGCTTGGGCTCCTTCCCCCCCCCAGCGAGGTGACATTGCATGTCCCTAGAGCCAGTTAAAGCATCTGGGAATCGTGTTGGCGAGGTCTCCACCTTCGACCGCTGCCCGATCTTCTTTGCACCGGTCCCTCATGGTTGCCCCTGCAGTTGGTGGGTCTACAGGCGGATGGCCTCGTGTCTCTCGTGCAGGCTTGGCCTGGCCGGGTCACTTGAGAAGTAACCCTGCCACCAGGAGCTCGCCAACAAGTCCTGACCCTATGCCTGGCTTCAAGGTGGGGCCCCAACTCTGCCGTACCAGGTGACGTCACATAATTATGTTTATGTATAAAAGTTCTAAACAGTCTAACAAAAGCATATCAGTCTCATCTCTGATCAAAAATTTTCTCAATCAGCGAGCTCTAAGTGCAGCTTTTACAAAAAGGAATTAAATTTGTATATTATAATGTGTTTATTTTGAGAATTGCAGTATTGACAATTGGGATTTCAGCTTCAATCGAAAGTATTTATTGATTCCAATTTAAATAATTTTGAACTGGATGCCCACACTAGAGCTATTTACTAATAGAATCGATGACAGACCTTGTAGTAATGACACTATTTCATTTAAATAATTAACTAAATAACCAAAGCCAACATGAAACTATCAACTTTTTTGCATCTTTGTTTATATTAATTTCAACTGATCAAAACATTGTTAAAAAATAAACATTGTGTGAGATGCTGTCGATTGAATGTTTTAGACATTATCTTTCAGTCCTCTGAGTTGCCGAGTTTCGCTCTACTCCATTCTTTTCCACTTTTCTTCCATTTGGGTCTTCGACAGTTTTATTAGAGATGTCACTCTTTCCATCATACAGGTTCCTTCAACAATTTGAGCCCATTTGTTCAACGTTTGTGGAACTGCTTGTTTCCATTTATTCTGCTTTTGCTTTCTTGCATGCCACTCTTTTCTACACATATTCATCTAAATGATTATCAAGCTATTTATCAAAGACGCTGAAAGGTAAATTATATCCAAGTAATTTTTTATGTGTTCCCAAAAAGATTTTATGTTTTGACATGTCCAGGATGGTTGGCATTAATCAGTCCACATTTTCTACAAGATGGAAGTCTCTGGTTACAGTAATTTTGAGCATGATAAAAATATGAACTAATGAGATTTTCCTCCACTTTTGTGAGATTTAAACACAACGTTTTACTGCATAATTTGGAGCTCTAAATATCTTTTCTGTTACGGTTTGTGAGATATAGGACCCCAGAATGCAGACCAGAAGGCAGCATGACGGTAAGTGCAAAAGATTTAATAACAAAAAAACTCACTCACTACAGCAGGCAGGAACAAAACAAACAGGCAGGCAAGACAGGCATGACATGATCAAAAAAACAAGACTTGAGCATGAAAACTAGACATGAGAAATGTTTCCGCGACGACTAACTGAACAGGTGTGTATATATGGACTGAAAACCAGGTGGAGCAAGGAGACAGATTAACTTGGACAGGTGAACCGAATAAACTTAATTGACAGAGAACAAAATGTGGCTGCGGCAAAAACAGAGACTCTAATATACAAACAAAACCAAACTTGACAAAACATGAACAAGACGACAAAACTAAAGCATGACCAGGAAAATAACAGAAGCATGATTCAAAATCTAAGAAGAATAATAACAAAAGAACGAGTCAAAACCATAACTGTGAAAAACAAGAAAAAACCAGAAACCAAAAACCAAACAACCCCAAATCATAACACTTTTCTATCTGGGGGAAAGTTTTCAAAATAGAAAAAAGTAGGATTCACCTCAGTTATGACGTCAAGGTAAGCCAACTTTAGTTCATGAGCTTGGCCACCACTGAACCACCACAATAAAACTGATAAGGGGATCCATTGCTTTGGTGTTCGATATTTTAGTTTCCTTGTGGATCTGTTCCTTCCCATTTATGTTCTTTGAGTTAGTTTCTTTGTTTACTTACATGTTTTGTTATTCCCCTGAAGTCCTTGCTCATCTGTGTTAATCAACATTACTTCATCAGTTACCTTGCATTCCTGGTCACCAGCTGTCTCATATTCCTCCTGATGAGTTCCCCTGGTTGGTCCATTCTCCAACCTACCTCAGTATTTATACTTTCTGGTTTCATAGTTCTCCACCAGTTCCTACTGATAACTACCCTGCTACCTGCCTGTGTTCCATGCCCTGCTGTTTGTACGTTTTTGGATGCTTTTGAATGAAACATCACAGTAATAACTTTATAATCAGGTCCGGACCAACACACCACAGAAGAAGTCTGGACAGTGTTGGCTACATCACATTAGATAGCCATTAAGAACAAATAGGTTCCACAATTTTTCAGGGAGAGACCGTTCCAAAACACCAGATAGTATATTTTAAGTTCTAATGCAAACAAGCACTAAAAAGATAAAATACAAGTCCCACATTGAACCACTCAAAGTGTGTATAACTGATCATGAATCAATTTTAGGTCAATTCAATAGTTCTAAACTTGCAGCTTCAGGATCATAAACATTGCATGATTTTGCACATTTTGCACAACCATCATCACCATCGATGGAAAAATACTCAGAACACTGGAAAAGTGCAAGAAAAAGGACGTCTTAGTTGGAGCCATTTTTCAGCAACTCTAGATTCAAAACTCTTCAAGTCAAACAACTATATGAACTGTAGGTAGAAGTTATTTGGATGTGTCACCACAATGCAAAGGTCTGGAGGAACCTCCAAACTGTTCCACTTAGATTAAAGGAAGCCATCTGGTGATGTTGATCCAGCAACAACAGCAGATGACATGGCTTCCCATTTAATCACTGACAGTGAAATCTTCACAGTCCCCCTCCAGCAGCTTAGATTCTGTGCCTCTCCTTTCGTCCTCCAGACTCTTGGAGATCTTGATTCCCAAATAAAATGCAAAACATACTTTCATCTGAAAAGAGAATATTGAAGCACCAGTCGATTACTTTTCCTCCATAGCCATGGAAAGACGTTTCTGACGCTGTCCCTGGTTCAGGAGTTATTAACTCAAGCAATGTGCCAGGTGTAGCCCATGCCCCGGATACATCTGTGTATGGTGATGAATCTCCTCCCAATCCTTGAATAAGCTTCGCTTCATCTTCTTAGGGCTGTGGTAGTCCCTCTTGCTTGAACAGTCTATTTTTTCTTAACCATACTTTTTCCTTCTGCTCGACTTTTTTTGTTTTTAAATGCTTGTTTTTAATTTGGTAAGTGTCTTTAACCTACATGTGTATCGTTTGAGCCGGGTCTCAGCTACATTTCATTATGGTGACATAATGACAATAAAGAATCTTGAATCTTGGAAACAGCACTCTGCGAAGAGCCGATTTCTTTTCAATGACATATGTGGCTTACCCTCCGGTCTGCTGGACAACTGACAAATCAACAGTCTTCCATGTGATTGTGTTAGCCCATCACACAATATTCCTGTGTTAAAAATCCCTTTTTACTTGTCTTATGTTTTATTTAAGTTTCTGAGAAACTGAATTTGGGGTTTTTACTAACTGTAAGTCATAATCATCAAAATGATTAGACATACACTTGTATATAATTGTATATAATCCATAAGATTCACAATTTTGTGTTGAGTTAATGATATCTTGTAAAGTACTTGTCTTTGCTTTCCATGACACACTCATTTTACCGAAATTTGCTATACAAATAAACTTGCTTTGATATTAACTTTTTATATTGAATACTAAAATGCACAAGTATTTGCTAAAAATGACACAAAGTGTGTCATCAGCTAAAAATGACAAAATGGAAAAAATGTCAAACCATGAAAGCAAAGATGAAAAAAAAAAACAAGGAAAAAGCAAAACAATGACAAAAAGAAACAAAAACACAATGATAATGCAACAAATAAAAATCACAATATATACAATATAGGAAGAAATGTCAGAAAAATCATTTGTTATGATTTTTTTCTGGAGGTTTTGGACCTCTGCAAAGCTGAATTTCTGTTTGCATTGCCTGTTAGCAAATATAACATTTTTTTTAAAAATAAATCCTCAATATTTATTGTCTGTGTAATAAACTTTTAATGTTTTCATCTCTGTGAATATTTAAAATCTGTCTATTGACGTGATTCAAACAAGGTGAGTCATAAACAAGGTGCGATGACAGTCGAGCCATTCCAGGTACCACTTACTGCGTGATCCTCAGAAACCCACAGGCATCATTCAACTAAACTCCAACTTACCTTCAAGCAGACACTTTCCACGCCGCGGTCCTCCTGAGCGCTGGCTGTCTGTGGGTTTTAGCGGTGAAACAACGCGAGAAAAGCAGCAGCACTCTGCCGGTTCGCTGCAGGACGCGTTTCATTCCCATCCTGCGCTGAGAAAAACACCAGCCGTCTGCTGCCGGACTAACTGATGCCCATCAGCACACAGGCGCAGGTCGCTCAGTCTCCGGCTTGTAACTAGGTAACAGCTCTGCTGCTGCATGCAGTCAAGTAGGAGGTGTTATAAAAGGGATAAAAGGCTTTGGTGTGATGCACCGATCAGCCTGTCCACAGTCTTTGCATGTGGCTGCCTCACAGGTGCTGCAGCATTCCCTCATATACCGCCCCACCCAACAGTCCCCCTTCTAATTTCATTACTCCCCCATTTATTTTGGGGTTTTGTGTGGGAACGCGTGTAACAGACAGAATGATGAGGAAACTAAATACTGTTTCTGTACTTGGTGAAAAACAATTTTTTTCTCCCAATTATAATTTAAATCAGCAGTCTTTCAACAATTATATGTGTTCAACCTAGAAAATGGGATGTTTGCAATTATTCTATGTAGATTTTTTGTAACTGTTGTTTTCTTTGTTTACCTGCCATGCTTGGTGCACAAATTGCTTTGAGTTTTTCTTCCAAACTCAAAGCTCCTGAATACACAACCTTTCTCTTTCAATGTTACCACCATAATATTTTATTAGGGTTTTAGGTAATAGACCAACATATAATAGTGCATAATTGTGACAGGAAAGGTAAATAAAATATGGTCTTTTTCACAAATAAAAATCACAAATAAAAATCTGAAAATCATGGTGGGTATTTTTATTTGGCCCTCCTGGGTTTTTCTCCTTTCTGCTTTGCAGAAAAGCTGAAACTCAGTGAGATTGGATGGCGAGCATATATGAACATCAGTTCTCCTACCACAGATTCTCAATTAGATTTAGATTTAGACTTTGACTGGACCATTCTAATATATGAATATGCTCTAATATAAGGCATTCCATTGTATCTTAGGGTCATTGTCCTACTGGAAGGTGAACCTTGACCTGAGCCTTAAAGTCTTTTCCAGCCTCTAACCTGTTGCTGTTAAAAAAAGGAAGCCCACATCATTATTCTGCCACCTCCATAGTTTGGTGTGGGTGGAATATGTTTGGAATGGAGTTTTAAGCCTAACACTAACCCTAGATGTGAAAGAACACCCTTTGCCCCCCTTTGGCTTTTAGATGGCCATAGCAGAAGTGAATTCCTACTACAACTACAACGTTTGGTCTCTATTTTGTCATTTTTACAAGTCTCAAATATTTATCCCCCATGTGTTTTTATTCACCCGTACAACTGCTTGTAAAAACGTCCTGTATAGTGAGCACAACCTTCGCTCCATGTGGACTGTTACATAAACTGGGATGTGCACAACCAGCCGCAACAACAGAACAAGCTCCCCACAAACAGTGTGTGCAGCTCTGTCTTAATACGCTATTTATGAGAACAGAAAAACCAAGTATAAACCAGGTTTAAGAGTTCTGCCATACACAATGGGGCTGATCTTCAAAAGTTGCAAATATGGAGTGCTAAATTGCTTGTTAATTGAGAGTTTTGCATGTGCTGCTGGCTGTCATCATGGACAGTTTAGGAGAGCAGAGAAAGATAAAATTTGAAGCCATGGAGTTGGAGATAATAATAATAATAATAATAAATGTATACATTTATATAAGTATAGCAAAGTGCAACAAAACAACAGTAAAAACATAAAAATACTAAAATCTGCAGGTAAAAAATGAAATATCTATGATCAATGTGAGACTTACAGGGTTAGACAATTAAACTGAAACACCTGTCATTTTAGTGTGGGAGGTTTCATGGTTAAATTGGACCAGCCTGGTAGCCAGTCTTCATTGATTGCACATTGCACCAGTAAGAGCAGAGTGTGAAGGTTCAATTAGCAGGGTAAGAGCACAGTTTTGCTCAAAATATTGAAATACACACAACATTATGGGTGACATACCAGAGTTCAAAAGAGGACAAATTGTTGGTGCACGTCTTGGTGGCGCATCTGTGACCAAGACAGCAAGTCTTTGTGATGTATCAAGAGCCACGGTATCCAGGGTAATGTCAGCATACCACCAAGAAGGACGAACCACATCCAACAGGATTAACTGTGGACGCAAGAGGAAGCTGTCTGAAAGGGATGTTCGACTGCTAACCTGGATTGTATCCAAAAAACATAAAACCACGGCTGCCCAAATCACGGCAGAATTAAATGTGCACCTCAACTCTCCTGTTTCCACCAGAACTGTCCGTCGGGAGCTCCACAGGGTCAATATACACGGCCGGGCTGCTATAACCAAACCTTTGGTCACTCATGCCAATGCCAAACGTCGGTTTCAATGGTGCAAGGAGCGCAAATCTTGGGCTGTGGACAATGTGAAACATGTATTGTTCTCTGATGAGTCCACCTTTACTGTTTTCCCCACATCCAGGAGAGTTACGGTGTGGAGAAGCCCCAAAGAAGCGTACCACCCTGACTGTTGCATGCCCAGAGTGAAGCATGGGGGTGGATCAGTGATGGTTTGGGCTGCCGTATCATGGCATTCCCTTGGCCCAATACTTGTGCTAGATGGGCGCGTCACTGCCAAGGCTACCGAACCATTCTTGAGAACCATGTGTATCCAATGGTTCAAACATTGTATCCTGAAGGTGGAGCCGTGTATCAGGATGACAATGCACCAATACACACAGCAAGACTGGTGAAAGATTGGTTTGATGAACATGAAAGTGAAGTTGAACATCACCATGACCTGCACAGTCACCAGATCTAAATATTATTGAGCCACTTTGGGGTGTTTTGGAGGAGCGAGTCAGGAAACGTTTTCCTCCACCAGTATCACGTAGTGACCTGGCCACTATCCTGCAAGAAGAATGGCTTAAAATCCCTCTGACCACTGTACGGGACTTGTATATGTCATTCCCAAGACGAATTGATGCTGTATTGGCCGCAAAAGGAGGCCCTACATCATACTAATAAATTATTGTGGTCTAAAACCAGGTGTTTCAGTTTCATTGTCCAACCCCTTACATCTAAATACATACAGATCTCTCCCGTGTGCACGCTCAAACAACTGGTTGGTAATGTGTTAGTAGGTCTGCTGTTGGTCCATCCTTTCTCCATGTTCAGATGATTGGTTGAACAGAGCTCTGGGAAATCTTGGGATGTTTTTCTATAACCTAACCCTGCTAAACATCTTCACAACTTTATCCTCGACCTGTCTGCAATGGTTCTAAATAATTACTTTGTACGCATGTACTGGAAAGTCTTTGCTGCCATTTAAAATCATGCAAGATCCACACTCTAAAGTTTTTTGTGTGAAATCTAAGCAGCCGTGCATTGCCCTGGATGTGTCTAATTTAGTTTAAATGCAACCTGTTAAGGTTTCTTTTCTGCTCACCATCTGTTTGTTTCTCCCTTAGTTCAGATTATTTCAACAAAGTATTTAGAGCAATTCTCACAAGATGGTGCTTTTTTCTACCCTGCGCAATGTGGCATGACGTACAGTTTATTCACATTTTCTACTCTAGCTGTGGTACTTGGGTGTCCTTGCATAGGCAATGCATGAGTACACTCGATGAGTCAAGAAAAACAAACATTATCTTTGCTTGAATGTATTCTTTCAACTTTCATGGAAACTTTCTGAAATGAGTTTTCATGATGTATGAATTCAGTACTAAACTGGAACTTATTTCAACTCTTTTATTCAGATGCTGTATGTGTGGCTCATTTCGGTCCTTGTAACCTTGTAAGAACAAATGATCACTTAGCTGTCACTTTAGCCGTGAACATTGAAGTAGCAGCCATGATAAGGGCTGGTGTGTTTCATTAAAATACAAAAGAACAAGTTTCATTGCTTATTGATTATCTCCTTTAGCATAAGAATCAATGATTTCTGTAATAAAAAAACAAGCTTTGATGCTTAATTAGCATTAATAAAATAATGCTTTGGAGTATATTGTTATTTACGTCTGTAGGGTAAGCTATAGATGCTGTGAAGTTGTGGTCATTTTGTTCTGACCATGGGTCAGTGGGTACCCAGTCCAATAACATCAGCTCAGCAGAAGATTTCACCTCTAGAGAAGGACTCATCAAGGTTGGGGATGGTCCACCAATCAGAGATGGAGCTGGAGAAACTCAAAGACATGTTTATATGCACAGGAAAAGGATGAGTGAAGAATACGCTTTTATATTAATGAAATAAAATGATCAACCCTGATAAAACTCTTCGCTCAGTCCTATCAAAGAGAAACTCACTTTTTGTGCTGTTGAGGGTTCAGACAAACAAACCCGACAATAACAACTCAATTAGGCTGCAGCCTTTATTTTTTGAGACTCCGGGTCTTTTGATTTGTTTAAATCTGCGTTCCAGCAAGGACATTTTAGGTGGCAGCTCTGTAGGTTAAAGCATACTTTTGTTGTGTTTGTGGTTAACTACATGTGCATGATGTAGTCTGCAGAAATGTCTAATCAAGTTTAAACTGACTATCATAAAACGCCGTACGACCCTTTTAAAGCATTAAATAAGACAACAGATATTGCTCTTTTATACTTTAACTACTTTTAAATTTCATAAAGTTGAAAAACATCTCTTCAAGTCATAATAAATACACAAAGTCATCATGTGTTGAACATTGCTTTCAACCCAGTTTTAGCCTGAACCAGTCATGGTTATTGCTTTTAATTAAATTTTTGTGCAATCATGTCAACAGCATATTTTTTTCCTGGATATTATGTTTTTATTAATTCATCCACAGGGAATCAAATTACGCTGTTGCTTTGGGGGACTCAATGAAAACAACATGACACATTTTTATTAAACCCTATTCCACACCACATGAGACCATCCATCATCAACACAGCAAATATTAAAAGTGACAACAGAAAATTAGGAAGCTTTGAGACAAACTGGTTCCAAATTCATAAATAATTTGTTGCTCAATTTATTTATGATTATCGGAGGGGGGTAGGGGTGTGTGTGAGCGTGGTTATAAATTCAGAGCGGCTGAGCTGACACCAATCCACACAGTAATTACACCAAACAAGACACGAATCAAATGCGGCTCACCCCATCATTTTTGTGAAGAGGCTCTGCTGACAACACATAAAGTGAGCTCACAGAGCGTGGAAAACTGCATGCATTTATCCAAACTCCCATCTGAGAAGGTTTTTGGGTTTATTAAACTTGAAAAGATGTATTGATTTAAGAGGAGCACTGGTTTCTTCTAGGCAAGCAGCACTCTCCTGCACTTTCTAAATCATTAGTTGAAACTCCTTTCAGAGCAAACCAATCACCACGTAGAAATACCTCTTTATTATTATTTAATCCTGAAAGACGTCATCTGCTTTTTATGAAACACAGCTTTTTGAAGTAAAAACAAAAATAGTAATTACATTGGTTGCTGATGACTTTATTTTCACACTGTAACCTATTTATCTTTCCAGACATCTTTCAGTAAAGTAAAGCATTTACCTTCTTTAAAAGTTAAAATTTATTTCTGCATTTTCTCTTTTCACAACAGCAACTACATGTATGTCTTTCATCATCTTGCTGCTCAAGTTGTCATTTCCCTGGAAAACTACTGACTCACTGGTTATTTAAACTAGAAACTCTGTTTAAAAATAAAAAAATCTGCAAAAATAGAGTTTCCTCAGAGACTTGCCGTGGTTTTCCGCTCAAACATAACTTGGACTGACTTGATCAACCAGTGCTCTAAATCATTATGTTCAGCTCGTTGTTTTAAATCCCACACGGACAAAGAGTCTGTCAGGAATCAGATGTTGACCAAGATGGTTTCACAAAGGTTCTCTATCCAAGCATTTTTGTTGCCAAACACAGAAGCATAATCAGGCGGTAAAATGCATGAATGATTTTATTGTTTTTTTTTTTATATTTGGCTCTGCTTCCTGACAGCAGGGAGCCGGGATTTATAAACATTCAAACTGGCAAATTAAAAAGCAATTAGTCCAATGGCTTTTTTTTCCTGTAGATTTACAACATTTCCACATCAGATTCGCCTTAGTATTGTATTAATTTAAAAAAATCTTTATTCTTACCAAAGGTCACCTTGCTGTAGGTGCCATTGTTAAGCAAGCTCTGCACTGGTGGCAACTTAAGTCTGTACTCTCAAAAAGAAATAGTTCTGCACCTTTCTGGGCTCTCTTGGATGTCCTGAGTTCTTCTTTTAGTTTAGTACAAAAATAACCAAATGCTTTCTGAATTACTTGTTTCTTTTATTTCCTACCTTATCGTTGTGTAAGAAAAGAGAACTTGTTTTATTGTTTTTAAACACTCAAGTAAGAACTGCAATTAAAACAAGGTTGACTGCTTTATCAGTTTTTACCTATTGAAAATATAAATACAAACCTTCTGATTTATCATCTTTTTAGAACCAGAAATTTAATTTGTGCAACAAATTTAACAAGAAAACCCTGCAGTCAGTATGCTGATTTACATGACTGACCTGCAAGTCCAAAAAACTATGCAAATTATTTCAATCAGTTAACAAATCTATTAATCCACTGATGAAATACTGTTCATATTTGTTGTCTAATTTGGTCAAACTGTAATTTTGTTATTCTTGTCTTTAAACAAATTGAACACAAAACTGGAACTACATATATGATTTTTTTTAACCAGATAAACCCTAATATATTTTATTGAACTACAGATTTTTCATAATGAGTTTTATTATTTCAAGAGACCATGAAGTAAAATCCACAATAATCCCTCATAATGAACTCTTATACATCACAGTTTTTGATATATCTTCTAGTGTTTACTGCTGATCTTCCATAGGTTGCTGACTGAAATCCATTTTTGCTGTGATTCTTGCAGGAGGCTGCCTTGAGTCTGTTTAGAGTCACTGGGCTCATCAAGCAGATGAGCTGTGATTTTCATTCTTCTCAGATCCAGAGATGAAAACCACTGATGCAACAGATCAGTGGATTGGTAGACCGAAATGTGCCAAAGCAACCCCTTTTTTCTGACACACTATTGTCACCTCTCTAATGCGTTCACAAAGAAGCCGCCTTTGGCTGTGAAGGATTTCTCTCCCCCTGAAACCAACGAAGGATGCCCTAACTGTCATATAAATGACCATGACAACAGGGTTGATGTGCCCATCTGTTGTTATAACAGTGCATTGGTGTCGCTGTGTTCTTGTAGCCATAAACGATGAAGCTTCTCTCCACAATTTGCGCTCCATGTAAAATTTCCTCTGCAGGGAAAAGAGAAAAACTGAATGTGCCCTTATTTTGGCTAATAAATGAAAATTTGTATCATTTTGTGAGTGAGGCGGTTTCTGCACTTTCCTTTCACATTTGCTTGATTGTAGGTTCAGATTTTTAACCAATACTGCTCTGGATATATACACAGTGAGTCTCAAAATGTCCATTCCTCTGTTAAAATACTAGTCTAGTCCCACCATGTTAAATCCTTCAAAATCTTTTTTCACCTTTAATTTTATTCTGCACAAGACAACTGAAAAACATACAAATCTCTTAAAGGAGAGGGGGTGTAAAATAAAAAAAACTGCAACAACCTGGTGGCATAAGCGTGTAAACCTTTAAACCTTACAGGACTTTCCTTTTTTTTGTCTTCTCAAGTTCACACCTACCGTTCACACTTAAATAGAATCTTATTTATTTATGCACTAGTAGGTATTTCCTCACATTTGCTAATTTGCATCTTTCAGCTAAACCATCGCTTTGCAGAAACATTACACTGGATCAAAAGGAACCAATCAGGAAAAGGGGACAAAAACGCCCTCATCATTATTTACCATGACATAGTGAAGACAGTCGATAACTGGTAAAAAACATTTGTCAACACTGATATTGCAAAACTGGACATTTGTCTGAAGTGATTGAAAATAAGCTGGTCAGGGACACTGCCAAGAGGCCAACAGCAACACTGAAGGAGCTGCAGAAATGTCCAACAATCTCCTGTAATGTGCATGTCTGGATGAAGGACTAGGGCTGCAAGACAGAGGAAACATCATGGCCTTGCTAAAATCTCCCAAAACATTGTGGAAACTTTGGCTGAAACTAAACTGGAATGTTATTATGCTTAGGTGTTTGGGTTTTAGTTTTCTTTTGAATCTCTGTTTTTCACCATCCCCCTGTGTGATATTATGTTCTATATGGTCTTCCTGTATTCAGTTCATTTCTCTGTGTTTATTATTGTTAGGAAGGTGTTTCCATATATGTTCATACCTTGTGTTTTTTTCTTATTCGTTTATTGTGTCCTGTTCCCTGTATTCTAGTTTATTCCCTTAGATTAGTATATGTCTTTTCCCTTGGTTTAGTGTTTCTTTGTGTCTTAGTTTAGCTTCTCTGTGTGATTTAGTAACCCTTCCTCAGTCTTCCTGTTTACCGTCTGCCTCAGCTGCTCCACATTACCTCCTGATGAACACATTAGTATTCAATGTCATTCTCTTTGGAGGCCTAGCCAGAGTTCAGAACCAAATTTGACAGAAATTCTGGAGGATAGCATGAAGAGGTCTCTGGATAAAATATGTCCTCACGTTCTGATAGATTTAGAGAACAGCAGAAACGCATAGTGGGCAAATACCAAATAAAGTCTGACAATACTGGCAGTATCCTAAAAAGACACTAATGGCAGAAACTGAATCAAATGGTGCTCCGATAAAGCATTAGCTTTAGGGTGTACAGACTGGCCCCTTATTCTATTTTTCTGAAACTGATACATTGAGATGGCAGTGTAGGAATTTCTGTAGACAACATGAAAGCTTGGATCTATCTTTCTTTGTATTACTGATTTAGACTGTTGGTGGTGATGTTATGATATGGGACGCCTTAGTTCCCTTGGTACCAACTGGGCATCATTTAAACATTTAAACTTCTCAGTCTACCTGAGGATTGTTGCTAACCAATACGACCGCAGTGTACCCATCTTCTAATGGTAACTTCCAGCAGAATGAATGCAACATATCACACAGCTCAAATTAATATAAAATATTTTCTTCAACATGACTTCCCTGTACCCCAATGACCTCCACAGTCACCTTAGCCCAATCCATTAGGGGTGGGATGTGTTAAAATGGAATATCTGCATCATGTATCTTCAGCTGAAAAAATCTGTGATGCTATCATATCAGTGTGGACCAAAGTTTTTTAGGCTTGTCTCCAACCCTTTGTTGAATTGATATAAAGAAAAGTTAAGGCAGTTATGAAGGACAAAGAAGGTCCAATCCAGTTCTTGCAAGGTGTATCTGAAGTGGCCAGGGAAATTTATAGTTCGGAAAAGAAGCATGAACAGGCTGCACTGAGAAAGAAATTTAGATTTTTCATCAACGTATTCAGTCTTGAATGAGCTTAGAAGAAGACGGTGTGTTGAAGCTGGTATTTATTTGAGTTTATCATGTACTTTACTACCAATCTGTAGAACTGCATCAGCACAGCACCTCTGGGAAAGACCTCCTACAGCATCAGAAAGGTCAAAAACACTGCCCACATTCTCCCTGCATGCCTCATTGTTGCTTATGACATTACTGTTATTGGGCCACACATGGTTCACATTAAAAAAACATTCAAACAGTGGCTGAATTTAAAATTTTCTTCCTAACGATGTTGCTGCATTCATTCTGTCACCTCATGCTCATTAATACATGAGATGCTGCTGTGGATAAAATGGACTGTCTAGAAAATGACAAGCTATGGGTATGGCAAAGGTAAATGGCAAAACATGTAGTGAGCTATAGTAGCTGCCACAGAGTGCTTATCCATTATTAGCTAACATTCCCTTGACATAAGCTATATAAAGCATCATCCACATAATTGGGTAAGGCTTCTTGACTTTCGCTATTCATCAACTTCTTAAATCGTGCAAACCGTCAGATGAGTCAGACATGAAGCATGACATGAGGGTCAAAGCAAAATAAAGAGGATCTGCTTAATGAGATCCCCACACTGTGCCCTTTAGTTATTTAATGGGCTTCAAGGCTGCCCCAATCTTTGGATTGCTTTACAGTCTTTCTGCAAATTAGTAACAAAGGCTGGGAACATATAAAAGCTACTTCTGAGTACAGGGGCAACAGTGCACTTAAAGTGGTGATAACAGACAAACATATGTATGAAATGTCTGAAAGCATTGGGATGAGGATAAAAAAAGTATCCTGAAAAGACGAATCTACTTCTTAATTTAGCTTTGGAAAGATTAGTAAGTTTCAGTTTTAGCTGAACAGAACACTGGTCTCCAAAAAATGTAATTGCCTGGTTTGTTGCATGTGGATTTACACCCTCACCATACCTGATGATGAATTAAAATAAACATAAAATGAATACAGAAGACTTTGTCAGTATGCATCTGTGTAGACATTATTGATCTGTCAGAATGTTGACGGTCTTTGAAGGGTCTTGCAGCAGTCGTCGGTGCATCCAGAATGAAGTGTTTGCTATCACACACAATGAAGTGTGAGATGTTTTTAATTGATCTAAGCATGCAGACAACTTTGTGATCTTGTTAAGATTCACCATCATAGTGACAGTATATCTGGGCCCTGGGTGTAGTGTGAAGAGGCCTGGTAGCACCAGTGGCAGCTTTCCAATAATATGTGGTCCATATGCACCTGCTTTGATTGGCCATCATGGGATTTGAAGTAAAACTGAGCATTAAGGCCTGATGACAAGGCACCAACTTTATCACACTCACAGTTAGCTGGCAGCTCCAAGTATTTGAATGTTAAATTCATGGTCCAGCAACATGAATGGCTAAATATAGCTTTGGAGAGGTGCACACATCTCCATATTGCACATAATACTCTGACCAAAAAAAGTTAAAGATTTTTTCCTCCTGTAGTTTAAATCCAAAATGTGTTGCCAAACTGTTAAAGTGAAACCACGGGCATCATGTTTTGCAATGAGGAGGATGAAAAAGCATAGGCAGCAGCCTATGTATCAGGATGACAATGCACCAATACACACAGCAAGACTGGTGAAAGATTGGTTTGATGAACATGAAAGTGAAGTTGAACATCTCCCATGGCCTGCACAGTCACCAGATCTAAATATTATTGAGCCACTTTGGGGTGTTTTGGAGGAGCGAGTCAGGAAACGTTTTCCTCCACCAGTATCATGTAGTGACCTGGCCACTATCCTGCAAGAAGAATGGCTTAAAATCCCTCTGACCACTGTGCAGGACTTGTATATGTCATTCCCAAGACGAATTGACGCTGTATTGGCCGCAAAAGGAGGCCCTACACCATACTAATAAATTATTGTGGTCTAAAACCAGGTGTTTCAGTTTCATTGTCCAACCCCTGTATGTCTGTTAATTAATTTGTCTCCCTTGATCTTTTAATTCTTTTCAGAGACCCACTGGGTCCTGTTATTTTTTTGAGAGTGTATGTTTGAAGAGTTTGCAGTTTATCATAAACAGCCACAATATTTAAGCCTGAACGTGATATTAGCAACATAAAAATAGATTGTTGCAGGAGTATGTTATAGCTTTGCTACTGTTGTGGATTTTCTTATCAAATTGAGAGAGATGTCAACTCATTAACAAGAGAAAGACCGGACTTTGCCTTTATAAGTTTATTCAAAGGCATTCAGCGTTTGAAGACCCTGTCACTGAGCTTAGTCAGTGAAACAGAGCCACGAACAGAATTTTCAAACAGTATTTATAGCAGTATGAGGGTGTTATCTCAACTTAAAAGAGTTTAGAAATACGGTCCCCAGACCCTCCCTGGGTCAGAGGTAACAAAGTAGCCCTCCCTTGAAATATAACACTTCAGGAGTGTTAACCATAAAACTCTCCAGCATTTGATTTTAGAGTCCATCTACTCTTAAGTAATAAAACACCGAGGTCAGAACACTTTAAAAGAATTTTCCCATAACACTACTTTTAAAACATAGTCACATAACTGTCCTGCAAAAAAGTTAAATCGAACATTTATGTACATAAAAAAAAATTGTTTTCCTATGATTTTACTAAACTCATTTTGTTTGTTTTGCCAGTATTTTGATACACAACGTGTTTGATTGTTTAAATAATTTTTTGGTGACACAAAATCAGTTTTAACTGCATAAACAAAACCCTCCCCTGGCATATGTTCATATTTAAACAATGTATTTAAACTAATCCAGCTCTGATTGCCCTGACATTACATAACATTACTGTCAGTAAATCTGCCTTAAAATGGTGATTTTTCACCTGCTAAGTCATTTTGAAGGATTTCATCTGGCATATAATGTCTTTAGTTCTTTCTTATTAATTATATTATCAACATCAAAGCACAGTGGGTCTTTTGCATGATGTGAAATTACAGGCTTTGCGCACTTGGTCATTTGTGAGCGCATTTTGCCATGATCAGGTTTGTTCGCGTTGAGCAGATGATTACTGACAGCGATGTTATGCTGGAATGATGTTGAATGAAGTGTTGCAAGGAGTTTCACCATAGGGGAAATATCATGGCTTCTGTTTGTGATTGGCTCCAAATCGGAGCTTAGATAATCCTACATAGAATCCTCTATTCTGATCTATTTTTATTATTTTTATTTCTGACAACCCAAATCTGTTGGCACATGCGCAGAAGAATCTCTCTCCCTGTCATCTGTCATTCTATCTATGCCTCCTTCTGGCCACAGTGACACCAGACATTTTTGCATCCATGTTAGCACCTGCATTTCAAACGTGCTAAATCCACATGCAAAAATTGCGCCCTCAAACCGTTTCAGGCTTTGAAAATCACATTGCTGGTGGTAAGCGATGACAGTTGCATATCGTCCTCCCATGAATTTGCTCTTTTGGGTCATTAACTTATGTTTTGCATGAAGGCAGACACGCTATAAAGTTTGCGCCCGCAATTCCGCTGATTTTGCACATGCAATTACCACGACATTTGTGGATCAGCTTTGACGCACAGAGGTTTGCGTGCGTTTTTTTTACACGCAAACCTTTTGAAGATTAGGCCCTTGGTCTTTATCATCGAGAGAAGTGACCAAATAACCATACATTTCAGAATAAAAGCTGACTTTAAAATGCACAAAGATTTTCAGGCTATAGTTGCACAACACAAATGTTTACATACACCTTCACTAATAAATGGTGAAATGTCTCTAGATCACCAGGTTTTTGTAGTCATCGACAAGCTTCTGCCATAATTCTGCCTAGTGTTTTGACCCATCTTAGCAGACTTGGTATATTATAAAATTTAGGAATTTTAGTAATAATGGCATTAACCCAGCTTTAAAAAATAGTCCACAATGTTTAGGCTTTGTTTAGCTCAGGGATTCCCAAAAATGTAAAGTTTGCCTGATCCAATTATTCCTAAACCAGTTTTAATGTGTGTTCAGGATCACGTTTTTGGAGATCTTTTAAAGCAAACAAAGTTGGAACAAGATGCTTCACTCCTTCTTTGTCTAGGAGGAGAAAATACAGATCAGACCTGATGTGATCCCATTAGGTTTTTCTCTTATGTCTCTGAATGGAGAAAAAAAAAAAACACATTCATTCAGTGTTTTCCAGGCGGAAAACAAAAGAAAAACTGAATCGATGCAAAGCTGATTTAAGCTAAATGTAATTACATTTTCTGCCCCACAGAAGAATATCATTGAACCTCCCAGTACAATGACAATAAAGACTATTCTATTCTGATATGAATAAACAGGTCAGAACATGGAGCACATTTCAGTTAATTTCAGCTTACTTATTGTCGCTTCTATCATACACCTTCAGCATAGACAGCAGTGAGATGCCATTCTTCATGGATTGGGGTCCCCAATAAAACAAAACCACACATACACATACACACACACACACACACACACAAAATCGTCAACAGTTAAAAACACACAATAAATAGTCAGCATCGTGTGTGTAAGTATAGTTAGAAATTTGCTAGTGATCATACAGTCATATTCAGCAAATTAGAATATTTCTGGAAAGTTAATTTACTTCACTACCTCAGTTCACTAAGTAAAACACGTTATATTCACTATTTACACACAGACGGATGTTTTAAAGCTTGTATTTTTGTTAATTATGATGATTTCTCTGTCACAGGTAATGAAAACAAGATATTTAAGATTAGAATATTAGTTTTGAAATGTTGCATGATCGGAGTCAACACTATGAGGCTTTTATTTGTCTGTGATTTTCCATCTGCTCATGGTGATGGATTTCAGAAGAGAAAAATAGCCAGAGGAAAAGTATTTCCATGTGCATCAATGCATTGAATTTCAAACATGGATTTTTATTTTTTGCTGTAACTGGTTAGCCTTTCATATGTCTGTGTCTATTGCACAGAATTTGATGTAATGAAGCATGCAGCGACTACTGGGTGAGATACACAAAGCCGTTAAAACGACACAGGCAAACTCTAAAGGTAGATGTTATTGATTAAAACTCACAGCAAACGTTTAATATTCTGAGCACAGATCTAGTTCTTCACTGTAACAAGTCCGTTGTTATAAAAGAAGCACTGCAGTTCACGCTTTCTGTTTGAATTGTTTATGTCCTGGTTCAAAAATCCTTCCTCCTTATTTAATAACTGGAAAAGTCCACCGGCGAGACACTGACCTCTGGGTTTCCTTGACCTATTGATTGAACTACTGCACTGATTTGACTTTTTGTTAAGGTTGAAACTTGAACATGTTAATTTTGAGTAAGTTTCTATCTATCTATCTATCTATCTATCTATCTATCTATCTATCTATCTATCTATCTATCTATCTATCTATCTATCTATCTATCTATCTATCTATCTATCTATCTATCTATCTATCTATCTATCTATCTATCTATCTATCTATCTATCTATCTATCTATCTATCTATCTATCTATCTATCTATCTATCTATCTATCTATCTATCTATCTATCTATCTATCTATCTATCTATCTATCTATCTATCTATCTATCTATCTATCTATCTATCTATCTATCTATCTATCTATCTATCTATCTATCTATCTATCTATCTATCTATCTATCTATCTATCTATCTATCTATCTATCTATCTATCTATCTATCTATCTATCTATCTATCTATCTATCTATCTATCTATCTATCTATCCATCCATCCATCCATCCATCCATCCATCCATCCATCCATCCATCCATCCATCCATCGTATATAGGTGCTTATCCTTGCAGGGTCGCAGGGGGGCTGGTGCCATTAGGGGAGATGGGGGGTACACCCTGGACATGATGCCAGTCCATCACAGGGAACATATAATTTATTAATGCAAAATGATAAAAATAACATTTTTAAGCTCCAGCCTGGTAGGTGATGCTAAAAGACCTTAAGTTAGTTCACAAGGAAGACGCACAGAATGCACTGAGCAACATTTGACTTCAAGTGTACAGTATCACCTCAGCGCTAAAGGCGTTGCCACGATCAAAGAAGTCGGACTTAATGTTAGCTACCACAGTTCCCGTACAAACGTAGCCAGCCCACACAAACCAGAGCCAAACAAAGTCTACATCTGACCTGTCTACATTCAGGTCTATTCATTGCTTCAATTTATTGATTTGAAAATCTTTGTCAATTATTACTCTTTGATAGAAATGTAACTTGGGGTGAATTTGCTGGAGCGTCCACTCCTGGAAGATTGGCAGCTGTCTCAAATATCTGAATAACATTCCTTTGAATTATAACCCGTCATAAATTAATGAGTTGCAACAGTTCCCGCTCTAAGGTCCTTGGTGACATCTTTCAATTTTGGCATTGTGTTGACACACACCTGTGTGCTCCTGTGCTATAAAAAGCAAAAACCTCCTGCATTTATACCTTCTGTTGATTGGTTTATCAGTTATCAGCACCTGACTAATTCTTTCAGTGCTCTGGTTATAACTGAGTTTTTCACACACAACATTTCTAATTTGGCTTAATCTTTGTTTATTAAATACAGACAGAGTGGACTTTCCTGTTTTTGTGCACGTTTGTACAACATTTAAATAATGGTAGGACATGGTGAAGAGCAGATAGTTTGTTCTAAGATATAAAATTCTAGATTTCTACACGGGTGTACTTTCTTATACAGAGCTGCATGACTCGCCACACTGAGGCAGCAGAAAATTCTTTTCAGGCGTACTTTGCCTTTTCTAAATTAAAAGCCTGATATTTCTTTTAAAAGGTCTGTACAGAGTCACTGTGTTGCTGTGTGACTTACTTTACCTTGAAATTTATTTACTTATTCTAACATTTGTCAGTTGAAAGAACAGTTCCTTTGTGGCCTTGCAGGCTTTAAGGATTTTTTTTCTTTTGACTCAGTTTGAATCAGAGGCTTTGAACTTCATCCATACTTTGCATATTTGCTCCTCTGCGTGTGTCCAAACTCTTGGTTTTATAAACGTTTTCCACCTGAATAACCTGAAAAACATTTTTTTTCTCATTAGTGGCATCAAACACCTTCAAAACCATATTTTCTCATTTACAATTTTAAAGGTGTACATTTTACTGGGAATTAAAATTCAGACCACAAACAGCAGAACTGAGCTCAATAAAGGAATACATAGAAAGGTAGTGTTTGTTTTTTGTTTTTTATAACTACTGTCAGAATATCCAACACTGCAACCATCAAGACTGTGTAAAGCAAAAGTCTATGGAAGAGATTTCACAGATGCTCCAGGTAAAGTGGTATAATGTGTAGAAAACATGAATACCCCCTAGGATGTAATTTGTTTCCAATATCGATCGTGTTAAAAATCTCAAACTCTTTTCATCCGAAGCAAAATGCAAGCTTCTTCCTGGGAGTGTTTTCATGGCAGCTGCCGATGCTGAGTGCTTATCACTTCGCTCTGAAAAATTAAAAAGTAAAGCCGTTTGCCATGTTCCTTTTATTGACGCTGACAGCCACCATCTGCTGCTCTGTTTTGATAAGTGCTCTCTTATCAGGCTGTCACCTTCGCAGCACTGAGTCTTAATTTCGTTTAGTTTCCGCCTATATCATAATTTCTCTTTGGGCGAGCCCTCTGTTCCTCCTGCTACTCGAAGGGCTTCGAAATGTCAAGTTGAAGTTTTATAGAGAAACTTGAGATCAAGGGGATAGCAGTGAGGCTGTATCTGTTAATTAGATCTTGGCATGCACTCTTGATTTTATTCTTTAGACATGGAACCAATTTTCTCATCTTCGAATTCTCTTATTGGTCAATATTTGAAAATGTAAGTTACAGTATTAAACTAATATTCCCAAACTTCTCATATAAATGAAATATCTTTGTAGAAGTCTTCAAATTCCTGTCTGCTCATTAATGCTTTTTTATGACAACTTTTAGGGCTCTTTACTTTCTCTTTTTTCTTTAGTTACTTCCACTTGGATTGGTTCTCTGGGAATATGGTATTTATTGTTATGCTGATGACAGCCAAATTTATACACTACTAAAACAGGAAAATCAGTACTCCTTCAATCATCTTCTGGAATGTATTTCAGCAATCAAACCATAGATGTCGCTGATTGTTTTGCATTTTAATGAAGAAAAGACTGTGGTTTTGTTGTTTAAGCCCAATGATGTTTCAGAAGTCCTGATCTGGGTCACAAAATTGAGTCAGGCAGCAGCAAGCCTGAATGTAAGACTGGATCAGTAATCAAGACCAGCTTTTACCATTTCAGACATCTGGCCAAAGTCAAACCATTTATTTAATGCTTTTATTGTTTACATCTTAACAATGCTCTTTATGTCGGGCTTTATGGACTTCAGCTTGTCAAGGTCGAGGGTTTGGAGGTAGTACCAGAGCGCAGAACATGGCGAGGAAGCCGTATGGTGAGTAGATTGAGGTTTAATGAAATTGCACACAGACTTACAGGCAGGCAGAGTACAGAGTGCAGGCAGGTAATCCAAATAGCACAAGTTCAGGAGGCAAACAGAAAACAAACCACTAGCAGGAACACGGGAGGATAACAAGGGAGTAGACGAGAGGAACCAGCGGGGAACAATGAAAACTAGAAAGCTTATAAACTGAGGGAAATGGAATGTGGACCAATGAGACAGGGAGACAGGTAATCAGAGGGAACATGTAACAGGTGTGGACCAGGCTGCAGGGAGGCTGAGGGAATGTGTCAGGTGAAACTAATGAGCAGGAGGGAAGCAGAGACAAGAGGAATTGAGCAAAAACTAGACTAAATAAAACCCGGGGAAACTCTGACCTAAAAGGAAAATAAACCAACGCATGAACAAAAGAATCTAGAAAGTAATAAATTAACAAAAAACCCAAAATGGCAGATCCTGACACAGCTGATTCAAAATGCTGCTGCACACCTCCAGTTTTTTGTCCTGGTTGATTTTAAAGTTTTTTGTTTTTTTTCTTTTCAAATATTTACAAGGTCTCAATCCTCAGATCTGTCCAACTTCATCCAGCTGCTCCCTCACGCTCCTCAGGTCAGCAGATCAATTACTGTTGGTCGTCCCAGAGTCAAAGAGGGGGTTGAGAGGTGAACTGTCGAATGAGCTGCCTTTTCAAATTAGACGGGTCGACTCGCTTCCTGTTTTAAAATCAATCTTCTCTTGAAGAATTTTTTCTTTTTGGCTTTAAACTCAGCTGAGATGTTGACTTTTATTGTTTTATTAACTGGTTATTTTTCTTACTGATTTTATTGATTTTATTGTTTTGATGCTTGCTAGAACTTTACAAATCTTTTTGTGTTTTACTTTTATCAGTGTGCAGCCTTTTGGTCTACAGCATAGTTTTTAAATTGCTTTATAAATGAACTTGTATTGTATTATGACCTTGGGGGAAAAGGTATAATTATAATTCTACTATGTTTATTTGGCTGCTGTAACACAACATATATACTATCTGAAGAGTTTACAAAAAATAAATAATCATTTAGGTTCTAAATTAAGCAATTTCAACTTAAAGCATATTGAAACAGAGCTGCATTTCTTACTTTATACAAGTAGAATAAAAGGAATGTGCAGGAAAATATCGTTACTGGAAATGCAGCAGCCTCCAAAAGCAAATCAGTTGGTGGAAAACATGAAATCACTTTTAAATTTACATATTTTCAACAATCTCCTGCATGAATCTAAGCATGTAAAATAGTCTGCAAGTGACATTTTGTTTGATATCAATGTTACAATTTTGAGTTTGCATCAGACATTTTATTGCAGCCATCTAACTTCTTTCCGAATCTCCGAGTATGTTGGGCACCAACAAGTTTCCTAAGATGCAAAAGGAAGACCATTCAATTTCCTTCTTTTTGCAGGAAGTAGAAATGATGATGCAGTGGGGGATTTTAATAAATAAACTGAAGAATACAAAGTTGCTGATCTCCATAAAACACAGGCAGAAAACTGAAAAGGAACTGATTGGACGTGAGGTGGATAATAGGTGGAACTTTAACAATGTAAGCAAACCAACAGCATATGAAAGAAATTAGTGCAACAATGAAGAGGTGAGTCTGATTCAATGCAGTGGGGAGCATGAGCTGAGGCACTGAGGAAGAGCCGCTAGAAATGATCCACAAACTATGTAAACACTACAAAGGAACAAATGGGTAATTAATGGAAGAACATGACCATTGTTAAAATGAAGCAATACGTCAAACAAACAGAACCTAAACAGAACCAAAGCACAAAAAAAACTCCAAACACAATCAGAGCATTTCATATTATGTTACATTATGTTTGTTAATTTATCTGCAAGCAGGCCACGTGTGCTTTCAGATCATTTCGTTGAGATTGCAGAACCAAATGGCTGTAGCTTGTAACGTGCAGCATTCAACTGAGGAATGGTTTTTCAACCCATTCGGTGCTTTAAAAAGAATAAAAGTAGTTGAGCACCATTCTCAACATGTTATTAGCTGCTGACATGTATTTCTCAGACCATGCAGTGTGTCTACTCCTTCTGGATGCCTGTTGTTCTGCAGCTTCCTTGGTTTAATATCAAGTCACTACATCATGGTCATAATGCTGGGGTTTCTGATTTTGTCATAAGGCGGATCGGGAGCATATCATGGTGGGGGTGTCTTTATCTTTCGTTCCATATCGAGACCTTACAGTTAATTGTGATGTACAGGTCCTTCTCAAAAAATTAGCGTATTGTGATAAAGTTCATTATTTTCCATAATGTCATGATGAAAATTTAACATTCATATATTTTAGATTCATTGCACACTAACTGAAATATTTCAGGTCTTTTATTGTCTTAATACAGATGATTTTGGCATACAGCTCATGAAAACCCAAAATTCCTATCTCACAAAATTAGCATATCATTAAAAGGGTCTCTAAACGAGCTATGAACCTAATCATCTGAATCAACGAGTTAACTCTAAACACCTGCAAAAGATTCCTGAGGCCTTTAAAACTCCCAGCCTGGTTCATCACTCAAAACCCCAATCATGGGTAAGACTGCCGACCTGACTGCTGTCCAGAAGGCCACTATTGACACCCTCAAGCAAGAGGGTAAGACACAGAAAGAAATTTCTGAACGAATAGGCTGTTCCCAGAGTGCTGTATCAAGGCACCTCAGTGGGAAGTCTGTGGGAAGGAAAAAGTGTGACAGAAAACGCTGCACAACGAGAAGAGGTGACCGGACCCTGAGGAAGATTGTGGAGAAGGGCCGATTCCAGAACTTGGGGGACCTGCGGAAGCAGTGGACTGAGTCTGGAGTAGAAACATCCAGAGCCACCGTGCACAGGCGTGTGCAGGAAATGGGCTACAGGTGCCGCATTCCCCAGATCAAGTCACTTTTGAACCAGAAACAGCGGCAGAAGGGCCTGACCTGGGCTACAGAGAAGCAGCACTGGACTGTTGCTCAGTGGTCCAAAGTACTTTTTTCGGATGAAAGCAAATTCTGCATGTCATTCGGAAATCAAGGTGCCAGAGTCTGGAGGAAGACTGGGGAGAAGGAAATGCCAAAATGCCAGAAGTCCAGTGTCAAGAACCCACAGTCAGTGATGGTCTGGGGTGCCGTGTCAGCTGCTGGTGTTGGTCCACTGTGTTTTATCAAGGGCAGGGTCAATGCAGCTAGCTATCAGGAGATTTTGGAGCACTTCATGCTTCCATCTGCTGAAAAGCTTTATGGAGATGAAGATTTCATTTTTCAGCACGACCTGGCACCTGCTCACAGTGCCAAAACCACTGGTAAATGGTTTACTGACCATGGTATCACTGTGCTCAATTGGCCTGCCAACTCTCCTGACCTGAACCCCATAGAGAATCTGTGGGATATTGTGAAGAGAACGTTGAGAGACTCAAGACCCAACACTCTGGATGAGCTAAAGGCCGCTATCGAAGCATCCTGGGCCTCCATAAGACCTCAGCAGTGCCACAGGCTGATTGCCTCCATGCCACGCCGCATTGAAGCAGTCATTTCTGCCAAAGGATTCCCAACCAAGTATTGAGTGCATAACTGTACATGATTATTTGAAGGTTGACGTTTTTTGTATTAAAAACACTTTTCTTTTATTGGTCGGATGAAATATGCTAATTTTGTGAGATAGGAATTTTGGGTTTTCATGAGCTGTATGCCAAAATCATCTATATTAAGACAATAAAAGACCTGAAATATTTCAGTTAGTGTGCAATGAATCTAAAATATATCAATGTTAAATTTTCATCATTACATTATGGAAAATAATGAACTTTATCACAATATGCTAATTTTTTGAGAAGGACCTGTATAAAGAACACATATAGATTACGGAAGGAAATGATGATCTAAAAGGGTTTGGAATTCAACTATATTTTTTCAACTTGTCAACATTTTATTAATTTAGGACAACACTAAATGTTTGTTTTTCTTTTGTGCAGAAAGCATCCATGTCTAGCCTGGAGAGCAAAGGAGCTGCCATATGATACCAGGCAAACACAAATGTTGTTATCCTGGTTGCATTTAAATGCAAATAATAAGAATTTAATAATAATCTGCAGCAAATAATAATTTAATCAATTGTTATTTTGGTACTATTTTCCCTTAGTATTTATAGAGATTGTGTTCAGATGTTTTGGGACAACTAACCTAACAAACTCTGTCTCAACCACTACCTGGATCTGCAGCCCTTATGTTGCACCAGTAACCATCTTACCTCTGTTAAGGTTACACTAGAATACTCACCATTTCCAGACGAATCTCTGCAACCCATTCTCCTGATAATTGTCTTGGTCTTCTGTTAGGTACATCAGCTTCTCTGAGCTTTTAGTGTTTCTATGCTTTTGGATAGCAGACAAAAAAAAACTTTCCACCATGACAGGTTTAGCTTCTTGGAGGCTTAATTTATCTTTCTGCTTCCTTTAAAGTGAGAACCTGGTGTTAAACTGCTCTGTTCCTGAAGATAGAGTTGTTCCACTTAGGAATATAGACCCTGAGCTGAACCACACTTCCAATCACTTTGATTGGGATAAAACATGCAAAGCAGATCCCTCAGCTCCTGCTAAGGTCAGAGAATGGTAATTTCACTTTTGCATTGCTAATCAAGTCATCGCAACAGGAGCATAACTGGAGAAGGTGTCCCTTTGACACTTTGTTCAATATGACTGACAGCTCAGGTTGAGAGGTTGGTGCCACAGTCTCCTTATGGGTCTGTTTGAAAAATGGAACACATTTAATAATGTCTGCATCCAATACAAACAACTCATCTAAAAAGGAACAAAGGTAATGACAAACCCGGCTGTGAACACATTCATTAAACCCAAAAAACTAGAAATTATGTCTCTGTTGACGCTACTCTCTTGGATGTTTGTTCAGGTTTATTAATATGTGACAAAAAAACAGGGAAGAGACAACATTGTATTAAAAAGCTAATTTAAAAGCTAAATTAAATTAGAATTTTATAGCAAACTTTATTTTATTAAACTGAATTTACTATCAAGAATGGTTTACTATACCAGATGCCTCCTGTACGTCTTCCTCTGGAGGTGTTCCAGGCACGTCCCACCAGGAGGAGGCCGTGGGAACGGCCCAGGACACGCTGGAGGGACTATGTCTCTCGGCTGCCCAAGGAACGCCTTGGGCTCCTCCCGGAGGAGCTGGAGGAGGTGTCTGGGGAGAGAGACGTCTGGGCGTCTCTGCTGAGTCTGCTGCCCCCGCGACCTGGTCCCGGATAAAGCGGAAGACGACGAGTACGAGTACGAAACTGAATTTACTAAGTGATACATAGTATATAGAACAATAACACCCCGACTGATGTTTTTCACCCTTTATTTCCGTTAATTATGATGAGTTCTGCTTACAACACATGAAAACAGGACATGTAAGATGAGAGTATTACATAAGACTAAAAAAAACATTTTAAAACACAAATGTGGGCTTAACAAAAAATATGTTCAGTACCTGCATAAAGGTTGCTATTTTCAATAGGTGCTTTTAATCAGACAAAGGAGCCTCATCAGAATGTATATTCTGATTTAATCAACATGACTGTAGTCGAACCTTAGTTCCCCCATTATAGTTATATAGCTTCCAAAAGAAAATGCCTCTCTTCAGTGGGTGAAAACACTAAATAATTTTAAAATTTACATATTTTCAACAAATTCCTGCATAATTCTAAACATGCAAAAGATTAGTTCCCCCAGTGACACCTAACAGTACTGAGGTGGTACAATAAAGTATTAAATGAATAAACAGATTCCAGATGTCTAGACCAGGACCAGGTGTTGTTTAATTTCAGCTTGAAGCATATTCAGTTAAATTTTTTACCTTACAAATTATAGCATAGATTTTTGGCCATAAAGCCATCCAAAATGTGCAGTAGAGCGAGCTGATCAAACCTGCTTTACCTGAACCTAATGAAAAGGTGTCTAAAACGTCAACATCTGCAAATCCTATAGACGTAATTACTGCCATCTGCTTCTTTCAGCTCCAAATCATCAAATGTGCCTGTTTTCTTTACACAGTAATCTGTATGATATTTTGGACCTGCACCAACTTTAAAGTACAACATCCTTACAACCATCTTTCTTGTTTGATTCATGCTTCCCTCATAAACTGCAGCATGACTGGCATCACTGGAAGAGGGCAGAAAAAGACATGTCACATGTAGAGAGCACAGATAAACAGGAAGGTATAAAGCATTTCATGTAAACAATTAATGCTATCACCTTCATTTTCTTTAGTCAGATTTTAAAAAGTAACCTGTCACTGGCGAAGTTATTCAATGTACAATAACATATAATGCCTTGCAGTAATTATTTAGTCAAAAGTTTGTAAATGAAGGTAAAACTTATCACACCTGTCATGTTTTGAAGTGAAAAACACTCCTCTATCCACAGGACAACCCTTACTTGACCGAAATATTATTTAGTAAAATATAAGTATTAATATTAGAGATAAAATAATATATTCATATTCATAATCACAAAAAAACAACTCCTTAAACCACTGTAAAGTTAAAATTTAGTTTTTCAGAATGCCAGTTAAAATCCCATTCAGTCTATCTTTTCATACACTTGTTATTGTGTTTATAAAAGTGAATGTGGCTCAACTGTGACATTATCGGCGGTAGGGTTCCTGGAAATTTTGAAATGGTTCACCTATTCAGAATTCACCAAGAAGTCACATTTAAAGTAAATAATTCAGCATTCTCATTTATGATGAGCATTGAACTGTACCTTCTACAAACTAGAGTTACTTCTATCAAAGCAGGAGATGAAAAGCTACTCTACAATGAGCTCGTCAAGCCAGTACAGCACTTCTGTCCACTTTCTGCACGTGTACACTTTCACATAAGAAAGCTTCTCACTGTTTTATAGCACTTTGAAGGCTTGTTAAACCTTGGTAACCTGATGAAAGAAAAATACTGAGTCATCCCATTGCTACTGGTGACGAGGTTTTCATGAGTCTTAAAAAGTTTAATTAACTGTTTTGTTCTGCCAACCTTGACTACAGATTAGCTCCATTTACTAAATATTTTCAATTCAGTTTTATTTATATGGCGCCAATTCACAACACATGTCGTCTCAAGGCACTTCACAAAGGGTCTGGAATGGTGTAGGGTTGTTGGGGAGGTAAGAATAAACTACTGAGTGTTAGTTTGGCCATTTTAGAATGGGCTATGTGTAGGGGAACTAAATAAAATAATACACTGATAAGGTTTGTCCATCTAGAGCCCACTGGTGGCCATTGTTGTACAAAAAACCACAAGGATTGAGGATACCCGTCTCTCTCAGTCTGATTATAACCATTGGAAAAGAGAAGGGGTCATGCAGGTAGCAGATGTGGAGGGGAGGGTGTGTTTGCACCTCAACCATGACTGAGCCGGTTTAGGCTAAACCTGACTCCCCCTTACTCCAACCAACAGGGAGGGAGGAAGGCACAGGTAAAAATAATTGGAGAGTGTTATTTCCTGTCGCATTGTGTGAACGGTGGGTAACTTTAAAATGGGCTAAGTCAATTCAATCGAATCATATAGATTTTATGTCAGGTACATACATTCCAATTAATCCTAACCATTGAACAGTCCAGTCAGATTCAGTTTATTATTCAAATTGGATAAAAAGTTTTTCTATCTAATGAAACCAAGCAGATTGCATCCAGTCAGTGACTTGTAGCATTCCCTCCTCCTGGATGAGCATGTAGAGACAGTGGACAGTCACTGGCGTTGACTTTGCAGCAATCCCTCATACTGAGCATGCATGTAGCGACAGTGGAGAGGAAAAACTCCCTTTTAACAGGAATTTGTAATAGGATTAATAATGGGATCAAAAAACTGCATTATCTCCTCACTAAGGAGAGTTCTCAGTAAAGTTAGCTGAAGGAAATTAATACAGGCAGGTTTATTTCTGATACAGATATAGGGGGAAACTACCATAATAATTAAGGAGATATAGACAGCTGAAACCAGGTATTTATATACACTGTATAAAATCCATCCATCCATCCATCGTCTCTAACCGCTTGTTCTTGTAGAGTCGTGAGGTAAGGGTGGGCAGCGGTCATTGGGTGGATCACCCTGGACAGGTTGCCAATCTAAAATATTTCTTTTTGCTAAATGCTAGAATTAACAGAATTTTTCTTTACTCCTTTCATCACATTCAGAAGTTTACATACAGTAAAATTACCACACCTTTCAACCAATTTGGGAAAGCCCAGATAATGGCTCTGTAAGAGCCAGGTTAATTAATATGGTGCTTTTTAACATTTGAGTTAAATGGAGGAACACCTGTAAATGTGTTTTAAGGCAACAACTCAAACCCACTGCTTCACTGAGTGACATCGTGGAAAAATAGAGAGAAGTCAAGGAAGAAGTCAGGAAGATAATTTTGGACCCTAACAACCCTGTTTCATCCTTGGGCACAATATCCATGGATTTTGATCCCACTCTTTTTTCATGGCAGTGTTTTCAGGCAAAATGAGGGTTGCCCAGAAGCTTTTTTCTTGGAAACTGAACCTCTCTCCTTGTTGTTGACAAATCCATACATAGTTTATCTGAATGCAATCTTATAAGCAGTGGTTTCTTTCACAGTTAATAATAATATCACTTGTTTCCTTGGAGGTAACCATGGCTAATGAAAGAATGATTTTAAGCTCCACTATCTTCTCCGTCCTTGCTAACACTTTTCCCTGAGCCACTAACTTTCATTTACTTTGCAGTTAATTGCAATTAACCGGAATACTCTTCATGGCAAACTAGATGAAATGCAAACTAAGGATTTCCAAAACATCTGAAGCTGTAAAAGATGTATGGTCACATTTACAGCTTTAAACATATGGACTAACACTTTATGCATCTCTATAGAAGAGATATGTAATTCTTTGGTGACCATTACCTTTGTAAAAAAAAATGTTGAGGAAAAAAAGGGTTCAAATAAGGTTTATTTTACAATATGTGAGTACTCAGGCTTTTATATGAAAACAGTGACAAAGATTAGCAACTAATGGTTTAAAAGAATTCATTTTTGGGCTATTGTGTTTCTAGCGAGCAGGGGCTAGCATGGAATGATTTTTTCGAATTGATACACCTCCAGAGAATAATCTGGGTTTCAATGAAATTTTGCAAAAACTTAACAAGATCACCTCAACAGGGTGTATCTCACGTTTTACCCAAAACTTCAAGGCATCCAGTGGTGAAAAAATAGATATTCATGCAGAACGTTCCCTCGTTCCCATATTTCCAGTTTGCATGTAAGCCAGCATTTGAACTGCAGCACAGCCAGGCACTGCCGGAAGCTGGAAAAGTGTCACTTTAAAACTGCTATGAGAAATTGCTTTAAAGGTATTTAGTGCAATGTTGTTAGTGTTCATAGAAACCCCAGGTGAAAACCTTACATTTTACCTCTGATTTTCCGAGTTAAACCTATCCACATAAAGGGTTAGGTAAAAGAATTCGAGCTAAGCTGAAAGGCAGAGGGCAGAGCTGAGAATTTAGCAATTTAAATATTAAATTTATAACCATAAAACTACAGCCAGGGTGTTTAAAAACCAGGGCCAGTAACACTTGAACACAAAGTTGGCCGAAAAAACAGGGACTATAGGACTATGTTCTGATTGCAGATGGGAGATAGGTGTGGGGGGATTGAAGCTAGGGTAACTGATGAAGTGGCAGAGAGCATTACAAGACAAAATAAACAAATAAATCACCTAAAAAATGTATTCATCATACATTTTTGAGCTTAAAATACAAAATAAATTAATTACTATTGACCTTTCCATTGATTTTGGCAGTGGATAAGTATTTTTAAAACGCACATTTCAGTAACAAATACTTCTTGAGTCAGGTTGACTAAAACAGGAAACAACCACCATATGTTGAAAATCTCACAGCAATCACACAACAGATTGTTTTGACAAAAAATACTTTTTAACCTGCATCTTTGGAATAGATGTGTGGGCACCTAGTGATGCAGAAAAATAATGTGGTGAGCATTTTTGCTACAAAGATCATCCACGCAGGAACGATGACTGAGTTTAGTGAAAGCAAGCAAGTAAAGAGGGCAGATTTCATCGAGGGCCGGGAGGCTGGGAGAAGGGTCAGCAGAAGGGGAGGTAACATAAGCGTTCTTTTATTTGCAAAAACGTAATGTTATAACAAAAACAGAAGCTGAAAGAAAAGAGAGGGGGCCAGGGGGTTAGTTCCTAATTAAGAAATCAGGTCTTAGGAAAAACAACCTCCAGCATACGGCAACTGAAAGACCACAGTCTCAAAGGGACTCAAGCCATGCCGCTAAGCTACAAAACCAAAGCAAGACTAGTTCTAGGCCCTGTCCCAATACCCGCACTTCCACCCTTGTGTCCCTGAATTGCGCGTTCCCGTTGATGGGTTCGAGTGCGTAGTGTGTCCCAATTCTCCAGAGTGGTCCGTAGCCCCGCCCCCTTTGTGCCCTCAATCCACACTTTGGCGAAGCCCGCATCTAAGCGGACTTCACCGAAATATATTACCCACAATTCACTGCTGCAGATGACGTTCTGAGCAAAAACCAATCACAACCGTCAATGTAATCAGTCATCGAATAAGAATAATAAGAACTGCGTAAACTTTAGACAGCAAGCCGACAAATATTTTTTTACTGGTTTTCCAGGCTCAACATTGTAAGAAACCAGTGGGTTCAGAGTGAGTCTGGGCAGTCAGTAGGTCATAACACTGAAGTTACCTTTAAAACAAACACTGGCGCAGCAAGAGTCTGGTGTATAAGCCTCCTTCGCTTCCTGCACTTTCTTCTCCTCAAAACAATTGCTTGTTGCAGTTTTAAATAGTTTTTTTAGCAGCAAGACTGTGGAAACAGCGCTGGTTCCCGCCTTTTTGATGTTGCAGTTACGGTGCAGAGGTGCAAGTCGATGACGTAACTCCTACTGTCCCAATTCTCCAATTTTGCAACCTGCGCACTTCATTATGCATTTACACCCCCTACATGCACTTGTACAAAGTACACACTTCATAGAGGGGCGTAGGGTGTAGTGTGGGAATTGGGACAGGGTCCTAGTTCTGTACTTAAAACACTTCTGTAATTGAAACAGCCCTCAATTCAGCATTCTCAAAATACCAGGCAAACCAAGCCTTCACCAAGCTCATGCAGCACACATGCTGCCAACTGGCCATGAGACCAGCTCCTCTCCCACCTTTAACCCAGCTCGTCACGGGCAAAGAACAATCAGCTGGACCCTCCAGGCAGCAGGAACCCAACAGCAAGAAACAACAGAAACTCAGTGGGAGAAGCATCCTCTCACTGACATGCAGACACTGCTGCTGGTAACACCCAGACTGCTTGAGCAGGGATTCAGCAGCCAGACCACTGACTTGACTGAGACTGTAGTTTATGAGCATCATGTTCATCAGGTAAGAATATGCTTCTTTGTACCTAAATGGAGTTTTGACGAAAATTTAATCTGGAAGACTCACCCCCTCCTCTGCTCCGTCCAACGACTCCACCATGCATCCCTGTTCCAGCCAATCAACATTGAGTCCGCATTTCTTCTTCAGCCAATCACCCTCCAAGGCTATTCTTTAAAGATCTTCATTCATGGACTTCCTCGCTCTTCAAGCTGAGCTGCAGCCCTCCTCCTCGCCATCTCCACCATTTGGCGTCCTAGCTCTTCCTGATTTCCCTACCTCCTCAGGCCTCCACTCCACCACCAGTCAAGCTCACGTCATTCTCAGCGTTCGTGTCTTCCTCCGAGGTCCAAGTGCCAAAGAAATAAATATTTGTAAATAAACGTCTCTAATCGCCACCTATGTGTCTTTTCATTGTGAGTCTTACAGGATTGAATTAACTGTAGCAACATATTTTTTGTCACTGTTTGAGCCAAAGGAAGGAGAGAAAATTTGACAGTAGATAATGTTTGAATATGTTAACTTCCCTTCCAACCACCACATGAGTAGCATGAGCTTAAGTCAGTTCTTATGGCCAAAGGAAAAATGTAATAGACATCTGAATTGCAGATGGGATCCTCAAAAAGACGTTTGGACAGTTACATTACTGAAGTTCACTTAAACCCTGATGATTAAACATGCTATGTTAGACTTGTACAATCAGCGGATAGCTCCCTAACATGAAATTTGTGTGGAGAAATGGAAGGGGGCGCAATATTGGTCATCAAAGTAGCAATGGTCAGAGCCTGAACAGAAACTGAAATGTATGACCTGTAAAATGCCATAACGTTTGTGTTTTAAATCATACATTTTGCCACCAACAGCCATTCCCCACTTATGTAAGCTTTATACAAACCGGGCTCACCACAGAGCAATTTTAAATTCCTCTAAACAGGAGCCAGTTTGTTAAGTCTCCAAGCTATGGATCTTTCATTTCTCCCGACTTAACCCTCCTCACTGAACAAACAGACAAAGGCATCTTTCCTTTACAACTCGAATGTGAGCTGCAGCCTTCAATATCACTACTTTTGTCTTCAAGGGACATTGTGTTATGCATTTATCCCTGGGTTTGGAAATCCAGACATAATGTTTTACATAACTCTTGATTTCAGACATGGAAATGAATTGAATTAGCATGAACTACATGTCTAAATATAATTAAAAGGAAAATTTGTAAAAAATAATAATATACACCTCTCAACATTACGAGAGGAACTTCTAAAGAAAAATCTCACCTGCTAAAAATTGCAGTAATTTTCTCTACAGAACACTTCTTAGGGGCCGATTTAAACTGAAGTGTATGAGCATGCAAAATATCTTCCACTTGGAGGGTCTTAAAAGCTACAACCTGTATTACTGAGAAGAGGCTATATTATTGAGGCTTTACGTCTCAAGAATCCACATAAAAGACTTCAGCATGAAGTGCTTTTATTCTCACTCCATACATTGTGAAATAATAATCCTGCATTAAATGGCTCTGTTTTATATATTTAGTCCCTTCAGCATTGAAACTTGACTCATTGATTTCTTGTGAGCATTGAAAGCGCCTAAGTTATGCATGATTGGACACATCTAAGCATAAATTCTCTGCTTTGACTGCACACTGCCCACATTCTCCTGCTGTAAATAGATTTGTATTTCTTATCTAAAGCTATCTAATCTTTCAAGGAAACATCAGCATTATGGATGGCAGGTTACTATGGTAACGTGATGACACAGTGCCTTGAATGAGGGAGTGGAGAGATTTTGTGTTGTAAACTAAACTTTTACCTGAGGAACCTTTGTTGGATGGAAGCAACAAACTGGCTCCTGCTGAAGCCCAATGACAAATCAAAACACTGGGTACTGTTGTTTGTGCAAGCGGGGAGATCCTAAATGGCACAAATTGGAGTAGATGGCAGCCCAATAATTATCAATATGAAGGACAATTTTGCATTTCCTGTGAATTATTATGTATTTGCACCTGCGATCCAGACAGCAGGTCTAAAATGAATGCTTGCTTCTCCTGACTAGCCAAGACGTTCGACTGCCAAATCCCACTCTGGAGGCAAAGGTGTACGTTTCAATCTAGGTAAGACTCATAGAGACGGGATACGCATACTGATCATTTCGAGTGTGCCAACCTCTCTGTAAAAACGCTTCCATGAGGAAAGCTGTTCACACTGACATCATAGTAGCTTCAGCTGCTGCTTGTTACATCAGATGAACTGATAAGTGTCCTTCTGGAAATGTTCACATGCATGTATGATCCCATTTTGTGCCCTGACAATCATCTCTATATCTCTCCGTAGTTTCTGCATCTTAGTAACCTTGTGCCTTTATTGATGCTGTTCTCCATATCTGACTCCATTGGGTTGTTTTTATACATTTTTTGGTCCCAATCTAGTGATTTTGTGTCTTCCTTGTCAAATTTGCATTTGTTTGTGGCTTGTTTTTGTGATTGATAATCTCTCTGAGCTGATTTTGGATTTGTTTGTGAACATTTATTGCTGTTCTGCATCTTGATGAGGTCATTTTGTATCTATCTATTGTTTATACCCTCTTATTCATGCAGGGTCGCGTCAGGGGCTGGTGCCTATCTTCTATCTCCAGTGGTCTATGATCACCAGTCCATCACAGGACAAACAAACAACACACCTACTTATACTTAAGGGCAATTTAGAAGAGACCATTTAACAGTCATGCTTTTGGAATGTGGGAGGAAGTTGGAATACCTGGAGAGGACCCACACATGCACAGGGATAACATGCTCCTAAATTAGCCTCTACTACAGTTTGTGAACCCCATGCAGGAAAGACCATAGGACGGGCTTCAAACCAGGACCTTCATGCTTCAAGGCAACGGTGTTAATTCCTCCACCGGGCAGCCTTGGTTTTAGGTCATGTTGCGTCATTTTTTTCTGTGCAGTCATTGTGTGTCTATCTATGCATGGGTTTGTGGTCATTATTTTTGTCAGTAGTTGATTTTGGGTTCAACTTTGACCTATCATTTTCTGTAGTCATTGTCTTTTTTTGTCATAACTGTCTGTTTTTTTAGATTTTACCTTTTATAAGCTTGCATGAGCCATTTTGTGCCTTTTTTGCACAATTTTTTAATTCTATGCATGCATTATACACTACAAGGCATATGGAGAAAAACAGTGAAGAGATTATTTAAAGAGTGAGAGGGAACATATACCGTATATAGAGAAATCTAAATTAGATAAAAAGGACAGATTGGATTGTTTCATGTTTTGTGTGTGTGTGTGTGTGTGTGTGTGTTTGTGTGTGTAGGTGGGTGGGGGTAGTTTCTGTATCCTTTTCCAATTGGTTAGACACACAGTGCCACAGGTAGGTGGAGACGGTGCTGTGTTTCAGACAGCTTGCCAGGATTACGGTTAAGTTCAAATATTTCATACCAGAGAATCAGCTAAGCATGATCAACTCCAGGCTGTGCATTCATTTACAAGTGATTTCTGTTTCTTTCATGAAAACTGCTGTCGAGTGCAAATGATGTAACAATTTCATTTAAGTTTGAAAAAAGCATGTCAATCAGTGATGACCAATTTAGTATCGCAATGCTGTAATTTTTTTTATTTTTACAGTAATTTTCTATTTCTTTTAATGTCTGTTTTGTTGGATTCATCAACAAATGAACTACTTTTGGTCTATGCTTCTGATTGTTTTTAATTTTTTTTATTTTCAAAATAAATCTATTATATCTGTGCTATCATAAAAAACATAAAAAATAAACCACTCCTTCAGCCTTTATTAAATACAAATTAGAAATATAACTAAATTGTGATTTGTTTAAGAAGGAAAGTTCATTTGTGCATAGGAACCCAACTAATTTATAAAACTCAATATTTTGTTATTTTTATCAGAAAAATAGTAATATTATTAATACTAACATTAAAGTAGTGTTAATTTTTCAGTTCTGCAGAAGCGGTTCTGTTGTTTGCAAAGCTGATGGGTCTAGGTGGTTCCATGACTTTAAATTCATCTCCAGTTTTCCATTAATTCCTCTCCGAGGATAAAGCAGAACAAGTTAGTTTTTCAGTGTGACGTGTTTACTCTGAGATTCAGAACTCATTTGTCTGACCCACTGGACTCCCAGGCATGTATCCAAAAGGTCTGTTCAGTAATTCATCCCTCATTTTAACAAGCCTCTGTCATCACAATCTTGCTTTCTAAATGTGGAACTGTAGGAAGAAAGCATCATCATTATGGACAAAGAACACAAAGACAGACACCATTACTGCAGAATCAAAGCGCCGCAGACAGAGCAGCTTGCAGCTGGAGCGATTACCTGGGCTTATAATGAGCACTCATGATGATTGGCAGCACAGTGCAATGAGGCCTAACCTAATGAAGGTCAACTCTGAACAATCTATCTGAAAAATAAAATAAAATAAAAAACACGGACATGTTTGTGCCAGTTGGGTTATTCTTGTCTGGATATGTCTCTAATGCTTTTTACCTTATGGCTTAAAATTGATATCCAAAATCCTGTGGTTTTTGAAGTATTTTAAGTCATTTCTTGTTTTTATGTACAGGACTGGACTCTGAACTGTGTTTTTTTTGCTGGTGGCTTTTCTTCTTATTGTAACTGTGGTTATGCTAGTTTCTGTTACTCTTTGTCAGCTGAGACCAGCATGTCCTAGTTTCTCTCTTCGCCATTATGAACATATAAAGGAAGTCTGTGAGCTCAGGGGGACAGAAACCCATAGTCGCCAGCTGCAGTATTTAATGAAGTTTGGCTGACTAAAACATTTATTTATTCATTTATTGTTTTCTTTTTTTTTTTTTTCCTTCACTGTGGATATGTTTTGTACTCTTCTCCAGTTTGAAACCTTTAAACAATGAAATCTTTGTTATGCTTTGTAACCTGTGTAAACTATGCCAGAAAACTCTAACTAGGACAGCTAAACTTCCTCCCATGTTCATAAGATTGTGAACTGAAGACCTTTATTATTTTCTATATTTTGCCCCTAATCAGATTAGTTTTTAGTAGCAATGCCACGTTTATGTATATGGCACTATAAGAAACATGTGTTTGACCAAAGTGCATCAGAAATACATGTAAAAAACTAGTAAAATAAAAAAGACACAATATCTATGAAAATCAAATGCCTCTGTATGAAAATGAGTCTTAAGCAGTGATTTAAATGTCTCAGTGGTCTGAGCAGTGTTTATAAATCAGTAAACTGTTCCCTAATCTTGGTGCAGCTTCTGCAAAGGCCCGGCCAGCTTTATATTTCAGTCTGGATCTTGGAACATCTAAGAGAAACCGGTTGGTTAACTGGAGTGCTCTTACGCTCTTCGACAAATACGACGAGGCAAGATCATTTAAAAAGGTAGCCTGCAGGATATAATAATGTCATGTAAATCCTGGCAGCGGTGGTTCTTGCATGAACACCACCCCTTGGCGGGTCTCTCCTTCTGCCACCCCAAACCCCTTCTGCAGTAAGTAATAATATGGTTTCTTCAGACTTCCTGGCTCACATAGTTTCAGGCTAGCTCAACATGAGGTTAGAATGACTGACAGCAAATAAAGCTTGATTGCTTTAGTGTTAGCAGCAACCGTGAATGCCCAACCGCAGCAATATAATACTTGTTCAGGGTTTAAATGACAGATGAGTGTAATTTTTTTATTTCTTGTTGCTTGTGCACCTCCTCTACAGAGCTGCTCTGCGAACTGCCCATATGGCCTACATAAAGCCTCACCTGTGTACAGGGTGTATATCACATTAAAGGATCATAGATCTTTACAAAGATTCATTACAAACACTTAACTAAAATGAGTGAATGGTGCTCCAGCTTATATTGGAAGAATTACATTTTATTAGAAAGAAGTATTTCTGTCAAAGTTAAATAAAGAAACACCCTCGGGTTTCGAAAAACTGAGTCACAGAGGCAAAAACGGTCACAAGTTTAAAGTAGCTCTGACCTTTAGCATGACACCAGACTCATATCCACTCATTGCTTAAAATCTATTTAAGTTAGTCCAAAAGCCAAGACAAGATTTATTCACAAAAGGGAATTATTTACAGGGAAGATTGTGTTTTAATTATTCAATTTAAAATAAAAAGGGTAAAAGAGTGATTTCTAAATTGGACAAAAATACAGAAGAAAAACATTTTATGGTGGAAGTAAAACAAAACAATTAGATCAGCACAGGGCAGAAGAGTTGAGCCAAGTCCTCCAAACACACTGAAAACAGGCATCATGATTAAAAATACTGCAGACAAATTGTTCGCTCGGCTCAAAGAAGGAGGCTGTTCTGTGGTGTGAATATCAGAAACACATTCCTCTCATTTTCCATGCAGCATATGAGGTGCGGCTGAGAAGATCTGAAAGATCTTCAAGGGATAGAAGCCATCGGATGTATTCTGAAGCCAGGTTGTGCAAGGCCCTGAACATGTTTCCGCCTGAATCCTAAATTAGATTTGAGGTTAGTTACATCAGAACTGGGGAGGATATCACATTTGATGAGAAGCCAAAAATGACACATACATTGTTGGAGAATGATTCTGTATCATTTGGTGAAAAGTGAAAGGCTCACAGGACCTTATGAAAACTTTAAATCAGGGCAATTATAACAGAACTTCTGCTTTACTTTGATTTGTCTTGTTCTTAATCAATAAAGACAGAATTTATCTCCCTTGTTACATTTTTTGCTAATGCCTCACTGATGGAAATATATTTTAAACAGAACCTGTATGACAACATGAAGTAGGCAAGCGGATTTCAAAGAGCAATACAGAAAAATAAAAACTGTATTCATGTAGTAAATGAAACACAAGCAGCTTCTTAAATTTAAAACAGGTGGTGGTTAACAGACGCGTGTATATAAACCCATAATTTGATGATGTGATGCAAGAGGAAACCCAACTGGAGAGAGGAGGAAACACAGTTAGTTGAAGAAGAAAAGCATATTATAAAAGGAAAGTTCATTCCTTCCTTAACTAGAGCAGAGAGCACCTTAAGACTTTTAACTGCTTCTCCTATAGCCTGCATTCGCTCTCCCCAAAAGCCGCACACAACATCTGCCAAGTCCAACATTACACACCAACATTTTCCCTTATTTCTTTTGTGTTGCATGCTTATCCTATGTTCCCTACCTTATTCAGGCTACTCTGCACACGTTGCAAGACACTAAGCACGCATCTCTGTCAGCTCAGGGCCATCACAGGTACCTAGTGGCAACTCCTTACCAGTCGAGGGACCTCTGGGGATCTCTTGAATAACTGGGAGAGTAAGGGTGTATTCACACCTGCCACGTTTGGTCCACTTTAAACGGACCTGTTTGTTTCCCTGTTAGTCCGGACCTTTTCCTCAGGTGTCATAACACTCAAGCGAACCATGGTCTGGTGCATTTTGCTTCTAGTGTGAATACAAACCGGCCTCGAAAATGTACGTCTTTTTTGGACCAAACAAGCCATCATAACAGTGTACGTTATACTGAAATCTTCCCTGAACGCTCTGTTGCTTAGCAACGTTGTTGCCCACGTGTTTTAGCTCGGTGCAGAGCACAGCGTCTCCTTCGGCTTGCAGCACGCATTCACCGACTAGGTTCAAAAATTATAAATAGATTGTCGCAAAATCTGTGTTGAATAAGCTGCTCTTTACTTTCACAATGATACTACAGGACTGCCACAGATGCTTTCCTCCATTTCCGGCCCTGTGCTGTGTCCCGCCCCCATCATTTCTGTCCAATGAGAGCAATGATCGTCACTCGAGTGGCTTTATTTATAAGTTATAGTTCACTTGCAAAAAGCACAATGCGAAAGCGAACCGCACCAATCCAAAAAAAAAATAAGGTCGCTTTTCTGGACCAATCAAACGGACCAGAGTTTGTTCCAGCCCTTGGTACACTTAGGCGAACCCTGGTCCCCCGGTTCCAGTGCGGTTTGCTTCTGGTGTGAATATGAACCGGCCTCGATACGACCCAACCACAAGAAACAGATGCCTTTTTGGACTTAACAGGGCATCATAGAGAACGTTGTGAATAGTGAACGCACTGAAGCCTGCCTTTTTTGGCCCGCATTCACTGATGCCATTCCAAAGTTAGACATAGAACGTCACGAAACTTGCGTTGATGATCTGCTCTGGACACTTACTGTGATTTTGCCGCTGTAATGACCTCACGAATGTGTAGAACAGAAATGCAGCATTACTTCCGTGATAGTTTTCCTCTATTTCCAAGTCTGTGCTCTGTCCTGCCCTGGTGATTTCTGTCCAGTGGCAGCAACAAGTGGCTTTGTTATAGTTCACTTGCAAAAAGTACTATGTGAAAAAGTGATCCACACCAAACAGAAAAACAAAGTTAATTTATGGTCCAGACAAACAAGGACTTTCCTGGTGTGAATACATCCTAAGGGGGATTCTTAGCATTAAGACTTTTGGTAACTTGCATTTACGCTTAAGTCTGAAAGTTAGTCAATTTCTGCTATTGTCAACACTTAAGACTTTTGAGAAGTCCACTTGATAAATATGGGCCCAGCTGAGACTGTAGTGCAGCCAGGTGAGAACCTGAACAGAAATGAACACAGAGGGAATCTCACAAAACCTAAAACTAAAAATAAACACGAAGAAAGAAACACAAGAAGGAGCTAAGAATCATAAAACAATCAGTAAACCAGGTATGGAAGAGTGTTAGTGACAAGAGTATTAGTTTTATATCAGCTGAATCTTTTTTATCTTCCTAAAAATAAACAAATATTTAGTGTAGGCTTAAAGTGAAGTTTAAGAAAAACTTGTTTAATGCAAACTTTTCATGATGATAAGATTTTCACTGCATTTTGACTCTGTTTTTTTTTTTTTTTTTTTGCACGTCATCAGAAGTGGTGTAAGCGGCGTTCTCGCAGTCGTGTGTCAGAACAGCAGCGCCTGCCTTTTTTTTTTTCCATTCTGACTTCTTAAGTTTGTTTCCTGTACAGCCGGCAGTCGCTCTGCACAACAACATGGCTATAAGCAGAAAAGACAGCTTCCTCTGGGGAAAAGGTACAGTTATGATTTAAACTTTTAAACATCCAGGTTGTCAAAACTGTTTTCTGAAGTGATTTACAGAGTTCTTTACTTGTTTCTAAGGTCTCATCAGTAGCTTACACTAATGATGATTGTAGCTTTTGCTAACCCTATTACAGATTAAATTATGGAAACTTCAATGAATATGTAATTTTAGCTTCTTTTATTTTAGCATTTGGACATTTGGAGAACAATAATGGTCCAATCCCTCAACAAATGAGGATGAACTGTGCTCATACTCCCTGCCTCATTAAAGGAAGGTTTCTATTTTCAGCCTTTTCCATTGACCACCTCTCTAACTGCTGAATGATAAAGCTGGGGTGCAAACTGGTCAATGAGAACAAGCGTGGGTTTGTTCGAACATGCATTAAATGCTACAAATCTGTCAATGCTTTTTGTGTTGCACCACAGCTCCACCAAAACACCCATCAGCTGAGAGGAGGCAGGGCGCCAGGAGCCATAAACACGAACTGCTCGATGACCTTCAGGTACTGAAGCTTTTCCCCACCAAGGTCCTTTGTTAAAATACCTCGTTATTCTCCTGCACACGCCCACAGCTCGCGGCACACAAATGAGAAAAGTCTCTTCTTTATTTTTGATTGTGATACAAAAGGATCTTAAGGTTATGTTATAAGAGCCTTGGACAAATTGGCCCTGAGTCACAGCCTCTGCGGTGAAAAGTGATGCGAAAACCACACCTTTCTCCTTTATAACCATCTCTGTCATCTCTCTATTTCTCACAGAAGCTAAAACAGGAATTCAGTGATTCCATGCCTGATTCCAGCAACCCTGACCTGAGGTGGCACAGGTGAGGATGAGCACATTTTCACCAGCTCCACCTTGGTTTGCCCGACGTCTTTATGATACCGTCGGGCTTTGGCCAGTTTGGTTTTAAAAGAGGCCTGTCCTTCCAATCAGCTCATTGCATCATTGCAATGACACTAAACTTTGCTCACAATGTGTCAGTTGTAACTATTTTTATTTACAAACTAAACTGGGCTTTGGTCACTTCCTTTTCTATCCTAAGCAGCTGTTTTTTTTTTCAATAAGCAAGAAGATTGAAGCATTAAAAGAACTCCTGTATGAAACTAAAAGGTTTTTACAGGATAACAACATTTAAGGTCACATTCTGACTCAATAAAACACCTTTAATCTGTTCTCAGTTTTATGACTGGTGGCTCGTAGTCATGGTTGACACATTATAGAAGAGACAAACATGGCCTGAAACCCCCAAAACAAAGGTATTAAACATGCCTTTTGGCTCATTTTCAGAATAACTGTGTTTACCGGCTTGACCCCATTTTAGTACTTCCTCCTTTGTTGCTGCATTCAGAAGGTGTCAGTAAACCCTGCATATGCTGCAATGCTGCATTTAGCAGTGTTTCTGGTAGGTCTACCACAGTTTCTCATTCCAACCCACCAAAACCCATCACCCACCATCTTATTAAAAAAAACTAAAATTTCTCAGAAAATGAAAGAGTTTGATTAACCAACCAGCCAATCAATGCGATTATATTGACTAATTCTTTAAATTGGTGTTTATTAATACGTGCAACCTGCAGAACTAAGGGGGGTTAAAACAAACATGCATGCACTATGTATTGTTTCACATTACTGTACAAAGATAAAAAATATGGTTCACTTTAATTCTGTTCAACTTGGTTCATACATTTTTACATTTAACTTGTTTTTAAGGTTAACGTATGCAGCTACTAAGATGTTTAGTTAAAACAAAAAATGCATTTTCTTAAACTTGTGCATTTCTGAATTAGCTTTGTTTATATCCATGGTTGCAGCAAAAGTGTTGTGAGGAACAGGAAATTTCTACGAGGGAAAAAGAAATTCAACATGGACCCAAAAATGGTAAGCTTTCATAAACTTTTCTGCACTTCCAATGATGGTGTAGGTCATAACATGGCCACATTGTATATTTCTGTACTAAAACACAGTTTTAAATTGGTGTTATGTGAGATTCTAACTGTGGGTCGGGGATCAATGATCATTTAGGTAGGGTAATTTACCATTCATGAAAGAAACGCGTATGATTTGGCTTCATCACGCGCCATGCTTCCATTAAAATGAAACCAAAATGGATTTCTGCTTTTACTCATTTGATTACATTTGGATT